>NC_062279.1:81667081-82309581 GCF_902655055.1 Lutra lutra | reverse complement strand
GATTAACTTCATGGAATTTCACTGTCATCTGTCATGATCCATCATATTTATGTAAAGACCAGATTAATTAATTTAATGGGAATATAATAGAGACCACCCCATATTCTGTTAGCATGACACTAATTTCTATCATTCACTCCCAAGATTCAGTATTGCATTAGAAAGAGAAAGTTTCAGAGACTTCTAGCTGGCCTTCCCCACTATAAGAGCTGATACGTCAAAGATTAAGAACAATTTGAGAGTTCTGTCAACTACCAAGTATATGCATTCCAATTACACATTGGAGAAATGACCACAGGATGGGTAAGCAGGGCCCCTCCTGAAGTCCACTTATTACCTGGGGTAACACATCCCCATGCTAACAGGAGGATCGTGTTGGCACCTTGGGTCCCCGACCAACTGGAGTCATTGTCCAATAATCTTCTAAAGATCTGGGTAATTCCCTCTCCCCCATGCACACTTACAAGAGTTCATGTTTATAATTCGCTTTAGAAACAAAACTGGAGAATCGTGACTGAATACACTTGTTGCACTGTTGCAGCATCCATCCTCCTAGGAATGTGCTTCTCCTTCAGTTAATGGGTTCCAGCTCTGAGAATTGGCTCAGGTACAACACTGAGTAAGGAATCATGGCTTTTTATTGGGGTAGTCATCTTCAGTCTCCTGCTTATCCACCCTCAATTTTTCTTGGTTGTATAAATTAAATAGCACCCTTATTGACTCCCTTCACTCTTGCCTTAGGAATACCATCTCTATACCTCTCTGAAGGCTGAGCTTTCTTGGCTGCCACTCCAAATTTGCCACTGATTGTAATAATTACACACACCTTGCACCACCACCTGGCCTTTATGACTTAGGAATCCTATTATCAGCTTTGCTGGAAAGGAGCCCAGTTCTGTGACAGCACATCCTACTATCAGCCCTAGTCTAGATAAGGACAGACGTTACTGAACTTGTCAGTGATGCTGATGTCACCCTGCAGAAGATTAATTTTTTACAAGGTTTGTCCAAGAAAGCCAATTCCATTGAGATTTCTAGTTTAAGGCAGAATAATACCATTTGGTGAATATATATATATATATATATATATATATATATATATATAGCTAGGAACTAAGACTGAACAACCGAGAACACACAACCACATTGTCTTCCAATTTTACTTATTTGAAATGCATTGTTTTTCATTGCTGAAACTGCTACAGAATTTCATGGAGAATCATTTCCTTCCACTGAACTTTTCTCAGGTTTGCAGAGGCACTTGAGAGTTAGTAAAACCTGACAGACTCTGCATTAAGGAAAGAAATGGGACTTTATGTCAAGAGCTGAGATATTCCTGAGATGAATGCACATATACAAAGAATAATAATGATATCGAGTTCCACAAATTGTGAATGAAATAAAATGTGGCATTTTTCTTGGGCAGGGCAATTAGAGCATTATGGAAATTAGAAACTGATGAGGTCATTTAGGTTAGTTTTTTTTGTTGTTGTTTTTTTGGTTTTTTTTTTTTAACCATGGAAACTACTAGTAGACTATCCCAGGTGGGGTTTAATTCCCTAGTGTTTTCCCAAATTTCAAGTGCACACCACCAGCACTATTGTGGATTGTATAATAAAGGCCATAGAACTTTGAAGTTTCATCATGAAATGCAATAGCATGAAATTAATCAGGTAACACCAAGCTAAGTAGCTGCTATTACAGATTTGCTTTAAGTTAATTCTATAATTACTCAGGTGGAAATACAGGTATAAAAATCATTAGAAGTGCCTTTGATAAATATTTTCTTTTAGAATCATGTTTGCTTATTTTTCACTTAGAGTTTTATGAAAATTAAGAATATTAGAGCTGGATGGATAATCTAATAAACTTCATTTTACACATGAAGAACCTGGGACCCCAAGGTCTGTTTTAAATCAGGTGCGTCTCATGCAAAAGGTTCATAATTCTCAGTGGGATATGCAATTTCAAGTTTTCTTTCTTGAAAAGATGTAGGGGCGCCTGGGTGGCTCAGTGGGTTAAGCCTCTGCCTTCGGCTCAGGTCATGATCTCAGGGTTCTGGGATCAAGTCCCACATCGGGCTCTCTGCTCAGCGGGGAGCCCACTTCCCCCCTCTCTCTGCCTGTCTCTCTGCCTACTTGTGATCTCTCTCTCTCTGTCAAATAAATAAATAAAATCTTAAAAAAAAAAAGAAAAGAAAGAAGAAAAGATGTAGAATTTATATTTTGACAAGTAAGAAGGTAAATGACTTGATTTATACAATATCATGTTTTCAATGATTTCTCAGACTTCCCAAGAAACCATGTCACATTTTCTTAAATTTTCAGAATTTTACTCAATTTCAGCCTAAGGAGTACTTACTCCTAGTAAAGAGTAAAGAAAATAGTGCCTTATTTCCTAGAAATCGCTTTTTTTTTTAACCTAATGGGTCCCTGACAAAAACATAAAACAAATGTAAAAGGACAAAATATTAGAGTCTATGCCACTAAATATACAACATCAATTATATTTCAGTCTTTAAATTTGCAAAGAAAGAAAAGCATAGAAATTATTTTGGCTTTAGAAAAAGTAATTAAATCAGATTGATATTCTTTATTTCAAAGTTTGACTTTAAATTCTAATTTTAATCAGTATTCTTTTGATAACTTAGTAAATAAAGCCAGAGAAACAAGCTACTTGCTGATCCTCTTCAAGATGGTAGTATTAGATCCTTTAAGCCCGTTCTCTTAAAATCACAGTTCCATTGCATGTTTTTGCTGGTCTCTCTATTAAAGTCACTCCAGAAACCAGAGGCTTTAGGCCGTGACATGTTGATAAACAGAAATAATCATCCAACTATTAATAACTCATGTTTCTTTAATGTAAAAGCAAATACTCGCTAAATGCCAATAAATTCATGCATGAATCTAAATTAAAAAGGGCAAAGCTAATGGGGCGCCTGGTTGGCTCGGTCGTTAAGCATCTGCATTCAGTTCAGGTCATGATCCCAGGGTCCTGGGATCTAGCCCTGCATCAGGCTCCCTGCTCAGCAGGAAGCCTGCTTCTCCTTCCTCTCACTCCCCTGCTTGTGTTTCCTCTCTTGCTGTATCTCTCTCTATGAAAAAGAGAGAGAGAGAGAGAGAGAACTCTAAAACCAGTAGATCAGAGAATGGATTCATGACTTCAAAACATTAGCAGCAAAACATTCCTTAGAAGCAATAATCGCTGACGCGGACACTGAAGAGTATGATGAAAGACGGAAAACACAATCCCATCTATGGTATCAATTTAAATGAACACAAAGGAAACATGAGTTTTTATAACTAAAAGCATTCCATAACTTTCTTCAACACTCACTTTTTAAAAAGTCAATTTTTTAAAAGGTGATCTCCATGATTATTCAGGAGAGAACTGCTCTTCTACTCTTTTCAAAGGCAAATTTCCTTTCCCATAAAAAGACTAAAAAAAACAAAAGGTAGATAAGAGAGTGAAGGGGTTGGAATTAGATGTGGTAGGTTGTAACACACTCAGAAAACCTGTTCCTGGGATGAGTCCAAACTTCTCCAAGTGATACTGCAGATTTTGCAGAGTCTGAGGAGCGTGGAGGTCACGCCCACTGCTGATGACTGCACATCCTGGTTCACCAAAATGAAGACAAGGAAAGAAGGTTGAGCATGACATCCAGTCAGGCTGACTGAAGGCCACACGGAATAACTGTGGCTAACATTCTGGAGGACATAAAAGGCACGTGCCCCGCTCTATACGTTAAGGATATTAACACATTTGATTTTCCTGACAACCCTGTGAAGACCTACAGGTGAGGAAACTCTATCTGCAAAAGGTCAAATAACTTAATCCAAGGTCCCACACATAGTATGAAGCAGTCAGGATTTAAACTCTAGGAGTCTGGACCCCTGACCTGCACTCTTTTTATTTTTATTTTATTTTTTTTTTAAGATTTTATTTATTTATTTGACAGAGATCACAAGTAGGCAGAGAGGCAGGCAGAGAGAGAGGAAGGGAAGCAGGCTCCCCGCTGAGCAGAGAGCCCGATGCGGGGCTCGATTCCAGGACCCTGGGATCATGACCTGAGCTGAAGGCAGAGGCTTTAACCCACTGAGCCACCCAGGCGCCCCTATTTTTTTTTTTAAGATTTTGTTTATTTATTTGAGAGAGAGAGAGAAAGCACGCACATGAGTGGGAAGGGGGTGCCAAGGGAAAGGGAGAAGCGGACTTCCCGCTAAGCAGGGAGTCTGAGGCAGGCCTAGAAGTCAGACGCTTAACCAACTGAGCCACACAGGCTCCCCTCCAGACCTGCACTTTTAACTACTGTGACATCTTCAAAAAAGTAACTATACATGCCAGCAAAGTATGGTGTTCTGTAAACAGACAGATAAATAAATAATCTGTAAATCAGTCACAATCAAAAGGTTTATGCCTGTATGTACGTATCTGTTATACACACACACACACACACAAATATTTGCCCATATATATCAAATGAATACATGACCGCTAAGTCTCTATTGTATTTCAGTGATTGTCTCTTAAATGGATATATACCCTTTTGAGGAGGGTATACACCAGTTTGAATTTCATAGTTTCCCACTCTAGTTTACAAAAATTCTAAATTTAGTTTCTGTAATTCAATTTAATACTTTCTCTAAAAGTTATTCTCTTTAATTCATAAAACCTTATTTAATCATCCCTCAGGTAAACTCAGTGAAATTGGAAATTACTCCATAACTCCTGGTTAAAAATCGGTTAGCTCTGAATTTAAATCTGGAAAGTGCTCCATATCATATTGCCTCTGTGAACCATCATTCCTTCTGGCTGGTCTTTGAACATCAGTTCCAGTACCTGAGGGAGGTGAGCCTATAGCATAGATTTCTCGTGACTGGTAGGACCCTTACAATCCTCTCAGGCCCTCTAGCTATGGGAAACTGTTGAATTGCGCTTCTATCATCCCAGGGACCCCAGAGTGTCAGGGTGCCCTCCTGGGTCTCCTCTGCCTTAGACTGTCCTGCTCACCATTTCTCTGACCAGCTGGGAGTAGCTCTTGAATGGGCTTCCTCAGGAGGATTATTTCTCCCCAGGCTATAGCCTGGGATTAAGACCTGGATCCTCTTTGTTCTTGGATCTCCCCCCCCACTCAAATCTATCTGGGAGATATTGCTCCTCTCCCCTACTAACCTGGCAGAGCTGATCAGTATAGCACCATATTTTCTGAGACCACACCAATATCTAACCCTGCAGAAGCTAGCTTTCCTCTTTCTTTCCTTTCCTCTCTCAGACGGTGTAATGTTATCTCCTTTTGAGGGAAAATCTGCATCTTACAGTATCGTTAATTCTTCCCAAAATTATGGTTTATGGATAAACTCTATCCTCAGAGTCTTTCAGGCACTTTATTTTTTAGAACACAAAAAGTTCATTATTCTTTCAAAAGACAGTCTCTTTCTGGGATATGAAAACCTCTTTGGCAAATTTAACTCTGAAGCTCTACTGCCAAAGTTCAAATTCCAGCTCTATCACTCACTCACTTTATAGTTATTTAGTACTTTTCTACTCAGTTTCCCCATCAGACCAAGGAAAATACAGGAAAGAAAAAGCTGGCTCAGTACCTAGTAGTCTTATGCTGGCTCAAATTTTTCTTATTTAGTAAGAATATTTTGTGAATAAGAAGGTTTTTCTTAAAATTAATTAATAAATTAATTCTGAGAGACTTACTAATGTGGTACGTGTCACTAATGTGGTGAAAGAAAAATATTAATTCTTTTTTTTTTTTAACTTCAAATCCACTCTATTGTCAGCTAATCTCCTAATGGGCAAAGAAAAGACATTCTAGAATCCACTGGAAAAGGGAAACTGAATGTTATGCTTTCTAAATCATATCCAGTGAAATCTTTAATTTTTTGAGAAATATTTCCTTAGAGTCTTGACTATATAATTTTATGCTAGATGCTATACTCCATTCCTAGGTTAAGATTTAAACACTTTTTCTTTTATCTTCTAGGAGTTTACAATATAGAAAGGTGAACAGATATACGCACAAATAATTACTCTTTAGGATAAAAAGCAATTTAATTAGGTCCCAAGTTGCTATGGAAGGCAGAAGGTGCGTTTAATACTAATTCAGGCAAGATCCAAAAAGACTTAATGCAGAATGTGACATTTGAGCAGAAACTTAAGAGAAGGATATATGCAAAAGAGTGCTGATAAGTTCTTAACTATCTGAAAAAAACAGATATGTGTATATAGGTCTACATATTCCTAATTTATTATAAAATTAATGACATAAATTAATGACATAAATTAAAACTTAATGACATAAACATATGTAACATACAATTCACAAATAATAAAATATACTATACTCTTCATTGTAATTTTCATATAGACAGATTCTTGCTGAACCCATTCATTGATTTTTGCTAGCCTCTGTGTCTATACATAGTGTTTGCAATTAATAAATGAACGCAATTGCAAATGTCCCATCTTATGTTAGAACTTCAATGGTTTGTCCATGATATGAACAACTTTATAGACTTGATCATAGTTTCTGAAGACTGAAGATAGATTTCTTCATTTTTTGTGCTATTTGCTCTGTAAAAACTACAATCATGACATAGCTTTGAGTTTAATTCACATTATTGACATTTTCCTCCTAACTTTTTAAGTCTAGAGACAATCAACAAAATGATATATCCAACTCTGATTTTCAGTGCTTGCTGATTTCCATGGTGTGATACTCCCACCGTGTCTGATTCCCAGCTCCCAAGCGAAACCAAAGCTGAACAGAGATAGGCATGGCACATTATACTATAGACATAAGTAGCATTAAGAACATAGAAGAATAGTAAGAGGTAGTAAAAAATTAGGAGGTCATAATTTTTGAACGTTGCTTGCCTTTATTTTCTATAGAACTTCTTTAACTGCAAGTTTGTATAATTTGATTTTTTAGATGGTTATGTTAACAACCGTCTCATAAAATTCCTGAAAATTTACCACTCGACTCCACCACACCAGCACACTCCTTCAGCTCCATGACAACTCCAGCATACTAGTGGATATTGTTTCTAGAATATCCGCATGCCTGCGTCACCACCCTAAATTATAGATGAAGAAAGAGAAGATCGGAAAAGCTAAGTAAGTTGTCTGAGGTCATTCAAAAGCTAAGGGGTGGAGTGAATATTTAACCCAGATTTATATGATTTCCAAGGATTTCTTACATCCAGGAATTCATGGAGCACTGCACTGGGAAAATAGGATGTATATACTGTTTTATAACTGTTTGTTGATTAAGTGTGTGTGTGTGTGTGTGTGTGTGTGTGTATAAGTATATGTCAGAGACAGCATTTGGTCTGAGATCTGTGTTAATGAAAATCTGAATGTGGAGGATAGGGAGAGTATTAGACTCCCTCAAGTCAGTTTCCCATGACTACTGCTGTCTACCAAAAAGAACACAGAGAGTGGCTTAAACTGATTCTCAATACAGATCTTTGGAATTTTGATCCACCAGGGAAAGAATGGGAATTTCACAACAAGGGAACCAAACATGCAGGAGTCTAGAGGTACACAAAGTCAACAAGGAATGATGCAGCATGATTCAGGAGAGGTTGAGTCTATAGGGGAGAAGAGCGTGTGATTGGAAGACAAAGCCCACAAAATGTGGAAGAATATTCCTCTGAGGCCATGACGAGCTGAAATTCTGATTTGCAACAAAGCCATTAATTCAGTTCTTTTCAATTTGTAAAAAATATCCGCTCCCTTTTTTGGTGGGTGGGAAATTCATAGAGAATTATTTTTTCCTAGGATTCTGGTCACTGGTAAATCACCTCAGTCTTTCTTTTCTAATTCACTTAACTGTCACTGTTATCCTCCCAAAGGATGTCCCTGTCAGAGCTTTGCCATCAACCATTTCAAGCACCTGCTTTTCTGTCTGTTTCACTGAGTTTTTCAGATATCAGAGTAGCTGCTCCCTTAATCTTAAACTTTGCATATCTTAACAGACCCCTTCGTCCAGCACCAGTTTCCACCAACACTCAGATAACCAATCCCTTTTTTCTGCCCAAGCGTCAAAACACATTACCACAGGGGAGTTTTAACTTTTTAACCTCCATTCAGATTTTTTTTTAAGTATTACTTTCATCAGCAATTTACTCCAAATGAATCAGAGTTCCTTTTTGTAGACCTTGCTGAAGAAAGAATATCAGCAGGTTGTGACTGACTGAATGCTGAAACGTTTAGACTTGACTCCTGTGAGACCACAGAAGGCCTTCCAGGAAAGTGACATTACCAAAACTATACTTTAAAGAGATAACTATGATAGCAGCATGCTGAGAGCATTGGAGAGATGAGAAATTAGAGACAGAGTCAGTGTCAAGGGACTATTTAAATTAAATGATAAGGGTCTGAACCAATATAATAACAATGAATATTGGGGGGGGCAAATATTTGAGATTCATTTTGAAGTAGACAATCAGGGTCTCTCTGATTGATTGGAAGTGAAGTGCAGCGGCAGAAGTTAGTTAAGTGGTGAAGCTAGGGGTCAGAGAGATGAGCTGGCTTGCATCATATTGAGAGAAGAAAGTGATCAGCACCATATACAGAAATGGCTAGCAGTGTACTGAAAATGCAGATCTAGTTAAAAAATAGAAATTGAAATGCACATGAAGAAATTGAAAGTTTTTTCAGTGGAGTAGGATTGTCATCTTCAGTAGAGAGTAAATTATTGGTATTTTAAAAGACTAGTCCATCTTTAATATGTATTAAACTAAATAAAACACTTTTAGCTTCCAAGAGTGTATCCTAATATTAAGGAGAACTTAATCTGATCATCTCACGGTTATTTATAGAGTAGGGAGTCCACTAACAATATTGAGGATCAGAAAATCTTTCTAGCTTATTAAATTTTAGATATCAGAACTTGGAACAAAACAAGGCTATTGTGATGTATATTTAATTATCCTAATATAATTTAATCATTCCATTTCCCTGCTCAAAAATTTTCAGCTGGCTCCATCACACATAGGAAAAACTCTAAAACTCCTTAGCATTTCATATAAGACCTTTCATGATCCAACCTCCATTACTAGTCTGATTTCTTCCCCCACAAATTCCCTCTAAAAGATGCTGAATTAGCATGCACATATCCTCTCTACAAAGGATTAGCCCCTTAAGTTGATTATAGGTTCTTCACTTTCCAACTCAATAGTTTGGTTAGACTCAATCTCAGAATGTACAGAGCGAATTTGAAGGAATGAGGGAGAGAAGAAAGGTACATTTTAGCAAATGAGGAACACAAAATAGATCATATTGCCAAGCTGCCAAACAGCAAGAGGGAATTAAAGATCAGAACTAAAATAGAGAAAAAGAAAATGTGGAGATCTAGTAGCTAAAGACAAGCTACCACTGCCATCATTCTTCTTTGAGGTGACGCCATTTCTAGTATCTTACCCCTTCTTGGGGATGGTGTGAGTAATTAAAAATAGAATGTCAACAATCTTTCTTGTAAGATAGCTTTAAGTTTGGTAAATAATTTTGAAATAAATTCACTCTAGTCTTATGAAGGCTTTGAAAATTTAAATATTAATTGGAAGGGGTAAAAAGTTAATGACCCAAGAAAAGATGGATAAAATAAGCAGTCATTTTGTTTTGTTTTGTTTTGTTTTTTGCTAAGAATGTTGTTTTCTAACCAACTAGTTTGAAAGTTAATTCTTTTCCAGTACATTTGGCACCATTAATTAAACTCCCTTCCTAAAGACTGCAGTTTCTTTTTGTTTAGACTAATGTCACCAAAGAAGAATGTCATTACCAGAAACACAAGAATGATTTTAAGTTAACAGCAGAATACAAAATTCCTAATATTGATATTAATTTTTAAGGCAATGGGTTCAGATTTACAAGAGTTGGCGGGGGGGCGGGACTCTTAGCTACTTTTTCTCTCTTTCTTTACAATTATTTTTTTTGATAAATTACTTCTAAGTCAAAAGCTTTAAGGTGGACTCTATTAAAAATGTCATCTCACTTAATTTTCATCCTATGATTGTCCTCACTTGTAAAAATAAGAAAACAGAGGTCCCAAGATGCTATTGTCCAAGACTGAACATCTAGTAAGTAGTAAAACCTAAGTGTGTATACACTGTCAAATCTAACTCCAAAGTCCATGTTTCTTCTCTCTATAACTTTGCTTCCAAAAAATGTTTTGAAAAAAGAAGGCTAGAGGAAGGTTATTAGAGAATACAACTAATACAATAAATCTGTGTGAGAGGTAGAATCTAGATCATCTCAACAATTACTGTAATTTAAGTGATTTTCAGTTTTTTAACTATTTACACTTTGTTTAACCCAAACTTTACTAAATTCATTTTTCTAAGATGATGACAGTCTGGAATCCTTTAGGCTACACATTTTTTTTTTTTTTTTTTGACAGATAGAGATCACAGGTAGGCAGAGAGAGAGAGAGGAGGAAGCAGGCTCCCTGCTGAGCAGAGAGTCCAATGTGGGGCTCGATCCCAGGACCCTGAGATCATGACCTGACCCGAAGGCAGAGGCTTTAACCCACTGAGCCACCCAGGCGCCCCAAGGCTACACATTTTTTAATGGCACTAGTACTTTGCAGTGGATACCAGGATACTCTATGCAGCCCCTCTCTCCCAGGTGTGAAGGACTATTCCTTCAGTTCTAGGAGTAAAGCCAGGTTCTGGTCCATAGCTATCAGCCCTCTCCAGAAATCGCTCCATGATGAGGTTGGCCCATGCCTGTTTTCTGGGGGCAGACTACATCCAATGACTATTCAGAGCAAGAAAATATCAGCCTACTGTCTACAAGACAGGAAAGAAAGCCAAGAGGGGCGCCTGGGTGGCTCAGTGGGTTAAGCCACTGCCTTTGGCTCAGGTCATGATCTCAGGGTCCTGGGATCGAGTCCCACATTGGGCTCTTTGCTCAGTGGGGAGCCTGCTTCCCCCCTCTCTCTCTGCCTTCCTCTCTGCCTACGTGTGATCTGTCTCTGTCAAATAAGTAAATAAAATCTGTTTAAAAAAAAAAAAAAAGAAAGAAAGCTAAGAAAGAATTCAGAGCCAAACTCTTAAGCAAGCAAGGGTTTAATAGCAGTTTAAGTGAAAGTACACTCCTTTTATTTTTAAGATTTTATTTATTAATTTATTTGACAGACAGAGATGAGAAGTAGGCAGAGAGGCAGGCAGGGAGAGAGGGGGGAAGCAGGCTTCATGATGAGCAGAGAGCCTGATGCGGGGCTCGATCCCAGGACCCTGAGATCATGACCTGAGCCGAACGCAAAGGCTTAACCCACTGACACCCAGGTGCCCCATACTGTACACTCTTCAGATGGGAGAGTGGGCAGGCCCAGAAGTGGCAGCTGAACTTTGGGTCAGGGTTGTCTTTTCTTTTTATGTTTAGACAGATTATGGGTCATAGCTAGGGCAGTTTCTGATAAGGTTACAGGCAATCATCTAAGGGATTAGAGGGAGGGGGCTTGGCCCTATATGACCCTTGTGGGAACTGTCATGGCAGCCATGCTCTGCTGAAGGAAGTGGGGAAAGACCACAGTGTAAATGTATTATAATGAAGTTACAGGTTACTGTTGGGCAGTGGTCATTGAGAACACGTGGTATTCCCTGGGCTCTATCCCAGCTGTTTGGAACTTGGCCGCCACCCTTTCATCAGTGGGAAAGCACTTGTTCCCTGCTCCTATCTAGCCACCTCTCCTCTATCACTCTGAAGAGCAATCCTAATTCCAGAGCTTCCTCCGGAGTGGGATGAGGCCTTAGGTAAGACTGCCTTACAGCTCACTATCTCCCTTAGCCCAGTCACTCTTCCTTTCCTTCCCACATATGTACTGAACCCAAAAGCCATTTCCCTAATAAACTGTCTGCATGCTAATCTATATCCTCTAGTCTGCACTCCAGGGAACCAGACCTACAAGATTCGTCCAGACCAAAATATCTAGTAAATGAAGAAATTGGCTGGTAATATTACCCTGGCTGGAAAAATTAGTGTCATTCTCAAAAACATTCACAAAAAAGGAAGTAGTTTAATGAGAAAACCAGGCTTATTTATTTTAAATTATGTGATCAACAGAGAGCCATAAGCTTGGCAAGTTTAAGCACCCACTGTTCAGGGAGAGAATTTACTTTATAAGAGCCAAATGAAAAATGCATTCAGAAATACCTTAATTGTTATAGCGAACTTTCCTTTTAGAAAAGAATAAACTAGCTTGATTTTTTATTTTTCAAAACAAAACTTTGAAATTAATGAATTCTTTAAAAATTGGATTGCAGGGGGAAAAAAAGAGGAAGATGCCAAATCAGTTTTTTGTTTTTTTTTTTAATCTACATTCGGATTTCTGTGCTTCAGGGAGAAGCAGAATATGAAATATTGCCATCAAAATGCCAATCTTGTCTTTGAAGGCAATTGATCTGTTATCACTGAGAAATAAGATGTGTTCCATGTTTCAGTTGAAACCTGTTGCATTTGCAGGATCACAGAAGCAGTCATGACTGGTGAGTCTTGCTATGGATATGAACCAGGTGTGAGCTCATTCATCAAATACACCATCACTACCTGGTTCTTGGTAGTGACTGTGCCAAATTCTCTGCTTTCACTTGCCTTAATTGCACAACACTGCCCTAAGAGGCAGAGAAGTAAATTAATATGTTTTTATGCAATGTCATAATTCATAGAATTTTCCATTTCCTAAATTTAACTCTCACAAGAGAAATTAACCACAAATATATGTTAATTCAGGTTTTTAAATTCTGATTCAATATAGAGCAGAAGATTTACTGTTTTCATTGAGATTTCCTCAGTGACCATGATGTCTTCAGTGTCCATGCTGTAAGTACTGACATAAATAAACTCCTTTAAGTCATTTGGGTCTGAGGAGAACACAACTTTCACTTAAGTTAATTTGTTTTGTAAATCCAATCCAAACCTTTATTTTATAGGTCAGAAACACATTTCGAAGTCTACAAGTATAACTGGAATGTTCTCTGGTATTTGTCATCTTAACACAAATACATATATGATTATAAATATTTTATATATACATATGTTTTATTTATATAAAATATATAAAATATGCCAATATTTTATTTATATAAAATAAAGTATGCTTATGTCAATGAATGGATATTGTAGAAAAAAAAAAGAACTTAGGTTCCAAAAATATTTACCAATTTGGGTAAATATTTCTTTCTTACAAATAAGCTTTGGTGTCACTTCATATATTTATAATTCAAAAGCAAGAGAATATCAGTCAAATGTACAAGTCATTTTCTGATTCATCTTTCCCTCTAAAAGATAAAACTTTCTGGGGAATTCTATCACCATCCCGTAGGTGCATGGCAGGTGCAGTCTTTCCAGAAATGCCAACCAGGGATGACAAAAGACGTGACAGGTGCGCTGTTCAGTGACCCGGTATTACAAGAGTTTAGTCTTATGCTGTAATGACATCCAACCCAACAAGCGCTCTGTGACTTTAAGGGAATTTATAAATGATTTAAAGCTAAACATATTATTAAATATGTCTTCAACTAGGTGAAACTAACTAGAAAATTTTTCCAAAAATCCTATTATAAATGTGGTCCAGAGCAGGATCAGCTTACAAAAAGAGAGGCATAAGAATGTTCATTTTTGTGATGTTACTTGAGAAGCACAAAAGCTCCTTTTCTCTTCCATCTTCTCCCCCTAGGCTTGAAGGCCCTTATTAAAATGCAAATGTTCTGTGGGTGGATTAACTTTCTGGGTAGAGCCCTGAGGGCAAAGGAAACCACACTGAGATACTACCTTTCACCAGTCAGAATGGCCAAAATTAACAAGACAGTAAACAAGAAGTGTTGGAAAGGATGTGGAGAAAGGGGAACCCTCCTACCTGTTGGTGGGAATGCAAGTTAGGGCAGCCACTTTGGAACACAGTATGGAGATTCCTCAAAAAATTAAAAATAAATCTACCCTATGACCCTGCAATTGCACTACTGGGTATGTACCCCAAAGATACTGATGTAGTGAAAAGAAGGGCTGTCTGTACCCCAATGTTCATAGCAGCAATGGCCACGATAGCCAAACTGTAGAAAGAACCAAGATGCCCTTCAACAGACGAATGGATAAAGAAGATATGGTCCATATATAGAATGGTGTATTATGCCTCCATCAGTGTGGAGGCCAAGAAAAACAAGGCTGTAGCCACCTCGAGTCCAGCCCTGACATAAGTGCAGCCATCTTGATGTTCCAGATTATCACAAAATATTTCTTGGGTTCTGACCTACAAATGTTAGCACTTTAAACAGTCCCTCTCTCCTTTAATGATTGATTGAAACCCCTGGACTGGAAAAGGGTTTTTTGTCAAATAGCAAAAAATGAACTTATTTGAGCTTCATTTTCTTTTTGTAACACTGATGATGTTTTGCTATTTTCTCCCATGTCTCCTCAGCTGACTTCAACTCCTTCACTGTCATAACTTCCACAGATGATCCTTTCCACTTGGAAAGATCACCTGAGCAGTCTCTCCTGGACTCAGCTGCCTCTGTCTTTCAAAACTTCCCTACATATTCCCCAACTGACCAGTGTTGACCCGAGTAGGTAGGGACAACTCTACACCCCTATTCAGCAAGAAGAAGTTACAGAAGATGCGACCTTCCACCTTCAACAACCTTAAAGATATAAGGGTCAAAACTGTTCAGGGGGGAATGATGTGGGAAACAGAGGCAGAAGAAAATCATTAAAATTCCTTACCTACTGACAAGCCCTTGAAACAGAGAGAGTGGCTCTCCCCTGGGGACTCAACTGCCCTTACCTTGAGGTGTTGCTAAGGACAATCCTAGCCTGACAGGCCCCCTACCCTAACAGGCCCAACCAGGATCCTGTAAGTCTACTTTAATAATTCCTTTAGGAAACTTTATCTCTAAACCTCCTAGGTAGTGTCAGCAATCATTCCCAAGCATATGACCCACTGATATACATCTAAAGGGTCTCATGAGAAGATTTTTATTACTGGTAATAAATAACCTTTCTCCCAACAATAGCTAGCCCCTCAAGGTCCTGGAGACCTTGCTTCCAAAATTCCTTAGAGACTGACATCATCCCTAATCCCTTTTGTCCTCACCTATCACAGAGTCCACCCTTACTCTGCCTTTAAAAACTCTGACTGTAATCTGGTTCTGGTTCGGGGTCCAAGTCCCTATTCTGCTGTGTCGGGTATACTTGGACCCAAGCTTAAACTTGTTGAATAAACCCTTGTGTGATTGCATTGGTGTTGGCTCCTTGGTGGTCTCTCAGACGAGAATACTTGGGCATAACATCAGAAAGAATGAATACCCACCTTTTGCTTCAACGTGGATGTGACTGGAAGAAATTATGTTCAGTGAATTAAGTCAAGCAGAAAGAGTCAGTCATCATATGGTTTTACTTACTTGTAGAGCATAAGAAATAACACGGAGGACATTAGGAGACAGAGTGGAGACATGAGTTGGGGGAAATTGGAGGGGGAGACAAACCATGAGAGACTGTGGACCCTGAGAAACAAACTGAGGGCTTGGGAGGGAAGGAGGTGGGGTTGGGTGAGTCTGGTTGTGGATATTAAGGAGGGCACATATTGCATGGAGCACTGGGTGTGGTGCATAAACAATGAATTTTGGAACACTGAAAAGAAATAAAATTAAATTAAATAAAAAGAAAGAAAGAAAGAAAACAATTTGGCTGAATAGCCAAATTATCTATATACTATTTCAAGCACAAAGTTTCAAGAGCCCATCTCCACCTCAAAAGGAACCATCTGAAATAACAACAATATTTTCATTTATTAGATTGCAATGTGCCAGGTATTGTGCTAATGTTCTATGTAATTTACCTCACCTATTCCCTACAGTAACCCAACCAGAGAGGTATTATTAGTATCTCCAGTTTGGGGAAGCTCTAAAATTTAGAAACGTGTTTTCCTAACGCTATAGAGCTAGTCAGAAGGAAAGTGAACTCAAGCCCCAAATCTGTGATACTGACCATTACACAAACCACTTCTCAAAATATGTCTCCACACCCATCTTCTCTTTATTCTCTTCCACCTTGGAGGAAAAGTTTACATGTTTCTTTTCCGATGGTCATCTTTGCTCACCATCCTTTCCATCCATGTAGGATGTTGCTCCTATATCTTTTGATTTTCTCCTCACTCCATGGTGTCTATCCCTTGTGTTCAATTATCCCCATTAAATAACTTCCTCTTCTCTGTTTTATTTGACCTCCTCCACTTGACCAACAAACATATTTACTGACCTTCACTGTCTTTTATGATCACTTTATTTCTCTACTTCTTTCCTCTGACAATATCTTGGATAAGTATTCTAAAAATGTGACCTCTGTTTTTTTTCATCAAACATTTTAAACAACTTACAAATTTGTTTCCAACAATAACAACAAATGACGCTTAGAGTCCTTGTTGATTCTTCCTGATCCCTGGCCCTTCCATCCCTCTACTCCTTTTACCTTTCCTGCCTGCATACAGTCAGGAACCAAGATCTTTGCCAGTTATTTCATAATCACATTTCTCTTTAATTTCTGCTGGGATCACTAGGCTTGATGGGTTCAAAACTGATTCTGCCATCTTAATCTTTAATTACTCTGTCTTCTACTTTCCCAATAGATAGAATAACACTCCCACAGAACGTAACCTCCTAAAATAACACTTGGATCATAAATTTTTTTTTTTTTTTTATCGAAGCCTGTCAGGCTTTCTTGTGGTCTCAAGATAATGTAGAAACTCTTCCAGTAAATTTCCAAAGCTTTCAAGGTATGAAATCTGACTGCAAGTCACTCTTCCCTCCCTTCCATCGTTCTACAGAACATCTCTTTTTAAAGTGCTCCTTCCTTCTGGATTTCCATTACCCATGCAGTAGTACCCTTCACTCTTCATGGGCCAGTGTTTGGACCCGTAGTGCTTTATGCTTTGCCACTTCTTCAATTTTGCTCACGTTTTCCATTTATGCTGCTACTTTGATCTCCCGATCAGTTTGGTTTCCTCTGAATTTTCTATTTCATCCAGCAGATGTTCTAGCATTTGTCTATTAGAATTCATATGACATTTTAAAAAGTTACTTTTACCATCATTTTCAAGAATGTATATCTTGCTCCTTGAACTAGATTTAGCATTTTTTTGAGAGCAATGTAGGAAGTGTGGGTCACTTTCTGTATGTCTCTGTCCCTACCTCATACTGTATCTAACATAATGCTTTGCCTATATAGGACATCATTGTGCATTCATTAAATAAGTGGTATGTAATATTTAGTTAGGATTTTATACTAATTCACTAAAGAATTGGCAACCATATTTTAATGGAATCATGTAACAAGTGAAACAAATTTCTTACTAAAATACTTTTTGAAACACAAATTATTGGAGGGTGCCCGGGTGGCTCAGTCAGTTAAGCATCTGTTTTCAGCTCAGACATGATCTCGGGGTCCTGGGATTGAGACCTGCATCAGGCTCCCTGCTCAGCGGGGAGTCTGCTTCTCCCTCTCCCTCTGCTCCTCTCTCCCTCCACCCCCACCACTTGTGTTCTCTGCTCTCTCTTGTTCTCTCTCCCTCTCAAATAAATAAAATCTTTTAAAAAAACAAATTATTGATATTCTCCTACTTTTATTACCCCTACCAAAAACGATATATTTCTTTCTTTTTCCATGTATGCATTTTATCAGAAGATCTCCTGGGAGCTTAGTCTCTGTTAACAGCTTACTATAGCATTAATAAAAGGAAGCAGATTCGCTTAGCTAGAAAATTAAAAATCTAACTTACCTCAAAGACAACTCTACTCTAGTAGTAAAAATAAAATGCAAATGTATAAATTTGTTCCATAAAAGCTTACATGAATACTAGAAACAATGGTCTGAAAATGAATCATGAATTCAGGTTCTCCAAAGATAGGTTAATACTGTTACAAGTCTTTCCATTTGTTTCTTCTATATTTCTCATGGCCCTGGTTGTCCAAGTGTTAACATCAGGCTCATCATATCAGTGCCAACTTACTTTTGGCTTAGTTTTTGAAAGACTACATTTTGCATGCTCCATTTGTAAGGCTAATTTAGACAGAATCAGGCTACTAAATAAGCACAGTTGATTGTATCCAAAGAAAAATAAGAAGTCTATGCCTGGATTTTCACCCACCCAGTAGTAATGAAGAAAGCACACATTTCTTCATCCTTGCTAGGATAATGCACAGGAGGCTTAGTGGAAAGTCGGGCCTTACACCACAACTCAGAAGTAATAGAATCATTAAAGGTGGTAAGAGACCATGTGAAGGGCAATAATAAGGCACTCTCTCCCTCTTTGTCAGAGTGTTATAAATGGAGGCCTTTTAGGAAGACTGAAGTCTACCTCCACCTGATAGTAACAAGGAGCCCTTGCTTCCCTTATCAATGGTGGCCAGGTGGTGAACCTAGACTCCCACTCCCACCTAACAGTAATGAAGCAGTGCTCGCTTCCTTTGCCAAAGAGGTATCAAGAGAGGTCTGTAAAAATAAGTGATTTAAATAAGATTCAGAGTCTCATGCTGTTATGCCAAAATGGTCCATATTTAAATAAAAAAACACTCATCTTACTAAAAACCAGGAAGATCTCAACTGAATAAGAAAAGGCAATCAATAGACACTAATATCCAGATAGCACAGATGTTAGAATTATCTGACAAGGATTTCTAGGAGCCTTCATAAAAAGCATGTCCACAACCAATTATGAATATACTTAAAATGAATTTTTAAATAGCGTATTTTAACAAAGAAATAGAAGGTACAAGGAAGAACCAAACTGAAATTTTAGAATTGAAAAATACAAAACCTCAATGGGGCGCCTGGGTGGCTCAGTGGGTTAAGCCGCTTCCTCCTCTCTCTCTGCCTGCCTCTCTGCTTACTTGTGATTTCTCTCTGTCAAATAAATAAATAAAAATCTTTAAAAAAAAAAAGAAAAATACAAAACCTCAAATAAAAACCCTCAATAAAACAATAGAAATTATCCAATCTGAGCAACTAAGAAATCAAATAGATTGAGAAAACAAACAAACAAACAGGGACATGGGAGAATATAACAACACATCTACTTTTTATGTCATTGGAGTCTCAGAGGCAGAGGAGAAAGAGGATGGAGCTGAAAGTTACTCAAAGAAAAAATGGCTGAAAATTTTCCAAGTTGGCAAAAGACATAAGCCTACAGATTCAAGAAAAGAGCAAACACTAAACAAGATAAATTCAAAGAAATCCATACCAAGACACATCATAATCAAACCTCTGAAAATTTAAAAACAAAGAAAAAAACTCTTGAAAATAGAAATGGCACATTACATAGAGGACAAAAACAATTGAACGATAGCAGATTTCTCATGTGCATGCATGGAAACCAGAAAAAAAGCGGTCTTGTATTTTTTAAGAGCAAAAAGAAAAGTACTGTTCATGCAGAATTTTATATTCAGTGAAAATTTTTTATCCTTAAGAATACAAGGAAGGCTCCTTCCTCAGATAAAGGGAAACTGAGGACTTAAACTAAAACCATTACCAACACACCTACCTGAAAAGAGTGCCTTAAGGAAATTCTTTAACCGGAAATAAAATGATGGAAGAAAGAATCTTGGAACAGCAGGAAAAAAGAAAGAACAATGGAAAAAGTGAAAATCTGGGTACCTACCAGAAGTTTCTCTTGAGTTTTCTAAATTATATTTGATGGCTGAAACAAAAATTATCACACTATCTAGTGTGGTTCTCAATGTATGTGGACAGAATATTTAAGACAATTTATTATAAAAGGGGGAAGTAAAGGGATATAAAGACAGGTAACTTTTTACCCTCAACTTGAATGGATATAATGTGGATAGCAATAGATGCTGATAAGTTGAGCCAAAAACCCCTACAGCAACCACTATATATCTCCAAATGTCAAAATTATAGAAATGGAGAACAGATTTTTGTTGCCAGGGTTAGAGAGATGATGGAGAGGAGGTACTAGGGTTAATGTAAAAGGGTAGCATGAAGGAGCTCTTAGGTGATGGAATAGTTCTCTATCTTGACTGCAATAATGTTACAGAAATCTCCACATGTGATAAAATCACATCCAACCACATACACACATTGTGCCAATGCCAATTTCCTGGTTTCATATCAAACTGCAGTGATATAAGATCAAGCATTGAGAGAAACTAGGTGATGTGTAAGGGGACCTGTCTACTCTCTTTGCTACCTCCTGAGAATGTAAAATTATTACAAAATAAATAGTGTTTTTACGTGCAAAGGTAGACAAGACAAGCTAAATCGAACTGATTGGCTGTGGAAGGAAGGAAGGAAGGAAGGAAGGAAGAAAGGAAGGAAGGAAGGAAGGCTGAACTAAAGAAAGAGAGAAATTGAAAATTGACAATGACTTATGATTGAAGTAGATAAAATCTCATTCTTGTTTTTCCACGTGTTTTATTTTTGTTTCATTTTATAAGACAAAGGGAACATTAAAATGCTCATGGAAAAGATAAGAGGTAACAAGAACTATAATATGTTGGAAATATTCACTTTAAATTAATCCAATAAAACATATAACAAATTTGGAAGTTACACCATGTGTAAGATAGCAATTATCTGAATACTATCTGAAAAATATGTGGCAAAAATAAATGAGTAAAATAGAGCATCATGTTTGCAGATAGGTTACTTTGAACAATTTCTCCTTGGATTTGCATCCAACAGTTACTCTAATATCTCAAATTCAATTAAAAGAAGTATCATAGTTGATAACTCAAAGACACTTTTCTTGTTGTTAATTGGTAACACCTTCCACAGACTAACCGCAGAGAGGAAAGATGACGAGGAGAGCCGGCAGAGAATAGAACATGACTCATTGTGCCTTGTGGAGGTTAACCTAATATTCTTTCACTCCATTCTTTTTTTTTTTTTTTTTAACACTAGTCAGGAAGGATTCTGTGGTTTGCAAGGTAGAACCGCAACTGACACCCAGCCTCCGCGAGATCGCTGAACAGATATTGGCCTGGCCACACCAAACACAGGTGGAACGCGTTAGATGTACGCACGGAAGTGGTTCATTTCCTTACTTCTCTTTTTCTCCTCCACAGTAAGAAGAATGAAGAAGCTCTACCTTTCCAGACAGCATTCAAGGGAACCCTTTTGTGTTTGTAATCATTAAAACCTCAGCCACTGCATTTAAGACATCACCAAAACTCTGGCACCATGATTGAGTGTTGTTTTTACAGCCGTGATATGTTAATGTTGGTGCCATAGAGCAAAATAGTGATATAGTGAGTCCTGTCCATGGCTTTTGTACCAGAGGGTATGCTGCACTTATTCCTTGAAGTGCCATCCTAAAACGGAGGGAAGGGGAATTACAAAGTATTTTAAACAAATATGTTGCTTTCCATTTTCACGGGGCAAACGTATACATCAGTATGTTTTAAAGGAGCGAGCATCAAAGAGCCTATTTTACATTAGAGATACCTTTCATCTTGGATCAGTAAAACAGGCTTTGACGTATAGGGCTTTAATTCAAGTGTGTTCTTAGAGTATGGTGCAAGTTTGAACATCTTGCGTGACTACTGTAACCTCCAGCCCCTGGCTTTAGAGAACTTCACTTAAGGCTAACTGGTATATACATGTGATGACTTCTAAAATACAACAGAAATAATTTGGATCTTGTAAACTATTTCCTCAATTTCTACCAGACCTATCACTAACATTATTGGCCATAGTTCTGTATTTCCCCACTCAAGGAGATCTCACTAGAACTAATCTTCTAAGAGGTCAGTCGTGTCCACATCTCCTCTGCAGAACTGCCAGTGCACAAGCCACGGACTGCTGAGTAGGCTGCCGGCCATGGATCGAGCACACTCAGCCTGGGCTAGGCAAGGGGTATCTAGCCTCAGTCAGGGTTTTTTGTTAATGTTTTTGTTTTTGTTTTGGGTTTGGGTTTTTTTTTTTTTGCATTTTTTTTTAATTTTGCTTAATTTGAAACATGAAACAAAGAAAGAAATAGGAACTGATGACGGGTAATAGAACAGAGTTCATGAAAATGGAGAGAGGCACAAACAGCTGCATTGAACCATGCTTAAGAAAAATAAGCTGGAAAGTCATTGAGAAAAGAAAACAAGGCATCTTTCCACCAAGAAAGGCAGTGATGGGAGAGCTCATATGTCCCCTGAGACATGGAAAGTCTCTTTTCCATGTTAAGTCCCCAGTGTTCCAGGCTGATATTAAATATCCTTCCAACAAATATCTGTGGAATCATATAACTAAATAACGTTTCACTGGAGCTAGCTTGAATGTTTCTTTTCTGATTTTTTTTTTTTTTTTGCAAATAATATAGCTTTGAATAAAGTATCATCCATAACGCAAATAGAGAGTTTAAAATTTTTGCAAAGATTCAGGCAAAGAAAATATCATGGGCTCTGTTTGTGAATCAAAAGCAAACCTGGAATCCTTGCAAGTAATTTATGAAAGACAATCTCTCGGGAGAAAGTAGTCCAGAATAGAGGGAAGCAGAATGGGGAATAGAAAAGAGCCAAGCCAAGTGCTATTGCAGACGAAGTCCCAGATTTTGCCTGATCTGAGAGGGCATAGTGGAAAGGAAAGTACATCTGAGAGGTTATTCTCTGCTGCAGAGTAAAGCAGCTGGGTTTTGTTACCTTTATCCCAGTCAGCCGCTGCCTATAGATTGTGTGTGTGTGTGTGTGTGTGTGTGTGTGTGTGTGTGTGTGTGTGTGTGTGAGAGAGAGAGAGAGAGAGAGAGTGTGTGTGTGTGTGTGTGTGTGTGTACGCGCGCGCGCACATTTGGGCCATGGAGAGACTTCACCAGCTATTCTGGCTTTCCATATGTGTAAGACATTTCAGTGGCCAAGTACAAACCTCTAAGTATGGCAAGAGGTCATCTTTAGCAGTGAAATAGAAGCTGGAGGATGGGTGCCCAAAACTAGGAAAGAGACTAAGAGATTCTTCGGGAGGGCGGACATCAAGAGTGGAACAGTTTCCCTACTGAAACAAAATACCAGACAAGATTCTCAAAACAGGAATGATCAGGGCGCCTGGGTAGCTTAGGAGGTTAAGCCTCTGCCTTCGGCTTGGGTCATGATCTCAGGGTCCTGGGATCGAGCCCTGCGTCAGGCTCTCTGCTCAGCAGGGAGCCTGCTTCCCTCTCTCTCTGCCTGCCTCTCTGCCAACTCGTGATTTCTATCTCTATTAAATAAATAAATAAAATATTTTTAAAAAAATAAAAAAACAGAAATGATCACTCTGTTTTAAAAAAATTATATATATATATATAGGGTGCCCGGGTGGCTCAGTGGGTTAAAGCTCTGCCTTCAGCTCAGGTCATGATTTTAGCGTCCTGAGATTGAGCCCCGCATTGGGCTCTCTGCTCAGTAGGGAGCCTGCTTCTCCCTTCTCTCTGCCTGCCTCTCTGCCTACTTGTGATCTCTCTCTGTCAAATAAATGAATAAAGTCTTTAAAAAACAAAATAAAAATTAAAAATACATAAAAAATATGTCCACAATTTCTACTAATCCTTCTTTCAAGAAATATATTTTAATGCCTCTCGCCTGAGTATGGGCTGGAATGGCTGACTCTGTTCTAACAAATACAGTAAGGCAGAAGTGATGGTTTGTGACTTGGAGGCAAGGGCATAAAAGGCAAAAATGACGTCCTATATTCCATCTCTCTCTTGCTCTTTCTTTCTCTTCAGATTATTTGTTCTGAGGAAGCCCACCATCATCTCATAATCAACAGATGCCTACATGGTGAGGACCTGAGCTTTTGCCAACAACCATAGGAATGAACTTGGAAGTGAATTCTCCAGGCCTGCTTACTTGAAATGATGCAGCCCTAGCCTATATCCTGATGAAATCTTACGAAGAGACCCCAAGCCAGAACTACCCAGCTGAGTCTCTCCTGGATTCCTGACCCCCGGAAATTTATTTATTTATTTTTTTAAAGATTTCCTTTATTCATTTGACAGAGAGAGGGAGCACACAAGCAGGGGGAGCAGGAGAGGGAGAGGGAGAAGCAGGTTCCCCGCTGAGCAGGGAGCAGGGAGCCCAATGCAAGCGAGATTCTTTCCCAGGACTCCGGGATCATGACCTGAGCTAAAGGCATCTGAGCCACCCTGAAATAAAAAATGTTCATTGTTTTAAGATACTGAGTGTTAGGGGTGATTTGTTGCACGGGAGTCGAGAGTTAATACAACCATTCAGTCTCCTGTTGATAGACCTGGCTTTTTTGTTTTATTTTTAGGTGGCAACCTAATTGCTAGCTCATTCATTTTCAAATAGCAGGCAGCAGAGCTGCAAGAATAGAACGATCCCTCAAAAATTTGGGGGCGCCTGGGTGGCTCAGTGGGTTAAGCCGCTGCCTTGGGCTCAGGTCATGATCTCAGAGTCCTGGGATCGAGCCCCGCATCGGGCTCTCTGCTCAGCAGGGAGCCTGCTTCCTCCTCTCTCTCTGCCTGCCTCTCTGCCTGCTTGTGATCTCTCTGTCAAATAAATAAATAAAATCTTTAAAAAAAAAAATGTAAATAATTCTCGCTCTCCTTGTAACCAGTGGTCAGGAACCAACTCCTCTTGCACCTAAAAAATATGAGGACTTTCAGAGAGAAAGCACCAGGCAACAGAAATAGCTCACAAGCATGTGAAAATGAGAAGGAACAAGTAAGATTATAGACTCCTAAGTATTGTCCAGTACAGGGGAGAGAGAGCTGAACTAGAAGTGAGCACGACTGTCAGGTAGACTCCTGCTTTACAAGTCAGTAATAAGGGTCTGATCAGTTTCTGCCTTCCTCAGTGGCTTCATCTACAAAGCGAGAATAAGAAGATCAGTTGACTGGGTGGTCTCGAGGATGAGATGGGTCAGTGGTTCTCATGGGAGGCGGAGGGCATTTGGCAAATGTGTGGGGGCAGCTTTTGTTGTCAACATGATTAGTGGAGCGCTGCTGACATTAGTGCAAAGAGCCAGGGATGTGAGCTGTCTGGGGTTGTGAGGGACAGAGGGGTCCTGCAGGGTGTAGCATGGTTGGCAGGCCACATGACTTCCAATATCCTGCCCTTCATGTTAGAGGGAAAGCCGGCTTCTGATTATCTGGCCTTAGAACATTTTACATTTTACATACAATTGCCAAGTTCGTCTTAACTGATTTATGAAATTTATGAAATACCAGAGTTTTCAGAAAAACTACAATCACTAAATTTATAAGTATATTAGCTATATATAGGACATACATTTATAAATTTATATATAATATAATATGAATGTATATATAATATTAACATAATATAAACTTATGTTACATTATATATATAAATTTATGTTATATAAATATATAAATTATATATATATAATTTTCCAAGCATTGTTTAGCATTTCTAAGTTATGCCCTTGGGAACACCACTCTAGATATGGGCAGAGCTGATAAATCACACTCGGCAGCTGGCACAGTCCTAATGGTTCTAACCACACATACAAATATAAGACTATTTCATTATATTTCTTAGTGGTTTAGATTCTAAATATTTACATGGTGTTATATATATTAATTATTATGCATTTCTTTTCTTTCTCTTTTGTATATTAGGACTTTATATTAATTGCTTTAAAACCTATTCCTTTAGATACATTGTATCATCTCTGTGCTTTATTTCAGGAGTATAAAAAGAATGGTATAAGTTATTTACATTCAGAAAGAAGCACTGGCTCTACTATAATTGAGAAACACTAATTGTGGAACAACAACAACAAAAAGATACAGAAAACAGAAAGCGACGCGAAGAAGCTAATCTAAGTCTATAAACCATTATCTCCAGTTCCTAAATCCAAGATGTCTGAAATCCAAAAGCAGTTTTAAATTCACTAGACCATAAAACCTGACTTGAACTTAGCTTAATGGGTAGATACACATAACCTAAACTGACATATTATTTTGTAGTATGTATGTATGTATGTATGTATGTATGTATGAATGTATGTATTTATACTTAATCATACTTCTTGCTCCTGAAATCAACGTGATTGATTCTGGGGTGCCGCCCCAGGTGCCAATGGGGATATTATCCAATATCCAGAATGTGTTCTATCATTTTGCCTTCCTAATAGCTAAAAAATTCTGAATTCAGAAAATATTAGGCTCAGAGTATTTCCAAAAAGAGATTGTAGAACTGTGTCATTATAAGCTGCTAAGGGCTACCATTTGAGCCCCAGACTTAAAAAGGAAGGACAAAACTGGAGGTATCAGAATCCCAGACTTCAAGTGTTATTACAAAGCTAGAGTCATCAAGACAGCATGGTGCTGACGCAAGAACAGACACATAGATCAACAGAACAGAATAGACAGCCCAGAAATAAACCCACGTGATTTATGGTCAATTAATCTATGGCAAAGGATTTGAGAATATATGGTGGGGAAAAGACAGTATCTTCAAGGAATGACGTGGGGAAACTGGACAGCTACATGCAAAAGAATAAAACTGGGCCAGTTTCTCATACTGTACACAAAAAAGGAACTCAAAATGGATTAAAGACCTGAATGTGAGACTTGAAATCATAAAACTCCTAGACAAAAACAAAGGTAGCAATTTCTTTGACGTCAGCCATAGAAACATTTCTCTAGATATGTCCCCTCTGGCAAGGAGTACAAAAGCAAAATTAAACTATTGGGACTACATCAACATAAAAATCTTTTGCACAGCAAAGGAAATGATCAACAAAATAAAAAAAAAAAACCTACTGAATGGGAAAAAAAATACTTGCGAATGACATATTCAATAAAGGGTTAGTAACAAAATATATAAAGGACTTAATGCAATTCAGTAGAAAAAAAAACAGTAATCCAATTAAAAATGGACAGAGGACCTAAATAGACATTTTTCCAAGGAAGATATATGAATGGGGAAGAGACACGTAAAAAGATATGATCTCCCTGATATGAGGAAGTGGAGATGCAACATGGGGGGTTAAGGTGGTAGGAGAAGAATAAATGAAACAAGATGGGATTGGGAGGGAGAAAAACTATAAGTGACTCTTAATCTCACAAAACAAACTGAGGGTTGCTGGGGGGAGGGGGGTTTGGAAAGCGGGGTGGGGTTATGGACATTGGGGAGGGTATGTGCTATGGTGAGTGCTGTGAAGTGTGTAAACCTGGCGATTCACAGACCTGTACCCCTGGGGATAAAAATATATTATATGTTTATAAAAAATAAATTTAAAAAGAAGATGCTCCACATCACTCATCATCAGGGAAATGCAAATCAAAACCACAATGAGATATCACCTGAGACCTATCAAAATGGCTAAAATAAAAAACACAAGTGTTGGTGAAGCTGTGGAGGAAAAGAAATGCTTGTACACTGGAGAAATGTAAATTGGTACAGCCATCATGGAAAACAGTATGGAGTTTCCACAAAAAAATTAAAAATAGAAATATCATGAAATCCAGTAATTCTGCTACTGGTATTTACTGGAAAAAAAATGAAAACACTAATGTGAAAAGGTATATGAACCCCTCTGTTTATTGTAGAATTATTTACAATAGTCAACCTATGTCTATTGATAGATGAAGGGAAAAGGAGATGTGGAATATATACATAATAGAATATTACTCGGCTATAAAAAAGAATGGAATTTTGCCATTTGCAACAACATGGATGAAACTTGAGGGTATAATGCTAAGTGAAATAAGTTCCTCAGAGGCAGGCAAATACCAAATGATTTCACTCATATGTGGAATTCAAGAAACAAACAAAGGGAAAAATAAAGTGAAGAAGAGATAAACAAACAAACAAGAAAACCCAGACTCTTAAAGAGCGAACAACCAGTGGTTGCCAGAGGGAGGTGGTGAGGGGAATGAGTGAAACAGATAAAAGGGATTAGAATACACTTGCCTTGATGAGTATGACAAATGTATAGAATTACTGGGAAAAAAGAGGAAAAAAACTCTACCTAAACCTCAAAGTATGATTTCAGGGTTTGTTTTGTTTCAATATCTACTAACTGTTACGTTTCAGGCTCTGGGGACTTCACCCTGAGAATAAGACCTAGTAATTCTTTTCAAGAAACTTTTAATCTAATAAAGGATATATCCTGAAAACAATTGACTGCCATGGAATGTGCTAAAGGGAAAATGGGGTTGCATCATCGAAGAGTGAATGATCGGGTAAGTTAAAACACATAATTATCACCTAGAAATATTTATATTACCTTTTTCTGTTTGACTCCTTGTTTTTGGAAATAAGCCTTTTTGACATTTTCTTTTATGTATCCTAGTTAAAGAACTCTGTTCTAGGAACCTTCTATGTTTCAATATCAGAAAGGTAATAAGATATAATGTTAAAAGCAGCAATTTTTCAAATGAGTTCTGAGATTCTCAGGGAATCTGTAGATTCTCTAGAATCTGTAGAATCTATAGATTCTCAGGGAAGCCAAGCCCTGCATGTCTGGTAATATTACTAATCTCTGTGTTTTGTAGCCTCTCACACCTCCCTCACCCTCTGTGAGCCCACAGACACACTTCTTCTACCCATTCAGTCGTCTTAAAACTATTCCCTAGATCTTTTAAGGACTCATCTCCCCTGTATGGTGTTCTGCTCTCTCAATAGGCTTATTCCTAGATCTCATAAGCCTGCAGGCCTCATTTCTCCCTTCAAATCACCCCCTTGGCTTGTCTTCCTCTGACATGACTACAGGGCTCTTCGTTTACTTAGAACACCATCGATTATACACCGAGATTAGATAAAGTCCTCTAAAGAAATCCTAAAATGATGCCTCAGTTATGTTGAACTTACACCATCCTATCAACCAGAGAGAGCTGCAGATAGGGGCAGATAGCATGTGCTGGTACCTCACCGTGTGATCAGAAGAAATCCCTTCTAAGAATGTGAAGAGAAGAGGCATCAGCATTATATACACCAGAACCCAAGAGCTCAATAATGCTCACCATTCATGGTGGGGAGAGCAAGCACTTAAGTGAGCAGTCACAAGAAACCAGAATTTTAAAGATCATTACAAAGCCAGGTAGCAAAATAGATACAGAAATTTGAATCCAGTTAATAATAAAAATATGAAGAGCTCATGCATACTTTGTGCATACAGCATTTTAAGCACAAGACTAAGGGACCCTTGTGGATTTTCTCATTTCATCCTTAAAACAATTGAAAAGGTAGGTATTGTTGCCATCTTTTTCCTTGCTTTAGTTGAGGACTCTCAGACAGAGAGATTCAGTGACCTCCCCAAGGTAGCATGACTGATAACTACTGTTGCTTGGATTTGAACCATGTTTTCTTTGACCCTAGAGTCCTACTTGTAAAGTAGGACTACTTATGCTACTTATGCTTTACTGCCTTTCACAATGGTTCTAAGTACTGTTACCAGAAATATCGTCTTGGGGGTCACCTGAGTGGCTCAGTGGGTTGGGTGTCCAACACTTTGTTTTGGCTCAGGTGATGATCTCAGGGTCTGAGTTGCGCTCAAAGCTCGGCAGGAAGGAGGCCTTTGCTAGAGGTTCTCCCTCTCCCTCTACCCTTCCCCTCTGCTCGCTAGTGTTCCTTCCCTCACTTTCTCTCCTCTCTAAAATACATAAATAAATCTTAAAAAGAACAAAGGGGGCGCCTGGGTGGCTCAGTGGGTTAAAGCCTCTGCCTTTGGCTCAGGTCGTGATCCCAGAGTCCTGGGATCGAGCCCTACATCGGGCTCTCTGCTCAGCGGGGAGCCTGCTTCCTCCTCTCTCTCTGCCTGCCTCTCTGCCTACTTGTGATCTGTCTGTCAAATAAATAAATAAAATCTTAAAAAAAAAAGAACAAAGAAATATCTTCTTGGGGTGCAGAAATTGCTACAAGAAACATATTCTCAGAAATACAGCCATGTGATAGTAGTATAGGGAGATGCTAGAAATCAGTTTTGTGGAATTCATTAGCCATTGGATGGAAGCGAGTGAGAGAAAGAACTCAATTTGTTCATGAAAGTGTTTTATGAAGGTAGCTTAATATATGAAATGCAGATGTCAGAGTTGAAAACTATTTAACAGAGGCTCTTTCTGCTTTCCAAATTTTTGTCAAGGGAGATGAAGCAATCCCACTTCTCATTTAAGTACAAAAGGAGAAAAGGAAATTCTCTTAGAAATAAAATATTACTAATTTAACTCCTTGTGGTAATGTACAATAATGAACTGCTATAATGGAAAGAAAAACATCAATTTTTCCTAATTAGAAATTGTCCCTCCTTATATGATAGCACTGAGAAACAGGAATAAAAGTAACTCATGAGTTCAAAACATTTAGGTCTTAGAATCAAAATGTGCTTGAGTTTTATTTTAACTAGGATCTAAGCACATCACAGGAAAGGAAATTCTGTAGAGTGGGACACAACAGCATGAAAAATGATGGATAGCTAAATTGTCTGGGCAAAGCATGTCTTAAACACTTAGTCTAATGCGTGTGCTTGATTGAAGGGAAAACGGAGTTACTTACTACAAAACACAGATTCTAGAGGGTTTTGTCAAAGAAACATTAAACATGAATTTCTTAGAGCATTAAACATACTTAGTTTGAGTATTTAAAATTTTATCTTGTTAACAGCTTTTTTGAAGTATAACCAATAGACAAAAAAAACTCACATATTTAATGTACATGGTAATTTGATGGGTTTGAGTATACGCATATACCCTATAACCATCGCCACAATTAAGGTAATAAACATATCCATGGGCTCTAGAGGTTTCCTCGTTCTTTTGTTAAAATGTGAATATTTTAAAGCATTGAGTGTATTTACTTTGAGCATAAAAAATTTTAAATTCTTGTTATCCTTCTTTTAGGTCAACATTTTCAATTATTTATTCAATGCAATTATTTATTCAACCAGTCAACAACAAATATCGAGTACCCATAAAGTGTCAGATGCAGCTTTGAAATCTATTCAGCACTTTTAGAAAATAATATTCTATATGGAACCCCCTCTTTCAAAACTTCCCATGATGCACATTTTGATCTGGTGCACTTGGATGGGCAAGCTGCGTGCACATGTGAGAGAGTGTGTGTGTGTGTGTGTGTGTGTGTGTGTACACACACGCACGTTATGTGTGCATGTGCACATATGTGCTCAGTTCTATAAATGGAAATTCAGTAAATCCACAGGGTCATAAAGCAGTTTTTATTCCTCACTGCTCCTTGTACAAAATACTGCGATTACCTTGGCATTAAAAAACAAAAACCTGTGAGTGCCAAATCGCCAAGATTTTTTAAGGGAATTTTTCACAGCCAGCACCTGTTTCTCATTGTGGTTTAAACAATCATTTTTCTCATTCTCTTTGAGGTTGTACAGTTCTCTGTTAAGTTGTGATAGCCCTTTTAAGTTTACGTTGTCAGTCTTTAGCATTACTGCCTAGATTAAGTTTATCCATTGCTACAAAAGCTGCACAAATACAGAATCAATTCCTTACATGACATACAAGGAGGAGAAAGAATCTTCAATAAACTTCAGGGAACATACACTTAGTTTTGCTCCTGTACTGCTGACACGTATCTCATTATAACTACAGGACAAAGATGATCTATATGGCCAGATAATTTAATTAGCCCAATTTTATTAAAATAATAATGAAAATTATCAAGCTAAACTGACCAATAAATTAATAAATAAATAAACCTGAAGCTTAATGGGCTCCATTCTTAGAGTGAAACAATTTCTAAGAGACAAAAAGAAAATCATTTAACTGAAGTAACATTCTGCGTACATGTGGATTGTGCACTTATTAGAAATGCATTTTTAAAAATTAACTTCCAATGCAAATTGAATATTTGTGCAAATAAGGACTTTCAAAAGAAATCAAACAACTTTATTTTATTGCCCCCTTTGTACTATCCTGATATTGTGCATAATTCAAACTATTGAAAAAAAGGTTTCTGTCCATGAAAAATACAGCTTGAACTGAGAAAACATTCAGTGAAACAAAAATACCTTTCCCTCCCAAAACAACCTGCATTATTTGTGTCATTACTACCAGTAAATAACACCTGTATGTTTCATTGTAGTTTATTCATAATGGCTTTAGAATATTAGCCAACCACCAACATTGTTTATCACAGGGATCAACTTAATCAGAAGACTTAAAGATGTGCCCCTAATAACAAAAAGTTAGAAACAAAATTTTTACAGAAGGAGAAGATACAAATAACAGTACATCCACACACCAGAATATTATGAAACCATTCCAATACATTATACAACTTTAATGACTGAAGAAAGTGTTCATCATACAATATTAATAGCAAAGGAATGAGGAAAGGATTAACATTATGAAACCAAATTTATAAGAGAAAATGGATAGAGTGATGTCAAGAGTTAACATCAGGGAAAATATTTTACTAATAGAGATCTAATTAATACTGTTCTGAAATTTCAGCAGTAGACATTATCAACAGCTTATTCTTGCTATTGTCACATACACTTCATAGGTTGAAAAATGAAATAGCACATGTACATTTTGTGTTTGAGTGCCTTGAAGGATGTGTGTATACTTTTTGAAACAAATATGAAACCAAATTCTAAGTCAAAGACATCATATCGGGGACTGATTTACTAACAAGTTAGAAACCTATGAGGCCATGTTCCAGCCAAGAATTCTTTTCCTATTTGATTCTATTCTAAACCTGGAATATGTTGCCTGAGCCACATGGTTTTCCTCTAAGCACATGGTGAGGGTTACTTTTCTAGGGTTTGGGAAGGCTGGGGAGGAGAGGGCCTCTGTGTCTTAACACATAAAAATTAGGTGGTCGCAATGTTGGAGGTGAATCTGAAATTGACCAGAGGTTAATGTGCTTAAGCTTCCGTTGCACTGTCTGTCATCTCTCCCAGAATACTGCCAAAGAGGGGTCTGTTTTCTTTCCCAGTAATTATCACTGACATACATCTGGCAACTTAATCCACGAGACTCTTCCTGTGGTTCTATAAGTCAAACTCACCTTACGTTGAAGCATCCCTCGAACTTCACATTTTACATGTGGTTGGACTGCTAGCTGGATACCCACGGGCTCTGATCTGTAGGGACTGCTCTCACTGGAACTAAAATACAAGTTACCAACTGTAGCGCTGGTAAATGGTGATCTCGAAGTACAATACCCCACTTCCCGCTGTGTGGCCTCCTGCAACAGGTGAGTCTGATGTACACTTTAATCACGGATTCAGGCTAATTCTCACCTCTAGTCTTCAGAAATTTCGAGATTAAAGAATTGTTACCATGTTGTTTGTCCTCTAGCTCTCTCTGTGATGACAGTGATCCTAACTAAAGCTTTCTTGCACCAATTCCTTTGACAGGGTTTGAAACATGACAATACTTGAGTTTACAAGATGTCTACATACAATGTCATGAAATTCACAGTAATTTCAAGGGCCTCTATGGACCTAGGTCTAAGAACTCTGACTCTAAGTACTAAAATACATAAAGAGATTTCTGTAGTAGAATTTTAGAGTGGGGACACATTTCATTGACAGTTATACCAATTTTCTGAGAAAATTCCATCTTTTTTAAAAAAGATTTTATTTATTCATTTGAGACAGAGAGATACAGAGACGGAAGTGAGAAAGAGAAAGCATGAGCAAGGGGAAAGGCAATGGGTGAGGGAGAAACAGACTATCACTGAGCCAGGAACCCAATATGGGGCTCGATCCTAGGACCCCAAGATCATGACCTGAGCCAAAGGTAGATGCTTAACCACCTTAGCCATGGAGGCACCCCAAGAGTATCCTCTTGGCTAAAATATATCCCTGCACTGCAGGAACCCTGCTTCTCCCTCTCTCACACCCCCTGCTTGTGTTCCTTGTCTCGCTGTGTCTCTGTCAAATAAATAAATAAAATCTTAAAAAAAAATGTACTGAGTGCCTATTCTATGGTAGGCTCAGAACTAGCTACAAACCATATACATCAAGTAAGACTAGTGCCTCCTTGCAGCTGTCCACAATCTGCTAAGGGGAGATTAAGTCAAATACAATGACTGTGTTCATAAGACACAAATGATTATAACACCTATCGTGTACCAGCCACCTTACCTAATATTTTACTTACCTAATCTAATTTTCAGTAGTGGTACTCTGATCTCTTAGTTACATCTGACCAAAGTGGGAAATCAAAACAATTAATAAATGGCCAAAAGTCATGTAGTTAGTGTCAGAACTGGGTTAACTTGAAAGCACCTGCAAAACAACACTACAGAAAGGTTGTATAAAGCCATCTATGAAACACATACTTAATAGAAGCATTACAAATCTGTGAAGGCATTTCAGGGGGAGTGACATTTGAATGAGGTATTGAAGGATGAACAGGTTCTTGCAATAAAAGAAAATGAGAAATTACGTAAGTCAGAATAAATGGCAATTACGAAGGTACGGAGCGGAGGCAATGCATGGTGAGAGAAGCAGCAGAAAGAATCGGTTTCTTGGAGTGTCAGGACCAGAATCACCATAAAGCTGTATTAACTTCGCTGCCTCATGTGACATAGAAGGTTTTTGAGGAAGGAGGGATCTATGTTTTCGCTGCATCTTTACATAAATAAAAAGTTCTTTTGTGTTTGGCAGGAGGGGGTGGATAAGAGGCAAAGGTAGTACAGAGAGAGTCGCAATGGACAAGAGGGACAAACATCTATTAAGAACTTGATGATAAAGCTTGAAAGATGATGGTCTGATTCGAAACAGTGACAGTAGGTAGGTACAGACCGGATCAATTCAACAAGGAACCTGACAGTGCTAGGTGGTCTCTAGGTGTACAGTGTGGTTGGAGAGGGAAGGGTTTAGGATGCTTTGCAAGTTCATCACTTGGTAAACACAATTAACCAACAGAAACAAAAGGAGAGTCGAAAATGTGAGAAGAGAGAGTAGTTAAGGAGAATTCCATTTAAGTGGTACCTGTAGAACATTGAGGTGGATGATTCAGCTGAACTGAACTGGAGCTCAGAGTAGCAAGGCCCGAGGTACAGACTATGGGAATGACCAGCAGATGGATGGCAGCTGAAGTCATGGAAACGCAGGGTTAAGTCAGAAAAAGCATATAAAGAATGAAGCATGAGTAGACAAAAAATCAGCACGGGAGATGCCAAAATGCAATGCCCAGATCATGGACAAGAACAAAGATGTCCTGGAAAATAAGAAAAGGAAGCGTTTCAAGAAAGAGGGTGGTTGGGGCGCCTGGGTGGCTCAGTGGATTGAGCCGCTGCCTTCGGCTCAGGTCATGATCTCAGGGTCCTGGGATCGAGCCCCACATTGGGCTCTCTGCTCAGCAGGGAGTCTGCTTCCTCCTCTCTCTCTGCCTGCCTCTCTGCCTACTTGTGATCTCTCTCTCTGTCATAAATAAATAAAATCTTAAAAAAAAAAAAAAAGAAAGAGGGTGGCTGGTACCATCAATAGATTCACTAGCAGCGATAGTGTATAAAACACCTTTCTTTTTCAGAAGTCAGCCACACCAACCCAGCGTTTCAGAGTCCTGGCTTGTAAAATAGCTTGTGGTTTGCAGTTGACAATGAGCTCAATGTGCACCAACACTTAGAAACTACCATGTCAGTGCTCCTCTGACTTAAAGGTGGGCATGAATCCTTGTGAGGCTTGCTGAAATACACGTTCTCAGTCAGGAGGTGGGTTGTGGGGCCACAGATTAATTCTGCATCTCTAACAAGTTCCAGGTGATGCTGATCCTACCTGTCCAGGAACTCCATTTTTTTTTTTTTTAAGGTCAACTAAATACATTTTTTTTTTTTTTTATTTGACAGAGAGAAATCACAAGTAGGCAGAGAGGCAGGCAGAGAGAGAGGAGGAAGCAGGCTCCCCACTGAGCAGACAGTCCGATGTGGGGCTTGAACCCAGGACCTGGGATCATGACCTGAGCCGAAGGCAGCAGCTTAACCCACTGAGCCACCCAGGCACCCCCAGGAACTCCATTTTATTGCAAAGGGCTAGACGGGCTAATGCAAGCATAGGCTGCTTTCCTAGGAGCACCACGTCTAAACCAAAGGAGCTTCTCGTCTCAGTTCTTTTCGTGATTTGTGATGCCGTTTGAAGACAAGTAGTGAACACAATAAGCATGCCATGTCATATGAAGTTCGGTAAGTGCACTGGTTAGCTTTACTTGCAGAAGGTGACACATAAGGGAAGTCAGTAAGTTGTTTTCCAATACTTAAAGGTGATCCTTTTAGTTGCTTCACAGGTCAGAACCTGGACTGATGCACGGGAGTTCTAGGGAGGCAGATTTGCTGTTTGAACTGCTCAGCAAACAAAAAAGAAATTTAGTGCCTTTTTTTTTTTTCCCTTGGAGGTGGGGGTTTCTGAAACATCTGAAGAATTTACATCTACAATATCGGAGCACTGTCCAGATACCTAACCATAGGTTACACATGGTTCAACAGCTGCAAATCATCTCATTGACCAAATGAAGACTTGAAAGATCTTAGAAAAGTAATTTGAATATTCACTTCTCCATCTATTTATTTGAAATTCGTTGAGAAATTACTAGATATGAGTTAGGCTGGTCATTGGGGTCATCGATGGATTTATTTCTATGAGATGAGCGTGAGACAATTGATGGCTGCCTAGTGAAGTTTGAGGACTGGACTAAAAGGTTCAAGCCATCCCTTGTCAAAAGTATTTAAGTATCTTTGGACTAACAGTTGATCAGCTGTAACTACGGGGTGACAAGTTGGCATATTCGTGATTTTATGCACCCATCATCGTACCTGATGGAAGTAGCAAAAGAGTCTGGGGATCGAGGATAGAAGGCTTCGTGACTTGCTTTGATTCCAGGATTTTGCTGGGCACCTATGGTTTAGGTTTTTTGAATAGATATTGGGCAACACCTTTGATATAGTCCCAGAAGAAAAATGGAGCTTGCTTTATAGAAAGAACATAGGCTTTGTTTGTTCATAGGCTAATTTTAAAAGCAGATGCATGTGCATGCAGAACAGTTTGTCTTTCCCATGAATGGAAACCAAATATGAACCTCTGGATTTTCTTCAAACATTTTTACATGTCCGTGTGTGACGCCCAGCAATTAATCATGTCACATTCTCACTTCTTGACTCCATCTCCGGCTGCAAAAATTAAGATGAAAACTTTCCACAAAAGAGATCACTGCAAAGTATTTAAGTATCTTTGGGTAAAAAATGGTTTAAAAACAAATCGGTATGATTTATTACTGAACCAGTCAAGACTACAAGACTCATGTCTTTTTAATGATTTGTACTCTTTTATTTCAAAACACTGATACAATGTATTGTCAAACTAGATAAGCCTTATGTAATACAGTAAGATTTTGACTGAGCAAGTCACTCATAATCCACTATCAAAATGTATGATGGCAATCAAAATTCCTTGATTAAATTATTGTGTCTTCCAGAAGAGTTCTAAGGACAGTCCACATAGAATCGATGTAAGCCTTTCACTTTCTACTTTTCGCTTAAAGTCAGTTCTTCTCACAGGGGCAAAGTACAATAGCCCCTCAGGACAAGGGAACTGATAGACTGGAAGAAGAACACTCAGCTTCTTCCTTGATACTTCTGCTCAAATGCTGGCAAATCAAGTTTTCAGATCACAGCTTTAGGACTGAAAACAAAGCAAATCAAACTCTAGCCAATGAATTAGTCATGTAATTCTTACTCTTCTTATAATAGATCTCCTTCTTGATATATGTGACGGGTAGCTGTTGATCTATAAGTACTTACCTAAAATTAAGAATGCCATTCTAGAAATTTGGAAGATAACCACTGCCATAGGTACCATCTTTAAAAAATTAGCATCTGGATTAGGAGATAGTAATGTTAGTCCCTGTTGGAGCTCAATAGGGAACAACAGGAATACATCTTATTTTCCAGATTTTGGAGAAAATTTCTCCTCAAAATGTATCCCTTGTTTATTATTATTATTAAATATATAGACACTTTAGCTCTGTAAGAAACTAAGTTATATTGTACAAAAGAGATTTTATATGTATCTTTCTATCTGGAGATGTCGTTGAAGCTTGTTTTATATCATTAAGGAGAGCAGAAACTTAAATAACTTATTAAAACTGATAAATTTTTTTTTTGGTAGGATCTCTTGGTTAAAAGATACTCACATAGCATTTAGTGAGCTGTCGTATACTTGATTTATGTCGTAGGTGTCAATTAAGGGCTTAATACTAAGCTCTTTTAAAAGAACTAAATTTTGTACTTCTTAGTAAAAATACTTATTAATGGAGTTAAGACCATCATAAGATTTATAATAATTTGATTTTTTTCCCTAAATGGGAGATTAAAAAGTACTCATACAAAACTGTTTTAAATTCAGCTTGGAAAATTATCCTACTTTTCCCCTGAGTTTTGTGGAAGAACTTAGCACATGACAAAAGAAAACAGGGTGAAATCTCAGTTTTCTTTACAATGGGCAGACTATCCTATACCACTTAGTACTGAATATCATTAATACATTTATAAGTGAAATCTGAAGAAGATTTAAGTGCAAAATACAAAAGCTTTCATGGGGTCATACAATATTTAGTTATTAAGTAGAAAAATGGAAATAGCTTATTTCAGTAACAAAGAACAAAGATTTAAGGAGAAATTAAATTATTGCTGGAATTGTAACAAATTTGCCATATTGAAATACTATCTAACATCAGGAGAGTAATGTTGAAAGAGAGTCGAATTGCAGACCAAAGTCCAACAAAAAGTTCATTTGCTTAACAGCATCTAGTGAGAGACACTTCATGCTATAAACTTCAGAGGATGAGAGTTTAAGAATAAAAGAGCAGCTTTATGGTGAGGCTTAGGGTAATTTCCATTCTAATGCCAATTTCTGAAATCCGGATCTGAGCATTGTCAGCAATACGGCTAACTTTGAAGAGTAGTGGTCAGAAGAGGTAGTGTTCTCTTTTCTCTGCTGTGAGTAGAAGGGCAAGGGAAATTGTTTCTGGGGAGATTCAGATGAAACATGGAAACTGAAAAGTAGAGACTGATGCCCTTAGATGAAAGTATAGCCTCAAGGTCTTCACACTGAGTAATGAATAAGATCTGAAACCTATTTTGTCTGTCCCCTTGTCCCACTCCAAGAAAAATGGATACAGGCTGTTGCCAGAGTGAATCTCAACAAAAGACACTCTGGGAGAGAGCTGAGCAGAATTCTGTCTTCAAAGGTCCACAATCCAAGTGCTCACAACCTCCTTTCTCCAAAAGAAACAAAACTAACTATATATATATTCTATAACTATAGAATATAACATTTAATCCTCAAACTGTGGTCCTGTTTGGGAAATGAGTTTTAGAAAAGTAAAAATGGAATCAAGAATCCACTCTATCACATCAGAGTAAACAGTAGTCTGGACACAATCTATGCATTATGTAAATGATCAGAATAAAAGTTAAAAGAATGGAAATTATGCATATAAACTTATGTTTAAAAAGTAGAGCAAGGAGGGAAGGAAGGAAACGAGAAGAGAATATAGGGAAGGAAGAAGGAGAGGAAGGAAGGGGCAGAGAAGGAGGGGGAAAGAGAAAGAAGGAACAAAGTTTGGAAAGAACAATAATCTAAAAAACGGATGAAAATTTCCCAAAGTACTTCATGATATAAAAGAGTTTATTAAAATATAAATATAAAACATTTTTATTAAATGTTTTATATTAATTAAACATTTGTTAAAAATAAAGCAAATAATATAATTAACACAAATGAGCATGTTTTTTCCGTTTAAAATTTAATATTTTTATTTCTTTTTTTAGATTTAACTTAATTTTTGTGTGTGTTTCAAAATTCATTGTTTATGAAGAGTTAGGATAAACTGTCAGCTTATTTCTTTCTCATAATAGTGTATTAGCAGATAATGATTGAAATAAAAGCAATGCTTAGCAAATGGTCTTGTGGTTTTAGTATTTTCAATCACATTTTTCCCCCCACAGCTTTAGCAAGACTGTTTAGAAGAATTTTGTGTTGGGCACGTGGGTTGTTCAGTGGTTAAGCATCTACCTTTGGCTCAAGGCATGATCCCAGGGTCCTGGGATCAAATCCTGCTTCAGGCGTCCTGATCAGCAGGGAGTCTGCTTCTCCTTCTTCCCCTCCCCCTGACTTGAGCTCTCTTTCTCTCTCAAATAAATAAATAAAACCTTTAAAACAAGAAACATTTTGTGTTGATGGAACATTTTCTAAAGTGTATATTTTTTGTTCTCTTTTGATTTTTTTGGGTCCATAGTTTCAAGTGAAGATATATATGATAGTTCTACTAAAACATAGCGTGTATGACCTCTTTAAATGAAATAATATGTATCTATTATTGCCAAATAACGTTGCATACCAAACACTCTCAAAATCACGGTGACTTACGACAAGAATCATTCATGTCTCACCCAGGCATTTGGGGGGTTGGCTGGACTCAGCAGGACTCGACTCCGTGACACCGATTTGGTTTAAATCTGTACCAGGCACCTTGGACCAGTGAACTGTCTGAAGCATAGTCTTCTTGTGGTGATGGCAGGAGTCAAAGAGAAGCAAACCCAGCCATGCCAGCACATTTGAAGCCTTAGCATGTGTCACAGGCACTTTTATCCTGTTGGTTAGAGCAAGATACATGGCAAAGACCAAATTCAAATGGGAAAATATACTCCTACCACCATTAAGCCAAGGTGAAGGTGTCAATATGAATGTGACTGCAAGGGATGGAACTGAGTCCATGTGTATCACACTGCCATTCATTTATCTGTAAACCTATATGCTTAGTTAGAAATGGCTTGCACTAGGGTGATAGAATTTTAGATGACTGTTTTCTTAAATTTTTCTGTTTGTTTGTTTGCTTTTTAATTATTCCTTGTTTGCTTTCTTTTGGGAGGTTATTTCCAAAATGCTGCAGTAAATGCATCTGAACTTTTTAAAGATTTATTTGAGAGAGGGAGAGAGAGCTTGGAAGGAGCAGAGGCAGAGGGAGAGGGAGAGAAAGAATTCCGAGCAGACTCCCCACCTGAGTGCAGAGCCTGACCTGGGGGCTTCATCTTATGACTCTGAGATCATGACCAGAGCAGAAATCAAGAGTCAACACAGAACCGACTGAGCCACCGAAGTGCCCCAGCATCTATAATTAAAACAAAACAAAACAAAACAGCTTTATTGAGATGTAATTCAGATGACAAAAAAACCCAAAAAAACTACTCTTCAAAACGTATAATTCAGTGATTTTTAGATAATCCCACAACTATCACCACTGTCTAATTTCAGAATCTTTTTATCACTCTAAGAAGAAACCCGGAGTCCATCTGTAGTCACTGCCAATTTATTCCCCTCTTCCAGCCCCTGACAAATACAAATACACTATCCTTCTCTAAGGATTTTCTATCCTGAATGTTTCATATAAATGGAATTATATACTATGTAGCCTTTTGTGAACCACTTCCTTTACTTAGCATTGTTTTCCAGGGTTCACCCATATTATAGCAAGTGTCAGTACTTTATTCCATTTTATTGCCTAATACTCTTCAATTGTATGAATATACCACACATCTTAGTTGGTGATTTCTATTTTTTGACTATTATGAAAAATACTCTTATGTCCTTTTGTGTGCAGGATTTTCACTTTTCTTGAGTATATGCCTAGGAGTGAAATACTGATTCCTGTGTTAATTCTATGTTTACTCCTTTAAAGACCTGTATAGCTGTTTTCCTGAATGGCCACAATTTATAAAGTTTCTAATTTTTCTACATCCCCACCAACATTGATTATTGGTATCTTTTTCATTCTAGATGTCCTGGTAGTTGCATCTCATTGTGATTTTGATTTGCGTTTCCCTAATGACTAATGACCTTGGCTATCTTCTTATGTGCTTATTGGCAATTTGTATGCTTTTCTTTTCTTTCTTTCTTCTTTTTTTTTTTTTTTTAGGAATCTGTATTCAAGTCCTTTGCTCATCTTTCCATTGAATTTTCTTTTTATTGTTGTTGTAAGAGTTTGTTTGCATATTCTAGAGAAAGACCCTAGCCAAATATATGAATTGCAAACATTTCTCTTAAGATATAGGTAAGCTTTTATTTTTATTGTGTCCTTTGAAGCACAAAAGTTTTAATTTTGATGATGTTCACTTCATTTTTTTCTTTTTTGGCTTGTGCTTTTGGTGTCCTATCTGAGAAAAGACTGCCAAATCTAAAGCCATCACAATTTTTTTCTGTATATCTGAGTTTCATAGTTTTGTCTCTGACATTTAGATCTTTGATTCATTGAGCTAACTTTTTGTATATGGTATGAGGTAAAGTCCAAATTCATTATTTTACGTGTGGATCTCCAGTTCTCCTGGCACATTTGTTGAAAATACTCTTTCACCATTGCATTCTCTTGACATCCTTGTCAAAATCAATTAACCACAGGATGGCGGAGAAGTAGCAGGCTGAGACTACTTCGGGTAGCGGGAGATCAGCTAAATAGCTTATCTAAAGATTGCAAACACCTACAAATCCAACGGGAGATTGAAGAGAAGAAGAACAGCAATTCCAGAAACAGAAAATCAACCACTTTCTGCAAGGTAGGACTGGCGGAGAAGTGAATCCAAAGCGACGGGAAGATAGACCGCGGGGGGAGGGGCCGGCTCCCGGCGAGCGGCGGAGCAACGGAGCAAAATCAGGACTTTTAAAAGTCTGTTCCGCTGAGGGACATCGCTCCAGAGGCTTAACTGGGGTGAAGCCCAGGCGGGGTCAGCGCGGCCTCAGGTCCCACAGGGTCGCAGAAGGATCGGGGGTGTCTCAGTGTCGCAGAGCTTACCGGTATTAGAACGGGGAAGCCGGCTGCAGAGACAGAGCCGAGGAGTGACTCTCAGCTCAGGGTTGCCTTGAACCGGTCGCAGGCTCGGTCAGCTTGGAGCGCGGCCGGAGGCCAGGGTGACGGGAGTCATTTGGCGCTGTTCTCTGAGGGCGCACTGAGGAGTGGGGCCCCGGGCTCTCGGCTCCTCCGGGCCGGAGACCGGGAGGCCGCCATCTTTATTCCCGTCCTCCGGACTCTATGGAAAGCGCTCAGGGAACAAAAGCTCCCGAAAGCGAACCCCAGCGGATGACTCAGCGCGGCCCCGGGTAAGGGCGGTGCAACTCCGCCTGGGGCAAAGACGCTTGAGAATCACTACAACGGGCCCCTCCCCCAGAAGATCTACGGGAAACCCAGCCAGGACCAAGTTCACCTACCAAGGAGAACGGCGGAATTCCAGAGGAGAAGAAAGCAAAGCACGGAACTCATGGCTTTCTCCCCAAGATTTTTTAGCCTTGCAGTTAATTTAATTTTTTTTTTCTTTTTCAATTTTTTTTTCTTTTTCTCTTCTTCTGCTAAATTTTTTTTAACTTTTACCATTTTCTTTTTTTTAACGTTTTTTAAATAGTTTATCTAATATATATATATTTTTTCCTCTTTTTATATTTTTTCTTTATCGGCTTTCTTTTTTTTAATAGTTTTTTTTTTCTCTTTCTTTCTGAACCCCTTTTTATCCCCTTTCTCCCCCCTCACAATTCAGGATCTCTTCTGATTTGGCTAAAGCATATTTTCCTGGGGTTGTAGCCACCCTTTTAGTATTTTACTTGCTCCTTCATAAACTCTTATCTGGACAAAATGACAAGGCGGAAAAATTCACAACAAAAAAAAGAACAAGAGGCAGTACCAAAGGCTAGGGACCTAATCAATACAGACATTGGTAATATGTCAGATATAGAGTTCAGAATGACGATTCTCAAGGTTCTAGCCGGGCTTGAAAAAGGCATGGAAGATATTAAAGCAACCCTCTCGGGAGATATAAAAGCCCTTTCTGGAGAAATAAAAGAACTAAAATCGAACCAAGTTGAAATAAAAAAAGATATTAATGAGGTGCAATAAAAAATGGAGGCTCTCACTGCTAGGATAAATGAGGCAGAAGAAAGAATTAGCGATATAGAAGACCAAATGACAGAGAATAAAGAAGCTGAGCAAAAGAGGGACAAACAGCTACTGGACCACGAGGGGAGAATTCGAGAGATAAGTGACACCATAAGACGAAACAACATTAGAATAATTGGGATTCCAGAAGAAGAGGAAACAGAGAGGGGAGCAGAAGGTATATTGGAGAGAATTATTGGAGAGAATTTCCCCAATATGGCAAAGGGAACAAGCATCAAAATCCAGGAGGTTCAGAGAACCCCCCTCAAAATCAATAAGAATAGGTCTACACCCCGTCACCTAATAGTAAAATTGACAAGTCTTAGTGACAAAGAAAAGATCCTGAAAGCAGCCCGGGAAAAGAAGTCTGTAACGTACAATGGTAAAAATATTAGATTGGCAGCAGACTTATCCACAGAGACCTGGCAGGCCAGAAAGAGCTGGCATGATATATTCAGAGTACTAAATGAGAAAAACATGCAGCCAAGAATACTATATCCAGCTAGGCTATCATTGAAAATAGACGGAGAGATTAAAAGTTTCCAGGACAAACAAAAACTGAAAGAATTTGCAAATACCAAACCAGCTCTACAGGAAATATTGAAAGGGGTCCTCTAAGCAAAGAGAGACCCTCAAAGTAGTAGATCAGAAAGAAACAGAGACAATATACAATAACAGTCACCTTACAGGCAATACAATGGCACTAAATTCATATCTCTCAATACTTACCCTGAATGTTAATGGGCTAAATGCCCCAATCAAAAGACACAGGGTATCAGAATGGATAAAAAAACAAAACCCATCTATATGTTGCCTACAAGAAACTCATCTTACACCCGAAGACACCTCCAGGTTTAAAGTGAGGGGGTGGAAAAGAATTTACCATGCTAATGGACATCAGAAGAAAGCAGGAGTGGCAATCCTTATATCAGATCAATTAGATTTTAAGCCAAAGACTATAATAAGAGATGAGGAAGGACACTATATCATACTCAAAGGAACTGTCCAACAAGAAGATCTAACAATTTTAAATATCTATGCCCCTAACGTGGGAGCAGCCAACTATATAAACCAATTAATAACAAAATCAAAGAAACACATCGACAAGAATACAATAATAGTAGGGGATTTTAACACTCCCCTCACTGAAATGGACAGATCATCCAAGCAAAAGATCAACAAGGAATTCAAGGCCTTAAATGACACACTGGACCAGATGGACATCACAGATATATTCAGAACATTTCATCCCAAAGCAACAGAATACACATTCTTCTCTAGTGCACATGGAACATTCTCCAGAATAGATCACATTCTTGGTCCTAAATCAAGTCTCAACCGGTATCAAAAGATTGGGATCATTCCCTGCATATTTTCAGACCACAATGCTCTAAAGCTAGAACTCAATCACAAGAGGAAATTTGGAAAGAACCCAAATACATGGAGACTAAACAGCATCCTTCTAAAGAATGAATGGGTCAACCAGGAAATCAAAGAAGAATTGAAAAAAATTATGGAAACAAATGATAATGAAAACACAACAGTTCAGAATCTGTGGGACACAACAAAGGCAGTCCTGAGAGGAAAATATATAGCGGTACAAGCCTTTCTCAAGAAACAAGAAAGGTCTCAGGTACACAACCTAACCCTACACCTAAAGGAGCTGGAGAAAGAACAAGAAAGAAACCCTAAACCCAGCAGGAGAAGAGAAATCATAAAGATCAGAGCAGAAATCAATGAAATAGAAACCAAAAAAACAATAGAACAAATCAACGAAACTAGGAGCTGGTTCTTTGAAAGAATTAATAAGATTGATAAACCCCTGGCCAGACTTATCAAAAAGAAAAGAGAGAGGACCCAAATAAATAAAATCATGAATGAAAGAGGAGAGATCACAACGAACACCAAAGAAATACAGACAATTATAAGAACATACTATGAGCAACTCTACGCCAACAAATTTGACAATCTGGAAGAAATGGATGCATTCCTAGAGACATATAAACTACCACAACTGAACCAGGAAGAAATAGAAAGCCTGAACAGACCCATAACCAGTAAGGAGATTGAAACAGTCATCAAAAATCTCCAAACAAACAAAAGCCCAGGGCCAGACGGCTTCCCGGGGGAATTCTACCAAACATTTAAAGAAGAACTAATTCCTATTCTCCTGAAACTGTTCCAAAAAATAGCAATAGAAGGAAAACTTCCAAACTCATTTTCTGAGGCCAGCATCACCTTGATCCCAAAACCAGACAAGGATCCCAACAAAAAAGAGAACTACAGACCAATATCCTTGATGAACACAGATGCAAAAATTCTCGCCAAAATACTAGCCAATAGGATTCAACAGTACGTTAAAAGGATTATTCACCACGACCAAGTGGGATTTATTCCAGGGCTGCAAGGCTGGTTCAACATCCGCAAATCAATCAATGTGATACAACACATTAATAAAACAAAGAACAAGAACCATATGATACTCTCCATAGATGCTGAAAAAGCATTTGACAAAGTACAGCATCCCTTCCTGATCAAAACTCTTCAAAGTGTAGGGATAGACGGCACATACCTCAATATTATCAAAGCCATCTATGAAAAACCCACCGCAAATATCATTCTCAATGGAGAAAAACTGAAAGCTTTTCCGCTAAGGTCAGGAACACGGCAGGGATGTCCGTTATCACCACTGCTATTCAACATAGTACTAGAAGTCCTAGCCTCAGCAATCAGACAACAAAAGGAAATTAAAGGCATCCAAATCGGCAAAGAAGAAGTCAAACTATCACTCTTTGCAGATGATATGATACTCTATGTGGAAAACCCAAAAGACTCCACTCCAAAACTGCTAGAACTTGTACAGGAATTCAGTCAAGTGTCAGGATATAAAATCAATGCACAGAAATCAGTTGCATTTCTCTACACCAACAACAAGACAGAAGAAAGAGAAATTAAGGAGTCCATCCCATTTACAATTGCACCCAAAACTATAAGATACCTAGGAATAAACCTAACCAAAGAGACTAAGAATCTATACTCAGAAAACTATAAAGTACTCATGAAAGAAATTGAGGAAGACACAAAGAAATGGAAAAATGTTCCATGCTCCTGGATTGGAAGAATAAATATTGTGAAAATGTCTATGCTACCTAAAGCAATCTACACATTTAATGCAATTCCTATCAAAATACCATCCATTTTTTTCAAAGAAATGGAACAAATAATCCTCAAATTTATATGGAACCAGAAAAGACCTCGAATAGCCAAAGGAATACTGAAAAAGAAAGCCAAAGTTGGTGGCATCACAATTCCGGACTTCAAGCTCTATTACAAAGCTCTCATCATCAAGACAGCATGGTACTGGCACAAAAACAGACACATAGATCAATGGAACAGAATAGAGAGCCCAGAAATGGACCCTCAACCCTATGGTCAACTCATCTTCGACAAAGCAGGAAAGAATGTCCAATGGAACAAAGACAGCCTCTTCAATAAATGGTGTTGGGAAAATTGGACAGCCACATGCACAAAAATGAAATTGGATCATTTCCTTACACCACACACGAAAATAGACTCAAAATGGATGAAGGATCTCAATGTGAGAAAGGAATCCATCAAAATCCTCGAGGAGAACACAGGCAGCAACCTCTTCGACGTCAGCCGCAGCAACATCTTCCTAGGAACATCACCAAAGGCAAGGGAAGCAAGGGCAAAAATGAACTTTTGGGATTTTATCAAGATCAAAAGCTTTTGCACAGCAAAGGAAACAGTGAACAAAACCAAAAGACAACTGACAGAATGGGAGAAGATATTTGCAAATGACATATCAGATAAAGGGCTAGTGTCCAAAATCTATAAAGAACTTAGCAAACTCAACACCCAAAGAACAAATAATCCAATCAAGAAATGGGCAGAGGACATGAACAGACATTTCTGCAAAGAAGACATCCAGATGGCCAACAGACACATGAAAAAGTGCTCCATATCACTCGGCATCAGGGAAATACAAATCAAAACCACCATGAGATATCACCTCACACCAGTCAGAATGGCTAAAATTAACAAGTCAGGAAATGACAGATGCTGGCGAGGATGCAGAGAAAGGGGAACCCTCCTACACTGTTGGTGGGAATGCAAGCTGGTGCAACCACTCTGGAAAACAGCATGGAGGTTCCTCAAAATGTTGAAAATAGAACTACCCTATGACCCTGCAATTGCACTGCTGGGTATTTACCCTAAAGATACAAACGTAGTGATCCGAAGGGGCACGTGCATCCGAATGTTTATAGCAGCAATGTCTACAATAGCCAAACTATGGAAAGAACCTAGATGTCCATCAACAGACGAATGGATAAAGAAGATGTGGTATATATACACAATGGAATACTATGCAGCCATCAAAAGAAATGAAATCTTGCCATTTGCGACAACGTGGATGGAACTAGAGGGTATCATGCTTAGCGAAATAAGTCAATCGGAGAAAGACAACTATCATATGATCTCCCTGATATGAGGGAGAGGAGATGCAACATGGGGGGTCGAGGGGGTAGGAGAAGAGTAAATGAAACAAGATGGGATTGGGAGGGAGACAAACCATAAGTGACTCTTAATCTCACAAAACAAACTGAGGGTTGATGGGGGGAGGGCGTTGGGAGAGGGGGTGGGGTTATGGATATCGGGGAGGGTATGTGCTATGGTGAGTGTTGTGAAGTGTGTAAACCTGGCGATTCGCAGACCTGTACCCCTGGGGATAAAAATATATGTTTATAAAGCTGTAAAAAAAAAAAAAAAGAAAGAAAGAAAGGATGAATCCCCAAGTTTTGTAGCAACATGGACGGGACTGGAAAAGATTATGCTGAGTGAAATAAGTCAAGCAGAGAGAGTCAATTATCATATGGTTTCATTTATTTGTGGAGCATAACAAATAGCATGGAGGACAAGGGGAGATGGAGAGGAGAAGGGAGTTGAGGGAAATTGGAAGGGGAGGTGAACCATGAGAGACTATGGACTCTGAAAAACGACCTGAGAATTTTGAAGGGGTGGGGGGTGGGAGGTTGGGGGCACCAGGTGGTGGGTATTGTAGAGGGCACGGATTGCATGGAGCACTGGGTGTATTGCAAAAATAATGAATACTGTTATGCTGAAAAAAATAAAAAAATTTAAAAAAAAAAATCAATTAACCACAAACGTGAAGGTTTCTCGATTCTCAGTTCCATTCCATTGCTCCATAAATCTAAGCTTACTACATTTACCACAGCATTCCTATAGCTTTGCAGTAAATTTTGAAATCAGGGAGTGTGAGTCCTCCAACAATGTGGTTGTTTTTCAAGATTTTTTCACTATTTTGAGTGCCTTGCTCTTTCAAGTGAATTTTAGGATCAGATTTCCAATTTCTGTAAAAAAAGTGGTTGGGATTGCATATGTAAATTTTACAAAATGATAGTTATTAATCTTAAAATAAACTTCCTGCCAAGGTACTAGATCTCTTCCTTAAACTAACCTAGATGTATAGTGAGTAAAACTCACTGTAAGGGACTTGGCAGTTTTGAAAGAAATTGGATTTGGGGTGGGTGGCTGTGCCAATTGCTTTCTGAGGTAGAGTACAAAAGCATGTAATTAACATTTTGACAGAGGAGAGGGAGTTATTGAAATAAGTAAGTGCAGGAACAGTGCTTCAAAAAGAGAACACAGCTAGCAAATGCAGAGATATTGGCGTTTACAGGAAACTGTGAGTATTCACTAGAATTGTACATGGGGTTTGATGATGAAAAATGAGTCAAAGGAGGTAAATGAGGTAGACTATGAATCATCAATTGCTGATGTCTGTATTTCATATCCTAAAGACTTTTAAATTCTGACTCATAAAAATTAATCATACTATAGGATGTCTCCAAAATATGAATAATACATAAATGAATTATTAAATGTCCTTAACTTGAATAAAAGTGATAACTGAGATACGATTGGTAGAAAATTCATTAACTGGAAAACAAACATGTAGTTTCAAGGAAAATCATTATGTCACTTCAAGAGATAAAGGATGTTCTTGTCTGCGTGCTGTAATCATGGGGACAGGTGCCCCAACAAAACCAGTAGACTGGATTGATTACAATAAAATATACCCAACTCTTATGTACTAATTCTTTCATCTGTAAGCGATATTTAGACTCTTGAGGGTCTTGATGTCATATTCACTGCTGTATCTAAAAAAAAAAAAAAAAAAAAATCATTTGTTCATTAGACCAGGAGTCTGAGAAACCAAGAGGGGGGCAGGTAATTATAGTCAATAGGATAATATGTATAATTGCAATATTCCTGGAGCATAGGGGAAATGGCTTAATTCTAGTGGGAGTCAAGGAAAAAAAGCTTTGCTGAGGAGTGGCATTTGAGCTGAGATTTGAGAAGAAGCTAATGAGATAGGCAAGTACAAGAACAATGAGAAAGCACAGTGTGAGCCAGCACTGAGATGTGGGCAAGTATTGATACTGTCATGAAACTGTTAGGTATATTCGTTCACTGGAGCTGTATGTTAGGCTTGATGGTGCAAAATGAGTAGAAACAATGAGATTATAATAAACTCTGAGTGCCATGCAAAGAATTACAATTTAATCTCACAGAGTTCAATTGTAAATTTCCACCCCAGTGATATAATCAGATTTGTTGGAAAGTGCCCCCCACTCCCCACCCCCCGCCCGTTCATGGTGTGAAGGGTGGATCAGAAGGGAGTGAGACCAGGGGCCAGAAAACTGGGGAAAGGAGAGTGAGCAGCAGAATGGTACTGAGCCATGCAGCTCTAGATCAGGGCAGACGCAGCAGAAATGGAAACAGAGATATGGAGACACAAACAAAGCAGATTTTTGGAAAGGTAAAGCCAATGGGACTTGATTGATTACGTATGAAGAATGAAGGAAAAATAAGATGTAAAGCAAGAGACTGATTATATTTTCAGGTTTTTTACTTCTTATGAATGTAAAGGATAGTGATTATTTATAACTTTAAATGTATTTATAATATATAATTAAAATAGATTAAAATGTCAGAATCTTCTTGGAAATAAGGATATTTCATTATACTGAATACATGATGTTAAGTGCAACTTGTATTTTTTGCCTTTCCTTAGACCAAATCACAAGCGTAAGTAAATGCCCTGGAGAGAGGGAGGCACTGAGAATAACAAAATCAAGCCAGGGCATTTTCCCAGTGTAAATTCTCATTACTTTGCCATTTGCACCTTTCCAAAGTGCATACCCCTACTGCTCGGTGAGAAAGGGAATGAGACATAGAAAATGAAAACTGTAGGGGCGCCTGGGTGGCTCAGTGGGTTAAGCCGCTGCCTTCGGCTCAGGTCATGATCCCAGGTCCTGGGATCGAGCCCCACATCAGGCTTTCTGCTCAGCGGGGAGCCTGCTTCCTCCTCTCTCTCTGCCTGCCTCTCTGCCTACTTGTGATTTCTCTCTGTCAAATAAATAAATAAAATCTTTAAAAAAAAAAAAAGAAAGAAAATGAAAACTGTAGACATGAAAGCCTGCCTTGTGCCAATTAAGGTTTGGTCTTTATTTAAAAAACCACAGGGTGGCAGAACATCCATCACAAGGGACAAAGGGCACAAATCAAAGATATCACATAGAACACAGCGGTGGTCAATATGGACAATATTTTTTTGGGATTCTGAAAAACTATGGTCACCTGTGCCGTTAAAACCTGGGCTTTTTTTTTTTTTTAAGTCAAATATACAACAAGGTCTATGCGTGAATAAGCATAAAGCTGTGAGCCCTCACGCTCTTCCTGCTCACTGGCGCCAGCATGTGGGGCTACCTTCACAGAGCAATTTGTTTTGGCTTTTAACATTTTAAGTTAGCAACAAATAAATACTCAAAAAGAAGAGGGAAAGGGGTTTCGTTCCATGGCTGGAGACGCCGTATCACGCAGTGACACGGGTCATTTACGGCCAGATTTAGTAGAGTCTCTGCTATGCTAATGCGAGTTGTAAACCACCAAGACACTGCGCTGGGTTTTCAGCGGAGCTCAGTGGAGCTACGTCCAGTCTGCCTCTCCAGGGCTGGGACAGAACCATGAAAAGGTGAGTCAGTAAGACGGCATGTGTATACGTATTTATTTGTTCCCCAGGTGGCTGGGCGCAGGGTAGGACGGCTGGGTGGGAAAATGCCCAGAAAGGGCACTGCCCAGACCTAGAGGAGGAGTCTGAAGGCAGCAGAGCCCTGGGCCCCAGCCTTCTGGGCCAGGCAGAAAGGCAGAGGTTAACACACAAGCCTTGAATGGAAATCTGCCCTGAAGGTGAGCAGCCACACCCTTGAAGCGGGCTATGAAAGGTACGTTTAGTCTGTGTGCCCAATCAATTCATGCTCATCCTACTTAATATCGACCACTGAAAATGAAGATGGGGGGAAGTTACAAGATTTTTTTTTTTTTTTTTCGGTTTCATACTGCCATATAATCGATCGCTAAGCATTTCATAGAATCACATGAACCTTACAAGTCAGGTGCAATTTAATTTACCAGATACCAGCGAGAAAAAGAAAAATCGCTCCAAAACACCAGAACAAGAGACAGGGAAACCTGGGCGCTTTTCTACCTGTCTTTTGAACTGACACAGACTCTTGCATGATGGAAATCACGGTTAACATGAAACTCGATCTCTTTCACAGTCTTGGAGCTCAAGAGATAAATCTTGGGCGCTCATGCCTGCGCATGCGCACACATACACACACGCTCTGTTTCTCCCCAAAATAGCCACATTTTTTTTTATTTGGTGATTCAATACATTTTTAATTCAAATAGTCACTGCATAACCTAGGCACAATATTAAGCATTGTACAAGCGAAGTATTTTACTGATTTTCATTTCAATTGCCAGAGAGTACAATAAGTGAATGGGTTAAAGGATATACTTCTGTACATAAAAATATCCATGTATTTATACAAGGGTATGGAACAGAGTTTAAAGATAATAAAACCAGACCATCACAATAAATAGGATGTGTTCCTACAGGACAGCAGGGTATGCTTTATCAGTGAGCTGTCCAGTCTCTTTTCAAGGTGCTTTTTTTCTTCTGAGCTAGGCTCACACTTCCCAAAGGAAGGGCTAGGGTTTAGTCATGCCTGGATCTGAATGCCTATGTTTGTAGGTTGCTTTTTATTTGCATTTCCAATAACAGGGGTAGAAGATATGATCATTTATTTTCAAAAAGTCTTTGTGACTTATCGAATTCTATTGATTTCCCACTTCAGTATTTTAAAATGCAGATTAATCTAAGCTCTAGCACCGTATGAGAATGAAATACACGTATTTTTGTCAGAGCAACAATATTTTATATCATCTTTGCTCCTCTGGCTATAACAATTCTGTTTAGAAAAATTTACCACGCTAAAAATAGTTGATCTAGGTTGTCATAAAAAAGAATATTAAATACCTTTGGTAAAAATAGATATATTTAACAAGATTAGAAAAGCAAACAGTTATAATGTCAAAAGGAGAATATAAAAATGTACACAATAAAACAAATAAACCGACTTATAGATAAAGTGAAGATAAGGCCACTCTTCTTTTCAGGTTTGTCTCTTCCAAACCATGAATGTAGTTCTCTTCTTCTAAATGGTAGCAATTTTAGTAAGAAATATGGAAAATCCAGTCTTTCCTATCAGCATGACACAAATTTGATTCATAGCAACAGAGTTCTTTTTTAAGAACCAAGTTTGTAGAACATAGAACACTCTGGTTTATATATGTGGATCTAAGGAAACAATTCCAGGTTTCTGTGATTTGAGGCCCAGAACATGGAGCTTGAGAGTTAAGCAAGGCAACAGAATCAGCCACTCCCGTGTGCACAGTTCTTTCCTGTACTGACATTAGCCTATGCCGTGGGGAGACAGCTGATAAACAACACAGCTAGCTGAGTAAGGACATGGCAACTTTGTAACTAGCTAGTGATGGACAACATTTCATTTTGTTTCTGCGACCAAAGACCTTTTTTCCTGTCTTTCGGGCCTCCTCTCAACAGAGCTGTTGCACAACTTCTAATTCCGTTTGGTGTCTCCTCTTTCGGAACACTCCGTAAATCCTGAAGATGAAAGGTCCCTGAAGCAAACAACTGAGATTATGGATGGTAGATAATGCGCAAGTTCTAGAACAGATGAGCCACAGAGCCGCACTGCTCTGGGAGAGGCTCCGCCGGCGGACGCGGTTATCCTCCTGTGTGCCCTCTGCACACACAGTCACACTCCTCGTGGTGCTCCAGGGCCACGTCTGTGAGAGATTTATGCAATCCCCGCACACCGCTCTTTGGTCGCAACTGAAGGACCTGAAAGGGAACAACGGAGAAGTCATCTATAAAATCAGCCAACGTCTGTGACTTCAGATTTCATGGGCAAGTAACATTTCAGGAAAGCATCTTGGGGCCCAACGAAGACTTGAACAAAATTTTGACTTTTTCCTAGTGAAGGCATCATGAACACGCTCTCCTACCCCTCAGAGAAATCCTAAATGATCAGCATGCTTTCACAAAAGAAAGGCCCTTTTAATACCAGCCACTTGGAAGGATGCTGCCTCCGCACAGAGAACAGTCCTTAGGTTGAAAGTCTCACTGTGTGCTCTTTAGTTTACTCCCCTGACAATACTGCAGAGAATGTCACCTTGATTAAGTATTCGGAAACCACGACTGCCCAGTCTTTTTTCTGTTTGTTGGTTTCTTTCACTCATTCCTTTTTTCACACATGTAACAAATATTTATATTCCAAGCGATACAAATACTACCATACCCCGGAAGGAAACACAATCAGCTACAGCTGAGTTTGCTCCATTATGCCACTCATTAATTTTCTTGGCTACACTTCAAGTCCTCTATAAACTTGATGCGACGGATTAGATGTACTTCATAGACATCAGCCTCCATCCCAGCTAACTTTGGGCAGCTGGATCCTACTGTCTAGTGTAGGGAAGGCTGAGCTTTAATAATAATGATGCCTCTATTAAATGAAGTTAATGTGCAGTCTGGTTTTGTTAATAAAAACATAAAGTTGACTCTGATACTAAAGATATTTCTTTTTAACACTGTGGCAGGAGGACACAGCTATGGATTCTATAAAAGATTATCTGAAGTATTTGGTAAGAACTACCTATTCAATAACTGTTTGTGCTTCTTAGAATAGAAACAATAACATTTCAGGGATTGTATTTGTTCAGAAGATGAATGAAGACCAGAGCACATAATAGTACGAGGTGGTCTAATTTCTCTGCTCTCTGGGTGGGACAAAGATAACTTCATAGAACACCTTCTAAAGGATACCCTTCTCAGAAATATTCGTTAATCCACAAGTCAAGTCTTATGACTGTTCCATTTGAAGATTTAAAAGAGAAAAGCAGAGAATGTATACAGCATTTAGAGTATGTGGTCATATCAAAGGTTAATCAGCTAACATTTTTTGAATGCTTACTGGGTGCCAGGCACTGTAATAATGTTTTTACATACTTTAACTCACAAGAATTCTATGAAGTAATTTAGAATTATTACTCCTATTTTACACTTGAGTGAACAGAAGCTTTAGAGAGAATAGGGACATAACCAGTATTTGCACTTGGGCCAAAGATGAATTATTAAAGTTACAGTGATAGATAATAACTTTATAAAAACTCAGACTATATTATTAGCCATATATTCTACTTCTTTAGTAACTTTCTTCCTAGAGACCTAAACTGCAAAGTCTTGGACTAACTGTGAGAAACAGGAAACTTTTAAAGCAGATTATCTATTACACTCACAATTCTAGAACAAAAATTACTAAGACTGTATTATCTTAGCATGAAACTATGAATCCTATCTTAGGTCTCAGTATCTGACTTACTGTTTTGAACAACTTGAGGTGGCATCAAAACTAACTAGTCTTTTGGGCCCCTGGGTGGCTCAGTGGGTTAAGCCTCTGCCTTCGGCTCAGGTCATGATCTCAGGGTCCTGGGATCGAGGCCCGCATCGGGCTCTCTGCTCAGCGGGGAGCCTGCTTTCTCCTCTCTCTCTCTGTGCCTGCCTCTCTGCATACTTATGATCTCTCTCTCTCTCTGTTTCAAATAAATAAATAAAATCTTAAAAAAAAAAAAAAAACTAACTAGTCTTTAGATACTGGTGCTATCCCTTATCAAACTTCTGTTAGAAATTGTTTCTGGAATGAGGCTGAGTGCAGATAAGCTGCAATATTGGCCTAGCCAACATCTTTAATTTCTATCCCCACTTGTATACATTTTCCTAGTTAGTAGGGGAGAAAATGACTATAAAAGGTAAGGGTTAGAGAAGCTACCATATACAGCCCTAACAGGCAGCCATGCCAGGCTACGATTCTATAATCGTCCTCTCCTCTAGAAATGCTTAAGTCAGGATGCAATCACCCAATAAAAGCACCCCACCCCAGCCTTCATCCACTGATCGTTGTGGAATTTACAAATAGCAGAAGAATCTCATAATGTTCTAGTGATACTAAATCTTAGATGAGACATTCTAATACATGGGAGGGGACTTAATTAGGGCTTTCCTTCTTAATTTCTTTCCAAAATTTTGTTTTAATTTGGGAAGAGAAAGACAGACTTGGAAAATGACCAACAGTTCCCAGATCATGTGAAAGTAGACAGTTTTCAGGATATAGTTTATGATTCCATAAAACAAAGAAGCCAGAAGCACATTTCACCCAACTTTGAAAGAGAGGTTCAAACTAAAATTACAAACCCATGAAAAAAATAATCCAGGGAAAAACTAAAATCAGGGATGGAAGAGATTAGATCAGGTATAGAAAGAACCATCAAGAAATAAGATCAATAAATGATCTATTATTTCTATTTCTGCCTACACTGCGCAAAGTGTCATTAAATTTGGGGTGTGACAGAACTTTGGGAGATGGGCCTCACTACTAGAGAAAGGTCACTGAGATATATATTTTTTACCCAAAACAAATCCATGCAAGAAAAGTAAGACCATGTGGGGAATGAAGATGAACGAGAGAACAGCTAACATGTATCAACAGCTTGAAATGTACCAGACCTGGTTCTAAGTGTTTTGTCAGCTCTCTGAACCCTCACAATAGGATATGAGGGTTAGGTGTTCACTTTAAACACAAAGGTATGGGAGGCACAGGAGATAAAGTCATTTGCCCAAAGTTAAACAGCTGGATGTCTGGCTTTGGAGTCTGTTTTCTTAAGCACTAAACCGTAATGTGATCTTTGCTTCTTAGTTCTCAATTTGGTAAAAAATAAAAATAAATAATAATTATGAAGTAGCAACAATTGTCTCATGGAGAGATCTCTCAAGTTCTACACAGGCACAGAAGGTGGACTGGAAGGAAAGTAGGAAATGTTTCAAGGAAGAGGTAACACCTAAGTTCATTTATATGTAAAGTCTTGCTTTCTGAAATATCCTATTTGGGAGACAGAAAAATCATTAAGGAAATCGGGGTGGGGGGGATGGTTTTCAATAAACAGTGTCTAGTAATCAATACAAAGGCAATAAGAATCTTGTCAACAGTAAGATTATGCGATAATATCAAAACATGTAACAAGAATATCATCCTATATATTATGAACCTTTTAATTTGCTAGACTCATTTTCGGTACAGTGGTCGAACCCACTGAAAATGGTAAAGGAACCAAAACAATAACTGTAATATCTGTAGTAACACAGGGAATCTAATTCAGCTTAATAATTAGGGAAGCTGGTATAATAGAGATAGATGAAGTAGAGAACAATTAGGATGTCTAAACTCTGTCTTTGTTTCTGTGTTCTCCCTGAGGTAGAATAATCTTTAAACTGAAAACTAGAACAACAGTCATCAAAAAGAACTAGGACCCCAAATAGGCTTCACTTTATTTTTTTTATTTTTTTTTTTTTTTTTTAAAGATTTTATTTATTTATTTGACAGAGAGATCACAAGCAGGCAGAGAGGCAGGCAGAGAGAGGAGGAAGCAGGCTCCCTGCTGAGCAGAGAGCCCGATGCGGGGCTCGATCCCAGGACTCTGAGATCATGACCTGAGCCGAAGGCAGCGGCTTAACCCACTGAGCCACCCAGGCGCCCCTAGGCTTCACTTTAAATGAGTTTAGTCTTTAGATCCACATTAATGGTACTCAGTGACTTAATGATTTTAGAACTATTTGAAATTATGTTTTTAAAAAAATTTCATTTATTTTTTAAGAGTTTATTTATTTATTTGACAGAGAAGAGCGAGCAAGAGAAAGCCCACCAGAAAGCACAGGTTGAGGGACAGAAGAGGCAGAAGAAGAAGCACATTCCCCACTGAGGAGTAGGGAGACTGACAAGGGACATGATCTCTGAAATCACGACCTGAGCCTAAGGCAGACACTTAACTGCCTGAGCTACTCAGATGCCCCAAAATAATTTCATTTATTTAGAAGCAGTAGTACTAAACTCAGAACTTCCCTCCAAAACATCAGACTGAGAAAAATCTAGGCTTCAGAAATGATCAATTACACCAAACAGATAAAAGCCCTTTTTTTTTTCATAAGGTAATTTGTTAATAAAAACCTAACACAGAAAAATTAATGATTCCTACAAAGCATTATAAAAAATTAAGACATGATTGTTACCGGAGGTATTTGTGAGAAATGTGGAGTATTGTATTTCCCCACACACATGCATTAGAGGTATCTGTGGGAAACTTGTCTTAGGTGGTCACACCATTAGATAACCATCCATACTTGTCTGTGTGTATGTACAGATAATGCATACATAACCGTCCCACCCAAAGACTACAGAATAAGGAATGATGTCATTCTGGAAGAGGGCCAGTGAGTTTCACAAGCACTGCCCACAGTCTTTCCTCATATAAGAGTTTTATCTGAGCTGCTAAACAGATGCCACACACTTTGTGGCAACTTTCTTAACAACCCTAAAACCAATGTTATTTGAAATGAAATCTGTAAGTAGAGGACAGATGACGATCCACTCGACTTGAGGACTGAGTGAGCTGACCAAAAACATGATGTAGGCTCGGCATCTGATAAGCTGCTTTAAAAAAGCTACTCTGACTAATCTGGGTTTTATAGCTCTAACATAGTGACTATAAATCAAGCGTTGTTGGCTACTTCCACGTCCCGGGATACACTGTGTTTAATGGGGATATGTTTCAGAAAGTCCACAATTAGACGATTTCAGGTGAGGAAAGTTCACTCTCGTTTAATTTCTGTTTTCATCGCAGCCTCTCTAGTTACCAATCAGTTCTAATGCCTGCCTCGATTTTAAGGTATTTTATTGAGTCTGTTTGGAACTTCCATATTAGGGGTTTTTCCTTGACTCTCAGATTCCTGATTCATAGAGTAGCAGCAAGGTGGGCTTCTGAGCACAGCCTGGCTGAAGCAACCTGCGCCACCAAGCTGATGATCATCTCCTTCCTGAAAGGGGAGCAGAGACCGTTCCCAGGACAGGATCTTTAGAAGAACAGAATGCAGAAATGAAAGTAGGACATGAGTACTGGTGGTAAACAGTCCTTTTTTTTTTTTTTTTTTTTTTTTTTTAAATCACAGACTGCCAGTTTGGGATGTGACTTTCCAAAAATGGCAATTGACTGATTGTCAGGGAATAACACAGCTGGGAAAAACCTAAGAGGTTATCGTATCTTACATTTATTTGAACAGAGGTTAAGTATCCTGCTGATGGTTACAAGTTAATGGTAGATCTAGGATGGAAACAGGGTTCCTTGCCAATTGGGATCCAGTGCTTCTGTCCCTCTTTATCAGCTGCCAGCGCAATACTGGTGAAAGGTGGGGGGTGAGGGGGTTCCAGCTGTGCTATGTAAAGTGCACTTTTCATTTTATCGTCAACAAAGGTTCATTATGTCGTACTGTCCATTAAAGAGGTGCCATTGTGCAGCTGCCTGGCAGCTTTAGTTTAGCTAACAGATAAGGGTTTTATTGATATCCTTATGCACATGAAAAATTATTTTATTAAGCAGATATTTATGTTGTGTTACTCTTTGGGTTAGCGGAAAAAAATACAAAGTAATGAGATAAAGTTATACCAAAATGAAGTCAGAAGGGCCGATTTCGCTGTGGTATAATGTAAACGTTTTGTGCAAATTAAGGTTACCTCTATAATCCCAGTGTTTTGGGATCAAGCCCCACATCAGGCTCCCTGCTCAGAGGGGAGTCTGCTCCCCACCGCCCTGCCTGCTGCTCTGCCTACTTGTACTCTTTCTCTCTGTCAACTAAATAAACAAAATATTTAAAACAAACAAACAAAAAACTAAGGTTGCTTCATCAAGAATGTTTTGCTTCCTGATGTACAACGCTACAAATGCTGCTGGAGAAAGGGTGGGCATAACTGGTATATTCTAGCACTAACAAAAATTTGAAGTAAGTTCTAAGGTTCCCGAGGCTCTGAAAAACAATCATTACTAACATTTAGTATTTATATTTTCCTTAATTCCACAGAATAGAGATGAAAGGAATCCATAAAAGGCTTAACATGCTATTTGGGGCAACACGAATAATAGGAAGATTGGTATAACTGGGAATATGTCTTCTTGGGATTTGTGTTCCCGTATTGCCCCAAGTGGAAAAATAAGTATCAAAGATCTCCTTTCTCCAACAGAGACAAATCTGTCTTTTAAAATATTTTCCCTTCATATTTGAAATGTGTAAAGCTAAAAATTTCACCCATTTTTCCCCCCTGCAGAACATATTTACTTTTTTTGTATGACAGATGAAAATGTCACTGACCACCCGTGTCATACAATCAGAGGACAAGTTTGCTAAATCCTCAATGCCTGGGTTTTTGAGTTCAAGGTCCTGATTTAAAAAAAAACAACAACAACAAAAAAAAAAACTATTTTGCCAACTTTATTTGTTCTTAAACAAAAATTCATTTCAGATACACGACTTTGTCATCTTTTTTTTTTTTTTTTAAGGTGCAAAGGAACCCAAGAAGAAAAGGGTATACCTACCTCGTGATATTTTTTCGTGACTTTGCTTGGGACACATTGACACTCCTTGCAATTGTGGGGACAGCAGGCACAGTTCCCACCACAGCGTTTAACCAGGAGACAACCTGGCCAGAAAATGCTGTCGGTTCTCTTTAGCTCTTCCCTTATGGACACTGAGAAGTTACGCGGTGTGCAGCTGTAGAGTCGTACCTCCTCCTTTAGAAGGTTCAGGTCTACCACTACATGGCATAAAAGAAAGCAAAGAAAAATAACATGGTTATGCCCTGAGCCTGAATCTGCTTCATCAAGATCTTTCCATAGAGAAATCTGTTTAACCGACACTACGCCCAACAAGGCCTCTTCTTACTTTGATGAGGTTTTGGGGCTCTGCCGCTCGCAACTTGGACTTTTCATTTTATAGTCAACAAAGGTTCATTATGTCGTACTGTCCATTAAAGAGGTGCCATTGTGCAGTGTTAAGAACAGAGCCAACAGAACAGTTGAGAGCTATAAATAGGAAACTTTACACAGAGAAAGAGTGCTACACCTTTTAACCCTCATAAAAAAGTAAACAAGGAAAGCATTGGAAGGGAAGAGTAGAATGTAAAATGATGAATGCTTGGATTAGAAAACCAATGCAATTTTTAGAAAGGATTAGAAGCTCAGGCAATTAATGAAGAACAACTTACAGAAACTTACTGCCAGGACTTTATATAATTTTTCTGTCAATGAGACTCAGAAAATGCAAAAAGGGCATGAAGGAAATGAATTTTTGAGGACAGCTGAGTAGAACATGAATGAAAAAAATGATACACTTTAAAAGGGCTGAGGTTGCTGAAGACCCCTGCTTCCGGTGCCCTGAGTAATTCATATCATTTGAAATTCATTTTAACTAGGCGCCTTCAGATTTCTATTCTTCTCCTTCTAAAGGATAGAAAAGATGTCTAGTTTATAATGATTGTCTCTATTTTTTTTAGCAAGTTGGTTAACTATGTAGTGTTTTATTCTTGAAAAGTATACCTACTTGTGAAGACAAAACAAAAATATTCTTTCATCAGACTGTTGTAGTGAATTCTTAATCATTGCTTTTAACTACAAAATGATACTTTCCTCAGTTAATTTACATCAAAATAGCATTTCATATTTAATATGAATTTATATAAAACATGAATAGTACTTAATTACCATATCCCGTAATTTTAATTTCTGCTTTATAACTTTGCCCCTTTTTCCCTAGAAATATTCAAATAATAGCAATTCCAATAAAACTGAAGAGTTTTGGATAACATACAATTCATCAAAACTTTTTCTTCAAAAAAGAACATTTTATTATTTATTTGACAGACAGAGAGAGATCAAAAGTAGGCAGAGAGGCACAGCGGGGGGCGGGAGGGAAGCAGGCTCCCCGCTGAGCAGAAAGCCTGGTGTGGGGCTTGATCACGGGACCCTGAGATCACGACCCAAGCCGAAGACAGAGGCTTAACCCACTGAGCCACCCAGGTGCCACCCCAAAAGGAAGATTTTATTAAAATTTGAAATATTATCTAATAGAATAAATCTGGTTAAATACCTTTTCACTAATATTGGAAACATTATAAATAAGAACTGAAAAAAAAGAAGCATTTTCTGGCTATGGATGGCTTCAAGTAATAATAAGCACCACGTACTCCATTTTCAAAATTCAAGTGTTAATATTTGAAAATAATTTTAAAATGAGAACGTGATTAAGAATCAAATGCTTGTTTTCTTATTGCTTGTTTTACAATTCTACATTTACTTATACGTGTGATCAAGTTTTTCTAAAATGTCAAAGGAAGCCACTGTATTTTCAAGAAATGTATGGTAAATCATACATGTGCAATTGTAAATTATAAGCACAAGTCCACTATAGGGTTGACTAAAACCTTGGTCAAGTGTAGGGAAACGCTAAAGAAATGCTCATTCCATGGGTTCATTTCAACAACTTATTTAGCTAAAAAATTGTTTCCCAACTCAATAGAAAATCACTGTTTTGAGTATTTAAAGATTTCCCTTTCATCTGAAAATGATCCTGTGAAAGGAAAGCTTTTAAATATTTAAGAGGAAATGAGTTCATTCTTTTGTGTGCCATAAAAGACCAACTTATCTCTAAAAAAGTAATGAGATAATTGAGTTAAATGATGTCACATATTTTACCTGATTTCATTTGGCTGAACTAATAGTATATGTACATACTGCTCTTTCATTGTTAAAGCTATTTGTGAGTTTATCTGAATCTTTTCTCTAGAAGTTACTATCTGGGCAAGAAGGGTTTAGAAAGTCAAAAATATACAATACAAAAGCCAGTTGCCAAAATTTTCAATGCTTATTTAAGATTTAAACCTCTTTAGAATGTGAATGAAGCTCTCCGCTTTCACAGGATATTCATCTACCTCAGTTTTAAACACACTATTTCATGAACTAGAAAATGAGACTGTATATGTTCACTTTAAAATGTTTACTTAACCACAATAAAAGGTTAGACAGATTTCCCCAGTGAACTGAGTTATGATACCTGCTACAATGTGAAAACTTAAACACACTTGCAACTTAGCTTCCACTCATTTATCATGTTTGACACAACAGTCAAAAGCCCTTTTTAAGTACTGTGTAAGCCTGACTTAGAAAATAAGGTCTTTTCTTTTTCTGCAGTAGCAAGGTATGAATGAAAACCCTAAGTCAGAGGAAGAAAAGGAAAGAAACAAAACAAAACAAAATAAAAACACTGAAAAACCCAAACGCAGTGCACACTGCAATTAGGGATTTTCAGTTTGGGATATCTTATTTGAAATATAAGCTTCCTACTCCTAAGGCTTCAAGCTCATCTAAGCCTCATTAAAATAAGCCATCTGACTATAATTTGATGTCACAAATTCTCCAAAAATTGTACAGAACTTCTGCATAAGAAAAAAGAAAAAAAAAGATCAAAAAAGAGAAAGAAAGATCACGTCCAACACATATTTTTTTCATAACCTAATTATAGTCTTATGGTGGTTTCCCTGTGTAAAATATCTGAAAATAAAAATCAGTGTTTGGGTTCTTTATTTCTTTTCCGTAACTACTTCCTAAGACAACACATGTATTAGTTTGTCTCTCTAAAGAATGAACATTTTGAGTAAGGCACCCATTAAAGTCGTTTTCCTAATGCAGATTTTCTTGTTCAGATTCACCAATATTGCAAGTTCTACTAAAAAAGCTAATGCGGACTGAAAAAAAAAATAATAGGTACATTTTCCTTCCTTAGTTGCTTACTCTTTTAAGATATTCAGCTCAAGGATATTCTATTACTGTAACACAATCTGAGGGTGGTCTCTGTAAGATGGATGTCGTAACACTGTGATATGTTTATTCTGTGTAAAATCAATTTCGATGTCTAATTAGGAGCTTTTAAACGTTTTACTCCTTGTTCCTTTGTAGAAAGACTCTCAGGAGGGGAGTTGGTTTTGTCTATAGAGATGTTATCCCACACCTGCATTTTAGTTTATGTAGAGTTCCAAAAATATACACTGCTTTTCTCACACTTACTGTATGCTTAAAAAGTTAATAGTTTTGGCAAACTGCAAAGGGCTTCAATTTGGAAAGTGCTAAATGAATATTTGAAAGATCTGGTTCGGTGCTGGATGCTTTTAAATATATGCTAGCCTCTGGCCATATCGTTACTGAGCACCAGGTGGAGAGGTGCAGGGCCTAAAGGCATGGCTGGGAGGGAGATTTTTAGACTTGAATCCTGAGATCAGCTGTCAAAAACAAGATCTGAGCTTAGAACCTGGTTTACTCCCTTGGCCTCTTCCAGATCAACATGATTATCTACCTCAAACCTAACAAAGGCTCCATTCACAAGGGTTTCAGCTAGCCTTGCAGATCTTCGTTTTCCTGTTCCTAAGTGGGAGGGAAGGGAAGTGTTCGTAAGTTATTCATCAAGTTATTCATCAAGATCAAATCTTATAAATATGTAACAGCTTTCAGCATCTGGACAGGATTCGGCTGCCCATATACTTGAACACCAATTTCAAATATTGCTGAAAGGAAACCATGTCTGTTGGCATAGCAAAATACCGTGGTTGGGCAAGTCTGGACATGACCTGCTGAGATTAAAGCTCTTGATCCAGAAGGGCTGCAACTCTAGCAGGAAAGGGCAGGAATCGGGTTTCTTTCTGACAGGATTTAGAAGAACGAGTCTGGTGCAATCTGCCCTTGTGAATTGCTCAACCTACCTAAACATTGTTCCTTCCATATAAATTCTCCAGACTGTCATTCCATTCTCTAGAGTGACCCTGGGTAGACTGCAATGTTTCTGAGAGCCTGAAATGGACTTTTTGAGGGCATTATAATTAGCCAGTTATTTCTATTACTGTTTCATTTGTGCCTGATATGGATACTTTCCAAACTTAATGTTACTGGAAAAATTAGCTAACCTTAGGGAAGACTCGGTTAACGTTATTTCCAATCTCTTGATCATACGGAATTAAGTTTAATTATCAACACTTTTACTCACTTTTACTCTTGGAGGGAGATAAGCTTTTAGGGTCAAGTGATCATTTCAGAGGCAAATTTATAGAGAGAACAATTATCATGGTATGGGTACCCTTCGGTCATTCTTTTCTTGTTCTGGATCCTGTCCTGGAAACTCCTAGTTCTATATTATGATGAGCCACTGTTATTTTCCATATTATTTATGGAAGTCTATAGGCTTAAGAGATGGAAATTGATATAACCCTGACCACTGGGGACATGGTAGGTGACGATTTTTATTTCTCTCCCTTTTCTAAGGCCCAAATCTGGTTAGCAGCTAAGGTAATCTCTCTTGAATCTCTAAATCAATATACCCCAAATATTAAATGTGAATAAGCAATGATTCTCACGAAACATAACAGGGGACTTCATCAAAATGGTATTTTTGAATTAAAGAAATGGCAAGAATTTTCAGCAAAAGTATTCCTTTTAATCTTCTAAACCCCCTGAATTATAATTACTTCTTTTTGTATGCATCCTTATTTAGTGTGTAAATATGCCCAAATGTTACAACAATGGGCTATTTACACATATCATGGAAGAATTTTAAACTCTACTCCTTTGAAGCTGTGGTAGAAGGATCCAAAACACTAAAATTGCTAAGAAGATTACTAGGGGTTGGTTCTAATCTGAAGAGAAAACTTACCTCTGGATTTTCTTCCAAAAACAAATGCCTTGCCAAGAAGTTGCCAGGTTGGCCTATATAGATCTTCCAAGTCCAACTGCCACCTGTCTGGTTCAAGATACCGAATGAGATCTTCCAAGGTACTGAAGGCAGTGACAGCGTTATTAAGCAGATCCAGTGGCAAAGCTGAAGGCGGTAACACAGAAGGGCTCACAGCTTCTGTGAATTGCTGAAAGTAAAATGAATCTTATGTTAACTGTTTTAAAAATGACAGTGTATGGGATGCCTGGGTGGCTCAGTGGGGTAAAGCCTCTGCCTTCAGCTCAGGTCATGATCCCGGGGTCCTGGGATTGAGCCCCGCATTGGGCTCTCTGCTGAGCAGAGAGCCTGCTTCCCCCTCCCTCTCTCTGCCTGCCTCTCTGCCTATTTGTGATCTCTGTCTGTCAAATAAATAAATGAAATCTTTAAAAAAAAAATGACTGTATTTCTTCTGGACTTAGGCATGAAGTAAGGTAAACTGAGGCTAAAAATGCAAAGAAACTGAAATTGTATTCAACCCAAATCAGAACTAATTTCTTTGCAAGTTCATGTAGATGAATTCCAATAGATCTCTGTGCAGTCAGTGAAAAAGACATTAACCTTCATTATCACAAACCATGGTGCATGTAGATATCTGATGCTTAAATAAAAAGGAAAATGTCTCTATGGTTTAATTAGGGACTTACAGTGGAAATTATAACACCATTTACCCAATTTTTCTTTTGTTTTTCACTTTTTATTTTCCTCCATCTGGAAAATCACCAGGTAGTTATGCAGATGAGTGTCAGACAAATTAAAAATTTAATATAAAATAATTAATCCATGAAGAATTAGAACAAAATATAGGTAATAAGCCTTTCTTGTTGGAGAAGAACTTATTAGTCAAGACGGAGAACACCCAAACCATAAAAAATAACTTTGATACATTTGCCCATACCTTTTTTTAATAAACAGGATTAAAAGACAGACACTGGGAGAATGGTCTGAGGAACGACATGACTGTCACAGACTAGTGTCCAGCATATACAAAAACACCCAACAACTCAATAGAGAGTGGGCAAATTCCAGACAAGAGGCTTAAGTGGCCAGTCGACATATAAAAGCATGCTAAAATCCATTAGTTATCAGAGAAATGCAAAACAAAGTGAGGTCTTATTTCACATACAAAAAAGGAGCTGTTACTATCTCACTTATGTGATACTGGCAACGATTTCAAAGAAAAGGACTGCCAAGGATGTGGGTAAATTGGAATTTCTCTCTTCTGCCTGCAGAAGTGAGCATAAATTGGTACAACCATTTCAGTTGATTTAATGGATGTACACAGGATATATAGATAAAAGATTTATATGACCCCTGTCTCTGCAATTCACTTTTGAGGTTCACATACTTTTATTTATGCACATGGAAATATGTGCAATGATATTCATTATAGTGTTGTTTGAAATAGAGAGAAATTCAAAATAATCTAAATGCCAAGGTATAGAGCAAGAAATTAAAATACATAATTTTAAATGGTTAGCCACAAATGGGCAATAATTTCAATGAAAGTTCAATGGCAAACCTGCCCCCACAACCATCAACTTTTAACAAACAGACTAAAGGTAGGGAGTGGTAGATCAGAACTGAAATCAAAATAGGTGGAACAAATACATGAACAGATGCTCAACTTATTTTTTTATTGCTTATTACTTTTATTTATTATTACTAACTTTGCAGAGGAGGGGAGAGGACGAGCGTGGAATAGGAAATTTATGTCATGTTCATTATAGTAGTATTTACAATAACAGAAAGTTGATAACAAATCTAAACTTACAATATTGGAACAGTTACTTGCACTGTACTCAAACTGAAATGGTGTACAGTCATGAAAAATGAGGTCCTTCAAGAAGTTTTATCAACAAAAGAAATGCCTACAATGTAGAAAGTGACAAAAACATCCCCAAGCTATATAAATATGCCCTGATTCAATATACATAAATACAAGACATACATGTCCTATTTTTAACATTTTTATAATAAATAGATTCCTTTTAGAGATCCAATAAAAGTTATAACATTTGTTATAATAATTTAAATAACTATCATGTAAGCTCTCCCTTTCATCCTGATTACTTGGATCCTGGGCCAGATACTGGAAACAATGTACTATTTATAGCAGCAGCTAACTCTGTTGATCTGCTTTTAGTCTTTCCTTATTCCTTTTATTCTCTGCTGCATAACACTGGGTTAATCTACCTAAAATAAGTTATCACTGATCATGTGATGAATCTGGACAAATGCTTAGAGTGATTTCTCATCTGGAGGATAAAATCCAAATTCCTTACCCTGCACTCAGGATCCTCACAATCTGACCTCTGCTCAACTTTCCCATCTAATCCTCTACTCATCAAAGACATGCACATTTTGTTCCAATCAATCCAGTCTCTTCACTAACTACTGCACATGTCATACTCATCGCAGACCTTGTTCCTCTACCCATGCTAAATACGGCTCCCCTTTCCCATATGCAAAACCCTCCCTCCTGTGATCCAGACAGTAAATCTTTGCCATTTATAACGGTCTTTCTCGAAACATGATTCATCCATGAAAATTTCATTAATAACAGGGCCATCGTTGGCCATATATCTCAATTGCGTCAATTTGAAAAAGATCTCCTTTCTGGGCTATCCCGTGGGCACATGGTTTTAAAAGCAGAAGCTGCCCTGTCAATTAGAAAGTGGGCCAAAAAAAAAAAAAAAGGACCACTGTTCTGTGGGGTAGGCATAACCCCTGCTGGGCCTCATAGCTTTAAGGGTACAGAGTCCTCTCTGCCCACAGGAAGGGAAGCATTTTTATACAACATAATGAGCAGAAATCAATGTGGCAGTCTTGGATCAAAGCGGATTTCACTCTTAGTGTAAAGATCTAATATCAAGAGTCTGGCTAAAATATTATTAGCACTAAGATGTTTTTAATTATTCTATCCAACTTTTTAGAGTAGAAACCAAATGTAATACATTTTTATTTACTCCCAGTATTTTTTTAATTGTCCCAGAAATACAAAATTGCTTTGATAGAGAGTACTATTACAGTTGATAACTATATTATGGATATAAATAAACAATTATCTAATAAAAGCTTTCACTGTTAATTCAACCAATTTGATAATACTGATTAAATTTATAATGTGAAAAGGTTAATGCAAATGTTTTGCAAATTTTTAAAAGACAGGCCAAAATGTATGTTTATATAAAGTGAAAATGAAGGGTCGGTAATACTCAAAGAATAACTGAGTTATTACTCATGACTATGACAATATAAAACAAATCAAATGTCTCATGATCTGCACACGGAGAGTAAACGTAGAAAGCTAAAACAAAAATATATTCTTCATTAAAATGTCAGAGTGCAGATGTATATTTTAGGTATGATATTAAATTGTTATTTAAGTTATTTTCAATTAGACTATAATCCAAGTAGGGGTTGGCTTATTTTGTTTCCATATTTTTTTTTGAGAGTCTCTGCATAGAGCATTACTTTTGAAGCAATGAAAAGTTCCAACTGAAACCAACATTGCTGAGCTAAAAGTTCGAAGTATCTATACAAAAGAAAGCGAAACAAAATAAGCCTGTAATAGCAAACAAATAAAATACGCACACCTTGGATTCAATGAAATATTAGAATATCAATCTCCTGAAAGGACAAAGATTGGAAGAACACAATTTAGCCTACATTACCGCACGCATATATTGGTTGATTTTCAACTTACTATTTTCAATTTACTATTTCAACTTACAAGTTTCTAAATATTTAAATTGAAATAGGATGTTTTTAAAAAAGGTAACAATACACACATACACGCATACACACATGCACACACACACACACAGCAGTCCCCACACCAAAATTGGAAGGGATAATCAGCTTGCTTCCTCTGGATTCTTTTTTTTTTTTTTTTTTTTTTTTTTTTAATTTATTTGACAGAGAGATCACAAGCAGGCAGAGAGGCAGGCAGAGAGAGAGGAGGAAGCAGGCTCCCTGCCGAGCAGAGAGCCCGATGCGGGGCTCGATGCGGGGCTCGATGCGGGGCTCGATGCGGGGCTCGATGCGGGGCTCGATCCCAGGTCCCTGGGATCATGACCTGAGCCGAAGGCAGCGGCTTAACCCACTGAGCCACCCAGGCGCCCCATTCCTCTGGATTCTAAGAATCAATCTTTCTAAGAGAAAGCAGTGCTTTCATTTAAGAGCTTTCTCATGACTCTTAACCACGCCCACTGGTTCAAGGAACCACCAAGCTGTTAACGTTTGTAGTTCTGCTTTTCTAAGACCTCTAAAGGGATTCTCAGAGCAAAGGGGGAGCAATGGAAAAAAGAAGTCAGAGGGGGAAAAAATGCCCTCTGATATTTTTAAGTTTTAATTTTTTCTCTAACCCAAAACTACTTTTAGTCGAAGTCATAGCTTTTTCTCTGAAACTGAGTGTCTAAAGAATTCCAACGATATCTTTTGTATTTAAAAATACTTACGCTGGGCTAAGTGCTGTGGGTTGAATTGGATCTGCACATTCACCACTTCCTCTCTCTTCTATTCACCAACCCATAACTTATTACTTAGTTATTACTTATTACTAAGTTATGGGTTGCCCTAAGGCTATTTGATGGATGATAATGGTCAGTAACGGAAGGCACAGTTTCCTGGTGTTCTGTCACGTAAACTAAATCAGCACCCTTAGTGGGCCAGGAAAAAAAAAAACTTTTCTGCCATTACGTGCAGGGTAGCAGTGACAACCTGGTGGCTGTCTAGTTCCAGCCTAGATGTTCAGGTATGTCACTTGGAGGGACAGAGGGTGAAAGGGCAGGAGGAGATCTGAAATCTCTATGCAGTGAAGTGACCTGTCAGATAATGCATTTTTAAAAATATCAAGGTCGTGTACTAAGAAGGGTCCTAGACATAAATGAGGTCTTCTAAATTTCTTGGTGAAAATCATTCTGAATGACAGTATGACATGGGAGAAGAGCCCTCATCAAGGGTGAGCGTCTAGACTCTAATCCTGGAGCTGCTCAGATTTAGGGAAGAGCATTGAGGCAGATATGATAACCCCTCTAAGCCTCAGTTTCCTCCTCTGTAAAGCAACAGCTGCTAAACTCAGTTACCTTTAAGTTTCTTTCCACGTTTCAAATTTAAGAATTCTATATAATTGTCAGATACGAGAGGGTTCATTTTCTCCACATCCTTGCCAACACTCATCCCCTGTCCTCCTGACAGCCATTTTAACAAGTGTGATATCTCATCATGGTTTTGATTTCTGTTTCCCTGATGATGAGTTATGTTGGGCATCTTTTCATGTACTGTTAGTCATTTGGATGCTTTGAAAAAAACCATGTCTATTGAGATCCTCTGCCCATTTTTAAAAAAAAAATCAGTTTGTTTGTTTGGTTTTGGTTATTGAACTGTATGAGTTCTTGCTGTATTTTGGATATGAACCCTTTATCTGATATATGGTTTGCAAATGTTCTGTTCTATTACACAGGTTGCCTTTTCATTTGGTTGACTGGTTCTTTGATGTGCAGAAGCTTTTTGTTTTGATATGGCTCCACTGGAAGATTTTTGCTTTTGTCACTTGTGCTTTTGGTATTATTTCCAAAAAACCCTTAGGCACTGTTCTGTAATATGCTCAGTAAATATGTAAATGTAAATATGCTCAGCTATTATGGAAAACAAAATGGAGGTTCTGTACAAAATTAAAGAGAGAACTATCATATCATCTGCAATCCCATTTCTGGATTTATATACAAAGGAATGAAAACAGGATATAAAAAAATATTTATCCTATGTTTACTGCAGCATTATTCACAATAGCCAAGATATGGAAACAATCATTTATCACTGGATGAATGGGTAATGAAGATGTGGTGTATATTTACAATGGAATATTATTCAGCCATGAGAAAGAAGAAAATTATGACATTTGTGACAATATGGATGGAACTTGAGGGCATTGTACTATGTGAAGTAAGTCAGAGAGAGAAAGACAAGTACTGTATGATTTTACTTCCAGAATCTCAAAAAGCTGAACTTGTAGAAACAGAATAGAATAGCAGTTAGCACAGGCGGTGGGAGGGGTGTGGTTTGGGAGAGTTGGGGAGATGTTGGTGAAAGGGTACAAACTTGCAGTTAAAAATTAATAAGTGTTGGAGAATACATAACATTGTGATTATAGTCAACAATACTGTACAATATACTTTAAAGATGTTAAGAGATCTTAAATGTTCTCACTACAAAAACAGAATCATCACGTGATGTGATAGAGGTGTTAGCTAATGGTATGGTGGTAATCATGCTGCAGTATATAAATGTATGAAATTGACACATTGTACAACTTATATTCACACAACGTTATATGCCAATTATATCTTGATTTAAAAAAAAGAAGAGGAAAAAATTAAAAAAAAAGAGTCCAATACTGCTTCAGCAAAATTTTGGAAAGCTGCAAAAACAAAACATACTCCTTAGTAAATATGTGATGGGGCGGAACTCTACTTTTTAAAAAAATTTTCCTTGTTGTTTTAGATTATCAGTAAATTTTGGGAGATACTGCCCTATTCTATAGCTAACATAATTTGACTTTTTTTTTTTTTTTGCTATCCTGAGAGTGCATACAAGTTTACCCTGCTTTTTAAGAATCCAAATGTCCCTATAAAGGCATATGTATTTAGGTTGTGAATGGAAGCTGTGTGGCTCTAAAAATCAGAAGGAAACAGGTTCACGTTTAGAGAACTGATATCAGCATGTTTTCAAATACATATAGATACGTGCCGTGTTGTGAGCTGAATTGTGTCCCTTTAAAATCCATATGTTGAAGTTGTAACCTTCAGTACCTCAGAACAAGACTGAGTTCAGAGGCAGGGCCTTTAAAGAGGTAATTCAGTTAAAATGAGATCATTTGGGAAGAGCCTAATCCAGTATGGCCGGTGCTTAGAAGAAAAGGAAATTGCTTATAGACACACATAGAAGAAAGACCACAGGGGGAAGGAAGATGGCTAGCTATATGCCAAAGAGAAAGACCTCAGAGGAAACGAATCCCGTTGATACCTTGATCTGGAACTTCTAGCCTCAAGAATGGGGAGAAAATAAGCTCTGTTGTGTAAGCCACCATTCTGTGGTATTTTGTAAGAGCAGCCCTGGCGAAGGAGAGCATGGTATCATCATTGCCTTCTCACCATCTATCGGAGCTGCCAACGAAGATGAATTTTATACTATATCCATTAAATCATTTCACGTTTATTCAAAAGCTTATGAGGTGGGTACTGGAAACAAAGCAGACCAAAATGCTTGCCCTGGTGAAGTTTAACCTTTATAAGCCAAGTATTCCCTATTCTAGGAGAGCTTTTCCCCCTCCTTATTCTAAGAGTGATTTTTCCCTTGACAAAGCAAAGCCACACGGAGAAGTTGCTCCTGTGAATCACATAAGTAACTCAATTATATCACACAAATCCTGGTGAGCGTGGACCATGAAAAGTGAATTTAATGTGAAGGAGTCACTGAAAAATAAATATATTTCTACTTGGTTGTTGAAAAATAAGTGGTAGTCCCTGTGTTCAGACCAAGTAATGGCTATCTGAGAATCAGCGTTACCAGCTCAACACAGCAAGTTTGGCTGCAAGAATGAGTTCCCTCTTGACTTCTCCAGTGTTAACTTTAGAAAAAAATCAACATTTTGGTATCTTTGTATTTTATTATGGCCACTTTACATATTTTATGCATCTATTTTTCATCTTTTCCTTTTTTAGAAAAAGAAAAGCTGACTTCCTGTTTCGAATAGTACCATCTGAGTTGCTTATAATTCACAACAAATAGTTACGTATCTCTAAAAATCCAGAGCTTGTCTTTTTATTAGGATTTTTATGGCAAGTGCAATTTTAAAAATACAACATTTACCATGAATCTTCCCTGGACGAATACACACATACAAATGTTTACTCTGAGTAGCGTAGCAACCACTGCAAAACTTTTAGGGCCTACAAAGATTTCTGTTGCAGCTTTTAGTCAACTGCATACAGTACATTTCAAACTGATAAGGAGCCTTTCACTTCATTCATACCTAACAGAAGGGTTAGGAAAGCTGATTAGGTTTTATGACTGCTGCAGTCATGAACAACAAATAACAAAATAATAACCCAGGTGTTGAAAGAGAAGAAAAAAAACCTGGCTCAGTCTTGTTACATCACTTCCTCAGGGTGCGCTCGATCTCATTTATAGAATGTCGAGCTGATAGAATGTATATAGATCTGACTTTTAAAGAGCTTAGGAAGCAGACAGGGCATGCAGACAAAAAATGCCTGCCAGGAACCACTAACGGGAGGTTCTCTAAAGACACAAGAATGCCCTGGAACAATTCATTTAAACATGCTTCTTGGTCCTTCCCTAGTTGTTATCTGAATTCATCCAAAAAGCTATCTTCGTTATGTTTTTAAATTATTTTTAAGCCAGCAAAGAAAAGCAAATGCTTGCATACCTCCTCGAGAACAGATGTTTTAATACTCTGTGGGTAATGCAGATTATGTATTTAAGTGAGAAATCCTAGGGAAGGTGGCCGATTGTATGTCATATCAAGTCTTAATATTGAGAGGTTCTTACTGAAAGACCACGGTAATTGAATAAAACTTGACATATCTATACAAACAATGGTAGCGATGGGCCAATATGAAAAGCGAGAAATGTTTATCATCCAGAACTTAAAAGCAGTGATTTCAAGGCTCAAACCTGAAACTGACCTGCAAATGCCAAGGGCTTCCTGGTTGCAGGCAAACCCTGAGCAGGAGCATGGCTTGGACATGGAAAAAGAGAGGACTAGCTTTGCCGAAATGGTTGCCTTAAAGAAAGTAATGTCTATGTTCATAAGCACGGCTTCTTACTAAATAAGTGGATGAAATAATTGCTATTGGCCTGATTCCTATCAGCAGGAAACTTGAGAATTACCACCATCTGACTAAATTGATGAATTATGACACCGTTACCCTCAAATCCTCCTCACCTAACGCGTTTGTGGCCCGCAGGCACCCCAATTAAAGAATTTCACCCTGATGCTAATGTCTTAGATGGGGCGGTCTCCCAGGAGCCAGTCCTTTACCAGGGGGCAGGCTGATTGCCGGCTGGTGAGTCAGAGTCAACACGCAGTTCTCCACTTCCTTAGGTAAAACAGTGGATTAGAAGTAATAATCTATATTGAAAACTAGAATCCCATGGGGCAACTAAATAACATATTCCCAAGCACATTTTTCTCAGTGGCATCTGTGGAAAGCCAAAATTATGGTGTTTTTTTTTTTTTTCCTTCTGCTAAGAGTTTAAAAATGATTCCTCTGAATCAAAAAACTGTGATGGCCCATAAGAAGCTGAAACAACATTGAGCAGCTGCAAGTGTTTGACAACGAAGCCTCATATGACTTTTTTTCTAATCTTATTACATTGGGTACTTGTAAATTTGCCTTGTTACAATATTCGAGAAATGATCAACAGTAAGGAACTCCAAAGGAAAGAGAACGTAAACTAAGACCCGTTAGAAGAAAAACACACCTTCGCTGAAACACGTGAATTAATGTCCACCTCAACCCCAAATCCCTAAGACTCTATCTTACAGAAGTTTCTCTTACAGTTCAATATTCAATGTATTGTTCAACAGCCAATAAGGGAAATTTTCAGGATGCTTTGTGAAGATCTGAGAAATGATATTTTATGTTGGTAGATATTTTCAAATCTGTGTTCGGTAAGTTTAATAGTCAGATAAGACCCTTAACTTCATTTGAATTTTGTATGAGTGGAAGACCTTTCTTGAGTGAGAAACAATGGCACGGAGTTATGCATTTTAAAAATCTCTTGACAGGGGTGCCTGGGGGCCTAGTGGGTTAAGCATCTGCCTTCAGCTCAGGTCAGGATCTCAGGGTCCTGGGATTGAGTTCCGAGTTGGGCTCCCTGCTCCCTGTGTGGCTCCCCACCTCTATCCCCCCACCTCGTGTTCTCTCTCTAATAAATAAAATCTTTAAAAAACCCCAAATCTCCTGACAAGGTAAGAAGAGTGGGAGTAACTAGCTGAAACTGGAGACAGTGATTAAAAAAAAAAAAAAGGCTGTGGAGGGACAATTAGATAACCTAAAGGAAGTAGTTCACAGGTATGTAAAGTTGAAAGGTCATCAATGACCTCCCCCCACCCCGACCTACTCCACACACCAGCTTGAATCCAAAGGTCCATTTTCTCAGTCTTCATCCTAATTTACAAGTAGCTTTGCAAATTTTCTTCCTACCCCAACAGATGCTTCTCCTTAGCTCTGTTTTCTGGCTCCCCTCAATCACCCAGCCTCCACATGCTGGAGTGTTCTAAGGCTCATTGCTCAGACCATTTCTATTTTGTGTATGTTCTTTCCTGCAGTGATCTCACATGGTTTCAAAGCATTATGTGTGATTTACATGCTGACTACCATCAAATCCCTATTTCTAACCTGCACCACCTTTTGCTATCACAGCAAACAACAACTCCATCATCGGGAGTCATCCTTTGAGCCCCTCCTTTGCTTACACCCCATATCCCACATCAATTATCTTGGTTCTGCCTTCTGACTAAGTGTAGAATCTGACCAATTTTTGCCACCTCCACAGCTACCATTTTATAATCCAAGCTACCATCTGCAATAATTTAAATGCTTTGTTACCTGAATTACATAACAGAGCTTTACATGTTCGACCACAAATGGGAGACATTACATTATTATTCCTTTTTTTAGAAATAAATATCTGCTTTTCAACTTCACATTTTTCAATTACGGCTTTTATTTTAAACATTCTATTGCTCATGCAACAGTAAAACCTGATGGAATTCTGTATGGATTTTACAAACCTCTCTTAACCTGTTATGCCTTCTGAAAGTTGCCATTCATCCTGCCTTGGAGAACATTCTATCTGGTCAGCAGGCACTCAGGAATTGTCCTACAGAATGCAGATGATGCAGATTATGTTCTCTTCAGAGAAGGACAGCCAGGCCCACCAGCCAAATAAAACTGGGTGTTTCTGTAAATTACATGCTGAACATCTTAGCTATGTGCTGTGTGTCTGTAGGGAATAATGTTCAAAGCAGAGACACTATCACCTCCCTTAGAAAATTGTTTTAAGGATTAAGTAAACAGTACAATTTAAAATTTTCATAAAAATTGAGCATTATACATAGTAGGTAATACACATAGTAGGTATTCCCAACACATTTTTATTGTATAGTCCATTAATTAACATCATATCAACTTTAGTCGAGATAAGCAATTAATTTAAAAAATTTAGTTCATAAGTTATGCTGGTTTGTGCTCTATGGAGTGACATTACCTATTTAGTCAACGTTCAGTGATATCCCCACCCAACATTCTTATAACACTGACACGGCAAATCAGAGCTTGTCCTGCCCCAGAGGGGAAATCCTTGTTCAAACTTTTTTCTCTGTTAAAGCAGATTTATATTCAGTTGCTCCTCTCAGGGGAGAAACAGGCATTTCACAACAGCAAATTCAGGAAATACAAGTCTAGGTATGTTTAGGGCCATGAACAGCTCTACGATGAGGAACTTAACAAAGATACATATAATAATATCCTCAGCTCACATCTCTAATTTCAGTTTTCCAAATCCTTCTTCCTTGCCTATAAAGTCTTTAGGTGAAATTAAGCAAATAAAACCTCAACAAAAATACAGAATTTCACTAGTCAGGCCTACTGTGTGACTGTTAACGACAGTGTGTGAGACTGCATGAAAACAAACTCTTTCAAAGTGACTATTCGATAGTGAGTACTCACTTCCATGACGGAGGAAAATATGGATTCTAATTATGTCATCAAGTGCCTGGTCATTTGCTTTTACATTTTTAATCACTCTGTGATATTCCTATCATGCCATAAAGTCTTCAATACTTATCCCCAAATCTGAACGCCTCCAAAAAAGGAAAGTGTAAATAATTTTATGTTCTTTCCTGATGTCCTTTCACATTGGTCACTACACTAAGATGAAATTGTGTCACGTGGTCAGAATTCTGAGCACGTGAAAAGAAATCACCCGAGGTCAAAAAGATTGTAGAATGCTCTTGTGAAGAGTTGCTGCCATCATCCCCAAACACACCAGAAAAGTTAATATATTTGTTGGTATAAGCAAGACAGGACTTCAGAATTGGCGGCAGATACAAGTGAAATTATCTCACAGACTAATCTGTGTGGGCACTGAGGTGATGAAGATAAATTGCCATTGTGCTATTCTTACCCCCTGATGGCTATACCGGTGTCCCTTGCGTAAAGACTACCATGGGGGTCAAAGACTAAGTGCCACGAGGGCACTTCATTCCACCTGGAATAATTAAAGGGAGGCTACAAAGAAGAGGTTAAAGTTAATGCAGAGCTCAGAGAATAAGAAAGGACTTCTACAGATGAGAAGGAAGCACTTCTGGTATTTACAATGAGCCTGAGCTGGGAGAAAGAATGTTGCTGGGTGAAAAGGCAGAAGAAGAACAGGGCTGAAGCACTGTCCCTTGTGGGGTGAGGAGAGGATGCCAGGGTGGGAGGCTCTGGAGGCAAGCAAGGATCTATGATTGATTAGGAGGCTTTTGTGTGTGGCAAACTATGGAATGTCAATCTACTCACCAAGCAGCGGGAGAATCCAAAGCGATGTGAAGAAAAGTGGGATACAAAAAAGTTTATATTTTTGGCTTTCTACTTCTCTTCTCTGTCAAGAGTGGGGGAAAAGGGTGTGAAGACTCTAGTGGAAGCCATAAGCAAGGCTCGGGAATGGGAACCTCTGCCCATGCTTTTTCCCTGTGTTAGGAATTACCTACCTCCCTTCATTTGGCTAATGGTGATGGACCAGTAAAGATTCAACTCCTCTAGGTGGCCCTCACTAGCCGCACTTTTCTCTCCATACCACCGCTGCTAAACTGGTTGCCTTTTTTCTCATCCTCTTTCACATCTCCCAGACACTGAACTGAAATTACACATCTCTCTCCTGCTTGCCCAGAACGGATTTCAGAGCAGAAGATAAGTCTTACATCTCTTGGATAACTTTGATCCCTAGTAGCTTTTAAAATCTGGCAGAAAAAAAAAATGTGCATGAAAAAAAATTTTTTAAAAGGATGGCTTATAATCTGATGAGCACCACTGAGGAAAAAAAAATGAAGAAAAGGAAGTCAAAGTCTGTGACTTGTAGAATCAACAGAAACTGTTAACTGATGACATAGGGAGTGAGGAAAAGAAGAATCCAGTTAGATATTATCTATTGCTAGCTTGAGACAGCGAGCTGAGTGGCATAATCATCCAGCATAGACAAAAATGGGAAGTGTAAAAGAAGGAAAAGTTTCAGGTCGGATCATTTTAGGTAGAACAGCTGTGGAGTACTGGCATGGGGACATCCAATGGACAACAACAATTCCATGGCATTAAATACTAAGGACTGGCTAGGGATAGAGATCTACAGTCACTGTCATTTAATGTTAGTCTGAGCCACGGGATAAGAGACAAACAAAATGAGAAGAGAAGATAATCAGAGAGAGGAAACTGGGATTCTCACTGTTCTGATGGTAGGCTAAGGCTCAGGGGCTGACCCCCGTGTCTGAAATAGAGCAGCCGAAGGAGCTAGGAGAGACCCTGCAGGCCCAGGAGGCATTAGCCATCCTGCAGCCAAAGGGGAGGGCAGTTTTGAGAAGTGGGGATGGATAGCAACATCAAAGTGATGGAAAGGTCAAGAAGGAAGAGGGATACAAATAAGCCAAGGTGGTTATTAAATGGGTGGTCTTCTATACCCTCAGGTAGAGAGAAGTTTTACTGAAGTAGGTAAGGAAGAAAGACAGTCATTCAGAAAAAGGAGCCATATAAATGGAGAAAGTGAATAGAACATTAACTATTAAGCTTTGCGATGAGAAAAAAAGCAGATAGATTCAAGGGTTTAGGGGAAGGAAGATTCCAAAAAGGCTTAATATAATAAGGGGAGAAATCTGTGTACATTTGCAATCAGTAAAGAAGAGGTCTAATGAAGAGAACGAGAAAAGAAATTTGAAGACAGAGGAGGGTTAATATCCACTGCAGGTAAAGAGAGGGCGAGAACGTCATCTTCATAAACTGCATGGGAGAGTAAAATGTCACAGCATTTCTGAAAAAGAATCTGACAATATTTTCCACAAGCCTTAAAAACACCCTTTTTCTAAGATTTTATAATTTTCTGTTTAGAATTTTACCCTAAGAATATAATCAGAGGTACAACCTAGGGATATTCACGGGAGCATTACTAATAGAGGAGAGTAAAAATAAAATAAAGAACTTAAATGTCCATCAAAGAAAGTTGGTTAAATAAGTGATTTTCATGTATGTATGTATATACAAGGGCCGTTACATTGTCAATAATTTTAGTGTACATTGGAACAAGGCAGAAATGAGCCTTAACAGCTTAGTGATATAATTACCTCTGAGCTAAACCATAATGCAACAAGATGCTTTACATTCTGCATTTGAATTACGCAAAGAGACTGAAGAACAACTAGTTTAACATCTAGTTCATCGTTCCCTAATTTAAGGTTAACAAACATCTAAAAATCGACTCTTCCGATGTCATTCTGATATGTAGGGCACCTACTGGCTGGCTATGTCTGAAAGGGAGCGGCCAGCATTAGGAAAGAAAGCCGGACAGCTTTGTCAGTACAAGTGAGATCGAGCTTTGATTCTAAAAAGTATAACATTCCCATATTTAAAGATGGTAAAATCCCAACAATCAGAATCAACTAAATGGATTGTTAAAATAACTGTTTTCTGTATGAGGAATGTAATGTATGGATCGGGAGGGCTAGAATACTCAGGAGATGCAAAGCCAAGGTCAGTTTTTGGGAATCTTTCCATATTTTTTTTCTTTGTTTTGCTTTTTTACCCTACCCCTGTACTCTGTCGCCCTTTGCCCTAAATGCCTGATGCTCTGGGGTCATCCTTATTCTCCTCGCCCCTACCTTGCTTTCTAAAAATCCTCATTGCTTCAGTTAGTTTACATAGGATATTAAGGGGATGAAACATGTGAAACTCTGTTACCCTATAGACACACAGGTACATCTACACTAGTAGGTTCTTAATTATCCAAGGGTCATTCACATGATCTCTAAGTTCATTCAATTATTGGACCTACTGAGCACCTAATATGGATCAGACACTATGCCAGATGCTGAGGATATAGCAACGAACAAAATCAATAAATATATCTGCCTTTAGGAAGCAGATATTCTACTGGAGAGAAACAGACCATAAATACAATAAATGAAACAACACCGGATGGTGCGGTGTACTATAGAAAAAAAGGAAAGCTGGAAGGGAATAAGAGAGGCAGAGATGGTTCCAGTAAGAAGGTGACATTGAAGCAAAACTTACAGGAGGCTAGAGGTAAGTCACGAGGATAGAGTTTAAGTCACTAGGAAGATCATCCTAGTATATGGAGTGGCAGGGCAAATAATCGGAGGTAGGAAGCATGTCTGGTCTATTCGAGGTTCAGTAGGAAAGGGACACTGTGGCTAGATTAGAAGTAAGAGATAGCAGGGGGCCCGATAATAAAGGACCTTGTAGGTCACTGTAAGGATTCAGAATTTTCTCTGGGAAAGCTGGAGGTAGAGTTGCCAGATAAAATACAGGATGCCCAGTTACAGCTGAGTTTCAGATAAACAACAAATGTGGTTTTTTTTTGGTATAAATGTGACTCAAAAGTTACACATTCATTGTTACGCATTGAAATGAAAATTTAACTAGGCATCCTATATTTTTATTTGCTAATTTTGGTAACCCTAGAACAGACCCATGTGAGAGTTTCAAACAAAGGAGCGACATTATCTGACTTATGTTTGTAGTGGATCGCACTGCTGTGCTTAAAAGAGACTATAGGAAGGCAAAAGTGGAAATAGCGAGGCACTCAGGAGGTAGTTTTAATAATTCAAATGGAATGGTTGAGGAGGCAGCCAGATATACAAGAGATTTTAGGTTAGATGCTGGGGCCGGCCACATAAATTTGGGAACCAGTGGCTTACAGATAGCACAAAAGCCATGACATTGGATGAGATCGCCAATGAGTGGATGTTGATGAGGAAGACGTGAGCACCATGGTTTCTCAGTCTAAATGAAGTGGTCTTGATTCAAAAAGGGAGTGACCCTATGGATGCTCCCACAACCCCAGGTCAGAGGGAGCAGCAGGAACCAGTAAAGGCGACTGAGAAGAAGTCAGTGAGGCAGGAGGAAAATGGAGAGTGTGATGAGCTGAGAAACAGGTGAAAAAGTGTTCAGCAGAAGGAAATGAGAATCAGCTGGGTCACTCGCTGATGACAGGTCTGAGAAGAGGTGGACGGAGAACTTTCCACTGGACTTGGCAATATGCATTCCTAGGAGATGAAATGAGAGAGTGAGTAGCATGTTTGTATGCTGAGGGGAATGAACCAATAGGAAGTAAAAAAAAAAAATGCGCATGTGCATGTGCAAAGAAAAGAAAGGGGAAAGGAGAGAGCTTGAGAAGGAGAGAGAGAGAAGCATGCTGGTGCACTTCTTAAGGAGAAGGACACAAGAAGATATGGAAGGGATGCAATTGGGCCGACACCCCGATTCCCCAAGGTTCACCCAGGTCACAGGAAGGCCAGGTGTCAAGGCAGAGATGAGATAGATGGGTAAAGAGCATGGGGAGAGCTGTTGAAAGTCCTCTTCTGATCACCTGTGTTTTTATGAAACAGGAAGCAAAATTATCATCTGAGAGTGAGGACTGGAGAGATGGTGCTAGAGGTCTGAAGAGAGAATAAACTCTAAAATGGCAGTTGTGGAGAATGGGAGAGAGCATGGGCAGAGAAATCGTAGGATGATTGTCCATCAGCACTACTGAACATTTGAATATAAAATAAAAGTGATTTCAGTTCAAAGGACAACAGAATTTTATTCGTGGACACCGTTCACGGTGTGGGGGTATAACTTTGTGGTTCGGTATTTCCAGAAGTTTCTTAAATCAGGTGTGCTTGTCACAAATCTCAGGTGAGAAGACCCACAAAGAAGGAGTCACAGTAGGCAAATGCTATGGTAATGGGGGCAGAGAACAGCCCAGAGCAAACACTGAACACAAAGGAAGACAAAGACATGGTGAGCTCAGGGAAGCATGTCCACAGACAATCACTAGAACGTCGGATGTGTCCTGAGATTAGTGAGGACTTCCAGAATGCTATATCTGAGGACCTGTAAGAAACTGACTATGGGAGATTCAACCAAAGTCTATACTTGTCTACTTTTAGAGATTTTTAAAGACAGAGTGATATAAAAAATCTGTTATAAGAAGGGTAAATTTAAATATCAGAAACCCACCCAGGCTCCAAATCTCTACTTGAATGAAGCACTTGGGTAATTTAGTCATCTCAGTGAATTCAATATGTTACTTCTTACTCAATGTGAAAAAAAATGCTAAAATTAAAATTCTAATTTTAATCATCTTTCTAACTAATTAGCCTAAAAGAAGACCATTTGGTTAAAAGTATTAACTGCACAAGGAACTTGCAACATTCAGCTTAAGTCATGTAGCTTCAGACAAATCAGCTTTAATGCCACTTATTTAAGTCTGAGTATGAATATTCATGCAGCAAGTCTGATACCAGTTTTATTTTCTGTTTCTCACACATGGGTACTTTAAACTAATTCATCTTTCTAAATGCCCTTCCTAGTCACTGATGTGGAAACAGTTTCTGGCTTCTGATGATTTTATGCAGAATATATGGAAATAATTATATACTAGTACCAGTGAAACTGTAGTTTTTAGATGCTTGGATCAACTGTGGTTTCAGCCTGTGCTACTGCTGTTCACAACCTAGGAAGTGGTTAGTTTTGTTTGGGGGTTTAAAGTATAGAATTATATAATTGTTGACACCGAGCTAACCTCTTCCTTTGATAGAGCATGGTATAATCCTGTACCAACTGTGTAAGGCAGCTTCTTGATGAACTTTGGAAATACGCGTGTTTTTCTGAGTCCACCGCTCCAACCTGAAAGCATTTATTCCTGTGCTAGCCAAAGTGAATGAAGCTGGTAAGATGTAAGATTTTCCCTTTAACCGAACACAGAGTGCAGACAGGAAAACTTATGAATCTTTAACAGCTACCCAGAGAATCGTTTTTCTCTCTTTCTTTCTTTCTTTCTTTTTTTTTTTTTTAAGATTTTATTTATTTATTTGACAGAGAAAGACAGAGAGAGAGCAAGCTGGGGGGAAGGTGCGGTGCAGAGGTAGAGGGAGAAGCAGGCTCCCCTCTGAGCAGGGAGCCCAATTTAGGACTTGATTCCAGGACCTGGGATCATGACCTGAGTCGGAGGAAGCCGCTTCACTGACTGAGCCCCCGAGGGGCCTGAGAATCATTTTTCTGATTTCAGTAAACAGCCACGTACAAAATGAGGATGAAGCCCATAATTCTTGAGTTGACCACTATTCACTCCGAAATGTTAAATAATGTACACATTTGGTTTTAAAAATATTTTCATAAAATTTTACATAAGACAAGAGACTCAGAAAAACCAAACGTATCTATGTGGAATGGGGGAGCAATGACTGGCTATAATTGAAAAAAATACTCAATGTATATAACCAGCAGAAAGCTATGAATGTTGTCCGAGCCCCACCTGGGCATCTACGTACATGTGCACGGGCACACGCCCGGTTAAGAACTACTAATGTTGTTCTTACTGAAAATTAGGCCACTTGCAGAATGGCTGACAAAGCTAAGAAACTGAAGAAACTGAGGAGTATAGTCTGAGGTAGTAAAAAAATTACAGGACATCACTTAAAACTGGAAGGGATATACTGAGACAACACTGTATCATGGAAAAAACATGCAATTTTGAATCAGAAGATCTGGGCATGGGCCTGGATCCATTATTTATTATTTGTGGCTGTGATCACTAGCAAATCAATTATTTTCTCTCTGTTTCAGAATATTTATAAGACAAAGAAAATAATAAATAAACTACCTAATTTACTGGGTTGTTCTGAAGTTCTAATAAGATGATGTGCATAAACATATTTTTACAAGCTAATAAGTGGTCACATATTACCAGTGATGGAAAAAGTCATTAAAATCACTGCATGCAGTTTCAAAGGAAAGGTTAGGGCCAATAAGAGGGAGTTAAGAGTAGAAAGATTTTTGCTTAATAGAAGAAAGAAATTTCTAAAAAACAATACTGGTTAAAAATGGTCTCAACAGCTGAAAGATAATGAATTCATGAGTTTTGGGCCAAAGTCACAAAGTCATTTTGTTTGGGAAGCAAAGAGATTGTGAATCAGATGGAAGATATGCAAAACTAATTTAGAAGTTTCTTCCAATCTTGAAACTCTGTGAATTTAGTAGGATAGAGTCCAAATAGTCAAATATTAATAATACAAAGAGAATTTTTACCTTTGTGCTTTGCCAATCCTACCCACCCCGAATTTTCTAAATAAAAATATTAACTTCAAGAAGTAAATACAGGAATTTGCACTAATTGTTAATTGGGATTTTTAAAAATCACAATTACCTATTAAAATAAACATGTTAGTGCATGTGAAAGTACTATGTAATTTGAAAGACATGAAAAAATTTAGGTATAGACATCATGATGCTACACTAAGAAATGGGTAATGCAATTAATTAACAGTGTTAATGGTGGGAACCGGGACTTTTTTTTATTACTTTATATGAGCTGAATCTTTTTTCTGTCTCACTTTTACATTTTAGTTCCCACATAAGCATCAATTTCCCATCTTGATGGTAGCAATGATTTCTCAGGCAAACCACTACGGGTTTTCCCAGGATTAACATTCATATTGGGCACGGGGCTGCTGCTCCCCAGCTTCAGGCTGTAGGACTCTGGTTTCACCACAAAAGAATCCAGAGGCAGGCATTTTTCCAGCTAGTGCTACTTATGGCTACGCTGTTGGCTATCACAGAAACATCTGCCACCAGAGCTCTTGTGAAAGATATTATTTATCACTCACTCATTCACTTTAAATTCACGGAAAGTTTGGAGTGCTTACTATGTGCCAGGTGCTCTGCTAAGAAGGGAGAATACAATAGTCAACAAAAGCCTGGCATGGCATGTAGGGCATGAACGGCAGACATCCCTGTAAAAAAAAAAAGTGTAATTATTAATGTTTATGTTCAATTTGTGACAGATTTTCTTGGAACCTAAACATTTTAAAATGGTCACATTAAGTGTGACATGCCTTTAAATACATACAAGCTAAGAGGCCTCAAACATAAATTTTCTTTTTCTTTTTTTTTTTTAAAGATTTTATTTATTTATTTGACTGACAGAGATCACAAGCAGGTAGAGAGGGAGGAGGAAGCAGGCTTCCTGCTAAGCAGAGAGCCCGATGCGGGGCTCGATCCCAGGACCCTGGGATCATAACCTGAGCCGAAGGAAGAGGCTTTAACCCACCGAGCCACCCAGGCGCCCCTAAATTTTCTTTTTTAAGTCATCTCTCCCTCCAATGTGGGGCTCAAACTCATGAGCCCGAGATCAAGAGTTACCTGCTCCACTAACCAAGCCAGCAAGGGCCCTCTATGAATTTTCTTTTCTTTTTTTCTTCTCTTCTTTTTTCCTTTCCTTTTTTCTTCCTTTCCTTTCCTTTTCTTTCTTTCTTCCTTTCTTTCATCATTCATTCATTCATTCTACTTATTTATTTGACACAGAGAGAGAGAATGGGAGCGAGCACAAACACGGGGAGCAGTAGGCAGAGGGAGAGGAAGAAGCAGGCTCCCCATTCAGCAAGGAGCTGGATGCGGGGCTTGATCTCAGGACCCTGGGATCATGACCTGAGCTGAAGGCAGATGCTCAACCAACTGAGCCACCCAAGTGCCCCAAATTTTCTTTTTTTAATCAAAGAGTATAATAACAACAGCCTTATGAAATCAAGAAGTAAAAGTGAGAAAATAGTGTGAAAACTGTACCAACATGAATAAAAAGAGTCATTTAAAATAAGCCATGAATTCTAAAGAATTGATTGATATGTTAACTGAAGAAAAATCTGTTAAACATAAAGTAGTGCAAAGATTTTATAGCAGTTAAATAAGTCCTAAAGACAAAGTTCTACTTAGCTTTATTTAGCATTATGTATATCGCAACAAAACTGTTCTAAAAGTAATAAAATGTTAGTAGCGGTGACCTAATAAAAATGCGATACAAAGGCAAGTCTCAAAATAAATTAAAAACACGGACTCACCGTCTAATACATGTAGGTATGGTAGCAGCAATGTAACACCCTGTCTATGACGGGCTTAAAAACCTAATCTCCATTTGGCCATCAACCTTTAAATCTATTCTAGGAAGGCCTGGAAACTTTGATATGGCTAATGAAACCTTCCCGTTTATTATTCATAGAGATCAAAAGGGATATATGAAAAGTAATTTCACCATGGTTAACATCTGTAAATATTTTCTCTCAATCCCTAGGGTCAAGAAAAAGCCTAGCGACTTTGTCTCTGCTTAAACAAATGTTAACAACAGACTGCAATTCTAAATGTTCTCAAAAGTATAGTACTAGGGATGGGCGGGGGGTGGGGTGGGTACTGAGTAGGAAAATGATTAAACAGGTATTAATAACTGTATGATTTACAAATGGATAAACAATTTTAAAAATGCAAATTTTATTGGAGCCACAATCTGAAGATATGATTCAGGGTGTCCTGAATCAAATTGTGTTTGTTTATAATATGGATATATTTATAATATGAATAAAATGGTATTTGTGGAATACTTGAGCCAATTAGGAATTCAATTAAAACCTCAAAGTCACACTCCATTTTGCTTCAATTATTTAGCATTACAAATACCCCTAAGAAATTGTTCTTAAAGTAGTAAAACATGCTAGTAGTGGTAATTTTACACAGATGCAACACAAAGGTAGAAATCACAGAGCAGATTTTTAAAAACAAAAGCAAATGTGTCAAGATCAGAAAGCTTAAGAAGAGCAGGGAAACAGGGGAGCATGCATGAGCAGAGAAGTGTTTTGAAACTACGTTATCTCCTAAGCAAAACGTTTCAATTTGAGTGACAGGTTATTTTTACCAAAAATGCTTTATCTTCAGGCAGAAATGCCATTCATACATAAAGAGTAAATACCACTAAAGGCCCCATTTCATGTAGTGTGCATAGTTCAGGAAGCCTACAGACCTGTCTAAACAATGAAAAACTGTGCTTTCCAAAACCTTTAATCTGTGTTTCCAATTATACCATGGAGAGCACAGAGACGAATTTCACACTCCCACATTTCATAAGTATTACCACAGGACAGTTACCCATACATAGTAGCTTCAGCCTCTTCTTTGGTTTCAGTGAAAACAGAAAGATAGTAGGAGGGCATGGAGCAAGCAATCCCTTTTGTCTGTGCTCACGGTAAATGGTGTATGGTTCCTGGGGACAAGTAGACTCCAGACTGTTGGTTCAAAAAACCATGAGCTGATTCTCACACTAACGACTGATGAGTATTTCAAAACTAAATGTGAAAACAAATTAAACCAACAGTGTATTATTGTAAACATAGTTTTCCATTTAGTCCCAGAGAATGACAGCAGGTCTTCAATAAGTAGTTCCTATCATGATTAAAGTATCAGTCCCATTCTGAAAAGTGATCATCAAGGACAAGTTCCTAAAAAGGAGTAAGTTTTGAATAGCTCAACATAGATGAGAGACCCTGAATCTCAATTTTCTAAAATTTATTTTAGGTTTTACAGGTTCTACTGGAAAAAGTTTTTTGGTATCAATCTTGGGAACTGTAAGAATGAATTCTTACATGTTAGTAGAATATGTTATTTTTCCAAAAAGGTAAGTAAAATGCCCAAAAGGGGGGCACCTGGGTGGCTCAGTGGGTTAAAGCCTCTGCCTCTGGCTCAAGTCATGATCCCAGGGTGCTGGGATTGAGCCTCGCATTGGGCTCTCTGCTCAGCAGAGAGCCTGCTTCCCTTCCTCTCTCTGCCTGCCTCTCTGCCTACTTGTTATCTCTGTCTGTCAAATAAATAAATAAAAAGTTTTTAAAAATGCCCAAAAGGTGTATTCTTTTATTTATAAATGATACATCTTTTACAACCTAGATAAGATTTTTCAAATTTAAGCTGTAATATATTTAGTGAATTGTGAAATCAATTTAGTACATGGTGACTGGGATTCTTAAAAAAAAAAAAAAGAGGAAAGAAAAGAAAACACTAATTTCATGTATTAAAGTTAAGGTTTTCATAATATGATTTAGGGAGATAGTGCCTTACAGTCATAATAAATGACCTTTAAAATAAAGGTAACACACATTTATTGACTACTGCATGCCAAACACTGAGCTAATAATCCTCACAAACAATGCTGTATAAGGAAACTTTCGTCATTCACATTCTGTGGGTAGGAAAACTTTCCCAAGATAATGAAGGTAGATGAGTGGAAGAGTGAGAATTCGAGCCAGATCTGTGGCACTCAAGGTCACAGGGACATGACTCCTCTGCAGTGAGGCCTCAGTTAAGAATTCAGTCAAGGTCAGTAACCAAGGTTCTAAGCAATGCCCCAGAACTTAGAGGAGTAAACACTACCGCTGATATAGACGATATAATTCGCATCACAAAACATTGTTCTATCCAAGCATTCCTGTCTATGTGTTCATGATGGCTCGTAAGGAAAATAAACCAGAGCTCACTTTAAACTCTGTTTGTTCAGCTTGATCTGTTGACAGTCACGGGGGAGGCTGACCTGCTGGAGAAACTGGCGGCATAGCTGCTTGGAGCTCAGATTCCACCAGCCCTTTTCCTTAGGAAAAGGAGATGGTCAAAGCCGTGAATACCCGACATTAGAAACACATGCCATCTATTAGAAAGTAGAACACCTGATCTGAACTGAGAAATCAATTTAACTTAGAGAAAAATTAAAAAAAAACAAAGACGCATGGCATCTTCCTAAGTCAACACAGGGTGGTAGAGACAAAAATCTGGAAAACTGACTTTGAAAACAACAGAAGTCACGAAGTAGATTAGGATAGGGGAGCACTTAGGCTAAAAGAAAGAGGGGAGAGAGGAAATGAAGGAAGGAAGGAAGGAAGGAAGGAGGGAGAAAAGGCAGAAAAAGAGAACTCTGCCACTCCATTACTTTGCTGATTCTCTAATATTTTCTGTAGGCCATTTTGCTTTTTCAATATGATAAAATTATCTCTTCATACGTCTTCGTCTGGATTCCATGTAAAGGATATCTCACTCCTAGAAAACACTCCTTCAAATAAGTGACTTTTCCAGGTTGCCACGCTGTTCTCTGCGGCTTGAAAAATAAAGAAGCTAAATCTCCTCAGGAAGAATTACAGACGAGGATAAAAATGCATTGAATGTCTTCACTTATTACCCATCTAGATACCCACACCAAAGTACAGTTACCCGTTACCAAATAGGGCCACACATATTCTAAATTGTATTACATATACAAATACATATTATTTATATACTTAACATATTTTTTATTTACAATATTCCAACGATATACTATCAGGCAGTAACCACAGTGAAACGGAGCAAAGGGTAACAGTCATTATCTTAACTGAGTGTCACTGACCCCACTTGGTTTAGCTAACTTTCCCATGCACGCAAAACACGTGGATCAGTGATACATATATAGGTTATGGAATGCTATCAGCCACCTTTCTGCTTCCCCCAGTTTAATTTTACACTTCTCAAGAGATAGCTGTATTTGTTCCCGGAGCAATTTATATCAGTAGTACTTATCTTTGTAATTATCCCTATTTAAATATTAGGAATCCAATCAACTATGACTTGTTGCCTCATTGAAGACTTAGATGAATGCTATGGAAGGACTGCATATAAAATGAATTACTATTAAAATAAATGCTTCCGTTCAAGGAGGTATGAGGGAGACAAATATAAAATATAGGAGAGGAAAACTTCATAAAATCCTAAAGGAACTCTGCACTTAGATTGCTTTAAATGGTATCTTTGAGTTCTCATTGTTACTTACAGAAACCCAAACCAAAAGTCATGATTAAGGCATGATGGCCATGATTTGGGGAAGAAATACAACAGGACTCCAATCAGCATACTCCTACTTAAAGCGAAGGTTTTGGCCCTAAAGGAAGAGTAGTGAAGTTGAAATTAAATGCTTACAGAATATATGTGCTGTTTTCATTATTCTCCCTCTGAACCATTCTAGTCATCTAACAGGCTGGCTATCAGCTCTCATGGGTCCATGAGCTGGCTTCCACTGAATTTCAAAATTTAAAAAATATCTTGAGGGGCGCCTGGGTGGCTCAGTGGGTTAAAGCCTCTGCCTTCGGCTCGGGTCATGATCCCAGGGTCCTGGGATCGAGCCCCACATTGGGCTCTCTGCTCAGCAGGGAGCCTGCTTCCTCCTCTCTCTCTCTCTCTCTGCCTGCCTCTCTGCCTACTTGTGATCTGTCTGTCAAATAAATAAATAAAATCTTTTAATAAAAAAAAATCTTGAAAATATCATACACATTACTATCTTTTGATTTTGAAATAGTTTAACTTTTACATCTTATATAATTACATTTAATATGTAAATCCCCCCCCACACACATACCATACCTGTTGAAACCAAATTATATAAATTTTGCATGAGAGCAGATTTAGTAGCACTAAAGCCATCAATCTATTCTGGAGAAATGAAGGGCTTTTAAGCAATCAGTTCTCATTCTTGACATCAGTTTAAAGCTATAGATTATATCTTGAGCTCTTAGCATCCTAAAACTTCATTAATCTCTGTCTCAGAGGCAGGAAAGCCTTATTCATGGATTTATTTATAGTCACTATTTATGTTTCACACATTCACTTTGAATCCCACATCAAGAAGAGTGATTTGTGGAATTATTTTTGATTTTGTAATCTTTAATCTATGATAGATGTTCTACCCTAAGCTGCAAAAATGGCTCTGCACCACACAGAATTTTAGATGAAGATTATGAGATTATCCAGTTTAGAATAAAAATTTCCCTCCTGACCTAAATTGGAATGCAGAAGCCATTGTGTGATACCAAAATGTAGGTTCTTAGTATTCTTATTAAGCCATTAAAAAAAAACAACTATGTACTAATCAAATATTCCTCCAAATTTTGTTTATGAAAGTCTTTTCATATAACACTTTCATTGAACATGTCCTAGGGCGTTGTGTATTTTTATTTATTCAAATATTTCTTTTTGAGGTTGGTGGATTGTATCACTATCACTTTCTAGGTTGTGATATTGTACTGCATATAGTTATGCAAGATGTTATTACCCTTGAGGAAAATGAGGCAAAGGTATATATGGTCTTTCTTACAAATGAACATCAATTTACAATGATCTCAAAATTAAAGTGCTAAAAAAGTTCTTACCCTACAAAAGTTGACTAGGAGATATTCTAGGCTATAGTTGAAATTCTTGATTTGACTATAATTATTTGTACAATTGTTTGTTCTGAACCAGAAGCAAGTTGCTTTCCTTCTCTGAGCATACCTCCTCTAGGTAAGATGCAAATAATTTCTCAGTTATCGTACTGAATAAATGAGATGACATATATTAAGAACCCAGTACAACAGCAGATGTTCAAGAAATGGCGTGCACTGTTATTATTTATTTAGGTAAGCTGCTTTTTATTTTCCAGCTTAATACAAACTTCCAGTTAAAATACAAGATTAGCTGTATTGCCAAGTCAAATGACTAAATCCTTACGTAAGCTAAATTGCATCTTGCCCCAAACTTGTAATACAAAGTTGTGAAAACCAAATGCAAAGGCACCACAGCAGAAAGTCCAGGATCTTACCAAAAGACTGTATGTCCTTTTAAAGAGTCAAGATCCTTAAATTGCTCCATGACATGGAATTATGCCCTGCCTTCATGCCAAAGAAAGACTGTGGCAAACCACAGGAAACAGTGAAGCCCTTTTATGTAATCAGAAATCCTACTGGAAGAGAAAACATAAACTGTGGATAAATGAAAAGCATCGTCCCCACATTTGGGGAAGTCAATTAAATATGCAGTAGGAATAAACACCTTCCCATTCAGTGTTATTATAACGACCAACTTCAGTCCAACATGCCCCTCTCACCATGTAGTCATAAAATATTAAACCTTTTAGGAGTTCCAAAGGATAACGAAGCAGCCTGTCAACATGAAATTTGGAGAGAACTCAGGACCCTGCAAAAGACCAAGTGTGAAAGGGATCCCCTGTCTTTAAAACAAAACACTGTATGCCTGGGTGGATTCGTGAGTTCCTTTTTATCGTTTTTATCAGTAATGGGACAAGAATGCCACAAAGCATCACTCATCATATTCCAAAAAGAAAGGAAAATATTTGTGTCAGAATATTGAGACAGTTTCTGAAGCATCTGACCCAAAGGATGTGTCATATATGTTAATACCACTTGTCTCAGGTAAGGGAAGTCAAGTTTTGGCATGCAGCGTCTCTGGAACAATTCACTTTCACATGTCTTTTCCTAAAACAACTAATTACAGTTAATGCTATTTCATTAACTTACACCCGGCAGGAAAGTGCCTTTTTTTTTTTTTAAACCCTATCAGAATGTTATTTCTCTAGAAGAAAAGGCATCTCCTCTCTAGCAGTGCTATGGAATTTAAAAGCACAATTTCAGAGGAAGCATTAGACACTGCCTACGCTGACTGAGAGCTATCCACACCTATTTCCAATTCCTTTCTCAGATTTTTATTTTAGAGTCTTAGATAATTGTCACATCTTGCCTTTTCCTGTTATTCCTCCAAAGGTGGTGGTGGGGGCCGGGGGTGGGAGGGGGGTTTCACATAAACCTTGGCTTTCTGAAGCAAACCTGCTTTGGAAGTACTTAAGATAATTCATAGAGTCCTTCAAGGCAACAGATGACAGCTTTAATCCTTCTCCTGAGTAACTACTTGCGGTGGAGAAACACAAGGAAAGGTACCAGGCAGGTATTTCTACACTAGCTCTTATTCACCTAAACAAAAGCTGGTTTGATTTAACTGGACTGCAAACACCTAGGCATAGACAAGACCTCTGCCCTGGGGCACTGACACAAAGACATCCTGATTCCGGAATTTCCTCCCTCAGTTCACTGGGGCCTTCAGCAGCCTACAGGCATCACCCTGCCAACAGCTGTGACAGAGCATTCCCCTTGTATGTTAGCCCTCAAGATGTGTGTTTCCTTTTCCATTCATTTTAAGGACTATCGAATGCTTACTATATTTCAGTCACCGTGCACAAACCGCCTAATTTCAAGCTCAAAATGCCAAGGGTTGTCTATACTTCACTGCACTAATGTTAAGGACATGCTTGATAGAAGACTTCCAATTAAGTCTTGTTTTCCTCATTAGGCTTTTTTTCCAATTTTACTTTCTTATTTCTCTGTGTAAACTTTAGCCCTCAAAGTTTCCTTAATAACACTGAATTCTGAATTCTGAAAATTTCTTTGGAGCCGAAAAGACTGCGAGGATACTCACAAGTAATTGTGTCATTTTTCAAGAGTATTGAGATCTGATAGATAAGTGAAATATAATCAGCAAAATACTGACTCCATGTGCACTTTTACCTTTTTTTTTAAATGTGTTTGCTTTGAAAGTAACTTTTAAAGGAACTACGTCTTGTTTGCATTTTAAAGGTAACTGTGGGCAGAAAGTAAAATAAAATCCTCAATATTCATGACTACTATCGTTTATTAAAAAAAAAAGATAAATTCTAATTTAGTTCACCAACTTCTCAAGATGCTAAAGTATCCAAGACATCATAAACCAACAGAAATAATACTTGTGTTTTGTTTTATTTTTTCAAATTTATTTATTTTTGAGAGAGAGAGAGAGCGTGTGCAAGCACACAAAAGGCGGAGCATACCAGAGCAAGTTGAGGGAGGGGCACATGGAGAGAGAGAATCTTAAGCAGGCTCCATGCCCAAAGCGAAGCCTAACATAGGGCTCGATCTCATGACCCGGAGATCATGACCTGAGCCAAAACCAAGAGTTGGATGCTTAACCAATTGAGCCACCCAGGCGCCCCTACTTAGGTGTTTAAATAAGAAAGCAAAGATGGTGAGAGAAAATCCTACATTTGCTTTCCCTTCATCAGTGATCTTCCTACTGTATTTCCTAAATCAGTCCAGTGGCAGCCTGGCTTTACACAGAATTGGGAAAGCCCTACTTAATATCCTCACTTCTACATATGTGATAGTCTCTGAGTTTTAATCTTAAATGGTGATAACATTGCATTATGGGGATTAGAGGGTATAAAAGCGCCCATCAAGCCTAGTACTTCTTTCAATATATGTTCATCATTCTCTTCTGCTTAATTCAACTATTTCCAAGTTGGTATTGAAGTACTCCCTTTCCAAAAAAATGTTTACAATACACTTCAGTTTCAAAAATTAACCTCTTCAAAACTATACTCATTTACGTTTCAGTTTTGTCCTAAGAGGATGCAAAAATTGATGCTTATATTGTATATAAAATCAGGTTCCTGTGATTTCAAAGTAATCTTAAATAAATAACAATTATGTCATCTTAAAGAGAGGAGCAAAATTTTTAAAGTTCCAGTTTTCATGTTCAAAGCATTCAAATACATTAGTAGCATTACTCAAATGGATAAATATATGAAGACTATTTACGAGGATAGCATTTTCTTAAAGGTAAGAATCATATGATTGGTTTCTTTATAACTAAAATGTAAAATGTATGAACCAGGACTGGTATGTTAGTGCATACTCCTGGACATAATATTAATATTAAAACAGAGTTCAGGATATGTTAAATAGCTAATCAATATCAAGGCTTATCTAGGCCTCCCTAACATTAAAAAAGGAAATGTGGACATCTAGGCTCTTTCCATAGTTTGGCTAGTGTGGACATTGTTGTTATACACATTCGGGGGCACGTGTCCCTTTGGATCACTACATTTGCTAGAGGGGAGGCGGGTGGTAGGGATGGGGTGGCTGGGTGATGGATACTGGGGAGGGTATGTGCTATGGTGAGTGCTGTGAATTATGTAAGACATGAATCACAGACCTGTACCCCTGAAACAGATAATACAGTATATGTTAATAAAAAAAAATTTTTTTAAAGGAAATATGATAGCATAATCATGTAAAGCAACTACTACGAGAGTATATTTTATCTGGCATGGAAAAATAATGGTGTTGTTCCTTCAAGTCAATAACAGAGCATAGCACGTGGCATATACTATGCCTACAATATATTGTAAAGAGTTTCCGAGTGTTTTGTTGATCAAATATAAACTTAGTGTTTGATAAGAACACTGCTATACGAACAGAGGGAAAAAAAGGTGGTGATTTTAGCTCTGTTCTCTCCTAAAATGATTGATTCTGAAGGTATTTCTTTAAATGCATAATTCTTTAAGGCCAAAGAAAATCAGAAAAGAGTCAACAGTGATAAAATTTAAGAAACTGAAAGGTAGGTAGAGGTGCAGTCATTGAATCAGTGGGCCAAAATTTACCAGGGGAGAGAATCAGGAAATGACCTGACTTTCATGAAAGAGCAACAAAAAAGTTCTGGGATCTGGTGGCAACAGGTACGTATGGAAGTGGGAAGGACGGTGGAACTAAAAACAGGAACACCGGTTGAAAATGATGACACTGTTTGACACTCCAAATCTGTTTCCCTGTAGTGGCAGAAGATGGATTTATTCCCTGCTCAAATTTGTTCCCTGAACAGAATAAAATTGAGGATTTATGGACTGGGGAACCGAATCAGAGTTGGGAGCAGTGATATTATTCTGAATACGGGAGTATGGAGGGGGTTGAGGAAATGTCTGAGACTCTCAGTCTTAATCCACTGAGCTCTCATTTCAGAGAACTGGCAGCCAGGATTAGACCCTTAGAAAAGAGATTTGGGGAATCAGGGGGCTTTCAAGGAACTGACCCTGCCGTCTGACAATACAGCGAAGACTATAGTCAACAAACTCATCCACAGGCACAGAATGTCCAGTTAGTTTTTAAGCGGCCTCCTAGAATTCTAGTCTTAGCCAAGTATTCATCTAGGGTTAAGGGTTAAATAAAGGAATTTTCAGTTATTCGAGCCCACAAAATTTTATATCTTATGCTCCTTTTTCTCGGGAAATTCATGGGGGTTTTACATTCTTCCCAAACAGGAAGTGAACAAGAGAGAAGACAAGAGATCCTGAAAACAAGGGATCTAATCCTAGAAAATGGCAAAGGGAATACTCAGGATAATGATGGGGTGGGGATGGGCGTGGGGGAGACCCCCCACCCAGGATGACAGCTGCGTGGCAGGTCTAAATGGTAATCAGTCTAAATTGAAGTAGACCAGATTGTTTCAGCAGAGATTTCTTTTGGTCGATAAAATTATAAGAAAACACAAATGTGTCTGGCTGTATCTGAGGGAGATTTACACAATTAGAGGCACAGTTTGGGGTTGAATGAGTGATAAATACATAGAAAGCTAAGCAAACCAAGAAATAACACAACTCTAGGAAAAACGAAGTAGAATAAGGCAGGAAAGGAAACACAGTCCTATTATACTTCATGGCTCAGTTGTGAACCATGATCCCATGGTCACCATAATGTACACAATGGATTTGGATCTTGATAGAATCAGATTACACTAGAGGAGGCAGTGATGGGATGTGTCTGTACATGTGGTAAAAGCAGGAGGGTGGAAGAAAGTGAACACCTCACCCTTCAGAGAATGAAGTCAATGACGATCATAGATCATTCTTAAAGCCAAAAATTCAAGAAGCGGCAACAAAAGCATGTTACAGGAAGATAGAAAGCTCAATTCTAAAGGAATCGGTTAAAAGAACTGGAAGCACTTGCCTCCAAGGTACAGGAAAATAGTTTGCAGAGGAAAGTGGGGGCAACTGCTATTTTTGTAACAAGCCTCAGAGAAATATTTGTGTCGTAAAACTATGTGTAGCTGTAACTCAGACAAAAATTAAAATGACATGTGAAAAATGTATATGAGGAGATTGAAAGGAGATTTCTTGATGATTGGGACAATCTCATTTTACTAATAATAGTGCCTTATACTGCAGAACAAATGAAGATCTAGTCTAGAACTGTGTCTCAGTGCTGGAGCTATGCCATATGTGAATTATCAGACAAGCCTGGTGATGAACTAGAAAACAAGGCAAAGTGTCATTTGTTCTGGTTGCATGGGTAAGAGATACCGGCAGTTGACAGAACAGATAAGCTTCAGTACATAGCTTAGAAAACTCAGTACAATAAATGCAAGTATTACCAAACTGAAATCTAGCCATCTAATTCTATGAGAAAGGCCCACTTTTTTTTTTGCAATCCTGTTAAAAAAAAACCAACAAAAACAAACAAACAAACAAACAAAAACCAAAAACCCACCAAGAAAAACCCAGAGAACACATGGGTATATTAGCAAGAAAATATTCATGCAGAATTTCCAATCTGCTCCCCCCAAATATTCATGTTTGTTTGAAAATGAAAAGTACCTCCCCAACATCTTGTAATAAAACCTTTGCATCTGCTTAGTTTATAGTCTACAGCAATTTCTCACCACAAATTCAGTGTGAGAACATCTTGTATCAGAATCTCCAAGCATGTTTGATGAAAATGCAGATAACTGGGCACTATTCCAGATAAGGAGAATCGTAATCTCTGACATCTGATAATATTGTTTTTAATAAACTCTTCAGGGATTTTTAATAATATATTTGATATCAAACCTATACTAAGCCTCTCCCAGGGTTTTTGTTTGTTTGACCATTTGTTTTTTCTTTTAATCTGAGAGTTATAATATCTCTCTGCTTCCACCAATTGCCTCTTTCTTCAAATCGTTCCAAACCACTTATATTACACTTAGTCATGTAGTGTATTTATATAGGTATATAGGGGTGTGTGTGTGTGTGTTACATTTTTCCCCCTCAAAACAAGGTAAGTTCTCAGAGACCTAGGGCAATGCCATATACATTTTTAAATTTTCTCACAACAAAATATCTCCTCAAATAATTCTTCAATGCCTTTGAAAGACTTAACAGGAAAATAGAAGAGGATACTGAGGACAAAGCATTTATTCTATCATTTTCAGTTGCAACAAACTTCTAGAGAATAATTCCACAGGTTTGGGGTCATATTAACTCTAAGCTTTTAAGTCTTTGTGGCTTTAGATATAAAACATGAGTCAATCAAACTTCAAACTTTCCTAAATTCTTATTTATAACCCTTTGTATTTCAACTCAGTCGTCTGTCTGTCGTCTACCATTCCTGCAGGAGCACCAACTGCCTTTTTCTTTCTAACTACAAATCATACCATCTGTGAAATTCTTTCTAAGGTAGCTAGGAATTAACTGGAACAAAAAGAGTCCAGTAGAAATGGAAGAGAGACCATGATCTTCACATGAAAGAGAGCACTGTGTCCATGGGGTAGAAATTGTTAGAAAAATACATTAAACAGCTCTTAGCCAAGGAAAAGCTTAGTCTCTGTAGCAATTGTGTAATTTCTTTGATGTAATAAAATACTGTCATCTCTAGACTCCTTGCATAAATATACAGTTACATTGTATATTTTAATAAAAACCTAATCACTCAAAAAGTGTTTCAGACGTCGGTATAGACATGAAGTACTTGAAATAACTTCTTTCATTCTCTAAATACTACAAAAAATTCAAAGAACAATTTTTTTTCTCTTAATTCTCTCTTAAGGTAAATAAAAATTTATTTTAAAGGTTTACAACCTAAATTTTTCACTCATTAAAACTGGTTTAATACCATATAGGAATGCAGTGCAATTTGTTATGAAGATCTGCAATTTTTAAAAAATCTTGACATTCTAACACTGAATTTGTTTCCTATGGAGCTATGGAGTTGGGGTTACGATACTGCTCTAAGGATTTTTATTCCAGGTATGCTGCTTTATTTTTCCTCTAAGAAAATGAATTTGATACCTTGTTTGAGAGTTACTTAGAATTTTTCTTAACCTGAACATAAAAGCAAATTTGGCCTTCAGTTAAGACTTTTCCTTACATGATATTAACAGTGAAATAACCTACTGGCACATGCCAGAAGGGACTGAAAAAATAGCCCCCTCCTCCTTTCTCCCTCCAACTTCAATATTCACTGAGCTGCTTTGTTCTCTGTATCCCGCATAATTAATAACTACTTTGGCAATCAGTCATGCATTCCTTAATGGCACCTCAGGCATCAAGTGTCCTTCTAAGCCTTCCCCACAGAAACCATACACCCTTCTATAGTGCATACTGGCCAGGCACTGACTTAACTCTGGACAAGTCATTTACAAAATCACTATTAAGGAAAACCCACAGTTGGGATTATAAAGTGGCTACAATACTTGCATGCCATTCTCTAGCATTATTTAATCTCTGGGTATAAGTTTACAAAAAGGAATTTAAAAAAATGTGAGTCCAAACAACTGTTGCTAACCAGTGAAAAAAAGAAAATAGCAAAGAACAGGAAAAATTGAGAAGCAACCTAAAAGATGAGTTTCACGGGTTGCTGTGAGTTAAAAGAGCCTTCAGTTCATTCATCATCCCACACTCTCCTCTTTTCAGACAATAAAGGCAAGAAGATAAAAATATATGGAGTCAATTAGTATGGTAGCTTTAACATGTACTTCTCTTAATCTAAACCAACCCATTTATTAAATGAAAAATGCGAATAAATGAATTGCTGAAAATATTATGTTATTACTTCTGGTCCAAAGCTTAGATTAAAACTCCTGAAAAAACATTATATTCAACAACAGTGTTTTAAAAGAAATCAATGGTGTTTTAATCATTCCTCAAAATTTTAACCAGATTGGAGAGAGAGAAAAAAATCCCCAAATCTCATAACCATTTTAAAACATATATATTACAAACAATATATACTCAAGAGGAAATAGTTCTATATGCAAAGAATAAAACCACTAAAAATATTCATATTTGGATTTGTATCTTTTATTTAAAAATAAGCAATTTTTGAAGTAATGTTTGAAGTAATTGATTTAAATATGCAATATTTTTATATTAAGGTTTATTATTTTTTTTTAATAAATAAACTTTTAATAAGGTCTTTTGATGCTAGGAGAAAAGATGCTATTTTTCAACTCTGTAGATTTTTTAACATTTTAAAATAATGGTGCTTACACTATAGTACACAGAGTAAAACATACATAATCTATTATAAATTACTCTAAAATTAAACAAGAAATTTTCTTTGTAAGAGATCTGAAATGTGTGCTGGGCTCTCAATGTGTGTGGCCTCCAAACAGAAACAAGCTTGCACTGTTTTATTTCAGTTTTGCTTCATTTCTTCCCAAACAATCTCTCACTGATAATCTACCAGCCCCCCCTTTTTTTAAGCATGAAGGAAAAAAGAATCAAAGACATTATTAACTCCTTATGCACAATCATGAAAGCTGCATATATATTGTTTGACATCAATTTGCATGGACTTATTTTTCTTTCTTTATTAATGGGGCATAATTGGGGAGTCTATTATTTCCATAAATGATTCTTGAAAATAAAATTGAAATGCTACATTTTAAATTTATACAGTGAATCCAGTATTTTTTTTTTTTAAGCTATAAACAACTAGCTACTATTTCAGGTAAACATCTCATGCTAAAGATTTTTCTAAAGTAAAACTCAGCGTATAATATCAACTTAAAATAGTAAAGTGCAAAGATAAATTTTATTTATGTTTTACTCTAAGGTATCTAGGAATCAAGAAAATGACACTGAAATCTTAATACAAAAAAACAGTATAACTACATCTAAAAGAATACATAAAATCTTTATTAAATCAACATCGCTTTATTCAAAGTAATAAATAATCTCTTGTTTTACCTATATGCGCTCTCATTCATTCGTCTGGGGAAAAGAGTGAATAAATCATCTGACAATGGTGAACTTGGTTTTTAATGACAACATGTGTATGGCAACACTGTTTCTGAAAATTTTAAAACTACTACTGCTAAGATACATACTGTCTAAGATTGGTATAGAATCAACCAACCTTAAAGGTTGACTAGAATCAGACATATCCATTCATGTTTCCAAAGAAGGCTGCCCAGTGATCTCCCTTACTTGTAAACTATAAAAAATATTAAAATAGAATTTCTCCATAATTGTCCCAGAAAAAAAGTGGATTAAACTCAAAGTTTCTGTTGGTTTTTGAATAGCTGCAAAACATGAAGTTAATTATAAAAAGCAGGTAAGTATGATTATACACAGTAATGGTTATAATGTCGTTAAGTATGCACCAATGTCTTTACTGCAAATGTTCCGCTCCCCACCAGAAAGCGAGAGAGGCAGAGAGAGAGAGGGAGAGACCAGTTTTACCATATCATGAATGGGAGAATACCTGGTGTCATTACTGCAGTTCACCAGTGCTCTAGTTTATGAATCAGCAACATTACACAACAGTAACAAGGGTAACAGAGTACATGAAAGTCAGTGCAGCTCCACATTTAGACAACTCTGAGGGGAACTGGCTGAACTTCCATGAGGCACTAGTGAGCAGCCGCAATGTGTCTGGCATTGTGCTAGGCACTCAGCAGCAAATCTCAATTCGGTAAGTTAGTAGTCCATTAAGGACTTGGGATTCACATCATTGCATCATTTGTATCATGACAAAATTAAGAAACCAAGTGGCCAGTGGTCCCTAAAGATCCTATTTTGCTGTGGCAGGTTGCATTCAATTAGACCAATGCCTCTGGGAAGCTGGGTGTGCTAATTATGAAGTTAATCCTGGCGGGGGGGGGGCGGAAACAGAGATGATCCAGGGGTTGGAGGGCACGTGCCCTTGAGCAAATGCCAGAAGAACTTTTAAGTCTCTTCTTGAAAAGGCAAACTTTCTTCCCTTAGGCTTTCATTCATTGATACACAGATAAGGTTGATGGATTGTTGCCCTGTTAGTAATAATGTTGTGGAGAGGAGAGGCATGGAGAGAGGGATGTCATTTAGCAATACACAATAATAATTCAAAACTTTCTGGAAGGCTTAACAGCAAAACCACTTGTCAAATTTTCACTAACCAAATCTCAGTTTTCTACAGGAATGATGGACAGCAGGAGGGTGGCTGTGTGGGAGAGAGGGAAACATGGAACCAAGACAAAGAATAGGTGAAGAAAAGGCAGATAAATTGCCAAAATAAATTTAACAGAACCGAAGCTTGTGAGATTACAAAAATCATGTATCAATAATCACCCCAGAGAACATTCTGGCAAAATTAAGATCACCAAATCACACCTTATTAGGCAATGCAGGACTATGCTGTCACATTATCTTGTTTCTTGCAGTCCAATGGCTGCTGTTTTTTCCTAAGCATGAGGCAAATTAAAAAAATATTTCCTATGTCGTATTTCTACATATCTCCATTTTCTGCAGCCCATCACGGGTCAACTTGGGTACCACGCAAAAACGTGGCTCCATAGATGCCGGGAGAATGTCAATTCGCAGACTACCAAAACCCACATTTGCAATTTTATCAAAGGATTACAGCAACTATTGAAAAATGCACTGAATTTAATTTTAATGATGTAACCGGCGATACAGCTTTCTTCTAAAGTCTCTCAGAAGCAGTTTCTGATCTTAATCACAATAAATCTCCAGAAGCAGGTCAAACCACGTGGCAGAGCCCTTTTGAGTCAACAGGATGGGTAATACTTACTGCAGATCCTAATGATGCTTTATCTCATTTCAAGGCTCAGGAACCTGCTTTACGCTCAGCGATAAAAATACACGTGTCAGTGAATCATCTGTTAGTTAAGCTGGAGTGAGTGAGCGGTATGATCAACTCAGCATTCAAGTACTTATTAAGAGCCTGTAATGTACCCAGAACTGAGTACAACACTATAAATTTCCTTTACATTTATCTTTACATAAGATATGGATTTATTTAATCCACATAACTCCTGGATTATCCAACTAACTAACCCATCCAGTCATAAAATTAGGAAAAGACAACCCTTGGTGTTGACATATGTACATATATTTTAGCTTAATATATGTATTAATCTGTAGCATGATAGCGAATTGCTAGCTATAAACATCTAAATTAATACAATATGAAAAGAACAGTTTATTTAACATATAAATATCTTCTCAGCTTCAAATTTATTTTTGTCACCGTTTGGGATAAATACCCTTTATTTTATATATATTATTTTAAACATTTGTATCTATTTATTGCATCATACCCAGAATATTGAAAACCCATTTACTATTTTTCTCAAATTGCTTACAGTAATTCTGAAGTATTCATACAAATACAAAGATGCCACCTAGTATGCTTTTTAAATATGATCAATAATATCACCATTTAAAATAACAGAAAATAAGATCTTCAATGATCTTCAATGACAGAAGGTTTAGCAAACCAGCAGGCACACTGGCAACACAACAGGGTGTGGGGTACATGCATTAAAACCTGTGCTTTTTCTGGGTATAAGAACAATGCACACAGCAAGCTAGCTATTCGTGAAGCCAATTAGGAAATATGGAATCAATATTAAAATTTGTATATTATATTCATATTGTAATGTTAAGGTGAAGTTTCCTTTTTTGGTTGCTCAGTATGCCCTGGGCATGAAATAAAGGGTACAAGCAATCAGGATATAACTAAAATTATAGTAATAATTATAATTAGGCAAAGTAGATTTCTTAAATTCCCGTGAGAATTTCAAAACATCTTTTTTAAAACAAAAGAGCCAAAAATATTATTTAAGCAGGGTAAGTAGGAAAATGGAGATAACTACTTTTTAAGATGTATTTTACTATAACATTGATAACATTAAAAATAATAGTAAATTTATCTTTCTCAATAAAAAGAAAAAGGTTATGCACATATTCATAAACAACACATTTAAAAAATATTTTTCAGAAGGTTCAGGTAAGGAATGATGCCACCTTAACTGGAGGGGAACAGTAAGACAGCAAATTAAGAACATGAACTTCTAGCGCAATTATAGACATGAATCTAGCTAAAATGGCATTAATGTCAAATCGTGCTGGCTTTCTAGTTCTCCAATGTATTTATTCCAAATATACAAGTGAATTTGAAAATTAGAACCATTACAATCCCGTGTTAAGCTTCAAAGTTTCCATCTTTAAAGTGAGAGTAGCAGGTAGCAAAATGCAAAGGGGTATCATATAAGAAAGGGCTCCAGAAAAGCTAGAAAACTAAAATCGTATTTTATCATTTAATATGATTCAAACTTGAAATTCAGGAAGACATTAGATGGTCCAAATTTTGATGGTGATCCAAATGCTATGAGTAATAAATACACAGATTTTCCTTTTTTTTTTTTTTCAGGAGAAAATGTTACCCACATATGTGATTTCCCATAAATACTGAAATATCAGTGAGTTGCGGGGGAATGGATATGATGTAATCTCCTAAATGTTGTAAAAAACAAGTTATCTCATTGCACTGAAAAAGGTATTTCACCGGGCTAATGATCTATAGTAAGGAATTCAAGTTATTTGTGATACCACAGTGATGTTTATGGATAAGAAAAAATCAAGCGAAGGAAAGGTCTTTGTTTTTTGTTTTTCCTGATCCTTTTTAAAATAAGTACACAGAACAGTAACTCAATTAAATAAGGAAATCTCTAAGTGATACTTACTGGCACGACAATGTTGTAGTGGATGCAGAACCCAGGTTCAGAAGGAAAATATTCATCAGATACAAATCTTATCCTGATTTGATTTCCTTTAGAAATCTGTTTTCCTGGCACAGTTCCAGAACCACACCAGCGCCCTAATATAGTTCCATCACTGGGTTCTTCAACTTCTACAAAGTCATACCTGCAAGACACAAAGACAAAAGAGACATAAAGTCCTATGATCTGCTATTGTAGCAATTCAAAGTCCACGATCATGGATCCAATGAATCTATCTATGGACCAAAGCCAGGAGTCCATTCCAAATTTAACTGGGTAAATATAATAAAATAGTCCAAAGAAGAGATACAACTGAAAATGCATTCTCTGTTAAAGGAAAATGAATCTTCTACTCTAGGCCTTCCATAAAACTGTTAATGAACTTCAAATTCACTAAACAGCCATCTCAACACTTAAATATTTTGTAGGCAGCAACCATAGCTGACATTCAGTTTGTGAATTATTCCATTTAATTTCCATATGGACATGACAGTTGTACTCTAATCTTAATTGCTATTATCACTGCCCATTACTTTCTGACAGTAACACTTTCACCCTAGGTAGACTCCCTGGCTCCCTTTCCTGATCCAACGCAAGCTTTTCTAGAGCCACATCCTTACACATACATCCTTCAAATCTTGCTTTGTACCAGTCTGCTTCTGTGAGACCTTTCTGGTGTTCTCAGCTCACTGCCATCTTTCTCTTTGTGACAAACACTTATTTTCAATATTCACTATATATGAAAGTGATCCATTTTCTATTCTTTTTTTTTTTAAGATTTTATTTGAGAGAAAGAAGGAGAGTGAGCAAGAGAGAAAGAAAGGGAGCAAGAGAGAGCACGTTAGAGTGGGAGGAGAGGCAAAGGGAAAGGAAGAAATAGATGTTCCACTGAGCAGGGAGTTGGACATAGGACTTGATCCCAGGACCATGAGACTACGACCTGAGCTGAAAGCAGACACTTAACCAAGTGAGCAGCTCAGGTGCCCCCAATACGTGATCCATTTTCTTAGTCTCTTAAATCCTTGAAGAAAGGAATTGATTTTTATATTCTTTGAGTTCACACTGCACTATACACAGTATCTTAAACATAAGGAATAAATAATATTTTGCCAACAAATGTTAATTTTGGTTCGGAAGGCTTCAATCAGTGGTACTCATGAAGAGCAGTATTGTCTCTTAAGAAAACGTTTCAGAAGTGACCTGTAGAGGCATTCTCAGGTATATTGAGGTTGGGAGTGAAGTGGGCACTATGACATGTAATAGGTAAGGTCCAGGGATTTCAACGATGGGAAGTCCAACAACAATGGGAAGTCCAAGAAGTTTGTCTCTGCCCCATGTTCTCTGAGCCTTCCAAATAGTTCACTAGACATTCATTTGGCAAAATTTCTGATATAGCTCATTGAGTTTGGAAACTAGTAATTATCTCACATACAAACACAAATATGTTTTGCAGTTTTAGTTAAAACCAAATTTTCCAGAAATTAAGCTATTGAGTAAGTTGAAGAAAGTTTCCATGTTTTGGAACTTTACCAAGAATTACTATTTGGAAAAACATATCATGAACAGGAACACTGTTTATACTATCTGTACAATTAAAACAATTAAACATACACATATTCATCTGTACCTATAACGGTCATATTCACAATGAGTCTACTTAAAAGATGCAAGCATCTGACCACTTTTATTTTCCTAGTGTAACTGTGCATGTGTCCTTATGTATTTAAATCCACTATTTTCATAGAACTTACTTTGCTATTTCTGGTTTCTGTAGCACACATGCCATTGTATTTATATTTTAAACAACTGTGCACATAAATAGATGATTGCTTCCATAAACTCATTTCAGAATACTAAAGAGGATACTGTAAAACTTTTCTTAAAATGTAGGCAGGTCTGACATGGCTGAAAATCGCTGGTGGATTCTTCCAAAAATCTAAAGTTAGCAGATGTTAGACAACTAAAAATAATGTATTTTATGCAGTATTGAATTTACAGAAAAAAATTGGTGAAAATTATATACAAAGTATCTAACAAGCCAATTCAACTTATTCATCTTCATCCTGAAGAAGTATCCAGAACTGTCGTATGACATGTAACTTAACCTGTTTCAGCCTCATTTTCCTTGGTCTTACATTGACGACAACACTACTTAGCTCACAGGGATGTCTTAAGACAGCACACCTGTGTAGTACCTAAAACAGGGCTGGCACACAGCTGTCATTCAATAAAACTGTCCTTCATCTCCACCCGTCATCCCTTGTCCCCACCTTCACATGAACTTTTAATATAACCTTGGAGTTTGAAAACAATAAATAAAACTCAAATACAAAGGACAGACTATCTGCTCTACCACGTGATGAGTCTGGGGTCATCAATGACTAATGTGTAAGTCAACCAGTATCACCATATTAGGAGTTCGGTGTATGGGTGTGGTGGGACCGGAAAGGGGCGTGCTCAGAGGTCGGAAGAGTTGGGTAGAACAGACCTAAGTAGTGATTTCAGATATACTTGGTAAAGAAGTGGACAGCTACCACGTGATATGAAAGGATAATTTTTATATCAAGACTGTTTACATGCAAAACAAAGCTTCTATTCAGAGAGTATCTCTTTGTGCTTGGGGGTTTTTTGCCTAAACCTCTATAATGTAGGTTACCACCATTGTGAGCTCCAAGAAAACCAGATTTCAGACCTGCTCAATCATTCTGTAAGCATTTATGAAGCGCTGACTTGGTGCAAAGCTAGATTCTTAGGATACAAAGATGAAACTATAGCTTCTTTGGGCTCAGGGCCCATAAAACACTTTGGTAAGTGCTCCAATGAGAGTGCGTAGGAAATACTGTGGAATACTGGCAGAGTAGGAGTAATTCTATACAGTGAGATTAGGGTCAGCTTACAAAGGAACATTTGGGCTGTCAGTGGGTACTAAATGACCAGGGGTGAAAAGAGAGGAAATGGAAATGCACTGTAGTGAGAAGTACAATACGTAAGATGCAGAAAGAGGGGGCCAGGCATGGTGGGCGGTGAGTGGAGGGCAGGAAACAAAGAAGCAGATGAAGATCAAGCCGGAAAAATAGGTGTAGGTGGAAAGGCCTGGGTACTTCAGAGTCAGATGTTGGAGTATTTTGTAGGCCAATGTTGCAAACAGGTCAGCACAGTTTTAATAAGCTCTATGTTTCTTTCCAAAATTTATATCAACATTCTAAAAAGCGGAATTTCACAGGAAAGTCTGAATTTCTGTTTTTTTTTTTTTTAAATTAAATTTAAAGATCTGGTAATACTAAATATCATTAGCCCTGGTATGACTCCTCAGATCTCCGGAATTGGTGTCACCTCCAGGAGAGGTGGTATCTTCCATTTCCTGCCTTAACCCTAACATCTATGTGCCAGGAACACAGTAAGAGCAGTATTGCTATCTGGTGAACGAAGGAATGAACACTGAACCTTCATTCCTTCACAGCAGCTGAGGCTGGGACCAGGCGGAAATAGCTTTGGATGGGACATGTTCTAAGTTTTTAAAGATGTCCATTTATGTTCTATGCTGCCTCTACTGCTGCTGCTGCTGTTTTAATGCCCAGATCATCACCTACTTGCAGTACCCGCCCACGGAGGCATTTGAGTGTGCCTCCCTTAGAGAGGATGGCTGTGGAGGTTTCAGTGAGGGAGTAACACGGGCGGAGAACAGAATCTTCACGTATCTGAAGGATGCCAGGAAACAAGGACATTACAAACGTGGGTAGAAAGAAGAGAGCCTGTAACAAAAACATCCTGAAAAGGAGCAGCTGGGGGGATGTGAGGAGAGCCCCTGTGACTGACGCCGCAGAACAGAGTGAAGAGGGAAGAGAAATATCCACCAGAAGCAGAAGTGATGGACAGCGCCCTGAGTGCCGGATACCAAAGAAAGCTCAAAGACGACGGAAACCGAAAGCCACCCCCGTCCGGTTTGGCAGTTCAGTCATTTCAGCAAACTGGTTGGACAGAACTCAAAGCGTCAAAAATCTACTTCAGTCCATTTGCAAAATAACTATTATCTTTCTAATAGAAGCATCTTAAGAGAAAAAGACCATATATATTCAAGAGAAAAAGACCATATATATGCAAGAGAACTACACGAATTCACATTAAGTATTTTTACTATTATATACTTTTTTATTTATTGAAAAATAAACATTGTTATGTATGTATCTGATTGGAAGCTCTTTAGAAGTATTTAAAGGGATTATATAAACAAAACAGCGGGATTATAAATGTTAAGTTCTTAAGGAACAAGTAAGTCCTAACTTTGGCTCTATTTACATCCTGCTACAAAAATCACTGTCCTGCAAATAACAGTTAGAAGCACATTATTACTTTTTTCATGAAGATTTTCTACCTAACTTGATGCCACTGAAAAAAAAATCCACTAATCTTTATAACAATTTCTGGATTTGCAGCTAGACGGTTGGCAATTAATTTTTACACCTCATACAAGCCTGATGCACACATTTACCACAGTGCTTTAAAAAAATCTTTTTTTTTTTTAACATTCCATGAAGGTTAAATGAAATGGACATCTAAAAAAGTACTGTGTTCTTACCTATAAAACAGCAGAATCTAACATGTGCTACTAATTCTTTCACAGTGAACTTGTAATATTTTTTCAGAAGTGGGGTCCTATAACAATATAATTCTAAATTTCACTCATTTATTCCACCATCAATTTTAATGGTCATACTCAACGATGGTTTAGATGTCTGTGGAACTGAAAAGTATCAGTAACATCATTATTTACTGAAGCTTAGTTTTCCCTCTTCATCAAAACAGTAAATCCCTTTGCTAAAGGATATGGTTACAAAAATTGCATTTTTTAAAAACTTAAATTATATTTAAGGTCGTGTAAAATAGACCCAGTGAAGATCTACCTGTACAGTGTTCCCAAGCTTCATTGTTGCTACCTAATCAGCAAAATAGAAAAACAAAAACCAAAAATCACTGACACTTAATTCTGTATTTCCTTTAAATTGTTTGAGAAGATATAGAATGTGGTTGGAAAAAGGCTCATGCATTAAATCTAGTTGCCTTCCCTAATACTTTGAAGTTTCTCTCTTTTCTGATAAAATGTTTGCAGATGGAATTCACTGTGAAAGTTGGTTGGTCTATATAGCATAGCACTGCTCAAAACATCAAGAAGACCGAAAACAGCGATGAAAGATGTCCGCAGGCCTCAGTCAAACGAAAGGGAGATGCTAAAACCATGCCAGCATTTGACACTTAAAAGTGAAATCACAAAACATAATCTTCCTTACACACAAAAATCTATCATGCCCAGGTGACTGTTCTGGAGACTTGGTAATCCCTATAATACACTCTCAGGTATTAATTTCCAACATGCACAACTGCTCACATCAGTGTTTAAAGGATTTACTAAACCTATTTTATGAGCCAATCAAACATCACTTTCTCACGGCAACATGATACAGAGCACACAGCGCTAAGTGGTTTATAATGATCACTCCCTTTCTCTAGCAAACCCCTGGGGACCCATGGAGGATTTATGTTCTTTTATGTTGAACAAACAAGTCTGGTATTGTAGACAAAATTTTCATTCTCATGTGGGAATTTAAAAACTGTGAGGGTATGAGGACTGCTTTCTTACCCCCGAGAACTGTAAGGAGTATACGAGAGAAATAAATTCCCTGGTAAACATAATTGTCAGACAGCCAGCTTCCTTCAACAAAAATAAACCAGTCTGGCAAAATAGGTTGTTTCTAGTTCAAACTAACAAAAACTAAAGAAACCGAACCTGACAGTAGTGTAAGACCCTGCCAACAAATAAACGTGGATCTTAAAAGACCCAGCTCTGCAGTGTCGCCCAGAGCCCAAGTTTGTTGGGAAAGGTAATAAAATTAGTAAGACGCCAATTATTCTGCAGTGTTTATTGAATTATACTTCGGTTTAGCAGAATACCACTCGTACACAGAATAGAAGTTTTAGATTCCTATTTTTAGGTTCTATTTTATTAGAATCTATTAGATTTCCTATAAACAGCAAAATATTCATATAAACTTTCAATATACACATATTGATATTAATAATAATTACATTTATCGGTTGCTTTTTATACTTTAACTCATTTAATCCTTAAAAAAAATCACAAAAAGTTGATACTGTAACTGTGCCCATTTTTCAGGTTATAAAATACAGAAAAACTAAGTTCTTGGCCAAGGTCACATAGCAGCTAACTACAGAGCCAAGGTTTCCACATTGGCAGCTCAACTCTAGAACACAAGCTAACTTCAGAACCCTTAAGTTCTAAGCTTCACTGTGTAATATATTTTAAATAGATAGCTATGTTTGCTTTATTTTGAGACCTAATTGTAGAGAATTTGTGTCTTTGTTCAAACTGGCTAAATGGCTTTATTCAATGGCTAAAGAAACAGTAAGGGCTATTCAAATAAACTGATCAGTCAACTTGGCAATTTGGGAATATCCATTTTACTGATATTTGTTTAAATTAATTTGGTAATACAGTAGTCCCCCTTATCTGCAAGGGGTATGTTCCAAGATTACCACTGGATGCCTGAAACTTCAAACAGTACCAAACTCCATACTTACTGTTTTTTCATACACATATGTACCTGTGACAAAGTTTAATTTATAAATTAGACATAGTAAGACATTAACAACTATAACTAATAATAAAATAGAACAATCGTGATAATATACTAAAATAAAAGCTACGTGACTATTGTCTTTCCCTCTCTCTCAAAATATCTCATTGTACTGTACTTGCCAGTCTTGTGATAATGTGAGATGATAAAAAACCTATGAGATGAGATGAAGTGAGGTGAATGACATAGGTACTGTGAAGTAGTGTTATTACTTGTACTATTGACCTTCTGATGATACAGCAGAAGGAGGATCATCTGTTTCCAGACCTCAGATTACCCCAGGTAACCGAAACACTGGGTAGGGGGGTACTAGTGTATTTATTTTTAGTTACTCTAAATTCTTTGTTGATAGTTTTAAATCTACATAGAAAATGTGTAAATCAAACCACTAAGCATGCTTCAGAGGCTGACAACACACCGATGGAGTAATTTTCATGAAAATATGATAGTTCTGCCTATGAGAAACAGTTATTTGTACATGGTAGAATTATATATGGTAGGAAATTAATAGATTAAATTTCTCTTGTTACCAAATAAAAGGTAGAAAAACCAAGCAAAACAAAGCATAAGGGGAAAACTAATGAAGACAGAAACTATAAGAGATATATTCAAAACCAAAATTAGAATTTAGAATTAAAACCAAAAGCTGGTTCTCAAAAACGAGAGACACAGACTGGGGGAGTAAGGAGAAGGGCGGGGATGGGGAAGGAGACAGAGAGAATATAATCAACAATTCACAGAATTAGTAGTGAGAAAGAAGATATAATCACAGATGAAAAACGTATTCAAAATTTGTAAGTATGTTTTATGTAACTTTATGCTAATGAAACCTGAAAAGCTAAATGAAATGGATTACTTACGAGGAAAATGTAAGTTATCAAAATTGACTGATGTAGAAAAAGTGAACTAATAGCTCTAGAAGAAACTGAAAAGATTATCAAACACTTGTCAATGAAAGATGAAAAGGTATGGGACTTATAGGAGAGTTCTATTTGACTATAAAGAAACATACAATTTCAAGGTTGTATATATATAAGCACTTGTAAAAAATAAAAGCACTTGTAAATAAATGAAAATGGCAGATATTTACCTAAATTACTAATAAAATTAACTCATCTAAATTTTGTGGATACAGTTTATAATGCTATATTATATACTTTAAGGTTGCTAAGGGATTAGATCTTAAACGTTCTCATCACACAAAAGAAACGGAATTATGTGTCCTGATGAAGATGTTAGCTAACTCTGTGGTGGCAGTCACATTGCAATATACAGGTGTAGCAAATCAACACATTGTACACCCTAAACTTACACAATATTATATTCCAGTTACATCTCAATCAAGCTGGAAAGTTAAATGAAACTTAAAATCTCTAATAAATGAAAAACTCGGTATTCATATTCTTTCAACTGGCAAAATCAAACATTAAAAATCATGACAATTTTACTTAAAAACTGAGGGATACACAAAAATACCAAATAAAAGCTCATCATATATCATCCAATAGTCGATTAAAAGATGGCATACTTCGTGACAAAATGTGGATTTAGTTCGTGAACATGAAGATGAAGGCAAAATTGACCTTTTAGAAGATTAAAGGAGAAAAACTGCAGGATCATATTAATAAATGCTGAAACAATGTGATAAAATCAACTAGTTAGATTAAAAACACGAGTAAAATGTGACTAGCAGGAAACTTTCAAATCATGGTGCAAGTTATTTAACAGAAACTAACTGAAAGTCTTACATTAAATAAAATTGAAATCACTCTATTTAAAGCTAGAATAAAGACATTGTTTGGCCATTCTCACCACTATTTTCAGGTGCTTGTTTGTTTGTTTGTTGAGGGGAGGGTGTAGCTATTTAGCTATGAGAGAAAAGAAAACAAATATCATAAAGAGAAGAGAAAAATGATCCTTAGTTTGATACTAGATTCCCCTGAGGATAGACTACAGTAAGGTAAAGCACTGACACTGGAAAAGCTTGGAAATAACCATGTATGGGATGGAGTGGCTTAGAGTATGGTAGGGGAGGGAGAGCTGAAGAATGGTTATATGCTCTCTATATTTTGAAGGTCAATTGGATATGAGTTGGTGTGGGGTATGGCTTTTAAAAACCATTCAGAACAGAAGAGACTTCAGTAAAGTGACTAAAAATAGGATCCATATACAAATATCACTAATTTTTCCTTATAACAGCAAATACCAGAAACTGCAAAGGGGGAAATGTCTCTCACAGAATTATAACAACACATAGTAATAAATTCAATAATAAATTATAAACACTATATGAGGAAATGTACATAATATACCAAATGACAAAAAGGCACAACTTTACTATAATGTTTAAGAAATAACACTTCTACAATATTTGTATAAAACAAAATCACCACAATACAGCAAACTTTATGTTACTACATATGGTACTGCTATGTACCGGATACTTTATAAATACTAACTCATTCAATCTTCCAACTCAACCCTCTCCATAGCTACCCATATTATACCCACATTATAAATGGGGAAACTCAGGTACAGAGAGATAATGCAACAGGGCAAAAGCCATTACAGCTAAGAGCCTGTGTTTTTAACCATTATGCCTTACTGTCTCTACCCAGTTAAACAACACTACAGAAACTTACCATTGGCTCAGTGTCAGTGTTCCTAATTCACTGTTAAGAACTCTGATTTTAAACTCTCCAGATCCTCTTCCTTAAAATGTGGAAACTATTCATTAACTCTCGAGACTGTTGTGAGTTTCAAATGAAAGAAAGTATATAAAGTGTTTACAAAAGTTCCTAACAAATAAACTGCTCAATAAACGGTCTGTGTGTGTGTGTTCAGTAATCACTATCATTGCAGTCATACGTGCAAGCAATGGAAGACTCTACCGTGTGGAAGAACAGGCCCCACAGCTCCTCATACAGCACTAAGTTGCAAGGATCCCTACTTTCAATCATGGCAGACCCCAGAACCAGCTCTCTTTGGCATTCTTCCCTGTGGAAGTAACATTCCTGACTCTAATCTGCAGAAATAATATAAGCTATTATTACTAACAGTTGCTCCTTTCATTGTAGTAGAAGAGACAGATTCATCTGTAGACTGAAAACACTGAACACTGATTTTTTTGTGTCAGCATTTTATGCTTCATAAAATAAGCACAATAAGAGTATCAATATTATGACTATTGGGAGGATTAAGTGCCATAACATATCAAAAGCACTCACCTGTTTGCTCAGAATCTTCTTCAAGACTGATCAGCCATTGAAATATATGGTTACTTATCCTCAATTATTACTCACAGGTAGTTATGCATTTTTACAGAAACGTCACTTCCTATCCGTGTACTACTACTGAAATAATGCCAAGATGTAGGTGGCTAATCCATAATTCAGAGACTGCCCCCAAAGCAAAGTAAAATATTCATGTTCTTCTCTACCCAGAAGACTACTTCTAGTACTCTTTATTACACTCCTATAATTAGTTTAAAAAAAAAAAAAAGAAATCTCATTAACATTCAGGACTGCCTAGTATGATGTTCTAATGTGTGTGAGGCTGTTTATTAAACACACGTTGAGTGAATCACTACTAAATGAGTAGTAATTCAGGAAGAGTTCATACGAATGATCAATAATATACCTTTATTCCATGTGTCAACAACTGAACCACTTAGCATTGAAAGAAATTTGAGAAACTGAATTTAAGAAATAAAATTAATATTCTATCTGGACTAAAGCAAAATTTTTCTTTGATGGACTATCATCTTGTCATTTTCCTTTCTACTTTCAATAAATAGGGTAAGAATAAAAGGAGAGAGGGCTGGTAGAGGTAGGTAGAAATAGGAAAAAAAAAAAAGTAGGACCTCCTTCAAAGCATCCCAAGTGAGCTTAGAATATTTAGGAATATTGAAATAGGAATGTACACTTAGAGAATGACTTTAAGGGCATCAAAATTTAAGATAAGAAGGAAGGAAGGGCTATGAATATCCTCTCTCATCTACCTAACACCTCGACAGTTCCAGGCACTGTTCCCACAAGTAACCACTACCAAAAGGCACCTACAGGCTGCCCCTTCTGCATGTTCTTTGAATAGATGAATTTCATTGCTTAAATGTATTTATAAAAGGCCATGACATCATTAATCAAGACATCTTTAAAGGATTTTGCTGTAGGCTTGGTTCTTTCAGTTTTTATCTATACTGTATCGTTGCTACATTTGCAAATACTGAGGTATTCTAGATATGGATTGATCTAAGGCTAAGAGAAATATTTAAGTAGCGTGATAGCAAAATTTGGACAGGATTCATGTTATGCTTATCAAAGCATTATTATGACTTCAGGTCTGATTTTAAAAGAAAATATTTAAATGGCTGATCAACAGCACAAGGCATTTAGGCTTGTAGGTTTAGAGATGGAAATTTACTTTTACTTTTTACTTTTACTTTTACTTTTTGGTGATGATGTCTGTGAAAATGATAAAATGGGTTTGTTCTAGAATATATCATAGTGAGATGAAAATATGTCATTTTAGAGTATCATAGAATGTCTGGTACAATGTCTGAATATGAATGTTTAAAAAAAACCTAAGTATTTACTTTGAGCATCTTTACTTATTGAACATTCATTTGTTATTTACTTATTTTTAAAAGATTTTATTTATATTTATTTGACAGAGGGAGAGACAGACACAGAAAGGGTACCAGAGGGAGAAGGAGGTTCCCCAACCAGCAGGGAACCCAATGTGGGGCTCCATCTTAGGATGCCAGGGTCCTGACTGGAGCGGAAGGCAGACGCCCAATTGACTGAGCCACTCAGGTGCCCCTTGAATATTTATTTTTAATTAGATGACTTATCATCAAAGAATGAGAAAAAAATGGTCTTAGAATTTAAAAGAAATTTTAGGCATTCCAGCAAAATTCATTATTCAACTTTTGACATCTAAGAACAGATTCATAGACTTATACTTTAATAAACACAAACAGAAGAGCAGAGAATGTCAATCCAGATTGATGTACTGATGATTTTAAGGATATAGGTGTTCAATATAAAATGGCTCTAGGCTTCAGGTTCCTTTTCAGCAAAATAAAGAAATAAACAAACCAGGTAGTAGAGGAGGTCATTAAAAAAAGAAAAATCTTGGCTTTTTTTCCACATTAAGAACCTAATCATGTTTCCTTTTGGGTTTGTAGTATTTCAAAAAGTATGTAATTATACATGGAACACGTTATTAGAATGTTACCCACTACAACATTTTCTGGAAAATCTTATTTTTTTCCAAGGTCTATACAGAACTGTTATCACCAAATATCATAACTGTCTACAGGGAATATCCATGGAAACCGATTTATAAATACCAATGTATTATGAAACGAGAAAAAAAAATTACTAATAGAAGTGTTGAGAGGTATGTACTACCCAGTGGAATCCTGTGTTGGGCAAGGTCTGCCCTCTGACCATGGAAAGCTCTAATCCCATCAAGGAAAGTGAGTGTCTCCAATGGAGATGTTATAATACCTTTTCCTAATTCTGTCACTTTTATATAACTCTTCCAAAGTGCTCATTGGTAAATGAGGGAGGACTGCTGTTCCACAGGGCAAATCCTTTTTCTTATTTACTGCACAGCACAAATCACACCTCAAAAGGATTTGACAGAGGCTCCATCTGACTCTTCTGGTAAGAAATATATCCCTTATCCCTTATCAGATAGAATACCAATCGGAGTGGTGCCAAGAAGGCACAATAGAATTGAGTCCAGCATAAAGAAAATTATTATTTTTTTATTTTTTTAAAAGACTTTATTTATTTATTTGACAGAGAGAGAGAGATCGATCACAAGTAGGCAGAGAGGCAGACAGAGAGAGAGGGGGAAGCAGGCTCCCCGCTGAGCAGAGAGCCAGATGCAGGGCTTGATCCCAAGACCCCGAGATCATGACCCGAGCTGAAGGCAGAGACCGACCCACTGAGCCACCCAGGCGCCCCCATAAAGAAAATTCTTAATAAATGGATTACATTTTCATTATCTAATACCAATTCTATTTAGATTTCTAAACTTTCTAGTTTTTTTATGCACCTCAGCTAATTTAAGTTACAACAATGTTTCAAGCAGCTAACAGAATGTTTACTATTTTGTTTGCTTTTTCAACCTTTTCCCACTATATAGACTATATGTATATCTGTCTGTGTATGTATTTACACATATGGGGATTATGCACACACCTACATATGCACACAGACATATGTGTGTTTCTAAGGTATAAAGATTTACAGTAAGGTTAGAAAAAATAAAATTCTACTTATACTACTTTAATTTTTATATTATCCCCAAGTAAGTATATATTTATTTTAACAATGTTTATTATCAATACATGCGATTAATCTCTTGAAATACTTTATTAACATACAACGTATTATTTGTTTCAGGTCTGTGATTTATCAGTCTTACACAATTCACAGCACTCACCATAGTACATACCCTCCTCAAATCCATAACCTAACCACCCCATTCCTCCCACCCCCTCCCTCTCCAGCAACCCTCAGTTTGTTTCCTGAGATTAAGCGTCTTTTATGGTTTGTCTCTTTCTCTGGTTTTCTGTTGTTTCATTTTTCCCTCCCTTCCCCTATGATTCTCTGTCTTATTTCTCAAATTCCTCATATCAGTGAGATCGTATGATAACTGTCTTTCTCTGATTGACTTATTTCGCTTAGCATAATACCTTTTAGTTCCATCCAGTCCTTGCAAATGGCAAGATTTCATTTTTTGATGACTGCATGATATTCCATTGTATCGATATATATCTCCTATCTTCTTTATCCATTCATCTGTTAATGAGCATCTAGGCTCTCTCTTGAAATACTTTTAAAACATGAAAATATATGTAGACTCCAGAGACATAATTAGGTAAAGCTAGTATAGATTTTTTTGTAAAAAATTCACTTAGCAGTTTTGAAACAATCGATCTCCACTAGAGAACAAGATTATGTGGGACCTAAAATAAACTATTTAATGAAAATTTAGTGATGTGTAGACATTAAATACATTTTCTGAGGCTTCAAGTCTTGACAGAAGAAAAATAATTTAACCTCTTTTGTGGGGAATTTAGAATTTCAGAATCAGAGAAGCAAGTCATGCTAGTCATACTACATATTAAAAGTATTAAAACTTTTTGACTTTCATGTTTTTTCTAGGGTGATCACTTCCATTTCCAATGACAAAAGATTTATGGATATATGGAATTATATTTTCCACAGAACCTGATTATAGATTGAGGCAAAATACATACAAACAAATTGGGGAAAAAAAGAAAAGAAAAGACTGTCCTTACTCAAGAAACAAAACAAAACAAGACCTTCATATATGAAAGGAAACATTTCAGATTGTTCGGTGATTTGATCACTGTAATAAGTCCTGCTAAGGCGATTACTTCATATTTTGCGGCATGAAAAGGGAAATAAGAAATACTAGGCTTAGTGCCCACTTGGCTAAATCCACCTTCCTGGGTAATATCCTTAGGCAGGGTTTTTTGGACTTAGATTTTTTTTTTTTTTCCTCTTCTCACTTTTAAAATTTTTCCTTGTGCTCTGTATTTCTTTCTTTCCTTATCCTGCTAAAATTACCCCTTCAAGGTGCTTGAATATCCAGGATTCCTACTATAGCTTTTAATATGTCCTCTTGCTACCTGAAAATTTAGCAGTTTTTAACAGTTTCAAGTGTATCACTCACTTCATTTCCTCTTTTGCTCCAGATGTTTTCTCTTAGAGTTCTCACTGACAGAAGAGGTAGGCTAGTTTTGTTTTCTTTCTTTTTTTTTTTCTTTTCTTTTTTCCTTTCTCTTTTTGGTATTACCTCATCACTTCTATTCACGTGTTCAGACATTTTTATCTACCTGTTCATTCCACCATGCTTCCATTTCCCTCCCTGAAAATGCCAAGAATCAATCACGTATTTCACTTCTTAATTTTATTAATTTTATAGACAAACAAGTAGTAAAGATAAAGTTCAAGTGTCAAGTCATTTGGGCAGAGTGAGAAAGCTCCCATTAATATCGCTTCAGTAATTTAATAAAACCAAAGAGAAATTAAACCTTTAGTTGAGAAACGTACCTGAAAAGCTGTGTTACTTATCACACATACAGGCCAAAATGAGGTTCAACAAGTATCCACTTACAGCAATTTATGTACTCCAGCTTCACATTACAGAGCTGTTCATATTTTCACTTAAATGTGAAAATATATACTTAAATGTCTTTAAAATACTGTATAGCACAGGACAATTCTAAAGATAAACTTAAAATATAAGCCCTTTGAAGACAGGGACCTCATTTTTTCCTTACTTCCTTCCATCCCTCCTTCCTTCCCTCCTCCCTTCCCTCCTTTCTTTCTTTTTAAGTCATCGTGTCCCCAGAGTCTACCTACTGCATGACACTATGACACGAACCCTGACCCATCGAATTTGGTTGACATGAGAACTGAAGTACTTCAAACTAGAAAGGAAAATAAAAGAGAAAGCAGTCATGCTTCTTCAAATTAACCCCACCCCGAGCTTCAGGGATCTGACGAAACACAGACAACTTTCCATTCTACTTGTAGGCCTTTGGGCAACTGAGTAATTGTGGGCTACTCAGGGCTTTAGTCATTTGTGAACCTCAACCTGGGCGAGACAGCTATTTCACCAGATGGCAAATGTGACCACATTTCTTAGTACAGCAACTCCAGCAATAATATTCCTGTCATAGGTCAAGAACGTACTTTATATCACCAAGTTATGACTAATGGGTTCCAAGCACATACGGCAGGACATTTCATTGAATATACTTGGAAATTGCCTAATGGCAATTTTTCAAATATTGAGCATGGGATCCTGTGTTTTAAAATGCTCAATATTTTGAAAGCTGATTGATTATGCCTCTTACTACCAATAACACTACCTCCACCACTTCAGCTGTCAAATTCTCACTAATCCTTTGGATTTCAACAGTGTATGACCTCCTCAGAGAAGGTTTCTTTGAGTCCTGCAATGTTTTCACACAGCATTTCACACACCACCACACCCATTACTATTTTGAATTCTATTTTTGCACGCTGGCCCCCTTCTTTGTCAATGTTTTCTGAAAGCCAGGAACCCATTTAATAATCACTCTAGTCTCAATATTTGGCACAATATTTGAATCTTGAGGGATGGATGGATGGATTGGATGGATGGATGGAGAGCTGGATGGGTGGAGTTTGTAGATACATAATTTGCTAACATACATATTTACACAAATGTATGCAGACAGAGTAGGCTAGCAAATAGTCATGATTACACATGTGGTACTGGAATATCCCTATGTAACTAATATTTATACTCTTGAAGATTTTTGTTTCCTTTTTTCTCTAATTCTGGCTATTCACAAATCAGCATGACTAGTTTTCTCAAAAATAACTGCAAGCGGTTTTTTAAAAAACGAGGACACTAGACTTTATTTAGGGTAGTAAAATAGACATTACTTTTTAGAAATCCATTATAATATTAATTGGCCTTCATTTTCTCACATGTTAACCATTACATGGGGAACACCTTGATTTACTATGTACACCTGCACACTTGCTTAATACTGGTTATGCAACATGCTGTGTTTTAACTCTATGGTTTAAGTATCTTACTGTTCCTGTTTTTGGTAAGATTTATTTATTTATTTGAGAGAGACAGAGAGAGTGCAGATGCGTGGAGGTAGGGGAAGAGGCAGAGGAGAGAGAGAATCCCAAGCAGACTTTGCAGACTCCCCACTGAGCATGGAGCCCGGATGCATGACTGGATCCCAAGACCCAGGACCCTGAGATCATGACCTGAGCCAAAATCCAGCGTCGGCCGCTTAACAGACTGAGTCACCCAGGTGCCCCTTAATTGTTCCCTTTTTCACATCTGTCTCCAATTAGGGACATTTTCAGATCCCATGGGAAGATCAGCTAACTGAGGACATATATACCTCATCCTCAGGGATGGTTACCCTACTGAATAAACGACTGGAAAAGTAGTATTATTACATATTCTCAAGTAAACTCAACCTCATTTTTTTTTTAAAGATTTTATTTATTTATTTGTCAGAGAGAGAGAGAGGGAGAGAGACCGAGCACAGGCAGACAGAATGGCAGGCAGAGGCAGAGGGAGAAGCAGGCTCCCAGATGAGCAAGGAGCCCGATGTGGGACTCGATCCCAGGACGCTGGGATCATGACCTGAGCCAAAGGCAGCTGCTTAACCAGGTGAGCCACCCAGGCGTCCCTCAACCTCATTTTTATTACCAATCATTCTTTCTAACTTCACAGTTCACCTTTTTCAAGGAAGTATCAGGCAAGACTGTAGATGGGTTTTACCCTCTCACTCTACCCAACCTGATTAATGAATTATGACATAATCTATAACCCCTCTCCTTTCTCACACACAGCCCATCCTGCAAATTGTTAGTTCAAATATCTTTGTCTATTTCCAAATACTTTTTGTCTATTTCCTCTCTTCGTACCGCAATCTCACGATTTTAAGCCTCCATTAATAAACCCCAGTAGTTCCAGTAGCCTTCCCGAAAGCCTCTCCAACCCCTCCCCTTCCTGCTCCTTCTGCACACCATTCCCCAGCCGCTGTGAGGCTGCCCTACCTTAAAAGGACCTAACTTCTACGCCACTTTCATAAAACATACACTGGCGTGCAAGCTGCATACACCACATCCAAAACCATCCGTGGCTATTTGTTCTCCTCTCTGTCAAATCAGAATCTTGAACATTATATTTTTCATTTAAATGTACTACATTTAACTGTGCATTATAGACTGGCATTGTGAGAGTGTGGTTCATTTAAGACTGTCATTGAGAAATTGATCCCTGTTCCACATAACTCAATATTCAGATCAGGTTCTTGTCTCGGCTACCGGCCACATTCTAGTGATGAGTTCACGGAGGTCAGGGTCAGTTTTTGGTGGCCCCTGGGTGGCCCCCTTGCTGACCTTCTACCAGACTGTCCATTTTCGTTTGGGCTTCCACACTTAGCATATGTACTATATTCTTCACAATTCAGCGTTTGGTCTCCTCTTACCTTCTTTCTTTTGAGCATAGGTATCTCTGGCTAGCTTAGATGTTCCCTGAAGGTAAGGATTATGTCACTGCTCTGTCACTCGGGTCCCCTTACACTTGGTAGGGATTCAATAAACACGTATTAAATCTCCGATTACAGGACAGTAAACTCACATTACCTAACCACCGCCAGGGCAACAGGAACATAATTAAACTTGAACTTTGCACCAATTGTAAAAGACCGGTGACCATAAATTCCTATTACCAGCAAACAGTTCTGGGATGGCATTATGTGTTGTAAACCAGTTACTACTTTATTATCAAAATCATCAAACAGGAAGTAAATTGTTCATGTGATCATGACTGCATTACCTAACGATTTGTACTCTTTTACAAGGTGTTATTTTTATTTAGTTTTATGATGAACAGGAAAGACAGACAGTGATGTTCCTCTTGTCTAGCAAATAATACAATAGCTAATAGAGACATTGATAATTCTATTTTTATAAAATAGTGTGAATTGGAGCAAAGATGTGAATACCATCTCTACTACTTACTAGCTCTGCATATTTGGACAATTTTTGTATCTTCTCTCAGCCTGTTTTCCTTTTTTTTTCTTTTTTTAAGATTTGATATATTTGAGGGAGCAAGTGAACATGAGTGAGGGGAGGGGCAGAGGGCGAGGGAAAGAATCCCACACAGGCTTGGCCTGAGCACTGATCATGGATCCCGATGCCCACATCGATGGAGCATTGATCTCAATGCAGGGCTCGATCTCAGGATCCTGATATCAGACCTGAGCCAAAACAAAGAGTTGGAAACTTAACTGACTGAGCCACCCAGGCGCCCTATTTTTTTCTTTGTAAAACAGGGATGATACCTTCTGCAAACAGGAGTGTTGAAAGATCAGAATTCACACGAGTAACTAACGTAGTTCAGGGCTTGGCAAACAGTAGGTGCTCGATCAATGGTAGCATTTACCCCATGGCACCTATCTGCCGGTCTTCTCTACCTGCCTTGGAAATTGAAAGCATAAGAAAAGGAACACCGTCTTCACGCAACCTGCAGCTTTCTGGTCATCTTCCTCGTTCCCTTCTTTCTTTTTTCCTTCTTTTTTCCATCCTCTCTTTTCTTTCTTCCCTTCTTCTCTTCTCTTTCCCTTCTTTGCATGCTACATGGAAAACCCTGGGTAGATCTCTGAACCTTCCCTTTTCTCTTCTAAGAAATCCTTCCTATTAAAGTTCTTGAGACATATAAATAAGTCTGTGAATTCTGCTAAGCTCAAAAGAGGAGTGTCATCATTTGCAGCACGATGTCCAACTATTATCAACACTTATTTGGAAGTTCTTAATCTAGACAAATAGTAAGTAAACTGTGATTAGAGAGATTTCTTTTCAAAATACCCTAGGAAAATATTCGGTGCAGGCCTCATTTCCACTGAGATTAACCTCAATGCCTCAGCAAAAACAGTGCCTACCACAATCCCATGAAATAATTTTAGAAGCAATAAATTTTGACTGGTTCCATTTACACAAATATTTTGATATCATGAACTAGCTTGCTTATTCAAACTGACGGACTGAGATGGAGAGCTACAGATAGAAAGGTCAAGAAGTAGATGATGTTTTTGAAGTTAGTGCATGGGGTTTCTGGTGAGAAAGGAGTAGGGGGGTTAAATCAGCTGCCATATGGCAAAACGATCTGTGCATCTCAGCAGACAGGGAGCAAAGCATACTTGAGATTTGAAAAATTTTTCAAACATTTTTCAAGGACTTGAAATAGCTATGGGGAATAACTTTTGGGAGAAAGAAAAATCTTTGGGGAATGAAGTTTTAAATGTATTGCATATAATGGTTAAGTTCTTTACTACTTTGTAACTATCAGCAGCATAGTGAATCAAAAACTTGATTCCATTACTTTTAGGAATTCTTTATAATTATTATTATATTATTATATAATTATTATAATTATTATTATAATTATTATATAATTATTATTATATTATTCAGTTAAGTTTAAAAATGACAAAAGAAGGAACTGTGTGCCTAATAGACTTCTAAGCGGTGAAATTTCTTCTCAAATTTAATTTAAAGGAAGGAGATTCTTAAAGCTCAAAATGGGAAGGAATGGGGCTGAGTAATACATTACTGTGGTATTACTCAATTTGAAAAGGTGTGGGGTTACAAGAGAATGTTCAGGATCATGTTAAAGTAGTGGCATTTCCAGCTAATTGTTTTTACTAAAGTGATTACAATATGGAGTTCATCAGAACTTTAAGAATGTCCATAAAACAAGTGTCAAATTAAAAACTGAATTTTAATTCAAAGGATCATGTACATATGAACAGTCTAAAAAATCTGAAGTTATTTTTTTCATAGAAACAGAAAAGTTATAATATTATACTAAACTTTAAATTTTCTAAGAACTTTTATAGAACCATTACCTGTTTGGATAAAGGTAAAACAAATGTTAGTATCCCATATACTTTTGAATATTCTAGGGAAATAAATCTTTCAGTGTGGAAATGACGTGAATCTTCATCTGGAACCCAACCTCCCCTTTTGATTATGATTTATGAATGTAATTATTAAAAAGGCTAAGTAAGTTACCAAGGCCATATGGCCAATGGCAAATGTCAGAGCTGAATCTGAAACATGTCAGGTGTTCCAAGGTAGCGCTCTTCCTAGTAGATTAAACTCTCTCACATATGTAAGTTGCCAATTCATCCTACCAAAAAACTAAGGGATCAGTACACTACATGGAGCACAGCACAACTCGGAATTTCTCATTTCCCAAACTAGCAGTCCTAACGTTGTGTGTACCGAAAAAATGTATTCAGGGTATTAACTTGATGTGTTGAGGGCAAATCTCCTTTCTTCGTGGTCTCCTCTTGGATATTAATAATGGAATAAAAACAGACACCTCTATATATACCGGTAACCTCAACATAGCTATTGATAGAAGTTAAAGAGGTTTATCCTATTCTGGGCAAGAGCGTATTTCCATATCTACATAAAAATAAGCATCTCAGCAGATCACCTCCTATCTCCTCTAAATGGATGTTCACAAAGGCAAAGTTCACTTGATGGGGGCAGGAATCTTAGTCTCCTCCTTCTTCTTTGCCCACCTTTGAGTGAATATCTGTGACTACACAGAGATCTTGCCAATTGTTGTTAGGCCAGAAGCCAAGCATCCGTTATGACCAATACTGCATCAGTCTACTGGGACTCAAGATTATGCTGTATTATCTGCAGTAAAGACAGAACAGGAGATTATAGTCGTATCATTCCTTCTCCTGAAAACAGAAGTATACGTATGACCAACATTGCCAAAGGAACTGGGAAGGTGGTCTTTAACTTTTGTTCTGTACCTTCACATATGAATCAGATGCAATGAAATCTTTTTTTTAAGTTTCACTTGGAAAGATTTTCTTAAATATGTAATATAATCTTTGTTAATTACATAGCAAAACAACAATCCTTTTGTAAGTGTTAGACATTTTGGAGTCACTCCGGAAAAAACTTCAGAGAGGAAGTCAAATAATAATTAGAAACAATTTCATCGAATAATTAAAAATAAATGCTAAGTTAGCACCTCCCTGCATTATAAAATGCAGAGGAGACAGCCTATTTAAAGATTGGCCTCTTTAGAAGGTAGGCTGTTTCACAAAGAGAGCTGGGATCTGAACACATTCTAGGTCTCCAAGAGAGGGCCAGATGAATTGAAGGACATGTGTTATTTGAAAGTTCACACAGAAAAATAATGTTAATAACTTAATATTGGAGATACATCTGCACAAAACATGGAATAGCTGAGCAAAGAAAGGCAAGTGCAGAATTATACAGTATATTTAAGATGTGCACATGTAGAAATCCTTTATTGATGACTGGTGCTCTGTTGTTCTTGCTTAGTTTATCTCCTGGGTAACATTGTATAGATAGGTAACTAGCTAGCTGGCTAGAGATGTGGGTATTCCATTGGTCCTAGAAGTTGTCCTTGTTTAAGGCACTGTGCCAGATGGATGACTCACACGAGAGCTCTCACCGTCACCCCAACGGCAGCAACATTGCAATGGAAAGTAAAGCTGGCACAAAGAATGGCATTCCAATATTCCCAGATCTCCAGAGTGTAAACTGTAAAACTCTTTCTAAGTCAACGCAATAAACTGATATCTGGGCAACGATTGAGCAGACAAGGTGGAAAAGGAAGATGAAAAAGAGAGGGAGGTTTGGGGAGCAGGAGAGGAGAGGATAAGATGCAGGAAAAAAAAAAAAGGTAAAGGGCTAGTGAGAGACAAGACACTGGGTGAGCCAGACATGAGTTTGGGAGTTACAGGATACATTCTTTCTCTACTTGAAATGTTGATTTTGAACATTTCAAAACATAAAACCAAAACATCTCATTAGCCAAGGGCAGAGTCCCTTGATCTCAGACTTGGTCACATCCCCACCCTTCATTTTAAGCCCTCTTGGGAATGACTTTTTTTTTTTTTTTAAGTTATAAAAGTAATTGCTACAGAGGTCAAAGGATAACAAAACTATAAATTATGGGATTGAGCTAACTGTACTCAAAGGAGTTGCCGGAAAGGGCAGTGGCAAAATGTTCACTCTGAAGAGAATTTGACTCTGTGGCCAGAAATGCAGGTAGGAAAACCAGTAAGTGTAAATCTGAAAACTGCACTTCAACTCCTAGTGGTTCTTCACCCGGAGAATGGAGATGGTGATTTTTCACAAGTACCCCTTCCTCTTTCTGGTGGAAAAAAATTAAACAGTTTTGCTTTCAGGGACCATTTCTCCACTAATCCCGGACGATCACTTGGCTTTGGGATGGGCACATAACCCAAATCTTGCCAAGAATAGTAATACATGCTCGCTAACGCATGCCCTTTATATTAATTGCCCCAGGGATAGATACTTGGTTTAAACCAGACCGATCAGAACTCCTCTGACAGCTTTTATAAGAAAAGTTCTTGTATCCTTCAAAGATGGCCAGTGCTAAAATCATGGCACTTCTGTGGCTTTCTTTCCATTTTATGAAGACAGACTGAAAATGGAGTCAGTCACAGGGAGCAAGCCTTTAGAGGCAGAGAAAAAGAGGCAGAGTTGATGGCATCATTCAGAACCTGGATAAAGCCTACCCCTGAAATGTTCAGTAACATAATCCAAGTATTTCCTTTTTACATTGGTTACTTATTTGTGGTTACTTGAAATTAAAGGAGTCTTAAACTTACACTTCCATGTATGAAGCCTACCCTCTTTTGCCTTACACCACCACCTATAGGGAAACTTAAGTTTTACTATGACACACCTGTCACAGAATTGTTAGTGTTGTTCCCGGACATGGTGCAATATTCTGTATCATCTGCTCTTCTCAGAGGCCATGTAAACCTGGCCTAATCTTTGGAGAAAAGAGGAAAGCCACCAGTCTCTTCTCTATAATAAAACGACCATTTAACATTTTAAGTTTTTCCTTGGTTGCATTTAATATGAATATTTCCAACGTCAGCAGTGTTGAAATTGGTCATTTTGTTTCTCCTAAAACTTGTGCCCTACAGCAAATAAGAAGGTATCTTTGAACTAAGAAGCACTGGGGTAGCTATAGATTTTCTTTGCCCATGTGTGCCTGGGCAGGCACCCTCCCACCCTCCTCAACCACACAGAACTCCAGCAGTGAAGGCGGTTAGAGGGATGGTAAGAGAGGAACATTCGCTTTCTGTCACTGGGCCAATGAGAAAATAATTAGGCAAAATGTAGGTCTGAGAGACTATGTAAACTGTAAATTTCTGTGGATGAGAAATAACAAAATTCCTCCTAATGATTCCAGTTGCCCTCAGATTCTCCTCCCATCAGTATTCTCGTCCTAAAACATAGACCAGTATATGACCTAGATCTGCAAAATACCCCTTAGCTTCTGATACCATAAGGAAGAACAGAAGCGCAAATCCATCAGCTTAGTATTCAAAATTCCCCCGAGTCTGAGCCTACCCACCATACAGCCTCTCCTGACCACACCTCCACCTCCTCTCAAGCTCCAGAGAAACTCATGGATTATAAATGATTCCAGGCTTCTCCACTCTGACTCTATGTAGAGTGCTCATCTCTCTTTACCACACTGATTATTTTATTCTAACTGGCTTTTACTGAGTACTTTTAGGGGTGTGCCAGCCACTGAAGCCTTATCCATGCTTCAAGGCCGCATACACACTGTATTTCCACACTTTCTGGATTATAACTAGTCTTTCTATGCTTGAGTGTTCACCTCCACAGCTCCCCCCAACGCTCTCTGCCCTTGCTCCTTGAAAAGAAGTGATTTACTGAGGTAACCAACCTGCATGTGCTTTGGCATAGATGGGCCCCTAGCGTAGGTCCTGGGGATGAATAACAAATGCTCTAAGTCAAATGACCCCCCTTCCCCTTGACAGCAGCTGTGGTAGGCATCCCACAAAGTGGCCAAACCAACATTTGTATCACCAGGCAAATCTTACCAGCTCTTGTAGTAAGATTCCCACAGTGTACCTGATTTTTGGTTGAACCTCTCTTTTTCTTGCCATCATGAATAGGACTGAAGTTCTACGTTACAGTTCAATACCCAGTTACTTATTTTAGCGCCCAGTTCTGCACACTCAGGCTGGGAATTATGGAGGTAAGGAGCTTCATGTGACTCTAAGCACTGAAACTTAAGATTGTTTATGGCACTAGTAAACTACTGGTGCCTTTGTGTTTTCTCAGTCATCTTAAGGGCTTCATGAAAACATTTTGCTTGGAAAATAAAATTCTTAAGATACACTTATGGGTCTCTAAAGTCATCATCAGCTGAATCAATCATATTGCCCTCCTTTAACTTCAGCTGTATGGAGATGGAACTAACAAATATTTTTATACAGTTTTCATAGAGCGACTGGTGCCTTAAAATGGTATCATTCACAGCTCGCGCCGGCATTGTGAAATTGACATAAAGAATCTATACCATCCTGGAAAGTTAGATCTACTAGAGTGAAACACACAAAAAAATGAGTATTTGAGTTTTTGAAGTCTGCAGGGCTGGGTAACTCCTGCATCCCAATTTCTCCACGATAAAATTAATAACATTTATTTATAGACTGTTGCTGGTAAGATACACAGTTAGGGTAGGAACTAGAACATGGTCAACACAGCAATCCAAACATAACCAGTTACAGTAATGACGATACTCTGTGTTTATCATTCTGGAGTCGGTGGCATTTTATTTTAAATGCCTATTTACTTGTCTGTCTCTTTACCCAGACTGCGAGCTCCTTGGGGGCATGAGCCATCTCCTAATCACTGAGTCCCCTATTACTTCCCACAGTGCTCAAGAAGTGCTCCTTCAATGGAAGAGTACATAAATGAGCAAATAATGTCACATTAATTCTATCATAAATAGCAGGAAGGGAGGAAAATGCCCAAAAGATTTTTTTAATTTAAAAAAACTAACAATTTGGAGGCACCTGGGTGGCATCTGACTCTTGATTTCAGCTCAGATAACAATGTCAGGGTCCTGGAATGGAGCCAGGCTTCTGGCTCTGTGCTCAGCCAGGAATCTGCTGGAGATTTTCTCTCTCCCTCTTCCTCTTCCCCGCCCCCGACATGTGTGTGCACGCTCGCTCTCTCTCTCTCTCTAATAAATACATCTTTTCAAAAAAACTAACAATTTTGATCATTTTAAATCCTAAATAATTAAAAAAATAACTGGTTTATTTCATTTAGCCTATTTACCATTTCTGATATTAAATTTTTTCCAAATTGGATGGGTTATGACATTTTCTCCAGAAGGAACCCAGTCGTTTTGGTGAAGAAGGGGCACTATTTTAAATTGGGCAAACTGATTAACCAATTTTTTTTCAAATGTTGTCTGTCATGGTCCATCTCTTTGTAAAATTTTATATGTAATGAGTAGTTTGTTTGCTTTAGAAGAACAAACAAAAAGAACTAAAAGAAAGAAGTTTTCCATTAGAAATTAGTCCTCCTAGGTACACCATTCGTCATTAACATAAGAGCCACATACGCAGATAGCACTGAAAGACAAGATATATTTAGGCATCCTTTACAACAAATCTCTCTCTCTCTCTCTCTCTCTCTCTCTGTCACAGACACACAGACACACACATGCACACACACATATACACACATGCACACTCTTCATCTCCCCCTTCCTTATTCTATGTGATACCCTCCACCATACTGTCTGCATATCCTGTCAGTTTGTTAAAGCAGTAAAATCTAATTTGCACCTGAGTTGTTTTCCTCCTTGTAATAATATCAATCTTAACTAGCACAAAAACACAGCTCACTCTTATCACTTTCTTTATAAAAGAAAATCTGCAATGCCTGTAGTGCTATGGGGAAAAAGTCAACCATCTCACCTGAGTCTGTCCCTTCTAAAGATACACTTAAAACAGTGATTCAGATTTTCTGACTCTTCTGCGTTTCACACTTGAGAACATTTAAAATGGGGCAATTTAAATTCTTAAAATATCCTTGGTTGGGGACACAATTTGTATTAATTCTACCATACTGTAATGGAGAAAAGCTGATGCTGCCATTAAAAAAAATAAAAATTAAAAAAAAAATTAAACTTGAACTTGAGTGTACCAAGCCTTGTTAAGGAAAAACCTTATTCTGCTTGCAATAGTCTACATTTCAGTCATATGGTGGATAAAATTAAGCAGAGAAACTCCTCTTGGTACATTTAAACTAAAATTGCTGAACAAATGACTGAAAAAAAAAAGACAACTGTTTTTAATGTCATTTTGAGCTGTCAAGAAAATAAGAGAATTCTTTGGAAGATAAATAAATAGAAGAAACCAAGATTTCGGTGAGGTAAATATGCTCTGGAATCCTGTGAGGATTGGCTGGGGCCTGGTGTGTAAGAGCAGGGGTTTAGGGCTTAGTAAGCCACAAGTGGTAAAGGACAAGAAGCCTGAGGCTGGATCCTAACCCCATCCCTTCCCTCTCGCCCCTGCTATGCACATGTCTCCCTCTTTAAAGTGTACCACTCGAGGGAAGACTATAAGGCTATGTCCACAATCTGATGACTGACTTCTCAAGAGCCACAAGATGGTGGAATGGTATTTTCAAGCTATTGAGAAAAAAAATAAACATACCACTTCAAATCCTGTATCCAGTCTGACTAACTTCTAAGAATGAAAGTGAAATAAAGAGATTTTCAAGTGCAGAAGAACTGAGTATTTACTGCCAACAGGCTTTCACTTTTAAAGACTGTACTTAAGGAAGAAGTAAAATAATTCTACAAAAAAAAAAGTTCTGAAAATGCAAGAAGAAATGGCTAGCACCAAAAGTAGACACATGGGTATAGTCAAAGCAACAGTGCTTATACAAAATAACAAAACAATGTCTTACTTGGGAAGTTATAAAATACAAAACTACAGTCTTCAGTAACTACGCCACATAGCAATCAAGAGTGGGAGGCAGCTATAGAGAGAACCAAACAGGCTTGAACAGTAAGAATGAAATCATCTACCCCACCCAGTTAACTATTTACGGTAACATGATTATTACTATTTTATTGTCTTCATTATTGCCCGGGCAATATGGTTTACTGTTCATTACAGGAACTGCCCTAAAGAGCCATTAAGTCCTTCACCTTAAAACAGCAAGAGTTCACTACCCAGAACCACTGAACTCACCACCTGCAAATCCTTGCCTTATGTCAACAGATTCTAAACTATTATATCGTAAGCCTTTCCCAAACCTAATCAGATCACCACACTCAAAGATCCATTTGAAACCAAGTTCAAATTCTCAACAAAATCTGGTTTTGCTTTTCCTCCCCAGACACTATTACGTCTATGGAGGTGGCCTTCTCTGTCATCATGATAAGCAATAAACAGCTCTGCCTTATCAACCAAGTGTGGTGATATCTGGGGAGTGAGCATTCCACAGCAGTTAACATGTTCTCTGGGAATTTTATATTTGGGGGATGGAGGTAAACACTGACTAGCTTTAGATATTAAGTTAAGTAGGCATTTCAAAGGTAGCCATTTCTAAAATGACAATTGATGTATACTTTCTAAAACCACAGAAAAGAAAAATGGAAGGAGAAGACAAACTAAATGAATCCAAGAAAGGAAACTGAAGACAGAGAAAAATGAGGACAGATGACAGGTACAAAATAAATGGTAACACTGAATCCAAAATTATATACATAGTAAGATTCAATATACTAGATTAAATTCCTAAGTAAAATATTAAGTTTTTTTACTGAATTCTTTAATGCTACTCACGTTCCCTTCATAAAAGAAAACCAAAATACACACAGACATACATGCACAAAGAAGGGCATAGGAAAGTTGAAAGTAAAAGGATGGAAATAATGCTGGGCCAATAGTAATCACAATTACCATGATGCAGCTTTATTAATATGAGGCATGAGATACTTTTTAAAGAAGATTTATGTATTTATTTTAGTGGGAGGAAGGGCAGAGGAAAAGAGAATCCCAAGTGGACTCCCCACTGAATATGGAGCCCGACGCAGGGCTGGATCTCATGACCCTGCATTCAGGACCTGAGCTGAAACCAAGAGTCCGTCACTTAACCAACTGCACTACTCAGGTGCCCCAAGGCATAACATACCTTCAAGCAAAAACAAAACATTACTAAAGATTAAATGAAGTCAGATCTCTGAACTTGTGTGCACCAATTAATATAATTTAAAAACATATAAAGAAGGGCGCCTGGGTGGCTCAGTGGCTTAAGTATCTGACTTTGGCTGAGGTCAAGATCTCAGGGTCCTGGGATTGAGCCTCTCATTGGGCTCCCTGCTCAGCAGAGTCTGCTTCTCCTCCTTCCTCTGCCGCGCCCCCTGCTAGCGCACATGCGCGTGCCTGCGCGCGTTCTCTTTCTCTCCCTTTCTCTCTCTCTCTCAAATAAAATCTTGAAAAGAAAGCAAAAAATGATAGGCCTACAAGGTGAAACTGACGAGTGTATTTATTCTCTATTGGAAGAATTTAACACCTCTACGTAACTGATACATCAAAAAAAAAAAATCAGGAAAAAAAATCAGGAAAGATCCTGATGTTGTGATCAGCACAACTATACAAATTGATAATAATGGACATATATAGACTTGCACCCCACAAGTGAAGAATATACCCTCTTTTCAAGTACTTTTGAAAAACATAAAAATGTGAAGCAAATAAAGTGAAGACTTTAATTTTAAACAATCACAAACGGGCCATTTTTTTTTTTTTTTACCTAAAATATAGTGAATTCAGAAATCTACAATAAAAAATGCATTTAAAAACCTTATACATATATATGGAAATGGACAATACTCTCCTGTATAACTATGGCTTAAAAGAAGCAAACAATGAATATTATAAACATCTTCAAATGGACAAAAATAAAAATAGCACATTATCAAAATTCGTAAGAGGAATGTGAAACAGGATTGAGAAATCAAATGCACAGCACTGATGACACAGTAACCTGATATTACAAGCAATCAGAAGTGCCCATCACCTAGAGAACATTCTGGCCAAAATATTTAAGCAGGACCTAATTATGAAGACATATTCAGATACATTGACACTGGGAGGATCTACAGAGCAAATAGCCTGGACTGTTCAAAAATAACAGTATCATAAAAGCCAGGAAAGGGCAAGGCAAGAGTTATAATAACCAAATGCAATATATAATCAATGATTTGTCACTGAATAAAACATAGTAAGTAGAAAGAAAATAAGGAAGTGTTAACATTTTGGGATGGGGGAAACAATGAAAAGTCAACTATACATATTAATACTAAATTTCTTGCATGTGAAAGAGGTATTGAAATTACATAGGGAATACCCTTGTTCTTAGTGATTTATTATGAAGTATAAACTGTCATTGTGTCTATAACTTCTTTTTAAATGCAGAAATTAAAGGAATAAAAAATTTTTCCCAAAGGGGAAAAATGCCTCTTAACAAAGTAAAAAAGGAAGTACTTGAAATAATAAAGAAAAAAAAATCTCCATTAATCATCATACTCAATATTGGTATATTAACAGCAAACCCTTTATTCTCACAGGCCAAATATGGAACAGTTCCAACTACAAATTAAATAATGATTAGCACTAGTTTACAACACAAAGAATAAAATAAATATCCATGAGTCTATACTGATATAATGATGGAAGCAAGGAGGAAGGAAGGAAGGAAGGAAAGTGAAGGCACAAATTTTCTTTACTAAAAAATTCCAAATTTTTTATATATATATATATATATAAATCTCTCCCATCCAGAAGGTGGAACTTTAAAAAAAAAATTTTATTTATTTATTTGAGGGAAAGAGAGAGGGACATAAAGAGAGCAAGCCAGTGCATGAGCAGGGAGAGGGGCAGAAGGAGAGGGAGAAGAAGGTTTCCCACCGAGCCAGGAGCCTGACACAAGGCTTGATCCAAGGACCCTGAGACCGTGACCCAAGTGGAAGGCAGAAACTTCAATCAACTGAGCCACCCAGGTGTCCCACACGGGTGGAACTGAATCACTCTCCCCTTCAGTGTGGGCTGGACTTAGTTACAGGCCTCCAGTTAGTAGCTAGTGAAAGGGTATTTTCTTACCAGAGGAGCAGCTCACCCTCCGTGATCAAGGTTAACACCATCAGTGATCAGAGAGGTGCCTCGGATATGCCCTCCGATATGATCTGAGGAGAAGGGCCTATCATCGGTTTGGAATCCTTCCCTAAAATTCGTAAGCTCAATGTAATCATGAGAAAAGATCTGAAAAACCTAAATTAAGAGCCGTTCTACAAACTACCTGATGAATACTCTTCAACACTGTCAAGGTCATGAAACACCAGGAAAGAGAGAGCCTGTCACGGATTGGAGGAGCCTGAGCCCTAACTGCCATATGCTTATCCTGGAAAGATCCTAAAACAAATAAAGGACATAAAGTGGGAAAACTGCGGACATCTGAATCAAGTCTGTAGTTTGGTTAATAGGATTGCATGCAGGTCAAGTAATGTTTAGTTACGCAAATGTAACACAGTTATGCAAGACCTCAACACTGGAGGAAACTTGGTTAAGAGTAGATGGAAACTCTCTGCACTATCTTTCCAACATTCTGCAAATCTAAAGTTATTCCAAATTTCAAAGTTTATTTTTTTTTGAAAAGCAAACTGTAAAATCAGAAAGAAGACAGGGATACCTACGAATACAATTAACTGCTTAAAAAGAGATGGAAAAGAAAGAGTAAAGGAACTGAAAAGAAGAAAGAAATCTTTTCCTAAATCATATGATTTTTTGCATAAATCCAAAATAATTCCCAGAACAATTATGAAAATAAATAAAAGAGCTGATAGCAAGTTTGCCAGGTAGGAGATCAATACTAAAAATCGATTACATTTCTATATGCCAGCAATATACAATTAGAAATGTACTTTTCAAGAAAGAATTTTAGCAAATCTATAAAACATATAGAAATAAATCTAAATAATTATGCATAACATCTCTGAAAAGGACATCTGAAAAATGTATAGCCAATAAAGAAGACCCTAGTAAATGGAGAAACATAAAATTCTCCAAGATGAAACTTACTTCTATTAAGATGTCAGTTCTCTTCAAAATGATCTCTCTCTCTCTCTCTCTCTCTCTCTCTCTCTCTCTCTATATATATATATATATATATATATATATCCAGTGTTATCACAATAAAAAGCACAGCAGGAGTTTTCAAGGAACTTGACAACCTATTTCTAAAAAATAAAAATAGCAAGGATGCTCCAAAAGGAGAAGAAAATGAGGTGAGACCGCCCTATCCCATAGCTTCTACATAGATGCTATGTAATTAAGACAGTGTCATTTTGGTTTTATAGGTAAGGAACACAATCAGAGAAGTAGAGTAGTGGCCCTAGAGCTCATTCATATTTTATACCTAAACAAAGGCTACAACCCATTTTTCCTAACAACCACGTAGACAGTTTTTCACCAGACTATTCTGCACCTCCTGTGTTATTTTCATATGCAACATTCCATTGTCTTGTTAAAACTTATGAAGGCTTTAAGATTTTGCCCTCCTTTCAAAGTAGCGTATTAGCTACCAGAGTTTCGTGCTGTTGACCGGAGACAGGAGCCTCCCAGGTCAGAGACATCAGCCGTCCTTGTGCCTCTTGCCCTAGTTCTTGCTTCTGTAGGTCAATGCCAAGAGGGCCACTAAACACCTGCCCATCTAGTGGGTTGTGCTACACGAGAGGCATTATATGCATGTGTGTATGCATACACAGTTATGTGTATATGTGTGTAATGTGTACTAGTAGTTAAATAAGAAAAATTAAAAGATCACCCAGCATGCCTCACCTAACTTATGACTGAGCTTCACTCAGCGTTAGACTCGACCTAAGAAAGGTGACACTTGCCGTATTTCTGAACTCCCTCCTCTTTGTTCCTCCCCGACTACATCTTCTTCTTGCCCTTGCAAATTGTTGTCCTGAGTTTTCTTAGTCTCATCTCCTGTTTTACCACATGCACATTTCCCTATAAACAGTAAATTGTTGTGTTTTTTTTTTCCTGTTTTGAAATCTAGATCGGTGGGATAATCCTGTGTGTGAACTGAATGATACAATGTTTTTAAAGTCAGTTCATGTCAGTGCAGATAGCTTAGATCATTTGTTTTCCGTGATGCATAGTATTCCATTGTATAGAGAGTCAACTTTTTTTTTTTGGTATGTTCTACTCGATCAATGTTTGGCTTATTCCCCTTGTCCAAAGGTACAAGAAAAAAAAAATTTGAGTCTATATCTAAGAATCATATTGCTATCTTAACACATTTTTCTTTTCAACTTTATTAGGTAGAGTTCAATTGATTTTAAATGTGACCAATTTACACTTCTATCAACAATATGCAAAAATTTCTGTTGTACCACATTGCTAGCAACCTTTTGGTTGTCATTCTTTTAATTTCTGGTGGTATGGTTAGTGTAAAATTGTACCTCGATATTAATTTTTTTTAAAGATTTTATTCATTTATTTGACAGAGATCACAAGTAGGCAGAGAGGCAAGAAGAGAGGCGGAGGGGGAAGCAGGCTCTCCACTGAGCAGGGACTCTGATGTGGGGCTCCATCCCAGGACCCTAGGATCATGACCTGGGCCAAAGGCAGAGACTTTAACCCACTGAGCCACCAAGGCACCCCATTGATATTAACTTTTATTTGTGTATCCTGATTACTAATGAAATTTTCATATTATCATTGGCTTCTCATATTTCGTCTTCTGTGAAATGTCTCCTCATATCTTTTGCCCAGTTTTTATTAAGACTGTTTGGCTATTAAATTTTGCTTTTCATATTTAAGTCTTTGATTCATCTGTAATTATTTTTTGTTTATGGTGTGAGGTTTTTTCATTAGGATTTTCCCAGCATCATGTATTGAATCATGTACACTTTCCCCTAGTGATGTGCAAAGCCAGCTAATTTGTAATCAGACTTCTGCATATGATATGGTCTGTTCTAGGGCTCTCTTCTGTTCCTTTGCTCAGTTGTGTACATCTGTGTTATAAAATGAAGGGTTGAGTAACAGAGTCTCTAAAGACAGCTAAGATAGCTTCCAGTTTTCAAAGTCAAAGATTACAAATGCAAGGGGGAAAAAAATGAAATGCATAGTCACAGAAAGAAGAAATGTGAAAAAAAGTCATTATACAAATGTTAAAGATACAAACTGTGATGACAGCAAGTACAAAGTTTATTTCATTTCTATTGAAATATTTATCTGTAATATACCATAAAGTGAAAATTCTCTTTTAACTTGTATATCAAAGAGAAAACAACCTCACAAAGAAGCTCAACTAAAATATTTTCATGATATACAAATGCCATTGAAGTGAAAAGTCTTCAATAAGACCACCCAACCTTGACAAGTGTATTCACATAGGATTTAAAGAGTAATATTTGTATGACATATAGTAGGTGGTCTTTTGCATGGGTGAAATATTCCAGCTGACTTTTGTTCATGAATGCTTCTGGAAGAATTATGATGGATTCCTACCTGGTACACCATAATGTTAGCTTAAACTAATTCTGCTTTCAGAACTGCATTTCTTCTTTGTGATGAAGTACCCAAATTCCTTTAATCCTATGTGTGTGTGTGTGTGTGTGAGCATCCATGTGTGTGTCTAGGTAGTATGTACCCATGAATACTACTTTTTCTTTTAAATATTTATTGTTTATTTTATTGACTTGGCTGTCAGGAAGCTTAAATGTAAAATTTTTAGTGCTAATCATAACTTAGGTTTTCTGGCACAACTACATTCCTTTATTTGGATTTTCTTTCTCTATCCCTTATTTCAAATCATTTTATTCTCTATGTACTTTGTGCTATAAATGACCTTGAATTATTTTCAGAAGTAGATAAAACTGATGAATGCATACATACAGTACGTGTCTTTTGATTTTAAAAGAAACGTAGCTTAAATAAGGTTGCAAATTTCTTGGATCATCAGAAAAACATAACAGAACAAAAGATGCCATTTAAAATCACATCATTAAAATGAAGCAACTTGAAAGACTTTATACAACAGTTACACTCTGTTTGAATTTCAAGTATGATAACTTACTTGCATATGTCATCTTCTGGGTCTTCAAGCCCAAATCTTTCATCAAATGTAAGTTGTATCCATACATTTTCCTCTGCTGCTACCAGTCTCCATACCAAGACCATATTTCTTGGGTAAGTATGAGGAAATCTTGGGCTGTGAATACTTCCATTAGTAGACACAGTAATGATTCTCTCATGCTGGGGATCTTGTACTCCTAAAGCAAAAATATAGGAAGAGACATACATTTAGCACAGATATCTAAAAAAATGACAGGCTTCAAAATAAATGTTTTTTTTTTAATCATCCATATTTTAACTCAAACAAGTGTTGGGTATGCCTCATATGATATAAACCAAGTACCACTCTCTTCAGAACTCACGCAGAAAAAAAAAGGATTATTTTAACACGATTGAGTAAAACCTGTGTGCATTTATACTCAAAAGAGCATAACCCATTAGTCTTCTTAATTACTGGAATGCCAAACTACCACCCATAGATTCCCCAAATCACAATAAAGCCGACTTAACATACAAATCTCTAAGAACGAATAAAAGATAAGTCATATTAAAATAAAAGGAAACTCCCTTATAACTCTATTTTTAAAAATACAAGTAGTGAATTTTCCCCCATTCTTTAGCAGCAATTACAGCAACTGCAGCAACTTTTCACTGAGTGTTTGTTACTCACATCGCATTATTCCACATAATACAATGTAATTTAAGCATATTGTTCCAGGGGCGCTGGGTGGCTAAATTAGGCTGAGCCTCCAACTCTTGATTCTGGCACCAGCTCAAGCCCCTGTGGGGCCCCACGCGCAGTGGGGGTCTGCTCATCTCTCTCTGGCTGATCCTCTCCCTGATAGTGCTTCCTCTCCCTCTCTCTCTTTTTCTCTCAAATAAATAAAATCTTAAAAAAAATAAATGCTGCTCTAAGAAACTTCTAGAACTTAAAAGACTGAATATCAAGGGTCATGTATTAGTTAGAAGATTATTTAGGTTAAAGAATAACCTATTTAACTGTTAAAAAAAACAAAATAATTTTAATAAGTTGCAGTTATGAGTCTTAAAGCAGCTTTTTCATTCACTAAACTTTGACTATTTCAACAATCTGGTAAGTATTATTTTATATGGTCTAACTTATAATTAAGAAGAGAGAGTAAAGACAAATGTAAGTTCCTTTGAATATACACAGTTCACATTATGAGATATATCATCACATTAGTAAATGTGTTCATGTCTATAGAATTTTTAAAATTAAGTAATTTAATGTTGCCATTTTTCTCAATGCCTGAATTTGTCCTCAGCCACAAGTAACGTATTCAGAAACATGTTCTCTCTCAGTGGATGCCAATATTTAATACTGCTATTGGTTATATTAACTTATATGAAATAACCTACTTCTTTTATGCACATAATTTAGCACTAACTACTAGGTCTCCAAAGAACAAAGAAGGATCTATCAAGTTAGATGAATTCTCGTCTGTACTGACAAATTTTCTTTTAAAAATGATGAAAATTTACTGTTATATTAAGTTAATTACCTGTTTTCAGAGATTTCCTTTGAAACTGAAATATTCCGCACCCTCTAAATTTCCTTCCAATAACCTTGATATTTCAAAGGTGTTTATAGCAGCAGTTTGTATCAAAAGTCCTTCTCATTTTTTTTTAAAGATTTTATTTATTTAATTGACCAAGAGAGACAGTGAGAGACAGAACACAAGCGGGGAGAGTGGTAGAGGGAGGAAGCAGGCTTCTCGCTGAGCAGGGAGCCCGATGCGGGATTCCATCCCAGGACTCTGGAATCATGACCTGAGCCAAAGGCAGACACTTAACGACTGAGCCACCTAGGCACCCAAAAGTCCTTCTCATTTTGACAACTAATACTTTTTAATGAATCAGTTTTCCCAATAAGATTTATTAAAATTTATTATTTGCCCCATTTTGTCTAAAAAATACCTTATATAATCCAAGGCACTCTACAAATATAGCACTGCTTACTTTTTCATACAACCTAGAAAACTACATAGCTGCTAAAAGATTTGAATTCTATTTTTACAACCAGCCAAAAAAGCTCATTGCTAAAATGTATATACTTAAATTTTGTTTACATCTTTTTTTTCCCTTTATAATCCACAATTCCATTCAACTGTAATTAAACATAATTTATATTATTTTTTTAAAAGATTTTATTTATTTATTTGACAGAGAGAGATCACAAGTAGACGGAGAGGCAGGCAGAGAGAGAGAGAGAGGGAAGCAGGCTTCTCGCCGAGCAGAGAGCCTGATGTGGGACTCGATCCCAGGACCCTGAGATCATGACCTTAGCCGAAGGCAGCAGCTTAACCCACTGAGCCACCCAGGCGCCCCTGTAATTAAACATAATTTAAAGACTGATCATCTAAGCCTTCTTTGTGGTAAAGGAATTGTAAATTTCCTTTTAAGTTAAATTACTGCCCCCAAATTTTGTCTTTAAATGCAGTGAGGTTTGTCACCAAACACATATGATTTACACACCATTGTTAAAGTTTTATGTAAATCTCAAACTACTAGGCATATAATCAGAAAAAAAAGAAGCAACAAACATTTTCTACCAAATTAAGAGTCTACATTTATAGTTTTGTTGTTTTAAAAACAATAGTTTTAAAAATACAACTTTACTGGTATTTTGAGGAAGAGACAAGTATATATTTTGTAACTATTTTATTGAATATTTACTTTTCTTATGTCTGGTGGACAAGTATACTCAAAGAAAAATAGAAAGGAAATAAAACAAATGTTTGTAGTAAAATCACAAAAATATTACAACATGCTCCTAGCTATGTACTCTAGAGAAGAATAAATCTTGGTTCATCTTAGATGGTGAATTTAGCATGAGAAATGAAAATATATATAAACACGGACTTAAAAAAATTATATGTCTTTATCTTGCCCAGACCCTATTAAGAAAGAAGTACTGAAAACTAAAATGAACCAGAAATAGAAAAAAAAAAAAGGAAAGGGAGATTAATAATGTAGATACTAACAAAAACATTAACTTGGAAAGATAGCTGTACCCTTCCTGTCCACAGGAGCATTATTTACAACAGCCAAGACATGGAAACAACCTAAGTGTCCACCAATGGGTGAAGGGACAAAGGAAATGTACTTTATATGTATAATGGAATATTACTCAGCCATAAAAAAGAAAAAATGCCATTTGCAACAACATGGATGGACCTTGAGGGCATTATACTAAAATAAGTCATACAGAGAAAGACATATACTGTATGACCTCACATGTGGAATCCTTAAAAAAAAATCAGCTCATAGATTCAGAGAACAGATTGGTGATTGCCAGAGTGGGGGAGTAGAGGGTGGGTGAAATTGGTGAAGGGGGTCAAAGGCACAAATTTCCAGTTACAAAATAAACCACGAGGATGTAATGTAATATACAACATGATGACTACAATTAATAATACTGTATTGCATATTTGAAATTTGCTAAAATAGTAGTAGATCTAAGTTTCTGTTGCACATATGCAAAAATTTCAACTATGTATGATAATAGATGTTAACTAGACTTATTGTGGTGATACATTTTGCAATGTATATAGGTATCAAATCATAATGTTGTATACCTGGAACTAATATGATGTTATAGATCAATTATACTTTAGTAAAAACAATGATGTAAATACCATAAGATTATTGACTACACATATATACATACAATGCAATTATATTGAATCATATCTATGTTATTTGATTAGTTTAGCATTAAGTCAAAGCAATTTCACAATATTTGCTACGTATATCATAGTATCAATCCCTTTAAAGATACATTTACTATGACTGAAAGAGGGTAGGAATAAGAGAAATAACAAGCAATAAAAATTATAATACTTGAGGGGCCCCTGGCTTACTCAGTCGGCAGAGCATACAACTCTTGATCTTGGGGTTATAGGTTCAAGGTACCCATTGGGTGTAGAGACTACTTAAAAATAAAAATAAAAAAAATAAAAATTATAATGCTTAAAAATGTATTATTAATAAAGAGAACACTATAAAAGAGGTTTCTAGATAATATGTCACTCATAAAAAAAGATAAATCCATTATCCTTTCTCCATACTAATGTTTTAGGTTGACTGTTGCAGAAAAGAGCTGTAGGATTAAGAATTATATACAACATTTTAAATGAAAATCATTCTATTTTCTAGGTCTTCTTCTTCTTTTTAAATTGGGCTCTATACCCAGCATAGAGACCAATGTGAAGCTTGAACAGTGACCCTGAGATCAAGACCTGAGCTGAGATCAAGATTTAGATGCTTAACTGACTCACCCACCCAGGCACCCCTGGAATAAGAATTAGATAAAAAAGAAATGTCTCGGGCGCCTGGGTGGCTCAGTGGGTTAAGCCGCTGCCTTCGGCTCAGGTCATGATCTCGGAGTCCTGGGATCGAGTCCCGCATCGGGCTCTCTGCTCAGCGGGGAGCCTGCTTCCTCCTATCTCTCTGCCTGCCTCTCTGCCTGCTTGTGATCTCTCTCTGTCAAATAAATAAATAAAATCTTTAAGAAAAAAAAAAAAAAAAAAAGAAAGGTTTCAGGTTTAAAAAAAAAAAGAAATGTCTCCAAAATTGGTTAGTTTTAGAGTTTTAAAGAACTCTGGTTCCTGTTTCACACGGGCAAGACAGCGGCAACATGTCACCTGTAAACTGGTAGATTTCGCAGATATCCTGTGCAATTTCTGATGTGTTTACTTCCAAATATGCATTATTTTGAAATTATGTTTTTGAAAAAATTATTTTCCAAATTCTTACTTGATAAATACTTACATTCATTGGTCTCATTCTTTCTTCTTTCTGCCTATAATAATCCTTGTTTATATTATTTTTGTTAGTCTGTTAATACAGTTATCTTTGCTTTTGCTCTTATTAACTCTCAATTAACAACTTTCAATTTTAACGATGATCAAAATCATATGATACTCCCCCCCACGCACACATGCCCACGGTTTTATTGACTCCATGAACTGGCACCTTTTTGCCTAGAAAACGCAGAATAATCTCACCCTAATCCTACTTGATGCTGTAGAAAGAAGATGGACTTGAGCTGTATAGCACAAACCAATCTCTCTCCATAAATTCCAATCTATATAAGAAGTACCCCATGTTCATGTTTAATATTTAAAATTCTGACTATTCATCCCAAAGTACAATACTATACTACATTGTACTACAATACAATAATATCCTAGATAGGCTCAATCTTCTCTTTCCCATACATTTAAGACAATAGCAAATTAAAGACAATAGCATTGTCTACCTCAAACTTGTTTATGTATTATAAAACATTTTCACTAAGGAAAAGAAAATAAAGGATTGTTAATATTAGGTGAACATAAAGCAAATATAATTATTTAAGATATGCTCAACTGAATTTCTTGAATTTATCCCAGAAGATGATCACTTTATTCCTCAAGGTAATGAATAGTCAAAACTTATATATTGGAAACCTATTATGTTTCCTGCTCCGTTCCAGGTGCTTGGGGTATCACAAACAAAACAAAGCCTTTTCCTCTTAATGTGACAACTTCCAAGACTATACGTTAATATCATTCATTCCTAAACTAGGTATACAGTAACTAATGTTCAGCTGCCAAAACCTACTTCAGATGTCTCTTCTTTTAGAATTCCGTATCTGACAAAAACAGAGAGGGAGACAAACCACAAGAGACTTAACTCTAGGAAACAAACTGAGGGTTGCTGGAGAGGTGGGGGGTGGGGATGGTAACTGGGTGATCGGTATCAAGGAGGGCACTTGATGGGATAAGCACTGGGCATTATATGCAACTGACACACCACTAAATTCTACCTCTGAAACTAATATCACACTATATGTTAATTAAATTGAATTTAAATAAATAAATAAAAGAATTCCATCTTTGATTCCCATTGTACGTTCCCTTGGGCCAGCATGTTTTAATGATAATGTATGGGTTTACCTTCCTTACCTTTACCACATTATTCATTCCTAAACTGTAAAGGCATTTTACTTAAGTCCAGAAGCTAACCACTGGTCTAGCTCTGTGCCTTGCCCATGGCACTAATTCATACAAATTGATAGTGCATATTAAAAAAAAAACAATATCCCATGGGAAGAACATGTCGGAAGACAAATTTACATATTATGTCAATGCTTCATTCTCCATTCCTAAGATCCTAGTGACTGCACATGATAAAGATAAGATTTTACAATTTATACACCTTCTAATTAAGGCCCCTTAATTCATTTCTGATATCTTACTCAAAGTCCACCTATTATAACCTACACATATATTTTAGCTGAAGGTGATAGGTCACAAAGTACTCATTATTGAGATTTGCCATTTCCTTATTTTGCTTGCTTATTTTAAGAAAGTAAACCATGTCCTATAATTTTACCACACTCCACGAATTCCATAATTATAGTCATTATTTTATCTTAACTCTGAAATATGAATAAACTGATGATAAAAGCTGTTATTTTAGGCAAGACACTTGATATCAGACTTCGCTTTTTATAAACTAAAGATAATCACAAGCTGTTTTAAAGTTTACATGAAATGATAACTATATAAATTAATCACCTTAATAACTAAATCAGTATGTATGTGAAGCAGAAACTTTGTCCAAAATATGCTGTCTAATTAAAATACAATGAGAGAAAATTTATTATCAGATATCAAGTTTTCCTGATGTCAGTGAATAGGAGATTGCTATATAAGATAATGCAAAATTGGTCATGTATACAAAGATTCTAATTTTGCAAAGATCAAATTAACTGAGCAACAAACAGCGATGTTTAGGCAGGGATTTCAAATTTCTGGTTCCATTCTACAGGCTCATTAGGAGGTTTGTAGAAATTTTGCCATTTCCTTGACCTGACATTATCTTCAAAAAAAGGTTTAAATTATTTTGCATTTACTCAGAAGCACAAGAATTTACCCTTTAGCCATGATAATAACTACAGGTGATAGTAAGAAATGGGGGTCTTTATTCAGGAAGTTCATAGCATATCTTCCACATGCAATGAGAAAAAGTTAATATGGTGAGTATATCCCTAACATCCCATCATTACTATGAAGCAGCCACTGGAAAAGAAGGACTGGATTGACCCTACCCAGAAGCATGCACAGAAAACCAATATAAGCCCATTTCCCTCACACATGTATGATTTTAATGGGCCAATCAGAGTGAATCCAATTCCTTTTCTTCAACAGTTAAGAATAAGATCATTTCGGGTGAAGAAGTGAGATCCAGAACTACTGTAGCCATTAAGCTTGTAACAAAATCCAGTCGGATGAAAAAGTCAATGCACAGAAGTAAGCAGATAAATGACAGTGCAGAAAAATGGAGCTAGATCCCAGATCCAACTACACAATAAGTTCATTCCATGTCTGGGCTTCTCAGGTCCATGACTAAATAAATCACTTTTATTACTTAAGCCAGTAAGAGATATATATATATATATATATATATATATATACACACACACACACACACACACACATATATATATATACACACATATATATATACACACACACATATGTGTACATATACATATGTGTGTATATGTATATATATACATATATATACATGTATAATTTGCAACCAAAGTCATTATATAGTGAACATGTCTGAGATTGCCTGCGATGGCCTTCATTTAGTCCTGTGATCCTGGTGTGATTATTATCAGTGTTCCCTTTTCATGCTCTAAAATACCTGATTTAAAAAAATAAATAAATAAAATAAAATAAAATACCTGATTTAACATCATAAAGAACACAGCCAATAAGGTCTATAAAATTCTTCTGGTATTGAGGTAAGAGATATAGAATGGTAAAGATTTGACAGCATGGTATTTTAGCCTTAAGGTGAGGGTAAAAATAACTTCTTTTGATTTTACACAATGGGATACAACATTTTCAAATGAAGGCTCAATTATGAAAGATAAACTGGCAATTATCTTCTTACCTATTATGTCACAGGACAAACAGCCAAGTATATATAAACACAGAGTCTCAGTAAAGCTTTTATTGCATACCAATTAATAATGAATACAACTGTATACACACCCCACTGTAGTGAGCCATGTTTAGGCAATGGCATTATTTTTTTATCCTGTGTTAAACTGTGCACTATTTTAGATATCCCAAAAAGGCCAATCAGAATGTAGAATAGAAATAAGTTAGGAGTAATTCACATTACAAAATAAGCATTCCCTTTAAAGATTCAGTATTTATTTCATTTTTCAATACTTAATCAACTCTCTCATTGAAATAAAACTATTATTCAATGTAGAAAGTTTATATAAAATATGAGAAATTCTGAAATATTTTAAGCTGAATACATTTATATGAAATGATATTATCATGACAAAAATTGGCTAGTGTGATTTAAGCACAAATTCGTAATTCATGACAAATAAACAAGCTTACTTAAGAGAAAATATGTTCACTAAAAAACCTCATCTGTTTTGAAGACTCAATATCTGTCTGTTTTCTGTCTGCACTGGGCATATAACTTGCAACATTCAGACTGGAGTTTACCAGCAATTTCAAACATGGAAGTAGCTACCTATTTCCTTGTGAACAAACAATGGTTAGATACTACTGACATTCTGATGGAAAGGTGTTTAAAATTCATCAGTGAAAAAAATAATGAAAAGGTAATCGATACAAAGTTACTCTTTCACAGAAAACATGCAAGTAAGGCCATTAGTTTATGCCTTTATTGAATATTTAAAATATCTTTAGAATTCTCTTTTAGGTTAAGCTTTCAATTAAACAAGACAAATGATTCCTAAGAAACTATTAAGAAAGTAGGAATAAATTTATTTCAGTCTTCATATATCCAGCGATCATTTATGCTGAAAAATGAGGCTACCATTTCCCACTTACATTAGTGTTTCATGTTCACAGGTGAATGCATATAATGTATAGCAATAAGCCTCTGATTCTCTTATGAATAATACAAAAGACAGAAAAATAATGAATTCAATCACTTCTTTACAAATCATGTCCTCCTATCTTATGTTTTAAATGTTATTAAATGCTGCTGATAAGTGACATTGTTTGCATTTCCATAAACAATATTTGAGATTTATAAATTATTTTTATAGCAAGATCTTTGGTTTTGGCAGTAATCCCACATAATAACATCAAGAATAAATGGAGCATTTATACTGGGACATGACTGCCCCTTCAAAGGCTAATTAACCAAACTGTGTTCATGAATGTTCTAATCTTACTGCCCTGCTGGAAAACACCACTGCCTCACACCATACTACCTCAACAACTCTTGTCAATCTTGAAGTCATGTTAAAATATAAATAAGATATAAACATGAGATTTTAAAAGAAATGAAAGCCATAGTTAATATTAAAACACATCATTTTGGTGGGGAAATAGGTGGCCTAAATTTTACTTCTCAAAGCAAAGATATTTTTAATTGGCTTGAATATGTCCATTAACAGTACTCTTTAGCAACAGCTAGCTTTATGACAGTAGTTTCAAAATTAAACCAAGATCTGAGGGAAAAGTTCTAAGAAGAGAAGCTGAACCTAGATTAGAACAGATTCAAGATACACACTTTTATTCAAAATAGAAACTGAACTGGACTTTAAGGAGTCTAGCAGAAGTTTCATTTGTGAGGAATGGTTATTTTTCAACACATCATTATCTCTAGTTTCTTCAACCATATTCAAAAATACCCATTTGCCTATCTTCTGATCTCAATGAAGACTTTGAGGATATTTCTGTCAGATTGGACACTGTCAAATGCCACAGAAGATTTGAGAGTTCTTCTTTATGGTACTTGCACTATTTATATGAGTGTAATCCCACAGCCAGCAAATGGACTGGCTGCATTCATGACCTCCCAACAAGTAAACAGACCTGTTTGAACACAGCATTTCCTTGAAAATTCTTGTTCACGAAACCCAATTTTGATGTTGAAAATTCTCCCCCTCCCCCATATTCCCTATAAATCCAACCATTCCTCTTCTGAGAGAAATGGAACACTGTCCCCCAAAATGGAACAAAGATATGGAAATAAATGCCCAGGGATTGAGGAGAGCAGGAGAAAAGGAACAGAAAAAAAATAATTTAACCACAACAGGTTTAACAGAACTCATTATCTTGACAAATGGCACTCAATCTTATTCTCAAGTTGAGAGAGGCTTTTTAAGAAAGATATGCATGACACAAATCTTAAAAACAACTAAACTAATCCTTTAAATACATGATTTAAATTTACACACATCTATTTCTGCACAATATACAAACTAGCAACTATTTTAGAACAGTTATCATACTTGAAAATTCAGTTGCAATGTTATATTCTTGTTGAAAGTCAACAAAAAAAAAGCAAGTCAACCAAAACAAAAGATTTCTGATGAAGAAGCCATATAGCAACAAAACATAAGAGAAACCTGATATAAATATATATTAAAACTTTTATTCATTAATAAGAAATTTTTCATTAAGTACTTTTCATTAAGTACTTTCTGCCAGAAGGTACTTAATAAAGGATGGGGGGAAATGTCTAAGAAACACCAGAATCATCCATTACACTTTGAGAGATACACTTCTACTCTATATCACAACAGTGAAAATAAAATGCCAGGGACATTATCCTTTAACATTTCAGAGAATACAGAAAGGAGAAGAATAGAGACATTTCAGTAAGCACACTACAGTCTGAAGATCATTAGGAATACAGTAACAACACAGGAGCATTGGGACGACCAGGTAAAATTTGCAAGTACAAAGACAGAAAAACTCCCAGTATGAAAGAAAGGAATTAAAATCTGTACTAGTTCATGTTATAAAATCAGATAAGAATATTACACCACCTAAACAAATCCTCCTCTTTAATATGGTTCACTACATCAACCTTAATTATGTCAGAGTGCACAATAAGAAAAGCTTAAAAAATCAGAGTAAATAAAAATATATGTTTTGCTTACCTTTTAAATGTTCTTTCTCCTCTTTTCTATGCCAGTCCAGATGCTTGGGTATAGTTCCTCCCTGCCAGTAGATGGAGATAGTAAAATTGAGTCTTTTGGTGACCTCGCATCCTAATCTAGGTGGTTCAGAATCTTCAATTTCAGATTTTGGAAGTAAAAAAATTTGAATGATTGAAAAGACACAAAAAACTTGTAAAAATTATTATGTGAGTCAGTCAAATGAACTTTTATTCATGGTCATTTGTACCAATCTTTAAGGGACAGGGTCTTGGCTGGCATAGAAAAAAATAAAAGAAAGAGCATTATTTTGTAGGATAAATTCCCTTGACTCTTCATTCTTCCCAGAGCTTGCTCATTTACTCAACAATTATCTATTGACTACAACTCAACAGTAGCTTGCAAGTTCCTAGCCAGATGCTTTCATGCACATTATCTACTTAATGTTTTTAACAACCCTGTGAAGAAGTCATGATTGGCCCCAAAAATCTTGTCCCAGAAACTGTATTTTTTAGTTCCATATGGTGAGCTGACTGTTGGCTTGCCAAGTTCCTGTAGTCCTCCCGATGTTCAGTTAATGGCTTCTCAGATTTAGGGAGAATGATTTTCTTCCTCCTACTGATAAAGGAGACCTTGAAGTTGTTGAAAACTCACTTGGTATTGATAAAAACTATTTGTGTGTTATTTTGTTTCAAATTAGTACAAGACCTCTAACAGCTTCTCAGGCAGAAATTCAAAGGCAAAGTTACAGCCATTTTACGGAGAAATAAAATGGGGTTCGGGAGAAGGGTTTCACAAAATATTTTTTTCTTTAAGAAATTGTGCACTTAATATCGAATTCAAAGGGATAAACACTAAAATTTGTGATTACTAATAATGTCTTATAAAAACAGTAAAACTAATAACATTTTCCAAAGATACTAGAGGACACATAGGCACATCCTGAGGATGATAAAGAAACAGAATGGAAGAACATTCAAAACTGAATTTAATATTAGTGATATCACAAAATAATTGGTTTCATTTTTCTCACCTACTTTAGTAAACCCAATGAAATTTTAATTAAATAGAATATTTACCTAATTCTTATCACAAGTAAAGTCTAGGTTTCAATACTCTTGGTAGTCAAGATTCGTGATTTTACTTCAACAGGACGCACTTGGGGAAAATAGGGTATCACACAACTACTCCAACAAAAGTAACACCATATTTTTTTTTGGCTGTCACATGACTTTAAAAACCAAATATATTATGCAAACTTTATTACTGTGAAAATAGTGTTGGTTGGCACAGTAAGTTGACCATATAATTTCTTGACCAAACCAAAATATTTTTAAGAATAAAAGATGATGGTATTCATTGTGTTGGGACAACAGACAGAAACTGTGATGTTCCCCAGAAAACATGAACATATGCCTACCTAATGAAAAATGACAACATTAACTTTCAATCCAGAGCTTTTGAGCCTAAATCTTAATCTCTTTCCATTCTACCACAAAACTCCAGAAAATCTTTTAACCTGGACATTTATGTGATTAATTCTTAAGTATATGTTTTCCTATTAGCATCCTCATTCAACTTAACCCACTGAACAGAACTTCTTCTTTGTTTTCATAAATTTGGTAATATTATTACACTTATAGTACTTTATTTCAGGGTAGGTTAAAACGAAAACAGCAATCCTAAAACCTTTTCTGTTGAACTGCTTTTTTAATGGCTTGAGATGCATTGCTAATATTACCAATGAAGCAGGAGACATTTTGACCAATTATTACTGATTTGCTGGATTCTGGTTCCATTCCTTGGGTCAGAACAATAGGGTGACATTAATTCTACTCCCAATTATAAACTTTCTTCCAGAATTTGGTGCTCCTTTAAAATGATAAATTCCACATTAACTCACAAAAGATAAGAGATCATTTAAAATATGTTTAGGGACACCTCAGTGGCTTAGTTGGTTAAGCACCTGCCTTTGGCTCAGGTCATGATCCCAGAGTTCTGGGATCCAGTCCTACATTGGGCTCCCCACTTAGTGGGGAGTCTGCTTCTCCTTCTGCCTGCCACTCCCTCTGCTTGTGCTCTCTCTCTGACAATAAATTTAAAATCTTAAAAAAATAAAATATGTTTAATAATTAGTGTTTAAAATTATGGAAAATGAAAATGTACTAAAAAATAAAAATGGTTTATCCTTCACAATGAATGCAAGTCTTACGTATATATTCACTACCTTGATTAGTTTTTAAAGTTTCTGTGTGTAATTTAATTGCACTCTAAAAGATCATGGATTTTGCCGACATTTCTGTTTTGTTTGGTTTCCATTGTTTTTTACTGGACTATTGTATCCTTCAAAGTATAATATGGTGACTTACACATAAGAGACAATTAATATTTGTTGACTGGGTGAACTGCCTTAGAATAAAGCCCATGGTTCACCTACAAAGGTATTTAGAAAGAAAATTTCATGGATAAAAAGGATGCAATAGGGCTTGATTACCAGCCTATCATTATTTTCCGAAGATCGTTGGCTTAAGAAGAATTGACTAAACTCCTTCACATTTCTGAACAGACACCAGCAGCTGTTGCCAGGTCATCAGACAGGTTTCTGTGCAATAAAGTTATGTTAAATTTGTATTTGGAATTGTTTTGCCATGATCTCTAAAATAAAACTTCCAACAACCATGAGATTTCTCCTAAAGAGCATCATATTCAAGGAAAAAAATGATTACTCCTTTCTGAAATCAAAAGTTATGTATCTGTTTAAAAAATAACATCCCCATTCTCCTGGCCAGACTTGGAAATACACATATATGCTAAGCAACAAAAAATGTGATATTTTTTCTTTTCATGACTCCCTTCCTTACCACAATTCCAGGATCAAAATTTGTTTTAGTTAGTCTTATGCTTTAATTTTTCTGGGCCAGATGACAGGTATCAAGGGTAATAATATTTAGAATTGAATGTAAGTATTATGGTATGGTGGAAGAAAACAGTAGCCCCATTATGATAAAAAGCATGCCAGTAGGATGATCTGAACAGAAGAATATAATAATGTAGGAAGTTTTTGAGACAAAAACAGACCTTGACATGATTTGCTAAATAATGTCTATAATCCTCTGTTCCTTTATAATTGCTCCAATTATAAAACTAGGCTTCAGAATTCCTCAAGTATGTTAAACTTCTGTACCAAGTATTTAAAAACAAGAACTATTTTTTTCTATCCTTTTAAACCAATGACTTGAGAAAGTTTTGAGAATCTGATGAAAGATATGGGTGCTCAAACCAGAAAATTATATATCTAAAGACTTACTCTCATAGTTTTCACACGATAGCATACAATTTCAGAGTATTTGTCCAGCCCCTAAAAACTATGTCTGAACCCTTTTATCTATGAAATCAAGGCTAAGAACACTTTCTCCAAAAATAACTTGTCCATTATAAAGCAAAACAAACAATGAGTTCTTCATTCCAGAATCAGGCAGGCTAACAATGCCATTTTGGTAAAATAGTATCAGTGTAAAAGAATAACTGATTTAGCAATCAAGCACTGAAAAAGAAATGCATTCTAAGGGACTAACTTGAGTTTTGGAGTAAGCTGGAAAAAAATGTAGATATAGGTATACAGTGTAGGTACTGTATGTTTTTTACATAAAAATAATGACAGTATTTCACAGATTTCCAATGCAACTGTATAGAAATATTTAAAATATTTTCTGGAAAAATGTATCTAAAATATGTAATTTAAAGACAAAGGAAGATTTCTTTACATTCACTAAAAAAATGTATTATCTGTCCTAAGGAAATTTTAGAGATCTGTAATCAAGAAACATATACATAAAAGAATACAGCAGATAATTTCCTTGTACTTCTACATTTCAACAAGAAGAATTTACTATAACAGTTTTTAAGTACAAATGATAAGAACAGTTGCTAATTTTTTTTTTAAAGATTTTATTTATTTGTCAGAGAGACAGAGCAAGAGTGAGCACAGGCAGATAGAATGGCAGGCAGAGGCAGAGGGGGAAGCAGGCTCCCTGCTGAGCAAGGAGCCCGATGTGGGACTTGATCCCAGGATGCTGGGATCATGACCTGAGCCGAAGGCAGCCGCTTAACCAACTGAGCCACCCAGGCGTCCCAATAGTTGCTAATTTTTGAGCACTAATAGTGGGTTAGAAACTGTTAGGCACTCTCGTGAACTATCTCATAGCAATGCTGTGTGAGAGTCTTGATCATTACCACTCTACCAGAGAGAAAACCTCTAACTGGACCAAGATACCATGAACATTAACAAAAGACACCAACAACAAAATAACAAATGTGGGCCCCACTGGAGAAGATGTTCTAATGACAAAACTGTTTTCTTCTTCTTCTTTTTTTTTTTTTTTAAGGATATTATTTACTTACTTGACAGAGAAGAGAGAGAGAGAGAGAGCGAGCACACACTCAGGGGCAGGCAGAGGGAGAAACAGGCTCCCTGCTGACCAAGGAGCCCAATGTGGGACTCGATCCTAGGACCCTGGGATCATGACCTGCCAAAAGCAGACACTTAACCGACTGAGCCATCCAGGCACCCAAAGCTGTTTTCTTTCAATGCTATCATCAGCAGTACCCCTGATGAGTAATAGCAGGAGTTTATACGTTTTTCAATAGGTGGTGGTTTTTCTGAGCCATGTAGGTGGGTCAGGCAACATAACATTTATCATTTGGTCCAAGTTTTTTCGTGACTGGGCTAGTAGTGATTCATTTTCAGAAGATATTTAAGAAAGCATTAGAAATTTCCCTCTACCTTTTTTTTTTTTTAAACAACAAAAAAGCCAGGTTGAAAAGCAGTAACACAAGGGATACCTTTTAAATAGTCATTGGATTGAGGATCATGTAATACACAGGAATCATCATCACGGCTCTATTTGCTTTTGAAGGGTGTGAGTGGGAGAGAAAGAAAAGACAGTCATTAACTGTGATCTCCTTATTTTTTCACGTACCCTCTCTCTAGAAAAAAAATGTAGTACAACAGTAGAATACAGTATAATAAGCCCAATATCATAAAAGTCCTAGAGAAGGGTGAAGTTATAATTAAATAAAATTATTTACTTAAAGTTTACTCCTTAGTCAAGAATAAAATATTTTAGTATGTGTGTTTAAGCCACAGCTTTTAGGAGCTCCTTAGCTTCTGTGACAGTAGAATTTTAATTATCTGCACAAAGATCTTCCACATCTTTCTTTCTTTTTTTTTTTTTAGATGAATTAAAAGGTAGAGATTTTCTAGTTGCAAATAGGATTTTTTTTTTCATTATATTCCCATAGGCTCTTCATCACATCACTTTATGTTTCCCCTTGATACTTAAAACTCTCTGAAATTATCTTACCTAACATGTGTTTGCTTTATTGTCCTTCTCTCCCTTCCAGAAGATAAGTTTCTTGGACCCAAAAGTCTTATATGTATAGTTTGTTTCCTTCCCAACAACTTCCATAGTATGTTGCCAAAAGGATGTGTGCGATTTACATTTATCGAATTAATACATTCATTATTGATCTAATGCTATGTCTTCAGTGTACAAGAGTCAGACTCTTTGTCTTAACTGTTGTATGATTTTATAATCCTGTCATCTGTTAGGAGGTCAGCAAAAGACTAGAATCCTAGCCAGGAGCCTATAATAAATTAGGAAAGTCTACTGAAAAAACTGATTGACTTACTTCCCCATTTCATGCCTCTTCCTATTTCTTTTTTCCTTCACCTCTTTCTACACATTAATGAGACATTAATAAGTATTTTTCCTCTTCTTTTACCATAATAAGATTTTCTTTTTCCTCCCCTTCCTCCTATCCATTTGTCTTACCCAAGGGAATCTCATTAGAACTAAAGTTTGAAGTGTTTCAAGACAGACAATATTTCATAGTGTTATAAAACCACAAGGCTGAAGTGAACTTAAGAAAATGTTTTTGGGGCACCTGGGTGGCTCAGTGGGTTAAGCCGCTGCCTTCAGCTCGGGTCATGATCTCGGAGTCCTGGGTTCGAGCCCCGCATCGGGCTCTCTGCTCAGCAGAGAGCCTGCTTCCTCCTGTCTCTCTGCCTGCCTCTCTGCCTGCTTGTGATCTCTCTCTGTCAAATAAATAAATAAAATCTTTAAAAAAAAAAAAAGAAAAAAAAGAAAATGTTTTTGTCTTAAATCCTGAATGAAAAGATGAGCCCATATTACTGTCCTCAACTTCTAAGAAAGTTTCCTTTTGAGTATGCCGTATCTGTGAAATTAACTCTTTTCTATAATCTTCCTAAAGTTGTTATCCTTGTCACATTTAAATGTCTTTTATCCTCTTCATCTATAAATAAACTGATATTGCAAAGTTGTTTCCACAAGGCTTATTAATCCAAACTTATTTTCTAAATGATGTATGAAATGTGTGCTTCAAAAGAATGCTCAGTCCCCATGCAGTTGATACATAAATGCCACGCAGATTAAGAAATCCTTTCAATACAGAGCCATTTCCTAAAGGTAACTAAGTAACTCCTCATCAGTACACGTTTACACAGTATTCCGAAGTTTAACCCAATTATACTGCGATTTATCTGTATATTATACCTTGCTATCATTATATGACATAAAAGCTGTGCTTTGTAAAACTGCTGGAAGATTTCATTAGAGAAACTGTACAAAGGAAAAAATAATGGCGAAAAGATACCAGAGAACACTGACTGCTGAGTGATTGAAAGCGCTAAAAGTAAATGTGGAGGGAAAATCCTATAGGTAAACAGAATGATTGTTCGAAAGCAGGCGGTTTTTGTTTTGTTTTGTTTTTGTTTTTGTTTTTTTAGTGTATAATGTATGGTGCAAAGAACACCAATGTGGGAAGAAAAAGGTCACCATCCTTCCTATTAACTGCTCAGTTTGTAGGCAGCTGCAACTTCTCTTAAGTAGATGCTGGCTTAGGGGTTTTTAATCAGCTTATGGTGGGAAGAGGCGTCAAATATTCCCTGCAAATATTAACACTAAGAAAAAGGAGACAAATGGAAGGAACTGGAACAAATCCAGGTAATTTATAAGTGAACATGTTTAAAAAGGATTCGATTTTAAACTATTTTCTTGGCAAAGACAGGAAATCAACACAAGAAACAAGCAATAACAGGGACCCGGTGAGTATAACCAAAAAGTTAATGTGTCATTCTGACTTTTTGATTTACAAATTTGACCAAGCAAAGAAATGATGCAGTTGTAATAAAAAAGAAAAAAAATAAAATGAATGAAGATATTTACTTTTTAAATGGGCCATGGATAAGAGAACTCAGCCTTCAGCTATTTTAAATAGACCTTCAGCTATTTTTAAAGCTTTCAATCATCTTTGCTCAGTATGGACATATTAATGTTTTTGCTTATGGACTAATACAATCTGTGTTTACAATACTAAATTCAAATGAAAATGAATTAAGATAGCCTCCAGGAAAATCATTTTAAGGAAATATACTGCTTAGAATATACTGCCTATGTATTTTAGACAGGAGCTTAAATAAAAACCACTTTAAGCATATTATTTCAAATTAAGTGGATTCTCTGGATGATTTATGAAACTGCTAGCCTGTAATACTTCAGGATGATTGTAAATGGACACTGAAATCCTGATCATGTGTTGTACATAGAAAGATAAAGTTGACACCAAAGGATCTATTGATTTCACACTTATAATTTTATACTACTGTGTATTAGGTAACTCTGAAGGTTATTTCTCTAATAATTTTTCTAGTAGGTCCACATCTTTTTAGTTCTCAATAATTCAGTGGCACTTTTAAAAAGAAAAAAAGCTAATAAGTTAAGGAATAAATAACAAAGTAAACTAACCTGAGATTACAAAAATAAACCACTTAAGAAAACCACTCATAATCTAAGATGACTTAAACTTCTAATTTATCATTGCAGATTAAATGTAATAGTTTTGTCCACTCTGGTTGTAACTGGATCACTTTAACACAATAGTCACATTTACCATGCTTATATTAAATATAATAATATACTGTAATTTATTTGTACATACACAGACACATAAAGAGACACACATCAATAAATCCATATGTAAAACATTATGCCACAGGTGTGAATTTCTGGGTAACCAGAGCAATGAGTCTACAGCATGGAAGAAATGCAAACAAGACTAGATCTTCAAATCCAAAAAAGCTGATTAAGGATTTGTTTTTTCTAGCACATACATTACCAAACATTTTTGGTGGTATCGCTTTGATGCACTCCAATTGGAATACCCTGTTGACTCAAGGCTTCAAAGGGCTGGCCAGAGTCTGACTTCATGCACAAAGCCCCTAGACCTATAGCACACAATGATCTCATCCCATCTCAACTCCTGAGGCACATCTGTCAGACTCACTCATTTTGCAGTTTAAGCTTTAAGGCTTGAAGGATGTGTTTAAGTTTTATCTCTTAATGAGACTGAAAATCAGTTAAGGCCACAAAATAAATCTTATCATGGTTTCCTTTCAACATCCCATGTTAATGCCACTGAATATAAAATTTCAAATGATTTGATCTTTGATTAAAAAAATGCTTCTGCACATAATACGCATTTAAGTACACATGCATTTTAGGACTGCTATGAATTACAAAGTTCATCTGTACTATTAGTCCTCCGTAAAAAACTCTTACACTGAAGGTATATGTTTAATGTTAAATGCATGACATAATGTACAAAATACGGAAAACATTTATTATGAATGCTGCCCTTCCAAGGCTAGTTTTTTCCAACAACTTTTTACCCTTCAATAGTGACTTCCTAGGGACAGGATGAGGATGAACAGTTTGACCAAAGCACTTGTCTCCTCGCCTCAGCCCCAACTCCCAAAGCGAGGATGACTGCCAGCTCCTTCCAGGCTGCCCAGTTCAGAATTCTTGCTTTGGTCACTGCTTTGGTCACTACACAAAAGTGTAGTAAATAGTGGTTCTTTTTTTCCCCTTTTTTAAGATTTTGTATTTATTTGAGAGAAAGACAGAGAAAGAGAGAAAGAGAATACAAGTGTGTGGGGGGTGGGGGACAAAAGGAGAGGGAGAGAGAGAATCCCAAGCAGGCTCCACAATGAGTGTGGAGACTGATGCAGGGCTCTATCTCAAGGACCCTGAGGATCATGATCCAAGGCAAAATCAAGAGTCAGAGGCTCAAATGACTGAGCCAACCAGGGGCCCCAATAACTAGTGGTTCTTAATATGATTTTGGTTAGTACATAAAAAGGGCATGTTCTTTATCTTAATAATTGATAATCCATTTCAATAAATATTACATATATAAATATTATATTTTGCTTCCATGGACATTTCCTAGAGCTTCTTTTAAAACTTTATTTAAGAAAAAAGTTCCTCAATGTAAGAAAAAATACTTACTGAATCGTGGCACAGGTAAATATGATTGTGTAAAAGTTTGTGAAAGTATGGTCAAGTCTGAGGTTAAAGCTATCAGGTCACGAAGTTGGAACCAAACCTGATGTGTTCATCATTTTACACCACAGGCTTCAAACATTTTTGGACTTAGGCTCTTAACATACAACTGCAGAAAGCATATAATGGATAGCTTTTGTCCATTGATTAAAAAAAAAAATGAAAGACATCAGCTTTGAGCAAAATACAGTCTTCTATGTCAAGGAGTAATTCGAAGACACCAAAGTCCCAGTGTTCCAAAGTTCTTCTGTTACTTACTAAATTGTCTGCAACAAGTCACTCCTGGTCAAAACCCTGAAGACCCAGGGTCATCCATGAATTACAATTCTATAACAAATTTGGTGTTTATTATTACATATGCTTATATCATCATTTGCAGTAGTGGCTCTCCAGAGATTTATGGGACTGACCAGGGTGTGGCATGGCCAAATACTAGACATGAAGTACCCTCCATGTTAAAACCAACAGCATAACAGTCCTTTGAATGGTTAGTCGTGATATGAGACATTAGATTATGAGATATTCACAAAATGTGACAACAAAGTATCCCTGTGTATTATATAGTTAATAAACTGTCTTAACCATAATAAAAAGGAAGGTAAATTCATATATAAACAAATGGCCATCTTCAAAGGATTTTTTTAAATATTTTTTATTTTATTTATTTGACACAGAGAGAGAGAGATCACAAGTAGGCAGAGAGGAAGGCAGAGGGGGGGGAAGCAGGCTCCCTGCTGAGCAGAGAGCCCCACTCGGGGCTCGATCCCAGGACCCTGAGATCATGACCTGAGCTGAAGGCAGAGGCTTAACCCACTGAGCCACCCAGGCGCCCCATCTTCAAAGGATTTTAAAAGCAAAATATTACAGACCATAAGCTATATATCAATATTTATTTGAATATTTTAAATATTAAATATCCAGCTTTGAAGACTCAAACCTAACAGTGACTTTAAAATGGTAAGTCAAACCCTGGAAAATGATACAAACTGAAATACAACTGAAAATGGAGCCTCACAAAACAGATCTTACACTATCTGGGGAGAATTGCCACAAAGGATAAAGTCAAAGTATGTGAATGAGAAGTAAATCAGCAGCTTACCTATGATTTGACTTAAGGAAATAAAAAAACCTCAATCCATCTGAAAAAGAAAAAAAGGTACTGAAGGTATTGGAAAAAAAAAAAACTGCACCTTCTCCTTCACCTGACTCTTAGTCAAGAACACTGAATTTATGCTGGACTAAATAAACATTCCTCTATTTGAGGACTTATTTTTAAAATGGGCAGAGCCATTTTATGTGTCTTCCTAGCCTTTCATATGCATGGCCAGTCAGATATTGCAATTACCTGAAAGCAATGCAAAAATACTTGATGAGTGCACGTAGGAAGGAGAAATGGCAGGCACTAGAATTGCAGGCGAGAAGGTAGACTGCTGTGAGCAGTGTGCATTCGGGAACACCCCCATTAACTGCACATGGCGGGATTTCTAGACATCTGTCATGCCCTCCTTTGGATTAGAATAATGGAATCTGAGGCAATAAAGATTAAAGAAAACCTCACCTCACTGGAAAGTGCTAGGTCTGAGCATATCAACCTTCCCTCTAGTTTCAGAACTGAAGAGAGAGTATGACCCTCCTTCAAGAGGATGATGAGCCGTTTGCAAGGAAGTCCACGCACTCTATCTGCCAGTGAAAACTAGGTCTTGCCAGATGCGTCTTCATTCAAACAAGGTAAGTGGAAAAATAAATATATGAAGACTATAAAAAAAAATACTGTGATACAAGCAAAGATAGTATTATCCTGACAAATCAGAGAGAAAATGTATCTCAAAAGTGATTTACTTAGCACAGAAAACTTTAAGAAAGAATGTGAAAACTGTTTTATATTACAAATGAAATGTTGAGGGACCATTAACCCTGAGATGTGGGAAAAGTTAGCAGAGACTACAAAGAATGGAAATTCAACCTAAGAAATGACAGATGCTTCTAAGGAAGAAAATATAGAAGCTGGAACAAAAACAGAATCAGGGATTCCTGGGTGGCTCAGTCGTTAAGCATCTGTCTTTGGCTCAGGTTAGGATCCCAGGGTCCTGGGATGGAGCCCGGCATGGGGCTCACTGCTCAGCGGGAAGCCTGCTTCTCCCTCTCCCACTCGCCCCGCTTGTGTTCCCTCTCTTACTTGGTCTCTCTCTGTCAAATAAATAAATAAAATCTTAAAAAAAAAAAAAAGAAAGAAACAGAATCAAACACAAATATTTTATCGTGCTGGAAAAAAACACAAAACAAAATGACCTGAGTAAGTAAATAAAAAGTTTCCCTGTGTCCTTCACAAACTTAATGAAAGAAAATCTATTCGTAATCATTTCCTCACAAAATTTTAAATTATAAAAATGTGGGGAAAAATTCTGAAGTAAAGTTATTACTTATTACTAATTATTAATTAATTAATAATTACTTATTACTTATTCTTTCTAGTCTCCCTAACAAAGTTTTGAAAGAGGGACCATTTAACTACCCATCATACAGATGAGAAAACTGAATCACAGAGAATTTACGTGACTGTAAAGGTGCACCGTGCACATTGCTAAGAATCTTCATTGCCAAGATTTCTTGTTTCTTTGCTTAACTCTTCTTTAAATATGAGATTATAACACCAGTCCTTTCTTCATAATATAGAATTTCTAGCCAGAATTTTGTAGTAGTGAATGCCTCAAATATAAAAATAAGGTTATTTTTCATATTATCTGTTAAGAGTATCTTTATTAGGGGCTCCTGGTGGCTCAGTGGGTTAAAGACTTTGCCTTCGGCTCAGGTCATGATCCTAGGGTTCTGGGATCAAGCCCCGCATAGGGCTCTCTGCTCAGCAGGGAGCCTTCTTCCCTTCCTCTCTCTCTGTCTGCCTCTCTGCCTACCTGTGATCTGTCTCTATCAAATAAATAAATAAAATATTTTTTTAAAAAGAGTATCTATTAAAGCTATGAAACTTTGAAGTATTTCTCATTGTTAATAGCTTATTTTCATTTGTTGAAACACCCTCGAAACAAAAAATGGCAGCACAATTCCTAAGCACAGTATCTTGTCCTCTCATAAGATACAAGCTAAGAAACAGATGTTCAATTAACAAATCAAATATATCTATAGTCTTTCAACAATCAAAAATAGTATGAAATCTAAAAAAGTGACCCATTTATCTAAACATCTCAAGTTAATAATTTCAGTATCACCTAATAATGATATAGCTTTCTAGGTATATAAGACATGATTTCATTTTCGCACTACTCCTTTTTAATCTAAAAATTATTGATAACAAATTTGAAGGGGCACCTTCAAGTGACCATAACTAAATCATTCTAGGTAAATTATGAAATTATAATGGCATGAACAATGCATGTATAGGTTATTTTAATAAAAACTCTTTCTTCCTTCTTGATTCCATCCCACATTTTGCAAAAACTACTAACACATCAGATCAGCTGAACAAATACTGTATATAAAGCAATGTTCAAGGCACTGTGGTTGTTTAAATACATATTCCAATATAATCTGGGAAGTAATATGGCAAAGGGTAATACACTACTTTGTATTTTTATTTAATAAAATCTAAATGTCTGGTAGGAACACTAAAGTGTTAAAGAATTCAGAAGAAGTGAAAGTGGAATAAAATGGAATATGCCATTTCCTTTTCTAAAATCATCCTCTTTGGGTAGCCCCAACCAACCCCAATGCCATAATCCATATCCTGTTTTTTTGTTTTGGTTTGGTTTGGTTTTTTGGCTTAATTAATTCTATGCACCCCTTTATATCTCAGTACAAATGTCATTTGCTCACGGTGACTTTCTCTCATATGTTAGGACAGGATCCCCTGTAATGTGCTCTCCCAGCATCCTATACTTGTCATTCATAGCATAAATTTTATATATATATATATATATATATAAAAAATTCATAGCATATATAATAAATGCAACTAGACTAATTAGTTGTTTCCTTTTTGTCTGCCCAATTAGAAGCTAAATTCCCTACGTACATGACTCAGCTTGTCTTATTCACCACCAAACTCCAAGACTCACCTCAGGACCTTGCATGTGGAAAGCACTTAATAAATACTTGTGAAATTAGCAAATGAATGGATGGATAGGACAGTAAAATGACTCTCTGTGAAAGAAGAGGAGGCAAAACTAAGATTCTATAGGAACAGTGTGAGCAAGGGGCTGTCAAGTCTAGTCGAATCCACTCCTTTTTTGCTTAGGGGTCATGATATAATGGAGGAAAGTGAGATTCCACTGCAATATGGCAGACTGAATTTTACTACTCATAAAATGCCATATGACAATGATTTTTAAAATTGTAAGTGGCAAATCAGTTTAAATAATGTAATTCCTTTGCTCAAAACCATTTATGACTTTCCAGTGCAGAAAGAAATACCACAAAATCACTGGTCTAGCATCCGCAAACTTTCCAGCTTCCATTCTCCCTAACTGGGATAGAATCTTTACACAGTCTATGTGTCCCATCTCCAGCACTATTCTGTAGAAAACGAACAGAGCTAGAACTTTAGAATTAAAGAACAGCGACTTTACCACTAGAATGGATTCCTACAAAGCACTCCTATGTCTAATTAATCTTTGCATTTCTAAAGAGTAACATGGAACTTGACACCTTATAGGTCCTAAATAATTGAAATGTGTCTGATTTTGAACCCTCCCAACCATTTGCTAACTATGTGATCATGACTGATTTATTTCTCTGTGCCCCAGATAATTCATCTGTAAATACAAATAATACCAGCTTCCTTATAGGGGTGTTCTATGCATACTATATCCTTAAAAGTTAGTTCCTGCTTTCCCCATTCTTCCTTTTGGAGACTTCCTTATTGCTCTACATTGAAAAGTCTTGATGAGTCCTGAAAGTTTACTTTGAAAAACACAACAAAATTTAATCTTTAAATCTTCTCTCTTTGGATATCACAATAAGGAAAGGTCTGTCCCTGCTGGTTGATGAGAGTTAATTTATTAAATTTTGTTATCTCCACAAGATATTTTGAAAGACTTATTTTTACATTTATAAATAACAAAATGATCTACCAAGGTATAAAATCTATCATCTAATCCTTTCCAGCAAAGGCAGAGCAGATTGAGAAAGCAACGTGTTTTAGATTCCAATTCCTTGTTGCCTCTGTTCAGTTACTTACTTTCTTGAATCCCTGTGTTTAGTAAAAACCCTAACAGTGACAAAGATAGCAAAAAGGAATACTCCAAAAGGACAAAAAATAGGGTGTCACTAGCAAACACAGTATATTAATAAAAAAGAATGAAAAGCTGCTGATCAGATTTCTGTTTAAGCCTTTATACAAACAATAGGGCATTTTACTCAAAATTCCAGTATTCTAAAACATGATTTATGGACATTTTCTAGCTATAAACAGAACATGCAGATTTTCACTGTTTTGACTTTCAACAATAACACTGTTTTTCCTTTCCTGAAATAAACATAGTCCCTTCAAAGCTTCCAGTAATCTGCAAAGTAAAAATTCTGTGCTACTTCTAAACTGGCCTTCACCCCGTGCTCTGAGTATCTGACCTGCATCCAAGCACACCCACAAGATAAGGGTCGCCTTGAGCAAACAGTACCCAATCAATCTTGAGGGGGAAGTTAGGGATCTCCATCTTTATAGGCCATTTAGAATTAATCCACCCTGACTTTCAGCAGAAGAATTAAAGGCATGCGTTCTTCTGAGGGTCCCTAAAGGTCCCTTCCCCTCTTTATGGTCATATCTTACCTGGAGATGCCTCCAAGAAGGAAAACTAAATAAGATCAAGAGGGAACCTATGGGAAGGTAAACATAACAAGGGTAGCTTTCACTCCTGAGAGGCACTTCCTATCTTCTCATCTGACTTCCTTCTCTCTCATCTATAAAGATAATCTGTAAAGAGTAGTTCATGGCTGATCCCAAGGTAAAAGAGACAAGAAACAGACCCCATATCCAGACACTAGGCTAGGCTTGTGGGAAAGACTTTTCTCTTGTTTCTAAGTCATCACTCAGAAACTCAGGGGCTGGTAATAAAGAATGTGCCTTTTTCCTGAAGTGTCCTGCTGTTAACGGATCACATAGAACCTAGCCTGGGAGGCAGTCAGATTTTACCAGCCTAAAGGAAAATCTAACGCACACATGAATTTCTGGCCATTTCTCTTTCTAGCATGTAATACTTTAAATTTTCAATGGTAAAACTAATTAGAACCAACAAAAGGAGTCTCTGTATTAAAAGAAGTAAAATAACCACTAGATACTGCCTCTTCAACACTTCCTACATAAAAGAGAAATCAAAGTAATAAGAAATTTGTTTGTTTCCATTTTTATTTGTCCACCTAAATATCTTCTTAATGTTTTAATATAAATATTTGTTAACTGACTTGCTAATTATTTACAACCACAAAGAAAGAAATTTTAATATTTAATAAAAAACACATTGTGGAATTCAATTTGTTAATATCAAAAGCACCCATACCATATACACATTAGGAAACCAGGTCAATGAAAGGTATTTTACTGAATAAACAGATTGATGAATCTCTGAGTCTATGCCATGATGGATCAAGTTTTCCACCCTCTTTTACAAATAATTTTAAACAATGATAAACATTGTAACATGGTATCCAATCTATTCTTCACTTTTATTTCCATAAGATAAAGTAAATGATACAGTCAGTCATTATGCTGATAAAGTTCTCACTTTTACCCTTTAATTTCTTTTTCTAATTTTATACAATAACTTATGTGATAGTTATTGCTTACATAGGTAGTTGTTTAATTTTTGTGGGTTTTTTTTTTTTTTTTTTTCATTTTTAGTCCCATTCTTTTGACTTTTAAGTTCTTGGCTAAAGTCAATATTCAGTCTTAGCATGCATAAAGGAAGACATAAAAGCTTTTTATCTCTATAAACAACTGCAAATGAATTAGTTTCAGAGTTTAGTGAATAATCCCTAGATCTCATGGCTTTTTTTTTTTAACATTGAAATATAGATCTGCCACAATGTCATATTTACTTGCTTTAGATTAGATTAAGTAAGATAAAATAATGTGTATTTAACATTTGTGAAGTTTAGAGAGCTCTTCATTTTTTTTTTCTCCCTTTTCCATGTAATAAGAATAGGTCATGGAATCAAAGACTCTAATACTTATTTGAAATGCATATACAGTTAAAAATACATAAATGCATACGCTGTTATTTTTACTGGGCCTAAATATTTGTTTTTGCAGCTAATTGAGATATATACATATATCTTTATGGATATAATTTTAAATATCACAGGTGCATCATCTAGAGAAAGTAAGTTTGTGTTTGTATTTAGAAAACAACTATGACAGATGGCTTTGTTCTAAGGGACATAATAATGTCCACCTCGGATTAATTTAAAAGTTCCAATTCTCTCAAAAATTGAGAGAGAACCCACAGATTTAACTCTGAAAAATCATGCTGAGTTTGACAAGCACTTTCATGTTAGAGGCTAAAGAGATGCTTATCTGATCCAAACCTTAAATGCAGGCATGCCAAGGCTTAGCAAACAGGGTACCCAAATTCTCTGCAACAAATACTTCATGTGAAAGTGATTTTACATATGTACTTGTACAAAATTATTACCTTGGTGTCATAATACACACTAAATCACCTAATGGGTTATATAAACGTAGAATCTTATCAATGTCTTCTTAGAAAAGAATGACAGGATCTGTAGGCCTCAACTTGTTGGGAGTTCAGGCTTGGCTTGAGCAAACCTCTCATAAAAAAAGAATCTTTCCAGTGTAGCTATACCTATTGCAAACTTTTAGATGAAAGATATTTTCATAATATTTCTAACACTGTTGCTTCAGGTGTTGTATACTTGGGGAGACCATAATAACAATATTTCTTGAGTTAAACATTTCTAAATGAGCACCCTAACCTTAGCAGTAATAGAATACAAGCAAAAAAATAGACTCATACATGAATATGTGCTTATTTGATCTTGTCTCTTACATTTTAATAGCATCCAATGAAATTTTGCATTACATGTATGTCCTAAAACAAATGACTGAGATTACGTTTAATAAACAAACCAATAAAAATGTAGTTTCAACATTTTCCAGACTGTAACAATTACTTGAAATTTATTTAATGAGGTTTAGAATGTTTGTGAACACTTCAAAAGCAGTACGTGTCTTTATTATTTTAAAATTCTAGTAATTTAAATATGAATATCAAATAAAAATATAAATTTCATCTTTTAATGCCAAACTGCTATCATTTCATTTTGTATAATAAGATGTAGGCCTCTAAATTCTTTATTTTTAGATTCCAATGTAACAAAATAACTTTGGAAATTTCTCTTAGGTAACCAACCTAACACACTTGGACTAATATATTGAACCTTGCATTACAATTCACAACTATTGGGTTGATAAGTATCCCCTAGAAAGCTTGTTAAATTATTAAAATTTTGTACTGCAAAAGCCAAGCTATGGCAGGTTTAGCAGGACATGAGACTTGGGGGTGGGTGGGTGGAGATGGTACAGGCACTCAGATGGGGATAAGAAGCAGAAAGAGATTACATAAGATAAATCGAGGGTACCTTACAGCAAAGTCACTACAAAAAACTGTACACAAACCATTAATAAGATAACACTCTTATAACTACTGACGTAAGAATATCTGAGGGGGTACAGTTTTTTAGAAACTTCATTTGTCTGTCATGAAATGCCAAACTATCTTACAATGAGTATTCACAAAAGACCAAAAGATTAACTGCTATATCCTCCTTAATGATGGTTCCTACAAGACTTACAGTTCAATTGAGAATTTTTTTTAACTATGTGTTAAAAAATAAAGTAGTTTTTCTTATTTATCAGATTATAGAAAATCTTGTGAATTGATATTTAGCAGACACAACTCTGTTAATAACCCAACGGCCATCTTACACTCACTATGACTCTGTTAACAGAATCTAGATTTTATTCTTCTTCCTCAAAGTGACCACATCCTTCAAGGGAGGCTGAATACCTCCTCAGCCCAGCAGTGACTCACAAATGAACTAATACAATTAACAGTGGTCTCGCTGCCCCTTGGCTAGTGGCTGTTCTAGACAGAGTAATGAAACCCAGTTCTGGCCAATGAAGGGGAAGCTGCACTTTGACATAGTCATGGAAGACCTTCCCTTTTCTATGTCTGGACTCAGCTCTGTGAGGAGGTGATGCTGGGACAAGCCTAAGGTTTAACTAAAGTCCACCAACTAAGGAGAACAGACAAAAAGGATTAAAAAAACAAAAACAAAAACAGTGATGATGTCACTGAGCCCTTGAATTAAGTAAGCCTGAAAATGCCCTAACTTTAGACTTCTTGTTAGAGGAAGCAACAAATATTATATATATATATATATATATATATATATATATAATATAATAAATATAAATATTTAAGCCATTAGTTGAGTATTCTAGTATTTGCAACTGGAGGTATGCCAAGTGATGACAATATATTAGATTTTTTGTAGGTTTATACACAATAATATGTATAATATGTATGTTAAAATGAAGCCATATGACCTACTCTTAAAAAACTTACATCTGTATTCAAACATTCATTAGATCACATATTAATTAAATATGAAGGAGAAGATCACTATAAACAATTAGTAGCATCATAGTTTAGTATAGGTATGAAGATCTGATTTAGGAATGCATATATACCAATTATTTATTTAAAAGTCCAACTGTTAACTCCATAGCAAGACTTCCTCTAGCACTGCTATTTAGTAACAAATAAGGCAGAGAGGGGCGCCTGGGTGGCCCAGTGGGTTAAGCCTCTGCCTTCGGCTCAGGTCATGATCTTAGGGTTCTGGGATCAAGCCCCGCATCAGGCTCTCTGCTCAGCAGGGAGCCTGCTTCCCCCTCTCTCTCTGCCTACTTGTGACCTTTCTCTCTGTCAAATAAATAAATAAAATCTTAAAAAAAAAAAAAACAAATAAGGCAGAGAACATAATGATCTACTCATTTAAATACTACACTGTCATTCTCCATTTGTAATCTTTCTTTTTCAGGAATAAGAACAGGTGATGTATGTCATCATTAAACATGAGCATTAATATTCTATCTGCAGTTACATATTTTAACTCTTTCTTAAAATGGATTAACTGAAAGTGTCATAAAAGTAATAACATTCTTCAAAAAACAAACAAATAAAAAAAGAATATGTCAATTGTTAAAGAAAATGTAGGAGTTCATGCTGATAACAGAGAATAGACAAATGAGTGTCAAGATTAAGCTAGCAGAGGAAAAGCAGAAAACTGACGACCCACTCCTGTAATAGCTCAAGAAGCTTCCTGACAGGAATCTCTCTTCTAAATATTACCTTTTTTTAAAATCTCTTTTTGGTAAATATCAACAGGAAATTCAAACATGGTATAATGTATACGTGTACTACAGATCTAACAGCCTTAAGAGCTTATGATAGTTTAAATACATGTTCAACCAAGGAGGGCCCATGGAGAGGCCCCCAGCTGTTCCTCAGCAGAACTTGTTTTCATCACTGGAGGTTAAGTAATGAAAATGCAGCCCTGCTCTACTACCCCAGCTGTATATTATTCCTTTCATTATAACTTTAACAGAAACACGGCATTCATCACGGTGTTTGGAGAATAATATAACAACAACAACAACAGTTGTGGTAAGTCAACTAAGTTTGCAATTAACCAACTGGCTACTACACATTGTTTCTAGAATTCAACATCTAGGGGCGCCTGGCTGGCTCAGTGGGTAAAGTATGCGACTCTTGATCTCAGGGTTGTGAGTTCAAGCCCCCATGTTGGGCATGGGACTACTTAAAAAAAAAAAAAAGAAGAAGGACCAAAACGTGTTCTTAAAATAAACAGAATTCAGCTTTGTGTACATGTTTATACCATCTAAATAGTTATAATTTAATTTAGTTCAAGAGAACCTTTAAGGAAAGAAAATCTTTTCTGATTATAAGTTCATCTTTTCTAATTGTAAGACACAGAATTAGGTTTGAAATGAAAATATTCCCTAAAGAGTATCCCCCATCACATGATGTTTTTTCTTCTTGGTCCACCCAGAGATCTTTCCTCAGAAGTCCCTTTCCTGCAGATTCTGCCTAACTTTCTTACCGATTTCCTTAACCTATGCTTTCATTTCCTCTCACAAACTGCAATCTTGTTTCATCTTTGCCTTTCATTTTGTTTCCTATTCACATCATTCTTCCCTAGTATTTCACTCACTTTCTTCCAAGGCTTCAGTAGTCTCCTACATAAAGTATTCACAGTGTGTTGGGAGCAAAAGGGTACATACAACTTGGATAATTAGAGAGGACAACTGTTCATCCAAGAACAACATGCTTGAGAAAATAAGTTTCTTCAAAGTCAATCTGCTAAATGTTTCATGTTATTCGCTCACTTGGGGGTAGTCCAATGTTGAACTACACGATGTGTAATGACTCCTTTGTGAGCTGCCCTCAGAACTTGGAGAGAAAAAACAACATCTTGTGTCTACTACTGTGTAAGGAAGGATTCAGACACTCATTACTGTGGATGATGGAAAACCTCTTATTTTTCATTCAAAGCTATTATCTTCAGAAATCTAGTTTGCTTGCCCAGACAGAGGCCTATCCTCTCCTCAGCCATGATTTCTTAACTGTGTTATGGTTATTATTTTTTTTTTCCCTCATCTTTTCGTCTACTGAAATAGCCAGCTGTGACTACAAAATCTCTAGTAATTTCCCTAAACATCATCCTTTCATAGTATACAACCAGTATACAACCAGTCTATATTACATTTTATATTTTCTAAGACACACATATATATAAGATGTCATCTCTTCCTCACAGTGTCCCAGGGTTACTGAGAAAGAACAGGAATTATTGCCATTGAATATTCAACAATACTGAGGCTTAGCAGAATTAAGTAACTTACCAAGTGCTAAAACTGGGAGACTAACTTGTCTAACTCTCAAGGTCAATGCTCTTCTTAATGGCCATTCTGCCTTTAGCATTCATCATCACCTGTCCAGAAGGCTAATATGCCAGTGTTGTACCTTGGAGTTCCATGTAAAACTCGAACCTTTAGTTCACTGGCATAAACTTTTAGGCCAACAGAGCTTCAGGCCACACAACTACACAGAACATATATGGACCAGCTTAGCACGGTGGACCTCAAAAGTAAAAGGAGATCCAATGCACACAGATATTGTTATGTTTTTCTTTACTCTTGGAGTGTGCCCAATTTTCAGCAACAGCTAACTTGCCTTTCTCTGAATAGAAGCTAGTTCATATCTGTATCTAAGGAGTAGCCTTGCAAGCTTAACTTACAAAGGTCAAATAAAGCTGTATACATATAACGATTTTTAAAGCATTGAGTGGTCCAAGTATTGTTTCATCAGGGGGAAAAAAATTATGGTGCCTGAAAGTAGGTGTGTGGGTTTTCTAGTTATTTGATTGATTCATTGATTATCATTTTTATTTATTTACTTACTTTTCCCTAAACAGGAAGTCTGAGTTAATAAATGCTGAGCTCTCTCAGTTTGGTGAGTGCCTGGAAGGACCTGGGCCCTGGTCTGGAAGATACATGTGTCAAGTGCAGTGCCTGACGCACACGGGTGGGGGGGGTGGGGTGTCAGTTACAACAGTGACCCATGCAGTAGCACAAAGAGAAGCAGCCAGGAACCTGATCACAAAGGAAAAGGAGACTGGATGCTCACCTACAGTGCGGGGAGGCCAGGAAAGCAGAGGGTCTGACCACTGCAAAGAACAGCAAGTTCTTCCTCGGGGTCTGAGGTTCCACTAGTCTGAAAGTGATGATCCACTTCCTGTACCCGCTCCATTCCAATCGAGCCCAATTACTGTGTACCTCCTCATCTCAGACAGTATTGCTTTAGCATCTGGCACAATGCAGTTGCCTCTGCCTAACTACTCCTCTTAACCTTCCAGGGCTGGGTCTTGGCTTTCCTGAAAAGTCTTCCCTAAGCAATCCCCTGGCCCCCTCTACTGCATTATTCTCAACTTAACTGAGGGTTGAGGCTCATTCCTTCTCATCCTAGGAAAGCCCAGGAACCCACTTTGTTGGCTTATTTCCCTATCTTTGTCATTCAACTGAGAGCTCCTTGAAGCAGGAGCAAGATCGCTCAGCCCTCGTGACTCACAGAGTCAACAGATGCTCACTAAATGTATTGACTAAAAGGTTAATGTACAAAAAAAAAGAAAAAAACCTTAATAAACTATACAATGCTGCATGTAAATATTGGCAATGCAACCCAATAACAAATATAAATTTAAACCCAATGGTAGCTATAAATATAATATAAATTCCTTTTATAAATCTATTACCTAAACACATTATTTCAACATTTAAATTCTTCTGTATCCCCATAACTATTCATTTAGTAGTACCTATGCATATCCATTACATTCTCACTGAGGATTGGCAAGGCTGCAGACATTACTCTCAGAGTCTTATGGCATTAACCCTCAAGAGTCACTATTCCTTTAGGAATACTGATTTCCACCTGGCCAGTAGCCAAAGACAAATTGAAATGACCTCAGATTAACCTTTCAGCAAACTTTTATAGTGTTCAGTTAAACATAAGTGCAGATTCAGGCTAACAATATAAACCTTTCCCCCCTCTTTAGCATGTGTCCTGAGACTTCATGTTGACTAAAGGGGTCTAGCTTTCTGGCTGAACAATTCACCGTTGATTTATACAAAAGGGAAAGCTCTAATTAAAAGTTTGATCATTTCCCACTAAAAATGAGTTTTCCACTGGCATCAATGAACATTAAAGATTTTTATAATTGAAAAATTTGAACATAAACGCAAACTAGTATTCTTACTCTAAATGCCACTATCATGATGAATAGAATGTTCTATTTCAGCTAGACATGAAGCACTCTCTGGTTGCCTGTCAAACCGGCAATTACTTAGCATTATGTGTGGTTTGAGAAGTCTTCCACAGGCTCTGAACACAGTCAGGACTAGACTCAAATGTGACAAGCTCTACCAGGCAAATAACCTCGAACATTTAAAGACCTTACTCTTGGAGTTCTTTGTCTATCAAATGGGGGAAAATAATACCAGCCTCACAAGACGGGTGAAAAAACATATGTAAAGCACCAATAAAACCACGAAAAACCACTGACGTATCAACAGTGGCAGATACTGTGACAATAACAATAGACACTCTCTATAAGTGGATTATACTCCAGTTGAGGCACAATTAACAGAAGCGACATGTTCCTCAACTTAGCTTTGCAGTCTTGCTAAACTAAAACACAACACGATTTATGCAGAATTAACGGTTTTCCCACAAACAATTCTTAGACTGGGTTTATTTCTAATTTTTGCTGTGGTGGTTTTTTGAAGACTTTTAAATTTTCTTTGATGGCACCATCATTTCTCTCATCACAACTCTCAAGCAAAAATGAAGCACAATCAGGGAGGAGTCAAGATGGCGGAGAAGTAGCAGGCTGAGACTACTTCGGGTAGCAGGAGATCAGCTAAATAGCTTATCTAAAGATTGCAAACACCTACAAATCCAACGGGAGATTGAAGAGAAGAACAGCAATTACAGAAACAGAAAATCAACCACTTTCTGCAAGGTAGGACTGGCGGAAAAGTGAATCCAAAGCGACGGGAAGATAGACCGCGGGGGGAGGGGCCGGCTCCCAGCGAGCGGCGGAGCAACGGAGCACAAAATCAGGACTTTTAAAAGTCTGTTCCACTGAGGGACATCGCTCCAGAGGCTTAACCGGGGTGAAGCCCAGGCGGGGTCAGCGCGGCCTCAGCTCCCGCAGGGTCGCAGAAGGATCGGGGGTGTCTGAGTGTCGCAGAGCTTACCGGTATTAGAACGGGGAAGCCGGCTACATAGAGCCGAGGAGTGACTCTCAGCTCGGGGTCGCCTTGAACTGGTCGCAGGCTCGGTCAGCTCGGAGCGCGGCCGGAGGCCAGGGTGGCGGGAGTCATTGGGCGTGTTCTCTGAGGGCGCACTGAGGAGTGGGGCCCCGGGCTCTTGGCTCCTCCGGGCCGGAGACCGGGAGGCCGCCATCTTTGTTCCCGTCCTCCGGACTCTACGGAAAGCGCTCAGGGAACAAAAGCTCCCGAAAGCAAACCCAGCAAACCCGAGCGGATTACTCAGCGCGGCCCCGGGTAAGGGCGGTGCAACTCCGCCTGGGGCAAAGACGCTTGAGAATCACTACAACAGGCCCCTCCCCCAGAAGATCAACGGGAAACCCAGCCAGGACCAAGTTCACCTACCAAGGAGAGCGGCGGAATTCCAGAGGAGAAGAAAGCAAAGCACGGAACTCATGGCTTTCTCCCCATGATTTTTTAGCCTTGCAGTTAATTTAATTTTTTTTCTCTTTTTCAATTTTTTTTTCTTTTTCTCTTCTTCTGCAAATTTTTTTTAACTTTTACCGTTTTCTTTTTTTAACGTTTTTTAAATAGTTTATCTAATATATATATTTTTTTTCCTCTTTTTATATTTTTTCTTTATCGGCTTTCTTTTTTTTAATAGTTTCTTTTTTTTTCTTTTTTTTTTTCTTTCTTTCTTTCTGAACCCCTTTTTATCCCCTTTCTCCCCCCTCACAATTCGGGATCTCTTCTGATTTGGTTAAAGCATATTTTCCTGGGGTTGTTGCCACCCTTTTAGTATTTTACTTGCTCCTTCATAAACTCTTATCTGGACAAAATGACAAGGCGGAAAAATTCACAACAAAAAAAAGAACAAGAGGCAGTACCAAAGGCTAGGGACCTAATCAATACAGACATTGGTAATATGTCAGATATAGAGTTCAGAATGACGATTCTCAAGGTTCTAGCCGGGCTTGAAAAAGGCATGGAAGATATTAAAGCAACCCTCTCGGGAGATATAAAAGCCCTTTCCGGAGAAATAAAAGAACTAAAATCTAACCAAGTTGAAATAAAAAAAGCTATTAATGAGGTGCAATCAAAAATGGAGGCTCTCACTGCTAGGATAAATGAGGCAGAAGAAAGAATTAGCGATATAGAAGACCAAATGACAGAGAATAAAGAAGCTGAGCGAAAGAGGGACAAACAGCTACTGGACCACGAGGGGAGAATTCGAGAGATAAGTGACACCATAAGACGAAACAACATTAGAATAATTGGGATTCCAGAAGAAGAGGAAACAGAGAGGGGAGCAGAAGGTATGTTGGAGAAAATTATTGGAGAGAATTTCCCCAATATGGCAAAGGGAACAAGCATCAAAATCCAGGAGGTTCAGAGAACCCCCCTCAAAATCAATAAGAATAGGTCCACACCCCGTCACCTAATAGTAAAATTTACAAGTCTTAGTGACAAAGAAAAGATCCTGAAGGCAGCCCGGGAAAAGAAGTCTGTAACGTACAATGGTAAAAATATTAGATTGGCAGCAGACTTATCCACAGAGACCTGGCAGGCCAGAAAAAGCTGGCATGATATATTCAGAGTACTAAATGAGAAAAACATGCAGCCAAGAATACTATATCCAGCTAGGCTATCATTGAAAATAGAAGGAGAGATTAAAAGCTTCCATGACAAACGAAAACTGAAAGAATTTGCAAATACCAAACCAGCTCTACAGGAAATATTGAAAGGGGTCCTCTAAGCAAAGAGAGACCCTAAAAGTAGTAGATCAGAAAGAAACAGAGACAATATACAATAACAGTCACCTTACAGGCAATACAATGGCACTAAATTCATATCTCTCAATACTTACCCTGAATGTTAATGGGCTAAATGCCCCAATCAAAAGACACAGGGTATCAGAATGGATAAAAAAACAAAACCCATCTATATGTTGCCTACAAGAAACTCATCTTAAACCCGAAGACACCTCCAGGTTTAAAGTGAGGGGGTGGAAAAGAATTTACCATGCTAATGGACATCAGAAGAAAGCAGGAGTGGCAATCCTTATATCAGATCAATTAGATTTTAAGCCAAAGACTATAATAAGAGATGAGGAAGGACACTATATCATACTCAAAGGAACTGTCCAACAAGAAGATCTAACAATTTTAAATATCTATGCCCCTAACGTGGGAGCAGCCAACTATATAAACCAATTAATAACAAAATCAAAGAAACACATCGACAATCATACAATAATAGTAGGGGATTTTAACACTCCCCTCACTGAAATGGACAGATCATCCAAGGAAAAGATCAACAAGGAAATCAAGGCCTTAAATGACACACTGGACCAGATGGACATCACAGATATATTCAGAACATTTCATCCCAAAGCAACAGAATACACATTCTTCTCTAGAGCACATGGAACATTCTCCAGAATAGATCACATTCTTGGTCCTAAATCAAGTCTCAACCGGTATCAAAAGATTGGGATCATTCCCTGCATATTTTCAGACCACAATGCTCTAAAGCTAGAACTCAATAACAAGAGGAAATTTGGAAAGAACCCAAATACATGGAGACTAAACAGCATCCTTCTAAAGAATGAATGGGTCAACCAGGAAATCAAAGAAGAATTGAAAAAATTTATGGAAAAAAATGATAATGAAAACACAACGGTTCAGAATCTGTGGGACACAACAAAGGCAGTCCTGAGAGGAAAATATATAGCGGTACAAGCCTTTCTCAAGAAACAAGAAAGGTCTCAGGTACACAACCTAACCCTACACCAAAAGGAGCTGGAGAAAGAACAAGAAAGAAACCCTAAACCCAGCAGGAGAAGAGAAATCATAAAGATCAGAGCAGAAATCAATGAAATAGAAACCAAAAAAACAATAGAACAAATCAACGAAACTAGGAGCTGTTTCTTTGAAAGAATTAATAAGATAGATAAACCCCTGGCCAGACTTATCAAAAAGAAAAGAGAAAGGACCCAAATAAATAAAATCATGAATGAAAGAGGAGAGATCACAACGAACACCAAAGAAATACAGACAATTATAAGAACATACTATGAGCAACTCTACGCCAACAAATTTGACAATCTGGAAGAAATGGATGCATTCCTAGAGACATATAAACTACCACAACTGAACCAGGAAGAAATAGAAAGCCTGAACAGACCCATAACCAGTAAGGAGATTGAAACAGTCATCAAAAATCTCCAAACAAACAAAAGCCCAGGGCCAGACGGCTTCCCGGGGGAATTCTACCAAACATTTAAAGAAGAACTAATTCCTATTCTCCTGAAACTGTTCCAAAAAATAGAAATGGAAGGAAAACTTCCAAACTCATTTTATGAGGCCAGCATCACCTTGATCCCAAAACCAGACAAGGATCCCAACAAAAAAGAGAACTACAGACCAATATCCTTGATGAATACAGATGCAAAAATTCTCGCCAAAATACTAGCCCATAGGATTCAACAGTACATTAAAAGGATTATTCACCACGACCACGTGGGATTTATTCCATGGCTGCAAGGTTGGTTCAACATCCGCAAATCAATCAATGTGATACAACACATTAATAAAAGAAAGAACAAGAACCATATGATACTCTCCATAGATGCTGAAAAAGCATTTGACAAAGTACAGCATCCCTTCCTGATCAAAACTCTTCAAAGTGTAGGGATAGACGGCACATACCTCAATATTATCAAAGCCATCTATGAAAAACCCACTGCAAATATCATTCTCAATGGAGAAAAACTGAAAGCTTTTCCGCTAAGGTCAGGAACACGGCAGGGATGTCCGTTATCACCACTACTATTCAACATAGTACTAGAAGTCCTAGCCTCAGCAATCAGACAACAAAAGGAAATTAAAGGCATCCAAATCGGCAAAGAAGAAGTCAAACTATCACTCTTTGCAGATGATATGATACTATATGTGGAAAACCCAAAAGACTCCACTCCAAAACTGCTAGAACTTGTACAGGAATTCAGTCAAGTGTCAGGATATAAAATCAATGCACAGAAATCAGTTGCATTTCTCTACACCAACAACAAGACAGAAGAAAGAGAAATTAAGGAGTCCATCCCATTTACAATTGCACCCAAAACTATAAGATACCTAGGAATAAACCTAACCAAAGAGACTAAGAATCTATACACAGAAAACTATAAAGTACTCATGAAAGAAATTGAGGAAGACACAAAGAAATGGAACAATGTTCCATGCTCCTGGATTGGAAGAATAAATATTGTGAAAATGTCTATGCTACCTAAAGCAATCTACACATTTAATGCAATTCCTATCAAAGTACCATCCATTTTTTTCAAAGAAATGGAACAAATAATCCTAAAATTTATATGGAACCAGAAAAGACCTCGAATAGCCAAAGGAATATTGAAAAAGAAAGCCAAAGTTGGTGGCATCACAATTCCGGACTTCAAGCTCTATTACAAAGCTCTCATCATCAAGACAGCATGGTACTGGCACAAAAACAGACACATAGATCAATGGAACAGAATAGAGAGCCCAGAAATGGACCCTCAACCCTATGGTCAACTCATCTTCGACAAAGCAGGAAAGAATGTCCAATGGAAAAAAGACAGCCTCTTCAATAAATGGTGTTGGGAAAATTGGACAGCCACATGCAGAAAAATGAAATTGGATCATTTCCTTACACCACACACGAAAATAGACTCAAAATGGATGAAGGATCTCAATGTGAGAAAGGAATCCATCAAAATCCTCGAGGAGAACACAGGCAGCAACCTCTTCGACGTCAGCCGCAGCAACATCTTCCTAGGAACATCACCAAAGGCAAGGGAAGCAAGGGCAAAAATGAACTTTTGGGATTTTATCAAGATCAAAAGCTTTTGCACAGCAAAGGAAACGGTGAACAAAACCAAAAGACAACTGACAGAATGGGAGAAGATATTTGCAAATGACATATCAGATAAAGGGCTACTGTCCAAAATCTATAAAGAACTTAGCAAACTCAACACCCAAAGAACAAATAATCCAATCAAGAAATGGGCAGAGGACATGAACAGACATTTCTGCAAAGAAGACATCCAGATGGCCAACAGACACATGAAAAAGTGCTCCATATCACTCGGCATCAGGGAAATACAAATCAAAACCACCATGAGATATCATCTCACACCAGTCAGAATGGCTAAAATTAACAAGTCAGGAAATGACAGATGCTAGCGAGGATGCGGAGAAAGGGGAACCCTCCTACACTGTTGGTGGGAATGCAAGCTGGTGCAACCACTCTGGAAAACAGCATGGAGGTTCCTCAAAATGTTGAAAATAGAACTACCCTATGACCCTGCAATTGCACTGCTGGGTATTTACCCTAAAGATACAAATGTAGTGATCCGAAGGGGCACGTGCACCCGAATGTTTATAGCAGCAATGTCTACAATAGCCAAACTATGGAAAGAACCTAGATGTCCATCTACAGACGAATGGATAAAGAAGATGTGGTATATATACACAATGGAATACTATGCAGCCATCAAAAGAAATGAAATCTTGCCATTTGCGACGACGTGGATGGAACTAGAGGGTATCATGCTTAGCGAAATAAGTCAATCGGAGAAAGACAACTATCATATGATCTCCCTGATATGAGGGAGAGGAGATGCAACATGGGGGGTTGAGGGTGTAGGAGAAGCGTAAATGAAACAAGATGGGATTGGGAGGGAGACAAACCATAAGTGACTCTTAATCTCACAAAACAAACTGAGGGTTGATGGGGGGAGGGGGTTGGTAGAGGGGGTGGGGTTATGGATATTGGGGAGGTTATGTGCTATGGTGAGTGTTGTGAAGTGTGTAAACCTGGCGATTCGCAGACCTGTACCCCTGGGGATAAAAATATATGTTTATAAAGCTGTAAAAAAAAAAAAAAAAAGAGAAAAGAAAGGATGAATACCCAAGTTTTGTAGCAACATGGACGGGACTGGAAGAGAATATGCTGAGTGAAATAAGTCAAGCAGAGAGAGTCAGTTATCATATGGTTTCACTTATTTGTGGAGCATAACAAATAGCATGGAGGACAAGGGGAGATGGAGAGGAGAAAGGAGTTGAGGGAAATTGGAAGGGGAGGTGAACCATGAGAGACTATGGACTCTGAAAAACGATCTGAGAATTTTGAAGGGGTGGGGGGTGGGAGGTTGGGGGCACCAGGTGGTGGGTATTGTAGAGGGCACGGATTGCATAGAGCACTGGGTGTGGTGCAAAAATAATGAATATTGTTATGCTGAAAAAAAAAATTAAAATTAAAAAAAAAATTGAAAAAAAAAAAAAAATGAAGCACAATCCTAATAGAATAAATGTCCTAATCCTTGATGAATGGTAAACTTGAAGTTTAGAGAAGGAAATAAAAATCTCAAGGGACTACTATGGGTGGGGTAAGTTGGACCGAAACCATAAATGAATTCCATAAATGAACTATTCTACTGAATTCGTAATTTCGCACCAGATAATGCCATATAAATTGAACTACACAGGCACGGGGGACAACAGTCTTGTTAGCCAAGCTGTTTACTTATGGTGTCAGTCCCCTAGTACAGGGCTCTGGGATCTCACAGTTATATATTGCTGGGGTGTTCAGAGGACTTGCCCTTCCCCCTGAATGCCTCGGAGTGACTCTCCAGATACCTGGCACATGCCTGAACACGTCCTCACTGCCCCCTCCACCACACAGATTCTTCAGTTAACAGCAACACAGAAGTCTTAAAAGGACCTTGTAACATCTTTTCTCAGTATTTTGTATTGCAATATTGTCCATTCGAAAATAGAATCAGTCTCTGTCATAATCCTTTTGAAATATTTTGCAAGTCTACAAAAGAATTTTAGTGGGGGTAGAAAAGATTAAGATATGAAGAGGGCCTAGTTATCTTCATGTTAACAGAGCTGTTCTGTTCATTACACATAGCAGTAGCAATAAAGGTTTTAAACCTCAGTCCTGTGATTTAATGGTGAGAGGGCTCCTTGGAATACAACAAATAAAAGGAACTCTACTAGATCTACTTATGAAATCATTCATTACCATAAAAAAAAAAAAAAAAAACTCTTGATGAAACAACAGTGGGGAAAATTACCGCTCTCAATGGTCTGTTGGTTTCTACACTTGGTTAACCAGCAGTGAGTTACACTAAGAAAATCAAGGGATAAGCAAAATAAATATAATTTAGAAACTCAAAGTGTTTTGACATTTTAGAGAGACAATATAAATAAAAATATATAAATAATATGTTTCAAAGTCATCCATATAAAGCAAACCAATGGTTACCTAACTTTTTTCTCTTTAGTAATTTTTTTCTCTCATAAAATTTCTCTCATAAAACTTTCTCTCATAAAAAAAAAAAAACTTTCTCTCATAAAGACTTTGAAGCCTCCCCAGAGATTGTGCATTCTTGAAGTTCACAATGTTCTATCATTCGTTATTCCTAACATCTTATAACGTGCCTGATATATAACAGGGGCTCAAAAAGTAAATGGTGAACTAACTAATCATTTATTCACATCCATTATTCCACACCTAATAAGGCATTCATGCCCAAATTTATTACTTTATCACTCAAAGTACATAAGCAACAATTTTTTGGTGTATTAATGCCTCCTTTACAATTCTGATTAACTATAGTTTACTTTAATAATCTTCACTTTTTAATTGGAGACCATTTTTTTTTAAGATTTTATTTATTTATTTGACAGACAGAGATCACAAGAAGGCAGAGAGAGAGGAGGAAGTAGGCTCCCTGCTGAGCAGAGAGCCTGATGTGGGGCTTGATCCCAGGACCCTGGGATCATGACCTGAGCCGAAGGCAGAGGCTTTAACCCACTGAGCCAACTAGGCACCCCAAATGGAGACCATTTTTAAAATCTTCAGAGGAAGAAGTAGCCTAATCATAGTCTGAATATATCACATAAAATCTCACAACTTAGATCGCCACTCTAACTTCCTAAATGCTCAATTTAATTATCTAGTTCTCCCCCAAATTCATGCTGAAGCTTAAGAGTTAGGTGTCTGCATAACCATGTCACAGACAATCCCAACAGTATGTATAGTTCTGCCCATTATTAACAATCTGCTGCAGCAAGGTGAACCCATCATCACTATTTACAATGTATACAACAGGTGTTTAAACATACATCTTAAAAATTAGAAACTAATCAATTAATCTGAGCAAATCTATAGTGATAATGCAATCTCCAAAATCTTGTATTCAAAGCTGATTCATTCTCTAGTTCAGAGGCAGACTGTAAATGGGATATATGTTAAACAGAAGATAAAATGGACAGAATGAGGTTGCAGAGTAATTGGGATTCCACCAAATGGGAAACTGAAAGGACCCCATAGTTAATAACCCAGAAGACAGGGATCAGGAAAGTTAACAGAAAAGTTAACGGAAAAATGAACAAAAACCAAGCAATAGGCTTTTCACTCATTTTAGACAAAAGACCAAACAAGCTTGTTCTCAAAATCTTTTTCTTAAAAAAAAAAAAACAAAAAAAAAAAAACCCCAAAATGAAAAAAAAATTGTTAGTACTAAAGTATTATAAAATATATAAACATTAAAATGAATTTATGTCTAACTTGGGATAACAAATCACAAAAAAAAAGCACAGGTGTCATGAAAGTTCTACCTGTACTCCTCAAAGAGATGTAAAATCTATACATATGTCTACATGCTTGTGTATGTACAGTATGGTATATATGCAAAATGCCTATACGGTTTTACACAAAATTGTGCGACTAAAACAAGTCACACAGAAAGACAAGACAGAAAGTAACCAGGGAAGAATAAAATCTTGAAACAGAAAAGTGAGTAACAGAAGAGCTGATACTGTTACTTAACTAGGAAAACAAACATGACTAATATATTAAACATTAATGTTGCTATAATAATAATTAATCCGCAGTCATTGAGTGAGTTAAAAGAAGATCACTCAGCCAAATCTCCACAAAAATTAGGTAAAATTAGAAATGATTACAGCATTAGATCACAAAGAAAATGCATAATAATGAAAGTTCAATATCAGGATTACAAAATTCTGGTTAAATATTAATCAAAACAATGCATCAAACATACTGTACCTTTTAATCAAATACACACAGAACTTAATTTAATCTTTATTGGCATAATTAAAAAACACTTAATAACCTTATAGTGTCTGAAGATTAGATTTAAAAATCATCATTGTCTTAAGTTTTTGAGGATCAACAACTCTTAGCCAACATTTATGAGTATCTCATCTATGATTGGAAGAGTGTTAGATGTTTTCATATATCCTCATTTCCCCAAGACAACTCTGAGAGGTGATTTCTTTATCTTACAAACTAGAAACCCAAGGACAAAGGAGTTTCCCATGCTCCTGATCACATAGGAGATAGCCTGGACTATAAGGGGAAATGCTAGTGACGCGGACCCCTCTGGCCCTCTATCAGAGCAGCTACTTATAACAGAGCCAGACAAACTAGTATCACAATTTGAAACTGGCAAATTTTAATTAACAGAGTGACAGGACATTGAATATGAACAAATAAAAATTTCAGTTATAAATTTAGAAAACTCACACATATAATACATCAAGTGTGCATTAAGAGGTGAAAATAAAGAGAAAGTCATGCAGATTCCACTGTGCTATCTGAACAGCAAGTTACTATAGCAACCAAAGCAGGCAGAAAGTAGAAATTATTCAACCATTCAGGAATATGAAGCTCAGGAAAACAAGAATGGCCACCAAAAGATACTTCATGAGACAACTGTGTAAGCTTTAAGTACCACCAAGCACCATATCCGGAAATAGATTTTTTTTTTTTTTGGAAGATAGATATTCCATTAAGATTTGAAATTGAGCTGAGAAGATACTAACAGCGTGCTTATCGACCGCCTGCTAAAGTGATGGCATCACTTTTGGCAGAAATGATCTCACTCACTTTATGAGAAGTATAATCTAATATCTACAATAAGAAAGCCTGTCAATAACTCTTGGGAGTAATAAAAAAAACTTTCAATGTACAGACCTCTATGGAAAGTAGGAAGTAGGAGAGAAACTTATTTGGAGATTTAGAGGCAATGAGATTAATTTTTTTTTAGGTTTTATCTAGGCAAACAGAAAGGCATTTGACCCAAAAATAAAGTGAGTCTCACTTAGTGAATAAGTCCTTCAAAAGTATAAGCTTTGTACCATAAAGCAGTTACTCTGTCTGAGATGAAATGAAGCTTTGTGGTATCTTAATAAACAAGCAGAATCCACCATTGACAGGTATTCAAAACTAGCACCGAGGATAAGATAAATGAGTTTGGTACACACGGACGTTGCCGTTCCTCTACTCCCTGCTCTCTCTTTTCCACCTCTTCACTCCAACTGTAGTTTGTGTTTCTCTTTCCTTCTCATGCCAGAGGAAGAGGCATTTGTTTCTCTGCTTTAGTTTAAGTTCCCTTGTTTATGCTCAGGATATAATCTGCCTTCCCATTCCTCTTCATATCAATGATATCCAATCCTTCCCAGTTCTCAAGGAACATTTCTTTTTCTAGGAATTCCTTCTCTTTGGTATTTACACTTGCTTAAGTTACAGCTCTCCTACTTCAAACCCAACAAAACCAAACCAGTGTACTACAGTATTATTTCCTGTATTATCTGCCTTACCATCCTATGGCCCTTGTTTAAAGTTTCTTGAACATGTCATTGATTCTCATTTTCTTTTTTTTTTTTTTAAGATTTTATTTATTTATTTGACAGATATCACAAGTAGGCAGAGAGGCAAGCGGAGAGAGAGAGGAGGAAGCAGGCTCTCCGCGGAGCAGAGAGCCCAATGCGGGGCTCGATCCCAGGACTCTGGGATCATGACCTGAGCTGAAGGCAGAGGCTTTAACCCACTGAGCCACCCAGGCGCCCCTTGATTCTCATTTTCAATGTATCTTTATTAGCCATTCACCTACTAACCCAATAGCTTCCACTCCCACTGCCCCGTTAACATTGCTTTACCTATGGTGCCTACTGACCTAAGTGTAAAATCCAAAAGTTAAGTTTCAATCCTCAGTTCCCTCGACTTTTCTGCAGCATTTCACACAGCTGACAGCTTCCTCTCTCCATAACACCTCTACTGTTCTGCTGCTTCTACTATCTGCTGACTCCCTCTCTGAAGTCCTTATTCTCAGTGTCTCTTTCAGTACTGGTATTCTCTGTAAATTACATCTTATCCTTTGTATTCCTTCCTCTAAACAATAATCTAATCCCACTTCCTCAACTATCCCAACTTGGCTGCTATCTTCCAAATAGTTCATTTCTAGACTTAGGATTATGGCCTTGTATCCCTAAATAAATACTGATCATCCTTATTAAAGAAATAAACAGAACACCTGAACCAAATACGTGTAAAACTTACAGCCTTGTCCTCCCTATCCACTTGGCTACTGGTCTCCGATGTCAGTCATCTCTACTTTCATCTAATGTTTTTCTTCAATCTTGATCTTCCGAACTGATCTATTTACTTTAATAAATCCTTACTAGAATTCATCCCCAGTTTTCATCTCTTTTTCATGTAACTCTTGAGTGACATACCTAAAATGCAGGCTCAAATTTCATAGTTGGCATCCTGTCAATGAAAGAACAATGCCATTTATTTAACAATCTTTGTTAAAGGCCCATCTTGTGCCAAATACCCTGCTATATGTTATGTAAACTAGAATTTCCTAGCCTCAGAACCATCATTATTTACAGGAAGGGACGAGTTGTGAAACTAGGGTAGGTAGATTGATAGAGATAAACATGAGGCATCGGGGGAGCATAACAGGTAAGATTTTGAGGTGAGAAGCTACTGTATTTTGTCTTCAAAAACTAAACAAGAACGAACTAACTAAAGAAGAGGCCAGGGAGGTGAGTGGAGAGGGCAGAGACTGAAAACAGATGAGACTGACGAGTGAAGAATGAGCTTCTGTATCTAGTTAAAAAGCTTGTATTTTTCCTAATAGACTGGTGATTCTCGAGTTGTATTATGTACATAAGTCACCTGGGATGTATCTTATAAATATTTACCTGGGACACATTCCTAGAGATTCTGATTTATCAGATCAGAGTCTCTGCCAGGGAATTTGCATTTTTAGCAAGGAACACAAGTGGCTTTGATATTGGGAGATCCTTGGAATTTATAAAATGTTCTTAGGGATAGTATGAAGTCATGAAAGGGTTCTCAGCATGCACACATAATGGTCTCTCCAGAGAGTACGTGAAGGACTTACATTAAGCAAGTAAACCTGGAGCGTCTGTGTGGCTCTGTCAGTTAAACGTCCAACTCTGGAGTTTGGTTCAGCACTGGGCTTGGAGCCTGGTTGGGATTCTCTCTCTCCCTCTCTCGTTGCCCCTCCCCCACCTCTGTCCCTAAAAAAAATTTAAAAGAAAAAGAGAGGCCCAGTAAACCCAAGAGAGGGAGGCCAGCAAGGACAACACAGCAAGAGGGGAAAGAGGAACTGAGGGCCCAGACTTAGTTAATGGTTGCAAAGGTGGAAAGCGATCCCATGGTCTAAATCTATGAAAGGAAGAAATAGGTGGGAATAAGTGCACTTAACAATTATATATTGGTGGTGAGGGAGAGACAAGAATAACAGCCAGGTATCTGGAATAAAACAAAAGATGTCTAATTTTGGACATGCTATATTCACAGTGATACCAGGACATGGGCAGAAGGATATAGAAATCTGACATGCACCAGAATAGGCTGGGTTGGGTCGCACTCAATGATTTCGGAGTCGTCAACAAAAGAGTGAGTAACGAAGACCATGATAATACATACACTTGTACAGGCAGTCCAAAAATTCAGCATGCCACGTAAGACACTTTATAATCTAACTCCTCACTACTTCTTCAACTTCTTGTTTTTTAACTGTCTACTACCATATCTTGTCATAAAATATATTTGTGATTTTTGTGTTAAAATATCTCAAACAAAAATAAAAGTTCATAAAATACCATAATGAAAAATTAGTATCTACTAGTCAGCTTTAACAACTCTTAATATTCTGCCAAATTTGCTTCAGAATTTTTTTTTAATTTGTAACAGAGAAAGAGTGCACAAGATGGGGGAACAGTATAGGGAGAGGGAGAAGCACACTCCTTGCTGAGTAGAGAGCCCGATGCGAGTCTTGATTCCAGGACCCTGAGATCATGACCTGAGCCAAAGGCAGACGCTTAACCAACTGAGCCACCCAGGCACCCAGGGCAGTTACTTAGAGAAATCTTAAGTTTTTAGAGAGATGAGATATTAAACCTACAAAATAATAGGGGGAATGTGACTATGAAATAGAATAATTTGTGGAAAAAATTAAACATCAACTTTCTATAATAAAATGATGCATTAATGAGCCATGTCACACGCATGGTATGATACACATTTAAGTCCTAATGGCTGAATACTTTACCAATGAAAAGAATTAGAAGACTACATCAAACTAAGCAAAGGCGATAGAAGAGCTTTTCACAAGAATCTATGTTCCCATAAACTGAAGTACATCTTCTACAATCTAAACTTTTTACAAATAATACACACTAGCAAGTAAACATGACAGTTTTCACCTATGAACGACAGAAAAAAATATATCCAAAATTTAAATTTTTTTAAAAAAGCAAGTTCAGAAACAGATATTAAGAATGCAAGTGGGGGCACCTGGGTGGCTCAGTGGGTTAAAGCCCCTGCCTTCAGCTCAGGTCATGATCCCAGTGTCCTGGGATTGAGCCCCACGTCGGGCTCTCTGCTCCGCAGGGAGCCTGCTTCCTCCTCTCTCTCTGCCTGCCTCTCTGCCTACTTGTGATCTCTCTGTCAAATAAATAAATAAAATCTTTAAAAAAAAAAAAGAATGCAAGTGACTCAAAAATACAAGAATAGTTTAACTGATAAAACTAATTAAATAGATATGGTAATTTAAGACAGTACACTTGTCAAATTATAGAATTAGAAATAAAGCCAAGTGTACAAATAGTGGCCTTGCCAAATACCAGCAAAAGACTAGATAATATGCTTTTGTAAGACAAATAATTCAGTGGAATCTCTTGACATGATTTCAAGATTAATTTAAAAATATAGCAAAGTCTAGGTAGAGAAAATAAACAGTTACACAGGTTTGGCAGGAAGAAGAAGGAAAGCAAGACTCCAGAAGCAAAGTTGATCCAAGTTTTTTTTTGTTAAGTCAATTTTAATCCCACTAGTGTGATCTAATGTTCAAAGTGATAGCAACCTTTGAGAACCCTAACTCACTCATGTCTTGCTACTATTCCAAAAACAAGGCAACCTAAAAACTTAAAACAACTACAGAAAGTGTAGTAAGTGAATTGGTAAATGAAAATGAGCTTCATTGGTCATACTGTTGCAATGAAATGACAACATTTAATTTATAGGTAAAACTGGATTAAATTGGGATTAAAATGGAATGGTGGAGCTAGGAGATGATCATCTATCTTTAAACAAAGAACTGAGTTCCTTATCAACTGATTTAGATTTTCATCCCTGTGGTGCTCCTAATTAATCATGTGTAATGGGTGAAAGCTCATGGAAAGGAAAGAGATCATGCCTGAAATCCTTTTTCCATCAGTCATTAATAGTGACTTTAGGCAAATTACTTAAATGTAGTGAGCTTCCATCACCTCTAAAACAGGGTTAATTATACCTTCTTAAACCATTTTGAACATTAAATGAAATAGCACATTGGAAGTGTCCTGTATTTTGTGGTTCCCTTGCATATTAAACACTCGTTCTTTCCTTTGGAAAAAGAGCCACTATTTATCCATCTCTCAAAACACTAACTCCATCATTTATAAGATCCAATAAGAATTAAGTATCTCAAGATTTTTATGTGGCATAAACTTTGGAGGATATGAACAAGCTTTAAGAAAATTTCAAAAAAAAAAAAAAAAGAAAATTTCATCTGTGTTCATGTGCTTTATAGCTCTTCCAACTAATAACTCCAACCAGAAGTTCAAATATAACTCCTCCAGGAGGCTTTCCCTGACTACTAAACAGCACCTGCCAACCAGCATACCTGTCTCTCTAAGCTGTTCCTCTCATTTTATTTTTCCTCTTAGAATGCTTCACCATTTGACATGTCTACACCTATACGTCTATCGGTTGCCTATCCCCACTGGAATGTAAGCTCCAGGAGGGCAGAGACCTCTTCTGGGTCATTTGCTGTGGAATCACTGGCATAAGAGGTACCCAATAAGTATTTGCTGAATAAAAGCATTAATTAAGAAGAATATTACCTAGAGACATCTCTTAAAAAGAAAACTCTCTTTAGAGTAAATGGAACATTGGGAGAGGAAAATCAACCTTGCTTAGCCTCCCCTACCTTCGCAACACTGGTATCCTGCAACCATGGTGCCGTGACAACCAGATTCTAGGCCTTTTTTGTACATATGTGAAACAGAAAAGGGTGAAGATGCTGGAGCTGGCAAAATCTTGGAAGAGGCTTAGTGGAAATAAGTAAATGAATTTCAAATGATTTCAAATGAAATGATTTCAAATGAAACCCTCAGACTTTACTAAATGATTTAATCATAAATTTTTAGTGACTAAAAGTATGGCAATTTGAGAGCACCTGCTGAATAATGATGATCTTCTATTGAGTGTCTAGTACATACCATTGCTATAGATTTTTTATATTTATGATTTCATTGAATCCTCACTAAAACCCAAATGGCTTCAGTATCACCCTCAAATTCTGCTCATGTGCAAAACACACCTTATTATGGCATTTCACTTAATCACATGTTTGTTTCTCATAGACGAGATAGTTGCCCATAATTTACAGATGTGTAAACTGAAACTGTGACTCAAGAGATTAGTAAAATTTACCCAAATAACACAGACACTTAGGTACCAGAGTCAGGATTCATACCCCAGGCTAAACTTCAAAGCTTCTTAATCCATCTAAAATACTAAGTGTCCGCTACAAATTTTTATAAAGGCAATCTTCTAAACTATCAAGTTGTTCAATTTAGAGTAGAAAATATCTCTCTAGCTCTCCTCTCTCCACCAACCTTTTAGAAATAATTGCATTCAATCTCGGATTCATTCCCAGTGAAATACTATTTGCTCAGATACCAAAGTAAATCAATTTAGAGTTTACAGAGCTCAGCTTTATACTAATTACATTAAAAAAGGTTTCTGTATTACCCAGGGAGCATGCAAAGTACACATTCTATCTCTGAGAAGGACTAAAGAAATGTAAGTGCCATACACTGACTCACATTTTCTACTGCATTACACCACCTCAGACTTGTGTCTTAGCTCTGCTTGCAGGTCCCCCATGCAGATGTGTTCGTGACCAAAGATAATACATGAAACCCAGTATTACAGGGAGAAAAATGCTCCTTCGTCTGCTTGTGTTGTCTGTGTGTACTTGTGTAAGTATACAGAAAGATATACATTTATAACCCACACATATGCATTTATGTTTATGTCTACATGTGTACACGTAAGATATATATGTGTGTATATGTGTGTGTACACATATTACATATGTGTATGTATACACATACATATATATGTGTATATACATACATATATAATGTGTATACATATTATATATGTGTATACACACATATATACACACACACATATATATAAACACACACACACATATATACACACACACACACACACACACACACACACACACATATTCCACACATACACTCTTCATGCTGGCACTTCTATAGCTATAAGATCAGAAATTTTAAAAACAAAATATTTCATATGCTCATTTTACCCAAACACTATAAATCACTTAAAAAGATTACTTGCTGAGATTTCTTAATGTCCTAAATTTTGAAAATGGTAAATTTAAACTTTTTCTGCTCTTTCATCAAAATTATATCTGTTGTGAAAGATGGTAATGAAATTCAATTTCTATTTCTTTGCTTAAAATTCTGCAATGTTTATGGCTCCTGGTGAGGGGTGGTTTGGCCTACTCTTACGTAATGTAAAGTGGGATCACTTTCTCCTTTTGATTTACTGTATTTTTTACAATCACTTGTAGAACATGTATACAAAGGAATGTAAAACTATAACCTTAAGAGTAGACAGATGAATAATGAGAGTTCACTTCCTGGATTTTCACTGTGTTGTTAATTACGAATTCTTGGAAGGTAGCTTAGGGGACAGTTTGAAAAAAAAGATTTATGATGTACTTTTAAAAGAGTCTGAGCATGGACAAAAGTTTATCTTTGAAGTTTGGGGATATAATTAAAGTGGAAATAGACTTCTGATTCATAATGCTCTTATAATTTCCTCTTTGCAGACATGGCTGTCTGACTATCCTCTGCATTGTTTGGAGAGAGTCTTAAGGGAAGAAGAGACAGAGTAGGCTTCACTTGTAGCTCAAATAAATTTGGCAACTGGGATTTTTGCCCTTAATTACATGTAATTTTGAAATAAATTTTCTTATTTTAGAAAAGTTTTAGATTAATAAAAAAAGTGTGAAGACAGTACAGACTACCCATAAACCCTAAACCTTGTTTCCCTATGTTTAACATCTTAACAGTCCTATACACTTAAAAGTCCTATACACTTGCTATAATGATGCATTAGAGTTCTTACAAGAAGTAGGATGATAAAGCTCTTTCCTACTGGGCCATGCAAGGACACAGTAAGAAGGCAGCTGTCTGCACACCAGAAAGAGGGTTCTCACCAGAGAACCGAATCTATTGCAACCTTGATCTTGGAATTCCCAGCCTCCAGAACTGTGAGAAATAAATTCCTGGTGTTTAAGCCACCCAGTCTATGGTATTTTGCTATGGCAACTCAAGTAAATGAAGACACCTGGGATATGACTTCTGCTCCCACCCACCAAACTCTGCATCAAAAACCTGATGTGGATATAGCCGAACATGTGTCCTGATAGAAATTAAGTCTTTACTGAAGGAAAAAAATATATATACTTTTGTCCGATAAACAAAAAGCAATAGTTTTGTTTACTAACTATTTATGCTGCTCAAAGCATACGCATGTTTGGAACCCACCATCCTACACTCAAAGAATTTACTACTACAAGGATTTAAAAACAAGCATGTACCAAAAAGAGAGTAACAATACATTTTTAAAGAGATTTTAGAGGTTAAAAAGATGCATGATTTCTTAAGTAACACATCTTTAATATTTTCATATGTGAAAAATAAAACTATTTCAATCACGTTTTCCAAGCCACCAAAGAATTCCCTCACATCACTCTGCTATGTCCCATCCTCCATCCTCAGCCTGTCCTTTGACAACTACAAATCAGTTTCTATCTCTATAGTTTGGTCATTCAGAAGATATTATATAAATGGAATCATATATCATATATCCTTTTAAAACTGGCTTTTTCATTAAGCATAATACCCTGAGGATCCATCCAAGTTATCAATAAGGCTATGAAAATTCATCTACAGATTTTTTTTTGTGAGAACATAGCTTTCATTTATCTGGAATAAGTGCCCAAGAGTGCAATCTCTGGGTCAAATGGTAAGTACATGTTTAGTTTTATAAGAAGCTGCCAAATGGTTTCCCAGAGTGAATGTAGTATTTTATATCTCCTCCAGTACTCCCGCACCTCCTGATACCATCACATGGCGAGTTAAGACTTGAACATATGAACTGGGGGGACACAAACATTCCGTCCATAACAACTACAAAGTGACAGAGATAAGAAATGAGTCCAATTTTGTCTGACTTCAGAATTAATTTCTTAAGCACCACACATGTGGAATTACCCTAAAAGAACATCTAAATAGTGATCTGGTAGGACACGGACTATTTGAAAAAATGTCCACCTAGTTAATGCACCATGCATTGGTAAGTAAAAGTTCTATTTCCTACCAGTAGATATGTTTATGGATTATATATGATAGTATGATGACTGGAATATTAACTAACTTGCTAATTACTACAATAAGCAACAAATACCTATATTCTTTGGCAGACATTAAATGATTCCAGATCAAAGTTTTAATATAAAAAAAGAAGTCTGGATTTGAGAGAATAAGGAGAGTTTTGTAAGGATTTAGGCAAATAAATAAATACATAAGGAGACAGAATTTAATATAACCTGGAAACTGATTTTTTTCCCTAGAGGTCAGGAAAAGAGATTGTAGTATGAGAACCAGGTATCCAATTCTGAGCAAGCTAGATGGAAAAATCAAATTGAACAAGGGAAATCCTAAGGATCTCATTAAAATTGAAAATAACTGATTCTTCATATATTTCATCTGGCTAAATTTGTCATCTGAGAAATAAACTGGTAAACTTCTTCAAGTCCAGGCATCCTGTGTTTTCCTGTGTTTAACTGGGAATTCAGTCTCTCCTATAGAGCAGATGCTCAAATGTTCAGATGTTTGTTAATATAAGCCTTTTATTGTTTGGAAGTGGTTACTGCACTTAAGGCACATGTCCTTAGAAAATGCCCCTCTGCCCTACTTAATGTGCCTCCCTCCTTCCTTTCTTTCTAGTAGGTCAGGAAATTATATGGAAATGTGTGTTTAAGGTGAAGTTACAAAAGTATCCCTAAATACTGATAATGAACAGAATTCTAACAGCCTAACATGAATTAAGGGGGCATCATTTGTCCACTCCAATGAGATGACACAGGAAAAGGAATTTTATTTTATTTTTTTGTAAAGATTTTTATTTATTTATTTGAGAGAGAGAGAATGAGAGAGAGAGAGAGAGCATGAGAGCGAGGGAGGGTCAGAGGAAGAAAAAGACTCCCCGCTGAACAGGAAGCCTGATGCAGGACTCGATCCTTTGACTCCAGAATCATGACCTGAGCCAAAAGCAGCCACGCAATATACTGAGCCACCTAGGCACCCAGGAAAATGAATTTTAATAAAAGAAATCAATCATAATCTTAAGGAGAAAAGAGGCAAACTCAAGAAGTATATGACTATCAATATCATAGGTTTAAATTTTTCTCTACATTAGGGGTATTCAGATTTTTGGTATCCTACACAGTAGGACGCCACATAGTCTACACAAATTTTTTTTTTTTTAATTATAGACTAAGATAAAAAGAATGCTACTAAAAGAGCTGGGAGATCAAAGAAAAAGAAAACTTTAAGAGGTATTTTCCCTTCATTTTTATGATTATAGTCTTTTGAGACATAACCCACATCCATGCTTATATTTTAGATGGAGGCTTACAGCTGGGAAGTTCCCTCCCAAGATCCACTAACAAAAAAGCCCAAAGGTAAACTTTAGGTTAAAAAATCTGCATCCTAAAAGCTGATCTCTTTTATACCCCTCTTCTTGAAAGAGTAAAGGAGGTCCTAAAAGATTGTGCATATACCTTGGGCAACTAGAAGCATTTACATATCAAACATATCCCCAGTCTGGTTCCTACTTCTACCCTCCAGCTAAGCCACAGGCCATCTAGAACTCAAGAGTCAACAATTTATTTTTTGGAACAGCTTTATTAAGATAGAACTTGCAACCATCCAATTCACCAACATGAAGAGTGTATAATTCAATAGTTGTTGTATATTCATAATTGTGCAACTCAATACATTTTAACTAATTCATTTGGCATTTCTGTGGGGTTGCCATCATTTTAGCTTACTTTTCAAAAGTTACCAATTATTCTTATCATTTCATAAAATATTGGATCAACAAGCTCTAAAAATACTGCCCTTCTGCAAAAAAAGTATCTAATTAGCCAATTAGCCAATGTATATTTCAGCACATAGGAAACTACCTCCTTCTAATTTTTTTTTTTTTAAGATTTTATTTATTTGTCAGAGAGAGAGGGAGAGAGAGCGAGCACAGGCAGACAGAATGGCAGGCAGAGGCAGAGGGAGAAGCAGGCTCCCCGCCGAGCAAGGAGCCTGATGTGGGACTCGATCACAGGACGCTGGGATCATGACCTGAGCCGAAGGCAGCTGCTTAACCAACTGAGCCACCCAGGTGTCCCTAATTTTTTAAATTTTAGTTTGAACATCTGAGCTTCATCTAGCTTGAGACTCAGTGGGCTGAAATTGGCAAAGCTCAAGGAGGCCTGCTCTCAGGTCTCTCCCCTGTGCTACTGTAACACCCAGGCACACCAAAAGCCTTTATACAATGGAATATTACTCAGCCATCAGAAAGGATGAATACCCACCAATTGCATCGACAAGGATGGAAGTGGAGGTGATTATGCTAAGTGAAGTAAGTCAGGCAGAGAAGGACAATTATCATTTGGTTTCACTCATATGTGGGACATAAAGAATAGCATGGAGGAACACAGGGGAAGGGAGGGAAAACTGAAGGGGGTAAATCAGAGGGGAAGATGAACCATGAGAGATATGGACTCTGGGAAAAGACCTGAAGGTTTCAGAAGGGAGGGGAGTGGGGGGGGGGTAGCCCTGTGATAGGTATTAAGGAGGGCATGCGTTGTAATAAGCATTGCGTGTTATACGCAAATAATGAATCATTGAACACTATATCAAAAGCTAATGATGTACTCTATGATGACTAATATAATATAATAAAAAAATACGCAGGGAAAAAAAAGCCTCACGCTTACTACACAATAAAACAATTACAGACACACAAAAAAAGTTGTCCAATTCTCTCCCCACACCCAGGCTGAAACATCAGCACTGTAGGAGAAGTTCCAGTAAACGGAATTTGAAAACCATGTTTAAATCATCTTAATGCCATCACACTTGTGTAACAAAACTGCTAAAACTTAAACATGAGGTAAGAAGTTCTATTTCAAGCCTTGAGTCTGATCTCTCACTTACATATTAAAAAAAAATAGATAAAAAAAAATCTCCTAAGTGGGGTTGTAAACTAGGTCCTTCAAAATATTTATTTGGGAAAATCTTTTTTTTGTTTTTTAAGATTTTATTTATTTATTTGAGAGAGAGAGAGAGAGAGCATGAGAGGAGAGAGGTCATGGGGAGAAGCAGACTCCCCGCCAAGCAGGAAGCCCGATGCGGGACTCGATCCCAGGACTCCTGGATCATGACCCGAGCTAAAGACAGTCATTCAACCAACTGAGCCACCCAGGTGCCCCTGATTTGGGAAAATCTTGAACAAATTAAGTTATTCCACATTTAACTCACCTAATTGTCATGAGTTATAGTCAATGGAACATTTTGCTTGTATATGGAGTTTTTAGCTTTTCAAAATTCCAGAATGTTAAAAAAAATTCTGCATGTACTATAAATAATACTTTTTTGTTTTCATTAGATCCTTAAATAGATCTACCCTTCAAGCCACTTGTCTGTTCCTACATTTGTTAGAGTTTTAATTTGTTTCCCATCTAGTTAAAGCCCATTAATGAGGGGGCGAAGGAAGCTTCTTACATTTTAGATGCCTGCTTAAGGGCATTTACTTTTTTCAATACTGATCTAGCTTACAAAGTTGACATTGCTAAATAAATCAAACACTTCTCCACATTATCTTGCTTCATAATTTAATACATTTTATTATTTTTGTCTTAGAGACATTTTTAAAATATGGTTATGATTAAAGTTATGTTTCTCCTTAGAAATAACTATTCTATTGGAATTTACTCCTAGAAATTATAATCATGGGGTGCCTGGGTGGCTCAGTCAGTTAAGTGTCTGTCTGCCTTCAGCTCAGGTCATGATCCCACATTCCTGGGATCAAGCTGCCAGTAGGGCTCCCTGCTCAACAAGGAGTCTGCTTCTCCCTCTGCCTCTCCCCCCTACTTGTGCTCTCTCTCTCTCTCACATAACTAAAATCTTTAAGAAGAAACTATAATCATTTTAATACTAAAGATATGCAATAAATAGGGAGTTAAAGAGCATACAAGTCCATTTAGGAAAAATAAAAAGAAGAAAATAGGAATTAGAAAGGTTGTATCTATAGATCATGTCTCTTAGATAATTATTGAGTATTTCTAAATTAATTTGTTATATTGAACATCCTTGAAAAGTAAAATTCATGAAGTTATCTAAAAAGACCTTACCAAACTTCTAAAAAGAAAATTCCTTTGAATGTCCATTTTAAAGTGTTCTTTGATATTGGACCATTTAAGTTGTATGATAAATAAAGGTATGCCCAAAAAAGAAATTGATTTTACAGTGACTTCACAAGTACGAACATGTTTCCAATGATATTTATTAAGTGCCTTCTTTCAGACATATAAAAATGCTCACTTGTTTCCAAATACACAACCCATCTGATACAGATAAGGTAAGTTTTTGAATGAGTAGACAGTTTAAACTTTTTTTATGTCCGAACATCTGAAAAAAGTAAAGCAAAGCATTATTCTTTTAAAGCAGTTCTGCTTTACAAATCATGTTTTCTCACTTAGCTCATTACAGATTTAAAAAGAAAAGCTAACAATTCAATAGAGAAAAGTACACGTGCTTCTTTCTACCTAGAGGTAATCATTTACTTTCTTAGATGACACCCACACATTTTATTATTTTAATGTGAGTAGAGAAATTGCTGGTATGGAAAATGGAACAATCCAAAGAGTTTATGTCGAAGTTTTCTGAAACACAACTGAAGAGGGAAAGCCATTCCAGAGAAGGAAAAGTCCCAGGGATTGTCTCATTACATTTCCTCACAAGCTGCCCATTCTGTTTCTCTTTGTCTTCCTCCTTGCCTGGGATCCTGCTTAACCAACCACAAATCACTCTCAAGGAGCTGCCTGCCTGGCTTCTGTCCTTAGCAGGAAGCCCAAAGGATGAGGGAAAAAGCTGGGGACCAGAGAGAAGGCTCCCCGGGAGGTATCATTAGCCCCTCGGTGGATAATAAACATAGAGAAGCCATGTCCATCTGAAACCAATTACTGTCCCCTGCAACTTTCTGTAGCCATTTGAGGAGTGACCAGGCAGTATGAATTTGGACATGGTTACCTGTATGAAACTTCACTGGAATTTCAAATTATCTTAGCTCTTTGAAAACATTAACTGTTCTTACTAATATGTAAGCCTATGATCAACTTCTCTGTTTTAAAATGTCAATGTAGCTAAACAGTATTTTATATAGGAAAGTAGGCCTCTGCCTAAATATCGTCTCATTCAGTCCCCGTAACAATTGTGTGAGATGGATAGCATTATCACTGTTTCTACAGATGGAAACATTGAGGCTACAGAGCAAATAACTGAAAATGGTAGATAGGAGTTTGAATACACAAGAGTCTGGCTCCAAATTTTACATGCTCTCCAAACATCATCATTATTTCAAAAAAAAAAAAAATGTCTTTAAATTCAAAATAATTGTTAAAGTAGCTAAAATCAGCAGACTTACCCAGTTAAAAAAAAAAAATTAAATGATCTGAGAAAGTATTTGTATTTTAGTAGTATAAGTAAATTCTGCTTTAGGAAAAATTAAAAAGGAAGGGAAAACTCACACGCGTGCGCACACACACACACACACACACACCTCTGTAGTTGGTCCTGTGACTGAGGAACAGTTCTGCCTAAGAATTTGCTCCGGCCCAACTTAAATGAAACTGTAACTGCCAACCTTCTCCTACATTTTTCTGTTTCTAAAAGTGTATGGTCTCATAGATTGTTCTTTCATTTGAGAAAATATAACTAACAGTTGTACATGCCAAGGTATGCTGGAGTCCAGTGGTTAGAGAATGAGAGTTAAATTTCTCTGCATAACAAAATAACAAACATTTGTAAGCTGTGGAGACAGAAGTGAGATAGAAGATGCATGAAAATAGAGCTGGAAGCTCTAGACAACCAATAAGATAATCACCATGTGGGGGTGCCTGGGTGGCTCAGTGGGTTAAAGCCTCTGCCTTCAGCTCAGGTCATGATCCCAGGTTGAACCCCGCATCTGGCTCTCTGCTCAGCAGGGAGCCTGCTTCCCCCTCTCTCTCTGCCTGCCTCTCTGTCTACTTGTGATCTCTGTCAAATAATAAAAAAAGAAAAATCCTTTAAAAAAAAAAAAAAAGATAATCACCATGTGAAGAGCAGAAATTTTAAAATTCCTAAACAATTTTAAGTTGTTTTCTTTTCTTACCGTGCTGAGTCTGCCTTCTTTACTTATCCCCAAGGCTGCAATTAAAGTCTGTAATACATAACAACTTTGTACTAGTAAAGAAGAGAGGGGGGTGACTGGGTGGCTCAGTCAGTGTCTGCCTTCGGCTCAGGTCATGATCCTGGGTCCTGGGATTGAGTCCTACATTGGGCTCCCTGCTCCACAGGGAGCCTGCTTCTCCCTTTGCCTTTGCCTCTCTCTCACTCTCTCTCTGTCAGTCATGAATAAATAAACAAAATTGCTAAAAAAGAAGAAGCAGCAGCAGCAGCAGCAGCAGCAGCAAGAGAGGAACTGCCCCAGATGGGCAGCAAAGCTACAGAAGGCATGATGGCAAGAAGAGTGGTGCTCAGGAATGCAATTCAGCTATAAGCAAGTATTCAGAACAATAGATATTCGGAGAATACATCCTCAGACCGTAACCTCAAAAATACTGAGAATGATGCTGAGTTGCCCACAATAAATGGGATAGGGGTATGTTTGGGTGTTAAGGGAATGTAATCCTAGAAGTCTGGAGAATTTGGCAGGTAAGTAAGAATTTTGAAAAAGAAGAGGAGGGAGGGAGAAGCAGGAGGAAATGAAGGAAGGAAAAAGGGAGGAAGGAGGAAAGAAAAGGAAGGAAAGGAGTCAGAAGGATAAAGAAAAAGAAAAAGAGAGGAAGGAAGGAAGGAAAAGGGGAGAAGAGAAGGGAAGGAAAAGGAAAGGAAGAGGAAGAGGAGAAGGAAAAGGAAAGGAAAGGAAATGGAAGGGAAGGAAAGGAAAGGGAAGAAAAGAGGATGGAAAGGAAAGAAAGGAGAAAGGAAAGAAAAAGAAACGAAAGGAAAAGAAAAGAGACAAATACTGGACTAGAAGGCTTGATTGCCAAGGGACAGAAAGATGTGTCCAGTGTAATGCCTAAATTTTTAAACTTAAAATGGCAATGTAAACTAATCTGGGCCAATGGAAATATCTGGGAATGAGGGGAGCACTGGGAAGTTGGGTCAAGAAAGAAGAAGAACAAAGAAGAATATATGAGAGCATGAGATGGGCACATCACAGTCATTCTGGAAGTGAGAAAAATGCCAAGCAATTCCACCCACCCTTACCAATGACTTTGTACAGGTGTCGCCTTCTTCTGCCTGAATTACTCTGTGGTTTCCTACCTGCCCACTCCACTCTTTGCTTTTGCTCCTGACCACCCATTGTCTGTTCTTCACCCAGAAGCCAGATGACTTTTTCAAAAATAAATCAGATCATTAAATTTCCCGGTAAAACCCTCGAAAATTGTCTTATCCCTGTTACCTTACAAGCCAAACTCCTGACCGCAGCCACAAAGCTGCACTACAGGATGTGGCCCTTTGCCAACCTTCCAAACTGGTTTGTCCCTCACTGGATCCCCTGCAGCCACACAGGCCTAATTTCTAACCCTTTAACAGGCTAGGCTAGGCCTATTCAGTGTCTTTATACCTCCAGTTCTCTCTACCTAGAAACTCTTGCCTTCCCACCATCCATGTCTCCAGCCAGATGGGACACTCTCCCCTGCCCATCACATCTAAACCCATCCTCCCACCCCCTCTCATTCCCTAATGTACTCCCCTCCTCTCTTTCATCTTGCTTTATTTTACTCAAAGCAGCTATTATTATCTAAAGACATATTTTGTTTTTTTTTCTTGTATGTGTGTGTGCACATGTACATGTGCATGTGTGTGTGCATGGGGTGTCTTTCTGTTTATTATCTTTCTCCTGGACTACAATGCAAACTCTAGAAAGGATTCAACCTTTGTCATTTACTTTTCCATTCCTAGGGCCAAGAACAATGTCTGGCACTCTCAGAAAAAAAAAAATTTAAAAGTTTAAAAAATATTTAAAAATTAAATCATTAAAGAGTGAGTGAGAGGACCTAAGAAAAGGATAAGCCCAGAGGAGGGCAACTAAATGAGAAGGCAGGTAGAAACACTGGCTGAAACAGTGACCTACTCATTGAATTCTAAATAAGAGACAAATATGAGATAACACACAAGTGAGAGTTCAAAGGACAAGTGGAGTATTAGAATACTGAGGAAAAAAGTGTTAATAGCTTCAGATTGAAATTGAAGCCCACAAGGAACCGAGTACAGTACTGATACTCCCAAGAAATGGGGAGGAGACTTTCATTACACAGGAAAGCAAGGACAGTAAAATCAGGCTCAGCAATGTAGGAATTATAAGCTGAGTAGCTGAGCACAGCATGTTCTTCTTGCCTTAGGGTGCCCAGCATACAAAAGAAGTGCAATCAATTGCTATTAAATGGGCTAACAAACCAGAGTGTCACTATTGCCAGAGCTGTGGGTCAACTATGGAATCATCCAATATCAACATTACAGGAGTCTTCATAAGTCACCTAATTCTTTCCTTCATTCCCTTTCACTGTCAAGCATCTGTTGGGCACCTACTATGAGCACAACTTTGAAGACACAGTTAATTCCACATTAATACTTTATTCTCCAGAAACCTGCTACAGAAGGCTACCTCCTCCTTCCAATCCTAGAATAAATGTTACAAGCAGCCTTCTGGACACAGGGTCCTCTGGTTTCTAATGTAGTGACAGGTCTTAATTTTAGGGATTTCATGCCACTTCTGGAAGAAAAGGCTATTACAGCAAACCCACAGAAAAGAGATGCAGGGCAAGTAGAGCTTCCAGGCCTCTCTAGCCATGCATCTAAGCAAATACAACTTTCTGAAGTTAAGCATATAAGACAGTGAAAATGCCTCATAAGAAAAGCAATCTCCTATAAATGAAGAATCCTTTCTAATGACCCCCTAAGGTGTTAAAAAGATTTTGCTACCAAAGCTAAAATGAATAAACAAAGACAAATTTCCCAGGATATGGAGGGAGATTCATTCATATTGCCTTTTTTTTTTTTTTTTTAAGTAAACTCTACCCCCAATGTGGAGCTCGAACTCATGACTCTGAGATCAAGAGTCACATACATGCTCTACTGACTGAGCCAGGCACCCCCATTCACATTAGGTCTTAATAAAAACTCATTTCTCTTAGATGGCTTCTAAGCTTCCAAGATGATGACCTACAGGTATCATCCCACTGTAGATTTCTCTTCAGTTAGCCAGCATTATCCAAAAGAAATTTCTGGGATATAGCAATAACTGCACTCTCTATAGGCACTAGCCGTTTGTGATAATAGACCTGAAAGTGACTATAGCAATGGAGGAAATAAATTTTTAATTTAATTTAAATTTTATTTAATTTCAATCCATTTAAATTTAACCACATGTGCATACCATTGAGTTGAACCACACAATTAGACCATAGCTCTAGTCTTAGCACTCACTGATAGAAGCTGGTAGAAAAGAAATGATACTATTTCTTGCTGTCCCACTAACCTAGAAGGATAGTTAGAATAACATATTATTTCTAAAGGATTAGATAATAAACATAATTACTGAAGACCCCTTATTTCACTCATAAATGTATTAGCTGTTTGACCTTCAATATTCTTTTAATTTCGCTGGACCTCAGCTACCTTAATAGTAAAATAAATAATTGCGCATTAGTGAAACATTTGGTACCTTAAGGTCTTTTCCATCTCAAATATATATGATTTAAATCATTATGTGTCACACTTTAAAAGCGTTACTCTTCATATATAATTATTACACCTAAGATGTCACTGACTTTGAGACACATCACAGCTTTGAAGAAAAAAGAAAACAGACATTAAATGTATTCAAATTATAAGGTATATTACAACTTCAGCAAATGGAAAATTATAAAAATTGAGCCTCTAAGAATCAAGGAAATATAAATGTTCACTAATGGTGTAATAAATTACAATACCATCAATCAGTTTTGTTGTTATATTTGTTGGTATTAAGTTATAATCAGATGGTACTCATAAGAAAATAAGTACAGAAAGATCATATTAACCCATGCTAGTTATGTTCAACAAAAGTAACAAATAACGTACACAATAAATGTATAAAAGTATAATTGAAAATGTCTCCAATAGCAAGGCCTACCCATTGTATTTTTCTTAATAATGGTTTATGTTAAAGTTAGTCCTGAAGAATGGCATTTGCCAATGATGAAATACCAAATGGAGCTCTAAATTTCCTAGGTTTTTACATAAAAAAGCACCTAAGAATGGATTACAGATTGTAGTAATGAAAATTCCAATCATAAAATTCCAGAGACTACTGCTATCATTTTGGCTTTGTAAAATCTTTGTTTAAAATGTCCCAACAATGGGGTGCATGGGTGACTCAGTCAGTTAAGCACCCAACTCTTGATTTTGCCTCAGGTCATGATCTCAAGGTCATGACCTCAGGGTCCTGAGATCAAGCCCTCCCCGCCCACTGTCAGACATTGCACTCAGTGAATCATCTGCTTAGAACTCTCTCCCTCTGTCTCTATCCCTCCCCAACCATCCGCTGGCTTGTGCCTAGGCTTTCTCTCTCTCTATCAAAATGAGTAAATGAATAAAATGTCACAAAATACGTGCATTTTGTTGTTTTTAGAAATAAGTCATGAGACTAAAAGAATTACTGAGTAATTGATTTCTTCCTTACAGAAAGTGTAAGTTTATGGGGAAAATTAAGATATACTCATAAAAAGATGTAATTATACATTATACCTATCTGTAGCTCACATTCTCCCGCAATTACAGTGTATCATTAAAAAAGGCTAGAAATAGTTATATACCAGCTAGAACTCGATGAGGACTATTTTAAATTTATGAATCAAACTCAATGCTCTGTGAGCCTTAAAAAACAAAAACGAAAACAAACAAAAACAGAAACAGCTAAGAAAATTAGCTCAAAAACAATAAAAATAAAATAACCACACTATCCAATTTTACCCAGTGAAGAGACTTTGAAACACAGGACTGGATGTGGTTACTAATTATTTTTAAATACTTTTAATTACCAGCACTAAAGGGAAATGTTACAGAAAGCCATTAATTTGTAAGTAAACAAAGAAGTAGTTTCAAAGAAAACTCAAAAGCCATTTTCTTCAAGCCATCTTTTTAAATGAAATAAAAAGGCAAAGATCTTTTTCTGAATGCCATTCAATGTCATTAGAAAGACCAACAATCGCTACTAATTCTTTTAAAATAACTTATATTAGTTCTTGAAAAAGGACAATGTGACACAAACCCACACTCCAACAGACGTAACATCTAATCAGTCAGCAAATATTTATTCCTCATTTATGCAAGAAACAGAGGACAAAGAGCTGAGAAAAAAGATCATTTATTGCGATTCTGCACTGCACGGTCTGGAGAAAGATTCAGGACAGAAAAGCAGGAAAGCTGGATGTGGGGGGTGGGGCTGGAGAGACCAATGGGGCACACTGACAGCTGGGCAGTGGGGCAGGGAAAATGAAAGAAAAGATGTGCAGTGGGGAAATGCTGATGCCTATTCCGAAAGAGAAATGTTGCAACCCCCACGCCTAGTTACAGCACTCGAAATATTATTCTTTCAAGGATCCGTTAATACTCCAGCCCAGCCAAGCAGCCTAGCCTTACATGCCTTGAACAGCTACTGAATAAACGTTGGCCAAATGAATAGTCATTTTTTCTTTCCTCTCTGCAAAGCTGGTCCTAATAAAAGGTTGAAACTTCATTAGCGTACAGTCAAGTGTCTATTCACAACTCGCTGAACAGTCTGAACCCACAGTTTGCACTCCTGAATTCGGGACCCTTCTTTCGGTGTAAAATCAGTACCCACGTCTTCACCAGTCATTTACTGAGACCTGTGGTATAGCAGGCATTCTCTTACTGGCTAGGTACACCGAGGTGGATATACAACTAGTTCTGATCACTCTCTGATGCCCAACTCTTTTTTTTTTTTTAAGATTTATTTATTTATGAATAAATGAGAGAGAGAGAGAGAGAGTAGGGCAGAGGGAAAGGGAGAGAAATCCTAAAGCAGACTCCCCGGTGAGCACGGAGCCTGACGTGTGGCTCCACCCCAGAATCCTGTGATCCTGACCTTAGCAGAAACCAAGTGTTGACACATAACCAGCTGAGCTACCCAGACGCCCCTGATTCCAAACTTCCATACTTATCTACAGATGTCTGACAGACACCTTCATTTTAACATAACTAAACAAACTCTTTATTTTTTCCACCAATCTACTTCTCCCCTGATCTTCTTTCTCTTAGTAAAAGGGACCACTGCCCCTATCATACACACAGTTGTATAAAGCAATAACAACAACAACAACAACAACAAAACTGCAAGTTCTTAAACTCCAGCAGGAAGGAAACAATTGTAAATAAACCTTATCTAAAGTAACAAGAAAAATACTACCAAATAGTGATATGGTGATATGAGCTATGAAAAGTATTAAAATGGTGGCACGGCGAGTCTGTGGTGATCACAGAAGTGTCTGAGTTCTGATTCCCCCAGAAGTAGACCTTGGGAAAGGATTTAGGTGCAAAAAGTTCAGTTGGGAGGACTGGAGAAAAATCAGTAGGAAGGGGGGACTGAGACAAGGAGCTCCTTACCAGGACAGCTACACTGTGAGCAACTTCGGTTAATCCCACTGGGTCAACTTTGGGACCCAGCGAACATAAGCCCAGTGGCAGATGCGGCATAGATGCTGGAATCTAAATGGAGAGAAGCATTTGGGGTAAAAGGCTTTGTCAGAAGAAATTCCTAGAACAAGATTAAGCTCAGCATACTTAGGGAAGTTCAGCTAGATAGAATGTATGGAACAAAGAGGGACACAGGGAAAACCAGGTCACAAAAGCAGATAAAGGCCAGATTACTAAGGTCTCTGAAGCCACAATAAAATTCCTGGACTTAATCACGCTGGGAAGACAAAGGTGGGAAGAATGGGTTTGGCAGGCTCTTACCTACATTTATAAAAGATGACTCTGGGACAAATGAAGAGTGGGATCGGGAGGGGACACGAGGAATGCAGGACACCCCCGCAGCACCAGAAGATGTGAAGAAAGTTCACCTACTGACACGCTGGATGTGCAAAAACAAGTGGGGCAGAGGCGGGAGAGGGTCAAGAATTCTTGGGGCGCCTGGGTGGCTCAGTCGGTTAAGAGTCTGCCTTCGGCTCAGGTCATGATCCGGAAGTCTTGAGATTGAGCCCTGGTCAGGTTCCCGGCTCAGCGGAGAGTCAGCTTCTCCCTCTGCCTCTCACCCTGCTCGTGCTCCCTCTCCCTCTCTCTCAAATAAATAAAATCTTAAAAAAACAAAACAAAACAAAAAATCTTACTTTCTTCATTAGCAAGTGTGTGTATATGGTAGGGGCAGTGGTCCTTCTTACCAACAAGGAAGATGACTAGGTAAGAAGTATATTTGTGAGAAAAAGAAGTTTCCTTTACGGGGGCGCCTGGGTGGCTCAGTGGGTTAAGCCGCTGCCTTCGGCTCGGGTCATGATCTCAGGGTCCTGGGATCGAGTCCCACATCGGGCTCTCTGCTCAGCAGGGAGCCTGCTTCCCTCTCTCTCTCTCTGCCTGCCTCTCCGTCTACTTGTGATCTCTCTCTCTGTCAAATAAATAAATAAATAAAATCTTTAAAAAAAAAAAAAAAGAAGTTTCCTTTAGTTAGATTAATGTTAAGAAGCCTAGCAGGTATCTGCAGATAGATGAATACACAAGCTTGGAATCAGAGACACATCAGAACCAGAAATAGATATAAGGAAATCATATATATATATATATATATATATACAGCACTGGAAGGCAAGAGATTAGCTTAGGGGCAGTAATATACATAAAGAAGAATTGGGCCCCAAAGATGGGCTTTTACACTGCAAATAACTTATCTGTCAATAACCTTTTATTGTATCACAGTAAAATATACCTCAGTAGTCACAACCAAATCATTCTTTCATTCATTCATTCAATATTTATTGAATTTAAAATACACTTAGGGCCTCACACTGAGAACTGCAAGAATTTAAAAATATACCATATATTAATCCTCATTTTTAGGGACTCAGGGTCTACAAATACTTACAGATTAAAGACTAACTGTGGTAATTGATCTAAGAGAGATACAGAGAAAGAATCATGGAAACTTAGGAGAAAGATTATTTCCACCTGGCAAAATCATAAAAGGTTTTGAACGGAAAATAAAATTTAAGCAGAGGCTTAAGGCCTTTTCAGATTTGTAGGACTTGCTCTGCAAACACTTTAGAAATGGATGCATTTCAAGAGTAAGAGATTTAAAGAACAAAAGCACAGATATGAAACATTGGAGGGAGGATAATTCTGGAGTTTGTTAAATAGTTCAATTTGCTAGATGGTAAAATACATGAATGGGATAAGTGGTAAGTATTTCTAGAATACCAAATTTATGAAATACTTCTCTTAAGTAGCCCATGTAAGAAAATAATTCACTTTCCATGATACCAAACATATTAGGTTGGGTTTAAGAAAAAAAAAATTGTTAAAGTCATAACTTCATTTCACTTCAATTTCATAGAATGCTGTTTTCCATTGTACCATGAACAATCATTTTGCACTTAGAAATTCACTTCTCACTTCTACTGTCCATTTTGGTTATCTTTTTCCTTATTTAATCATTTCATAGCACCCTTTCCATCTATCCAGCTTTACTTTTAAAAGCTGAAAACTCATACATTATAAACTAGTCAGTATAAAGGAAAAGAAAAAGACCAGGGCTCAATAAGGAGGAGATGAAACACAAGCTCGTAAGAGTAAACAGGGATGCTGGGGCAGGGGAGGTGGGGTATGGAGATGGTGCTGGGTTATAGACATTGGGGAGGTTATGTGATATGGTGAGTGCCGTGAAGTGTGTAAGCCTGACGATTCACAGACCTGTGCCCTGGGGTAAATAATACATTATATGTTAATAAAAATAATTAATTAAACAAAAAGAAGAGTAAACAGAACCAGGGAACATGCTGGTGGGAAGGACAACTGAGCCACAAATGGCCAGTGGAAGTGATGGGCAAAGTCACAGGCTGCAAAGAAATATTTCACCCAGTTCCATGCTCTAAACTCATTCCTTCAGATAGCATTCATGTTTTTTTAAAGATTTTATTTATTTATTTGACAGACAGAGATCACAAGTAGGCAGAGAGGCAGGCAGAGAGAGAGGGAAAGCAGGCTCCCTGCTGAGCAGAGAGCCCAGTGTGGGGCTCGATCCCAGGACCCTGGGATCATGACCTGAGCCGAAGGCAGAGGCTTAACCCAATGAGCCACCCAGGTGTCCCACATTCATTTTTTTTAAACTAATTTCTATGCCCAACATGGGGCTTGAATCCACAATCCCAAGAACAAGAATCGCATTAGATAGCCTTCATTTTAAACCCATCAGTTTGGTTTCTTTTTCATCATCCCTTAAATAGACTATGAGAAACATCCTTTTATGGTGGCCTTTAAAGACTTTTTCATACCCAGCTCCTAAAAAACATAATTTAACCATAAAGGACTTTCTGAAAAACACTACTAACAAGGCATTCCACTTTTTCAAAATCATTTGCTCGTCATAAGAATAAACTTTATAACTACTGATGGACCAAGTGTTTATCTCTATCGAGGTTCTCGAGAGGACTGTCATGCTAACAATATGGGATTACGTGTACAAGAGAGCTAAACAAAATAAGACGAAAACTCAACAAGGCAAAGAAACGATAAATGCAAAAACGTGCAGGAACTCTATCCAAAATACAGAATGAGTAGAAGCAATTGCAATAAACGAATCCATGAGGAGAAATTTAGGCGTATCAGCTAGAAAAAACACATAAAAAAGCAGTGACTCTCCTGTACAGACAGCATTATAGACCCTCAAAATCTGGAAAATCTTAGCTCAAAAAAAATGTGCAAAATGGCAACCAAAAGGAGCTAAAACATGTAAGTCAGTCAAGCCTCTGTAAAGTGACTGAATAAAAATAAAAATACCATGTAAATAATACCCTAATCTAAGATGTAAATATCTGTGTACTACCAAAGAAAATTTATCATTGTTCAAAACTCAGAAAGTATGAAAATATTATACATTCTATGTCTCAAGCCATCTAGGTAAGATCCCAGTTGAGGGAGGAGAAAGAAGAAAAAGTAAATAAAGGGGGAAACGTTTATAAAACTAATTTTATAGTAAATAAAATCAATTTTTCACTGCAAAAAAGATCAGTATAGAGCTACTCTCCAGTTAAAAAAAATAAAACTGATTTTGCCTCATGACATCTGCACATATAATTCTGATTCTTCCAGCCTTCTGTAAAGCTTTAAAATACAAAAGAATTATCCAAAGGGACACAATCTTTCCTCTTCCCCCTCCTCCCCTCCTACAATGAATGATTTACTGTTCAATAAAGGTTAACTTAGGTCAGCTTAAAAAAAAAGAAAGGAAAGAAAAAAAGGGGGAGGGGGAGCTAGTGCTCATCCTTTATGCAAAGCAGAATAGAAAATATCCCCTGGTTATTTATCCTGCAGTGACTTATAGATACTAGGAATGGCTGGTAACATTTTTAAGAACTTGATTTCACATCAAGCGACCGCTTCTGCTTTCCAAGGACTCTTTCAAGATATCTGTGTTGAGAGGCCTGAACTTGCAGTGTCCTGAGAAGTGCACAGCCCTGTTCAGAAGGCCCACACAAGTAGAAATGTTGAAAAAAACTCTGGGTTCACAGATGGTAACATGCCAGATGCTAGAACACCAATGGGTTGTCATTTGATTTTAGGTTGAAACTAAATGAACTTAGTTACTAACTGAATTCATTTGTCATTAGATTCATGTTTCCAACCTCCCGAAAGCACACTAGAATTTTTTACCTTAAGCAGTATATGCCTCTGTGTGAATACTGGCCAACTTAACATATACTGGATGCACATATGTCTTAAAAGAGGACTTGAAGAAAAATTTCATTTTAAGAAAGAATCTGGTGCAAAAGCATTTTTAACTAAAAATATTCCATATAGCTTACCCCTACAGCTGTATGATATTTTTTGGCAGACAAAGGGAAAAAGAATTTCAGGCACTGAGAAGAAAGAGCATGTACGGAATTGTGGCAGAATAATCAAACTGGGGGAACTGACAGGATTTCTGAGGAGCTGAACTTAAGATATCTAAAGTGGATGAATGAAGTGGCTCTAAGACATTTGAGCTCGATTAATGAAGGATTTGTAGAATAGGAAATCCTATTATTAGATGGGGTGGGGCGAGGGGGAAAACAATGTACCAAAAAAACTGTTTACATCTACCTTAAGAGAAACTTTATGTAAATAAGACATTACCACAACAGTCATAGAATTGTAAACAAAAGCGAAATCTCATTATAAAGCTGAGACTCCTTGCAACAAAGACTACAGTTAAGAATCTGGGCTGATATTTTTATTACACATGAAATTCAGCCTTACTTCTTTCCACTCGTTGCCTTATTACTGCTTCTAATTTCCCTACCCAGTAGTCCCTTAACTGTATTTTAACTTTCTTTCTCTGTTACCTATGGGGAAGGGGGTGCTAAGTGTGGAATGCAACGAAGTTGTTCCGAGTAGACAAAATTCACAAGAATTGTGAAAATAAAGGAAGTGACTGCCTCAGAATTCTGACCTTTAGAACTTGAAACGAGATGTATGACTCGGGTCCCCAGTACACATGAACTCTTTTGTATTCTGGATAAGATGGCAAATATTTCCTGTTGTTAAAACATTTTTGGATTATCTTCCCAAGACAAATGCAGGGCTTCTGAAAAGATAACCTCACAATGACCATAAGAAGATTGTTAAGGGTGCTTCTAAGCTACAGCACAAGGAGTGTTAGATTTCCAGTGAGAGGAACCCGTTAAGTTTCAGGCAGAGATTCATGAAGGCTGAAGTTGCCTCCGATCACATCAACCTCTTCGGTTAGTGCATATGCCTTAGGACACCTGACAATCACAGGGGCAGCCTGGCTGTGGCGGAGGAGGGTCAGTAGCAATTCTCTTTCATTGCTATCCAGGAAAAGTGTCCCAAGGTAATCTTGAAGCACATCACACCTTCACTGCTTACTGGAACCTTACTCCCTAGACTGTTCCACTCCCATGAAATCTTGGACCACCCAGACATTCACTATGCTAACTATCCCCTTAAACTAAAGTGGAGAAGTTTATTCAGAATTATGGTTTATACTTAGCCGTGAAACATATCTTCGTAGTTTTTTAAATATTACATTTATAGGAATTTTTTTTTTTAACTATATCTGTTGAACACAAAACTCTCCGGTAATACAGTTGTGTTTTGATTTGTTTTGATTTTTTTTTTTTAAATCTTCTTTCCTCTGAAAATTGGCCCATATATTCTTCACAGAAAGTATATTACAGCAACGTTTAAAAAGCACTTGCAACACCTGGTCATGAAAAATACAGTATATAGTTTGGTTTAAAAATAGCTCAAGGTTTTAGAAAATGTATAAATAAGAGAAGTGAGAGGGGTATATTTACTTAATAATGTAATGCTAATTTAATCTATTATTAGGAGCTTTTAATATGCCAAAGAGCCTGTTTTGAGCAGGAGTCAAATTGTGTTAAATTGGACTTCACATTTTCCTACAATTTACATTTCGAAGGGCAACATTTAAAAAAAATTATAAATGAATGCACTTAGGTTTAGCTTTCAGGTATCCAGGCAAGCATAATATTTACTTTATCTCGTTAAAGGAAGTGAACCCAGAAATGGCACACTGTATTTGGACTCAAAGGGTGAAGAAGAAAGTGTGGAACGAGTTAATATTTGATCATAATCATCACCTGGTAGATTCAGTCAGGCCTGCCACTTCATACCCTACAGTATGACCCTGGAAAAGTTCCATAACTTCTCTTGAGTCCGGCCTGCCTCACCTGCACAAGAAGGTTTGCTAACTCATAAGTTTGCTCGAAGACCTAAATGACAGAAGCAAATGAACTACTGGCCCATGGTCCGTATCACTAGATATTAGTCCCACATCCTTCTCATACAACAGTGGTATTCATGTATTTAACAAAAGATTAAAACCCACTGTAGTAGATTCTCATTTTGCATGGATTCCATATTTGCTAGTTTGCCTAGTGGCTAAAAGTCATTTGTAACCCCAAATCAATAAGCAGCACTTTTGTGGTCATTCGTGGACAAGGGCACGTGCAGAGCTATAAAAACTTGGAGTCGTCCAAGGCACACATTGCCAGCTTACATCGAACAAGAGAACGCTCTGCCTAATTGTTTCAGCCCTCGCCACTGTAAAAAGGTGTCCTTTCCACAGTGCACTTAGTGCCAGGTTTTCCCATTTTTGTCTCTTCTGTTGGTGATTTCACTGTTTAAAAGGCCCCAAACATACCCTGAAGTGCTGTCTAATGTTCCCAAGCACAAAAAGAATATAATGTCCCTTGTTAGATAAGCTCCATTCAGGCATGAGTTATAGCGCTTTTGGTGGTGAATTTGGCGTTAATGATTCAACAATATACATTAAATACGGTGTCTCTAAACAGAAATACACACAAGTTAATCTATTTATCAGTTGATAAAAATGTGATTAACAGCTCAAAGAAACCTGATCCTCCTGTATTTGCCCTAGTAGCAATGGCACAGTATTTACTAATTCACTAATCCCATGTTTGTAATGACTTCATAGAAGGTAACTATCATGAGTAGTAAGACGGCGTATGTTGGATTTATGTTAAACAACGGAAACACACAATTAAAAAACACAAGTCTCTGCTCTTAAAGAAATTCACATGCCAGGCACTCACTTGGTAAAACTTTAAAATGCAAACTCACAATCACTAGAATAGAAATATGATCAGCAAGGTGTAATTACAAATCAGTGCCTTTTCTTATCCTGTTATGTAAAAAACATTAACATGGGGTCACTAGAGATTAATATTAAAATATAACTTAACCACTCTTTTTTTTTTGGGGGGGGGGGGCTGGAGTTAACTAATGCCAAAAATGCCCAGCTTTTCTGTTAGCTATATGACTTCCTATCACAGTCTGATACATCCATAAATGCCTACCTATCATCTCCAAAGTCTGAGTTTCAGAAGTATCAGTCTTTAGCTTGTCCAGGATGTGAACTGTTTCCCTTGAGTATTTGAACTTCAAGCCTTGACTGCATCTCAAGAATAAGACACAGCTTGGAGACAGGAGAACCTCTGGAAGGCAATTTCCATCACACTTCAGGTCTCTCTCTTCCCACAACCTCCATCCTCTGACCCTGGGTCACTGCTTACCAAGAGAGGGGAAGTAACTAATAATACTCTGTTTTATTGTGGGTTTTTTTGCGTTTTCATTTTAATCACCACATGCTCATAGGAGCTAATACTCTTAACTGGTCAAACAAATGACTTACTGTGCTTGCTGTGTCTGAAACAACAACAACAAAACCAGCTTCCACCTTTTCTCCTTGATCTACCAGTGCCAGCTCTTAGCTTTTTGTTCTTTATTCCATCCTTTGGTATAATAAACAAAGAAAGGCAGAGAATGTGTCCATTGTTCCCTTCATCATTCTGCACACTTCTCTGACTCCTTCTATGCCTCCTTCTGTGACCTCAGGGCGCTGACCTTGACAGTCTACCAGATCAGGCTCTCTTGCCCTCCAGCATCTAGCTGGGTTTGGTCAACAGGAAGCTCTGGCTGAAGTTCAAAGGACAAAAGGAGAGAAAGATTGAGTCCTTTATTTCCTCTACTCCCTGTCTCACTCAAGTCCTGGAGTGCATTTACTCTCTAGTCCTCTTCCAAACGCCTGTTCTTAATGACACTTCCAGTATGATTCAGGGACCTCTTGGTGGTCCCAAAGCCCTTCCAACAGGTCCATGAGATGGCAACAGACTGAATGCAGAAGCAAAAATAAAAATCCAGCAGGACACCTGGGTGGCTCAGCTGGTTAAGTGTCTGACTCTTGGTTTCAGCTCAGGTCATGATCTCAGGGTATGGAGATCGAGCCCACATTAGGCTCTGTGCTCAGTGCTGAGTCGGCTTGTCGTCCCCCACTGCTCTTCCCACCCCACCCCCTCAAATAAAGAAAGGAATAAAATCTTAAGAAAGAAAGGAAGAAAGAAAGAAAGAAAGAAAGAAAGGAACATTCAGCTGTCTTCCATTATATGAGACACTAAGGAAATTTGCAAAAGTATAAAACAGGGGTGCCTGGGTGGCTTAGCTGGTTTTGTAACTGACTCTTGATTTTAGCTCAGGTCAGGGTCTCATTCTCTCTCTCTCCAAAATAACTAAAAAAATAAATAAATGTAAAACAATTCCACCATTATCAATAAAGTTCTTTGAAAAACATGTTTTTTTTTTTAATAAAATCATGTTATTTAGGTTAACATATATGGGTATATTGTTACTTTTAAAGTTTCTTCATCATTAAATTTCAATCTGTTTTCTCCTTGCAAACCCCTTTGAAAGGCCCACCATTCCGACTTGATGGCTAAAACAGGTTAGGCCTTAGAGACCCAGTTATGGAAATGATAACTCCATTTTGGTATCAGGTTCAAGTCCTGTCCTCCAAAATAATTGTCTGTGGCTCTGCATTTGACAATTATTGCATGATGGCCCAAACTTTAGCAAAGCTATTACTCTGGTTAGCGCTGGGATTTCAGTTCTTTTTTTTATATGCCTTATCAGTCAGGGAAGACGAGAGAGGTAAAAGGATATTTTTGATCCAAAAGCAGGTTTAGAAAGTTGCAGTCTGAAGAGGGTATATGATGAATTCAGTGGCCTTGCTGAACGTCATTTAGCACTTCAACAAATGAGTCTGAGCTCAGTGACGATGGTTTATATATTATCATAATAATTTTAATTACGAAATTTTTGTTAACAAAAATAAAACCTATCAAATGAAAAGAACCTCTGTTCGGGACACCTGGGTGGCTCAGTCAGTTGAGTGTCCACCTTCAGCTTGGGTCATGATTCCAGAATCCTGGGCTCGAGTCCAACGTGGGACTCCAAGCTCAGGGAGCTTGCCTCTCCCTCCCCCTGCTCGTGCTCTCTTTCTCTCTCGCTCTTTCACAAATAGATGAATAAAATCTTAAAAAAAAAAAAAACAAGAGGGGCACCTGGGTGGCTCAGTGGGTTAAGGCCTCTGCCTTTGTCTCAGGTCATGATCCCAGGGTCCTGGGATTGAGCCCCACATCGGGCTCTCTGCTCAGCGGGGAGCCTGCTTCCTCCCTCTCTCTCTCTCTCTGCCTTCCTCTCTGCCTATTTGTGATCTCTGTCTGTCACACAAATAAATAAAATATTTAAAAAAAAAAAAAAAGAACCTCTGCTCTTGTCTTCAGGAGCAATCAAGGAAAGAAGGAATTAAAGAATAGGAATTAAAAAGAATAGGAGCATCGCAGGAAGAAAATAATGCTCTTGACTTGTATTTAATATCCATGGTATTTTATTACTTAGAGAAATAATCATATTATAAAGGGCATGTGCCATATTATTCCATTTTTGTGAAAATAGAAATGTAAATACATACAATAAAAAAGATGGACGGTTACACACCAAAATTTAGCCTGAGTGAACATGCACCCAAGATTCGTGAAAGGAAGGAGAGGCACATAACACAGCCTAAATGATCTCGGGAAGGAGTCATGGACAGGGCAACGCAGAACCAGGGGCCAGAATTAAAGCCATCACAATGACAAAGGGTATACCAGGAAGACAGCACAGCACATGCAGAGCTGTGAGAATGCATGATGTTCCAAGTCTGCAGTTTGTTTCATGTGGAAAGAGCATGAGGTAAAAGAAGGGGTTGAAGGTGGAAGACTCTGAAAGACTAGATTAAAAGCTCTGAAAGCCATGCTAAGAAACTTGGATTTTATCAAAAAACAAAGGGGAGGTGTTGGAAGTGATAGGATAGTTAGATATGAGCAGGGAATGGGACTTTCTGACCATTAAAAAGATAAAAATCAAGAAACTGCCAACCACCCCTAGAACACAAATGGCTGGAAAAAACCCGGGGGAGCATGCAATGGCCCTTCCCTATAACTGCGGCTCTACAGTAACCTATAGTTACATTAGAATACATTTACACTGAGGTTTACACACACACACACATACACACACACACACACACACACACACGGGGGATGGCTGCCATGACAGTTCTGACAAGCACCATACAGGGCCAAAAACTTCCCCTTCCGCTGATTGGAGGAATCCCTTAGATGACTGGAGACAACCTCAGCAGAAGACTGAGGAGCATTCCCTGCCCTAGCTATGACCATAACTTATGCAAACATAAAAACAAAAGACATCTCTAATCCTAGTGCAGTTGCCAAGGCCAGCAGGGCATGCCCACTCCCCCATCTTGAAAGTGTACTTTCCCTTTAACTGCTCATAAGCTCTTGCTTACTTGAGAGTTTGGTTCTGAATTATTTCTTGGCCAAACTCAAAAAACCAAGGTCGGCACAGAGGAAGGGAAGGGACCCACCCACCCCCACCCACCCTCACCCTCCCCCACCCCTACCCCCACCCCCGCCCAATGACAGAGGAATTTTAAGAAACGGACGTTTCTGACAGCAGGGTAGAAGCAGCACAGCACATGAATAGAAGGAGAATGGCAAATTAGAGACTAATGAGACTGTGATGTCTAAAATGCAAGTTGCAGCAGAGGTGATGGAAAGAAATACTTAAGACATAGCTAGGAAGAAGAAATGAGATCTTGGAAAGCATTTAAAAATAAGGATAGAGATGGCAATGAGGAATTCAGATTTCCAATTTAAACAATCTGGTGAAAAGTGTTATTATTCCCTTTGTTACGGACTGAATGTTCGGTTTCCCCCGAAATTCATATACTGAAAGCTAAGCTCCAATGTGATTTTATCAGGAGGTGGGCCCTAAGGCCCGAGGGTGGAGCCCTTATAGACAGACAGTATTCATGCCCTATGAGAGTTCTCGTGCCCTTCTGCTGTGTGAGGTTTTGGTGGGAAGACGCAGACCCTCACCAGATACAGAACTTTGCAGGCGCTTGATCTTGCACTTCACAGCCTCCAGAACTGGAAGAAATGAATGTCCGTGTAAGCTACCTGGGCTGTGGTGCTTGTTACAGAAGCACAGATGGACTAAGACACTTCCATACGATGTAACTTTTAAGAAAAATTAAGTATGGGAGTTAAGAGCACTTTTGAATACGCTGAAATTGAGGTATTAAGGAAATATCCAAGGAGCTATGACTAGCAGTCATTTGGATACTTGGGTCTGAATGACAAAAGCAAGGTGTACGCAGGAAATACAGATCTGAAAACTAGCAATAAATATACGGTTATTGAAGCCACGATCATGGAAGGATATTTCCCAAGAAAAGGTTACAGTGAAAGAGGAGGCTCAAAGATGCAATTCTTAGAGACATCATCACTTAAAGCTTTTGATTCTTGTTTATCAAGAACTAGTGTGCCTAAGATTCTGTATGGAGCTGAACAAAGAGCTACAGTCTTACTGTCGCAAACCCAATATGAGCTATTTCTTCCGCCTATCACTACAATAAAACCTAAAGAGAAGAATCCAAGAAATCACCTATACAGTTTCAAATAAAAAGGCACAGTCACCTATTGAAAGGTGGTGGGCAAAATTCCGTTTAACTATACGAAATCTCTGAATAATTTTCTGAATTTTCTGTAACCCCACAATCTCTAATATTTTTGGAAAGTCAAATTTCTTTCTGTAGCAATTTTATTCCTGTTGGAAAAAAAAAGTCGCTTAAGGCAACGTTCTAGAGAATAATGAAGGAATATAAGAGCCATAAAACTGCTAGAGTAGGCAGTTATATGGACATGAGCAGGAGAAAAAGGAGGATGGCAGATGGGAAATTGCCAGAGACCACCCAGTCTCTGCCCAGAGACCACCCGAACCCCTTAGACCACTCCCTTTTGCGGTTTAGCACAACTGGGTAAGCAAAAGATACAGGTCGCAAGGACATGCTCAACTTTGGAGCATGTGCACCTCAGGGAAACCCTGTTGGCTAGTAACCCCAAGGCTGTTATAACAACATAACATCATCTGCATTGTGGTTTTGCCCTTCCCCCCTCCCACCCTGGGTATCCCCCATGCACTCATGGGAAGGTGGCAAACAGGAACCTGTATAAAAGTTCGGAGGGGAGGAAACCAGGGCACCTCCAAAGGGTGATTTAATAAAGACTAAATGGGAAGAAGGAGACAAAGCAGGTCCCCATTAGAATAAAAAAACAAAAAACAATGCCGAACTCTGTGAGATGATACCCACCCCAGGGCCAGCCTCCTCCTACTTCTCTGGAGTGTAATCTCGCTTTGCTAAATACAACATTTTTCTGCTTTAACTCTCTACCGACTCTCTCAAATGAATTCCTTCTTTTGAGAGGACTAGAACGAAGAAATTTTATAATTCACTACGTGGTAACAAAACCAGGACCTGAAAATGCTTCTAAACTTTAATTCTGTAATTAATATTAATATACTATGTTTATTAATTACAAATTAATATATTACATTTGCATATCAGGTTAGCAAATATTAAAGGCATTATACCAAAGTAAAATGGCACTCTTACATAATTCTTATGAAAAGACATTTTTATAACTCTTTCAAAGCAATAGGGTAATAAATACGAACATATTGAGAAAAGCAACATTTTGATTCAGTAATTCAACTTTCTAGGAAGTCATCTGAATGAAATAAATAGAAAAAAATGTCTATCTAAAGACTAACCAAAGTATTCATTGAATAGTAGTATATAAAAGTCAAATTAAAAAAAAAAAAAAGTCAAGTTTATAATAATGTTAAAGTCCAGCAATACGGCACCTCTTAAACCAGATTTCACTGGTAGGAAACCTATGAAGTAGTTAAGAATGGTATGATAACTGTTTCTTAATCAGAGATTTATGATCTTGAGATCCCTACAACTTTACATAAAAATGTCTTGTACATGCATTCCTATGGGTGAAAGAAAGATGTTCCAGAGATTTCTGTAGAATATTAATGTTATAACACAAAAGATTTTAAGAATCACTGATAATGACAAGCAAGTATTTATACAAAGGACACATCATGTAGAGTGAAAAAAGCAGGCTAAAAAGTAACATTTCCTTTCATCTGTTAATGGACATGTGGATGGTAGATATGGATATGCTTCCCTACCTTGGCTATTGTAAATAATGTTGCCATAGACATAAGGGTGTTAATTAATATTTTATAATATATTATTAAATTAGTGTTTTCATTTCTCTGGGTAAACAGCCAGTAGTGGATTTACCGGGTCAAATGGCATTTCCATTCTTAATTTTTTGAGATATCTCCATACTGCTTTCCACAGTGGCTGTACATTGCCACCAACAGAGCACAAGAGTTCCTTTTTCTCCATAGCCTTGCCAATTCCTTGCCTTTTTGATTCCAGTCATTCTGACAGGTGTAAGGTGGTATCTCACTGTGGTTCTGATTTGCATTTCCCTAATGATTACTGAGGTTGAGCCTCTTTTCATGTATCTGTTGGCCATCTGTATGTCTTCTTTGGAAAAATGTCCATTCAGGTCCTCTGCCCATATTTAACTGGATTATATATCTTTTTTTTGCTGTAAAGTTATACAAGTTCTTTATGTATTTTGGATATTGTCAGAAGTGTCCATTGACAGATAAAGAAAGAAGATGTGGTATATGTATATGCAAGCACATATACATACCATGGAGTATGACTCAGCCATAAAAAAGATGAGGTCTTGCCATTTGTGACAAGATAGGTGTACCTAGAGGGTATTGTGCTAAGTGAAATAAGTCAGACACAGAAAGACAAATATCATATGATTTCACATAAATGTGGAATCTAAAAAATAAATAAATAAACAAAAAGCAGAAACAGACCCATAAATATAGAGAACAAACCTATGGTGACTAGGGGGAAGGGAGATAGGGGGAGACTGGCAATATGGGTGAAGGGCAGTGGGAGATAGATTTCCACTTACAGAACGAGTAAGTTACAGGAATCAAAAGGTAGAGGGAATATAGTCAAGGGTATTATAATAGTGTTGTATAGTGACAGATGGTAGCTACACTTGCGGCGAGCACAGCATAACCTATAAACTTGCCAAATCACTATGTTGTATGCCTGAAACACATGTAACATTGTGTGTCTACTATACTTCAATTAGAAAAATAACATACATGTGAGATCACATTTTCGTAAAAAATAATTTGGAATGCATAAATAGTAATAGGTAGAAAAGTTATAAAAGCTATGTAACAAAGTATTAAAAGCAGTTATTGCAAACAAATTTTAGACATTTTTATTCCAAAGAAAAAAATCTGGAAATTATAGATGACATAAGTAAACTATTAACATAACTATAGTTTATTTGATGATACGTGTTGCTGCTTAGAAAAATATTCTAGACACTAGAATAGATATAATGGGTTTTAAATGTTGAAATCAAATTTGATTTGAGGTAATGACTGCATTACTACCAAATATTAGATTTTCTTTCTTTTTTCTTTTAATATTTATTTATTTGATAGAGAGTGAGAGAGCTCACAAGCATGGGGAGCAGCAGGCAAAGTGAGAGGGAGAAGCAGGCTTTCTGCTGAACAGGGAGCCAGATGCGGGGCTCAGTCCCAGGACTCCAGGACCATGACCCAAGCCAAAGTCAGACACTTAAGTAACTGAGCCACCTGGATGCCCCCAAATATTATATTTTCTTTTAAGTAAATATCAAAACAAATACAAAATACACCCTCAGGATCTGGGATTTGTTATTAGGTACTGCCCACAAATTTGTCCAAAGCCTCCCTTTCAGGCTTTGGATGAATAAAGTCTAGGCCTACATAATTAATTAGTTAAAGATCATTTGGTATTTAATTTATATATCATTATTTAGCCTCAAAGATACACCAAGTCACACACACTACTCAACCTCCACTGTGGTTACTATATCACCACTTAAAGTTACATTTGTTTTCTGGTTCCAAATATTGTCTTGACTTCCATTACACAATAAACAACATGTGCATAAACTTGTAATATCATGACATCATGAACAATGTGAATTCACTAGAAAGGTAACTCAATGAGTCATATATAGAAACAAGAAATAACAAGCAAGCTCAACCCTACATGAAAGAAAAATCCTCTAATCAGCAAGGTCTTATTCTCACTTACTGGATCTTCTTTCATAAACCCAAAAAACAAAATTAGGCTCATAAAAGAAGGCTTGAAAAGATGAGTCTGTATGAACCTCATATATAAGAAAAGATATTTTTCATTTACGTGGCAATGAGGAGTTCACTTCAGAGTTGTCTTATGAGCCAAATGAAATATAGGAAGAACATGTGTTATCATTGTATATTTAAATTGTAGCCTTTTAAAATAAAATACCTTTCAAAAATATGTTGAACATCAATGTATCTTCAGAAGAAATGGAACTAATACATCCTTCTAAGAAACACTAATTCTAGGCACTTATTATGTAGTAATTTTGATTGCTAACTCTGACCTTTCCACTAGAAACTTCACGTCTTAGCTATTACCCGTATGATATAGCACTGTTAACACTGATCCCAGTTTCATGTTGACAGAAAACAGAATAAAGATGGAACTGCTGCTGAGGTTTACAACGTATAAAGCTGTTAGTGACTTACTGGAAAGAAAGCAGCTGACTGGAAACTGGTAGACAACTGCAGTTGCTCTGCAAGAGTACTTTCGAGAAGCACTGTTCCCTACTTATAATCACATGCATGCGTTTTCTCATTTCCTCGTTATAACTAGAACAATTAACAATTCAGATAGTTACTTCACAGAGGAAAGGCGAGCAACGTAAAGAACTAAAAATACTCATTTAAAGAGTCAACTTACTGATTTGCAGTCACTGAACTACAATAGAAACCATGTCATTATTGCATCAAATCAATTATTTTCGAGGGTGAAGATAGCCTTTCCATCCTAAGTAAGTACTTCAGTATATATTCCCAGGAACCCTGAACAAGTTCAAAAAGTACACATTTAATCCAGGGAGACTTAAGCTGGTCTTCCTTAAGATTTTGGAATCACATCATGTCTATGCTAGCAAAATGAATGCTCTAAATGTAGGATTAAAAAACACATTCAACATTATGAACAGCTGATTTTATCCATTCAACAAATATTTAACACTGTAAATAAGAAAAATAAGCCACTGAGTAAGAAACAGAAACAAAGAATCTCTGCCTTTAGGAGACCTCACTGCATTAAAAGAGCTAAAAGTTCTAATTAAGACGGAAAAGTGCTCAATACTATGAGAATAAACTCCAGGCCCACGAAAGCCAGAACTAGTATCTCTTTGTACCCTGGTTTACACCCCAGACAGGAGGTTCTCAAAGTGTGCTCTAGAAACCTCTGGGAGTCTGTCCACAAGACCTTTATGGGGGTCTGTGAAATCAAAGCTATTTTCCCATAAGTATGCTGTTAAGTTTTACTGAGATTACTTAATATGTGATATCACAATAAAGTAAGCACAGAAGCAGATATGAGAATTCACCTCTCTTCCAACAAGCCAGACACCAAAGAGATTTTCAAAACAATGTGAAACAATGCCATTCTTCTTACTAATTGTTTTTACTCTGGAAAACATAATTATTTTCTTCATAAATCATGTTAATAAGTTTATCACTGCTACTCCTAAGTGAATTTATTTCTAAATGAATAAATAAATAAGTTTATACTTCCTCAGTTTTAATTTCTAATAGAAGTATTAATAAATATAACCACATAAACAAAAGCTCTTTGGCATCTTCAATTGTCTTCACAAGTATAAAAGGATCTTGAGACCAAGAAGACTGAGGACAAAGGGCCTAACACATGGTTGGTTCGCAAGGAATACTGAATAGTGAATTAACAAGGAGGGCTATACTAATGTAAGGATTAATGAGCCAGGATCTGAAGGAATGGACAGGAGGTCTTTGACATGAGTGAAAGACGAGTTTATAAATAGTGCTGCTCAAAAGGTTTTCTAAGTAGTTAAACAACTTCTAGAAAATGACTAAAAATGAAGTTGTTCTCTTACAAATAAGAAAATGGATGAGGGCCAAAAGCCATGAAAAATCAATGCCTCTCAACAGACTCTACTCTGTAGTTCTAGAGAAAATCTTGGACTGAAAGCTGGACAACCAATCTTTCACAGGAATACTGTGCTAAGGAAAAGAGGATGGCTTATCATGAGCTCTATCATTTTCTAGAATTAATCATTTTAAAAATGTAATTATACTCCATGTTAATTTTATTTGCTATTAAAAAATAATGTAAAATCAAAACAAAATGGGGGAACCTGGTTGCCTCAGTCAGAGGGGTGTTCAACTCTTAATGTTCAGGTCCTGAGCTTGAGCTCCATGTTGGGTGTGGAGATTACTTAAAATCTTTAAAAACAAAATATAATGTCAAATATGTGTTTGCTCAACGATGTTTTTTTTAATTTACTTTTTTTAAAGTTTTTTTGTTTTTTTGTGTTTTGTTTTTGTTTTCATTTTTTAAATTCTTTTTGAGAGAGTGTGTGCACCCGCAGGAACAGAGCAGAGGAGAGGCAAAGGGAGAGAATCATAAGCTCCATGCTCAGTGCAAAGACCCACATGGGGCTCGATCTCATGACTCTGAGATCATGACCTGAGCCAAGGTCAAGCATCCGATGCTTAGCTGACTGAGCCACCCAGGTGCCCCTCAATGATGTTTTCTAAAACTACTCACCCATTACCCTTCTTTCAACTTTCAGATTGGTTAATAATTTTTTGGATATGTGAAGGCATGAGACTCTTCACCAAAGACAAATTTTGAAGCTGCTTAAGTGATAAAAGAAGATACCATATATTCCTTAAAGAAAACTAAAAATTGAACAGAAACAGAGGTTACCTTAAAAAAAAAAAAAAAAACTTGTACTTTTTATATAAAACCCTTCATACGTTCCTGGATGACTTATTAATGAATAAAGGCAAGTATAACAAAATCATTTCTAACACTGTATGAAACGGAGCCAGCTGTGAAATCATTCTTCTGTATGATATCAAAAATATATGCTTGAGCACCTAGCCTTGTGGTCCACCTAAAGGCCAGAGGGGAAACCCCTTGTTGACCATAAAAGGGCTGCCTGCACGTTCTCAGTGGAAAGTATACAGGATCTTATTTACACAAGTATAAATACATGCCATTCCTTTGTGCTCACAGGCACTCCTGAAGGCTGGCCAGAATAGGAGGGTCCACCGGCTCAATGCAAACAGGATTCAAAAAGTCTGTGACACTTCCCAACATCGAATGCACTTTATTTTTCTAGCTTATCTTCTTTCATGATAAAAATATCTACAAAGCATAAGATCACTATCATTTAACAGGTGGCATCTCTAGAAATACTTTAAAATAAGCCCTTAAGTTCAGCAGGAGCAGAGAAAACACATTTCCATAAATAGGCACTTTTTTTTCTAGTAACATTACAGCTGTTTGAAAGCTGAGGAATAGAGAAGAATGCATTTATAGTCGATAACAATGCCCTATGTGTTTACACTTCTTAGTAACTTGGAAAACTAAAGTTTGAAAACTTTTGGGAAACAGTAAGTGCACAAATTACCGTGACCATTTCAGGTCCAAAAAAATGCTGGTAAAAATAAATTAAAGGAACAGGAGAATGCAGGTACACAACACCTGGTATGCATGTGTGTGTGAATAATTACAATGTAATGATTACAGAACAAACAAGTGAACATGATTGAATACAGTGAACAGTTTCCTTTCAAGTCTCAAGAAATTCCGATATTTCCACTTAGTAGCATGGGTTAGATCTCAGATTATCACTCTAAGCGTTTGACATAAAAACTCATCACAAGGCTAAAGTGCACATTAGCAGTCGTTGAATCTGATGATCTTTTCAGTGAGTGAATTTCCCCTAAAACATCTGTGCTAAGTGGTCTCACAGTCCAGAGAAACTCAATCACTTCCCCAAGGAACCTTTCTAACCAATGTTTAAATGCTCTACCCAGTGCTATTTAAGGTTAATTGGCACCAATGGGTAAGAAAAAAAGCAAGTCTGTCTCAACCTCGGGACGACTGGATGTATCCATAGTACAGATCAGCAGTGACCGAAACACCCCTTAGGACACAGCTCACTTCATCCTTGAGAAGTGCAGGAAAACTGTCTCACTGATGTCGAATGTTAGTCACCTCAGCTTCCCAAAGTGCGTCGTAAATCTGTTTTGATGAATCTTGCTGACCACGTGTGATCAACAGACTAGCAGCATCAGCATCATGTGAGTGTGTCAGAAACACACACTCGCGGGCCCCACCCCAAACCGATGGAAGAATCTGTATTTCCACGAGATCCCGGAAGATTCAAACAAATATTCAAGTCTGACAAGCGCTGATCTAAGTCAATGCACATGGATTATTTCTTTATCGCTCTCTTGTGGAGCCGCATTGTATTATTTTGCTAGCCTCCCTACACTTAAGCCTATTTCTTTTTTTAGTCCTATCCGATGTTATTTTTAGAAACCCCTATGTGCATTTTCAGCCCAACTGGTGGGACACATAGGTGAAGAAAGTAAAATTTATTAAGTAGATCAAACACTTTGCTAGGAGTTTCATTATTGTTACTCTGTGAGGTTGCTCTTTGTTTCAAAATTCTACAAATTGGAGACTTCGGTGCTCGTAAACGTTGAGTGACTAAGTGAAGATACGGTAACTAACAAGTACGTAAACCAGGATTTAAACTCAGTTCCAAAATTTGGTAAGTCATATTTTCACACTCTGCCTTTTCTTCCTCTATGGATTCTTTTTAGCTCAAACACCCAGAATTTCCCTTAAAATAAATATGGCGCTGGCAAGACAAAAACTCCAGGGTCTTTAGAGCCCTCAGTGACTTCTCTGCATTTAAGAAGGGACTATAAACTCAGCAAGCCTGCTCAGCATCTAACCACATTAGAGTTGTAGTTCTAACAAATTAAAGCAGCTATTGGAAGCAGTATAATGTAATGATTAAGGGCATGCACCCTGGAACCAGACAGCCTTTGTTGGAGCCCCTGATCAGCCACTTGACCTTGGCCGAATGGCTTACATTCTCCTTAGGCTGGGAATAATACCAGTAATTGCCCTTATAGGCTTTTTGTGAGGATTAAAGGAATTAATGTATGTAAAGCATGCATTAATGCATTTCTGGTGTAGAGTAAGCATTTAATAAGTGTTAATAATATTTACCATTAAGTGGAATTTCTTCTTGTAGTATAACCTGCCTTTATTTAAAAAAAAAAAAAAAAGTCAGTCATTCTTCCACTTAACTAAGCAGTTGGTAATATTGTTCCAAATCAATACAACATTTGCTTCCTTCTCTTTTATTGATCTTAAACTCACATACATCCCTGTCACAATCAATGCATATGTCTACTGGTGCCTCCTTAGTACAGTTAACAGTAGCCTGAAGACTTAAGACACAAATACCAGGTCAAAGACCAAGATGCCTGTCCGGACCTACAGGTGAGAGTTTGGTGCTTGCCCTTTACTATCCATTCACGATTCATGATTTCCAGTCCACCAGCAATTCTAACAGCTCTAATTGCAGAATATATCCAGAATCTGACCACTTACCTACTTCATGCTGGTCTAAGCCACCACGATGGCTTTTCTCTCCAGAGACCAACCCCAAGCAAGCAGAAATAATCATCCCTGTAAAACACATCGCTCCTCTGCTCATCTCATTCCAGCTACCCAGTTGTTGCCAATCTTTCCGGGCACACACTTTCTCTGAGGGCCTTGCCGCTCCTCCTGGCTCGGCCTAGAAGGCTGTCTCCCCCATCTGCTCAGCTCTATGGCTTTTTCTAACTCAGGGTGCCGCAGTGAGAGGAGCTGCTGCCCCATCCACCCACCTGCGTAACTGCTCCAGCTTCCAGATCAAGAGGAACAAGCAGGCATACAGCACCAAGGCCCGTGACCAGAGGGCTCGAAACTCCTTTGGCTACCATGGTCTGATTCACCACAAGACTGTGGTCATGGCGCTAGAGGCCCACGGCTGATGTGCAGTGCTGTCAGGAAGCTCACCCGCGGACCTTCTCCGTGCCCCCTTCCTCGTGCGGACCACCATCAACAAGAAGGCCCTCACCACCCCCAGCAGCATCAGGCACGTGATCCGCAAGCGCAAGGATCCAGATTTGTGCCATCCAGAGCAGCCAGATATCTAGATGGTGAAGAGGTAATGGGCCCACCGCACTAAGAGCTCGCGAGCACCCACCCCCACCTCCAAAGCAATAAAAATACGAACCACCTCAAATTAATTAATTAATTAATTCACCTCAGTGGACCCCACCAGGAGTTACATTAAACTACAACAATATTCTCTAACCTTACACACTCCCGATCTCCTTGTACACAGCACTGATCACGGTCTACCGTACCAGCACTTTATGTATGCTGTTTGTCATCTTTTCCTCAATAGAACAGAAACTCAACAAGGACAGAGGTTTTATACGTTCTGTTCACTGATGTATCCTCTGTGTCTAGTATTGTTGCATACTTAATGAATGCTCAGTAAATATTTGTTGAAAGAATAAATGAGGGGCACCTGGGTGGCTCAGTCGGTTAAGTGTCTGCTTTGGCTCAGGTCATGATCCAGGGATCCTGGGATCAGACCTGTGTTGGGCTCCCTGCTGGTTGGGGGGGGTGGGGCGGTTGTCTGCCTTTCCCTCCGCCTCTCCCCTGCTGCTTCTGTGTGTGTGTGTGTATGTGTGTGTGTGTGTGTGATAAATAAATAAATAAATAAATAAAATCTTCAAAGAAAATAAAGAATAACGGAATAGGGGACATCCCATTTACCCCCAGACAATTAAACAAACAGTCTAGACATTTCCTAATATTTCAAGACATACATGTGTGTTTATACATACATATATAATCTCCATAGGGAAAAACATAAGACAGCAATATGATTTCTCCATAAAAACCTAAATCAAAAACCAGTGATTTAAAAGAGGAAAGGAAAAAAAGAAAAATTTATAGAAACCAAACAATTGCTATATCTTTTCCTCAAAGGGGGGGGGAACCTGATAAATTTATGAGTTTGTTAATTAAAGAGATTGCCCCATCTCCCTCAAGAGGCCATTCTCCCTTAATGTGACAGTACAGTTCAAGGAGTGGATGCAGTGACCTTGTACAAGTGAAATTGTAGGGGCCAAATGACAGAGCAATTACTCATTTTGCCAGGAGGATGCTGAACAACTCATAATCTTGCAAAAAGCACCTTGGGAATTTTAATTACCATGCAGACTCAGCAGTTTAGTTTCAATTCTAACCTGAAAAATCCAATACCGTCCCAGTCTCTGTTATGATAACCACTCATGAGTTCACTATGACTCTTGAAACCCCTCAGCTTTTAACAGAAGGACTCCAGCCCTCTTCTAGCCCACAAGCAGCCACATCTCACCCAAATCAACTGCTGAACACTAAGAAATCAGAATTCATATTAATATTCTGCCTTCTTCTCATCTTGTTGCATGCTTCAATATTTCTTCTTGTAAACTATGGAGCATTTATTATATTTATGAGAAAGTGGATCAAGTAGGTTATGTCCTATCTATTAAAACAGCCTACAGAATGTGCAAAAAGGAGTACTGTGTGTCCTGCAGAAAGTACTACTTAGAATTATTCACCTCTGACCAGGAAGATACAAGAGAAAATATCATTTTCTTCAAAAATCAAGAAATTCCACGTGAAACGCTGAAATGTCTTCTTATCTACCACCTAGAATACTTGGTACATTCTCAGATTGAAGCAAAAATAACAGCTCTGGTTTCACAGCATATGGTAGATAAACCACCCAGAAATACCAATACAAACGGTATGAATCAGAAAGAGGGACCAACCCATTTTAAAGTATACTCTACAATATTTCACCCAAGACGATTTCATATGCTTATCAATGAAAATTATAAATGGAGTATGCCAGAGCAAAGTTTTTACCTGTTTTGACAAATGACCGTGGTATTATTTCTTCATTTAGTGAGCATGGTATTTCTTTAAAGCCACAAATCCCTTTTCTGAGCAACAAGTGAGCTCAAAACTTGCCAAGGCACTGAAGGAAGAGCTCCTGCCTTTTCTCACAGAGTTCACCCATTTATCATCAAGACAACCTGCACTGCAAGGCACGTCAGAAAGAGACCAGCGGAGCCCAGACTGAGGGCTATGCTTGGGTTCTAGCCCTGCTGCCAAGACCTCCGTGACTAAGAAAATGACTTCACCTCTGAGAAAACAAGGCAAGGAGGGCTCCACGAGACCATACTTAAATTGCTCCCAGGGCATGTTCCCCATATTTTTAAAGACTCCTTGAGCTCTGAAAATATCCAGAACAAAAGTATTAAAAAGACTTCTTCGGGTTTATTTCAGAATGCTTGAAACAATGTTTAAAATGACTTCCCATGAAGAGGGTAGAGGGTCAGAATAATGTCAGTTCCAAAGCTGAAAAGGCTGGAGGCAAAAACGTGCATGTGCACAGCTGGCTCAGACTCCCCAGTAGCACAGTGGTAGTGAGTCATCGTCAGGAATCTTAAACTGTGTAGGGAAAGGAGGTCAGCAGAATGGACAAAAGGAATCGCCCTCGGTCTCTCAGGATCCCTGCCACTAGGAAGTAAACAGGACAGAAGACCAATGGGAAACAACAGCAGAAAGGCACACAAGCCCCTGACTAGCGATCTCCTATTATGGATCTCTATAGACACAGCTGTGCTGCCCCCCAACCTTCCACCACGGATGTACCCCCTACCCTCCGCAGTTAATACAGAGCATTGCTACGACACTTCCTTCACAGCTCTGAATATACTTCCCTACTCAAAACTCCCTTTTAATTCAGAGTTCTCCCTTGAGATGGCCCTAGTCTCAGAGGTCAACACACTGAGGGGTTCCAGATTCAGCAGACACCAAGTTTTCACTTGTGACATGGAACCATGATAATTAAACATCAAAGTGAAGGCTTTGCAACGAAGGATAACAGCAGTATAAAAAAAGAGAGAGATTCAGGAAACAGAACATTTATGCTATTTTGTTACATTGTGTTCTTATTTGGTTCTTTTATTTGTTACTTGTTTCATTACTTACATCTGAGATCAAATGATGAGGATGATATCCCAAAATGAGAGCCTCAGTCTAGGTATAATTCCAATCACAGGCATTAAAAAAAAAAAAAAAAAATCACAGGCAGAAAAAAACTATGCGTCTTTTTTTTTCCCCATTCCCTTAACTGAAAGTTTAGTGTCAGAAATAGAACTACAGTATTTTTTCCAAAAACAAAATAGTATCCCTTAGAAGAGAATTTCCTACCTGCTCTATACCTGGAGTTTCAGGTGACTTTTTTCCTAAGATTTATTTATTTATTTGAGAGAGAGAGAGAGAGCATGAGTGCACATGTTGGGGGGGGGGGGGGTACAGGCGCAGGTGGAGCAGAGGGAGAGGGTGAGGGAGAGACAAAATCTCAAGCAGACTCTCCCTGAGTGTGGGACCCAACTCAGGGCTCCATCTCACCACTCTGAGATCATGACCCAAGCTGAAATCAAGAGTTGGATGCTCAGCTGACTGAGGCACCCAGGCGCCCCTAAAATAATTTTTGTTCTTGGTTTGTTAAAAGGCGGCCACAGAACAGATGTGCTTGCACATTGCACAGCATACAAGCACACGGTCCCAGGGTGACTGCGGTATTGGCAAAAGCTGCCTGATTTCAATAAGGGACCGGGTGCTGGTATGTCTGAAGGATACACTGTACTTAGAAAGGCAAGTCGTGTGTGGTTTCTCAATCCACCAGGCTCAATAAACGTGATTAGCAAGAGTCTGTAAGGTCAATACAGACCTTGGATCACAGTGTGCTCTAGAATGCAGCTGCAAAGGACGGCAGGGTTTGCTTTTGGGTTTTTTTTTTTTTTTCATGGTTTATATCACACACTTGTCTGTAAACAAAGCCTGTGATGCGCAACCTAATGGCATGTTCCAGATGCTTCCAACAAGTGTACAAAAAAAAATAATAATAATATTTTCTTGATCTTTAAAGCTGAAGAGCAGGATGTACAGACTACACACTAAGCTTTAAGAAAAAAAAAGGGGGGGGGATAAGAAAACCCCATCTGGTGCCAAATGTTGGCAGCTATCTTCTTTCTTCCCAGACAAAACTCTTAGGTCTTGTGAAAACAACATTTCTTGCAAAGTGCCAAAAACAACGTAGATAATTGTCGAGATGGCCACAACGGTCTTATTGCTTTGACTCTACCCACAGCTAGCCTCTGGGATAAACGAAGAGCCAACTTTAAATCTCAGCCCCACAGGGCCACCTTTCAGAATGCCATCTCCTAGGCTTCTAAAAACAAGCCTAGCATTTGAGGTGCTTTCCTTTAGAAGAAAAACCTACTGTTTGTATTTGCCCCCCTTCTTCACTGTTCAAATTAGGCTTCAAAGCAGCACAGCTTTGTTTCTAGGATAAGAGTAATAGAAGATTATTACAGAAAATTTAGCAAAGCCTAAATGTATTTTAGGAAGAAAAGTATCAACACCCCTACAGACGCTGGAGATAAAATATCAGTAACATCTTAGCATACTTCATTCTAGTCTTTCTACATACACGGAAACATTTCTGTGGGGATACATAAAAACATTTAAAATGCTATCCTGATTTTTCACTTCACGGTATAGAGTGAGCATTTTCCCAGGAGGAGACAGCATTTTGATCACCACTCTATCTCCCATGAGTAATGACAACTTTGTTTAATTCACAGCATTTCTCATGGAAGGTTGATTGGTCGACTGGCCACCACAGACCCAGCATTAAATTCACTGATGGTATGTGTAGCTGAAATATGAGAAAGGTGAGAACAGATTACAGTGGAGAAGATTGGAAGCCCAAATGCCCATCTCCGAACACACTCAGCTCCTTGGTGAATTCTTGTTCTTGTTAAGAACCAGAAGGAGACAAATTTATTCTCTAGTATCCTAATATTAAGCCTTTGAAAGATTCATGATTATTCCGTTACATACTCAAGCCATTTAAATGTGTGTACAATATAGAAAATGAGCCATTTAATTTGAATAATGAAGAAAAGTTAAAAAGCATTCATTACCTTCTGCCTAAGGGTGTGATCTCCTTGATTAATATGCACACTAATGGGAAAGAATCTAATGCTCACTTGTTTCTTCCTTCAGAGCATTAATACCATTTGAGTTGGTCATTAAGGAGTAATCGCACACACACATATAAACACGCACACGTGCACACACTCACACACTGTCTGCGCTGCAATGTTTCTTTATAACAAACCAGCCTCAGGAAATTATTAATGAGGGGTTAGGAGGTTACACAGCAGTTAAACCCAGAAGAATGTGCAAAGAGAGAACTACCTATTCAGAATTGTTGGGGAGGACTGGCAGTCTGAAAAGGAATTCCTAGCCAAGAAATTTTCTATACTTTGCAAAGCCAAAATAAAATGAGTCATAACACTTCACATTTCCTAACGGGGTATTACTAGAATGACCTCTGATTTTCTACGGAAATCAAGAATGCCACAAATGAGGATGTAGAACTGCTTCTCCCTGCCCCTCCTCCCTACCATGTTTGAGGAAATATCTGAGATGGTATAGATCCAGTCCTGGCAGAAGATACATTGTTTGTAACTTTCAGCTTTACCTCCAGGAAAAGAAGGAGTGGATCAGAAAATAGAAGCAACTTTTGGAGCCAATCAGAAAATAAAAGTAACTCTGCTCAGAGGCACAGGAGCACCAGCATCCCCACCCACCTCTAGCACCCAATATGTCCCTTTTCCCAGGCCATACGTGCCGCTAGAAAAAGTCAAGTGTTATATCCCACAGTTACAAAGGGATACAGAATATGCCACCCCAAAATATGCCGCTTTGGCAGGAAGATTATTTTGAGCCCAAGGCAACTGAGAGTCAACAAATGTAGGAAAAGTTCTCTGCCCTCCCCTTAACTGCCTAAAATCAGAGCATAAATTTGCTTTTGTAAAGGTGGCATAAACTAGCCCCAAACGCCCTTTCCAATACCAGGGTGAGGAGAGGTGCCCTCATCATGGGAGACAGAGAGATGAGTCTGCATAAACAGATCTGACTAAAAGAACCTTATCTCCTATTAGCTTCCCCCACAAACTTCTTTCTTTTTTTTTTTTTTTAAGATTTTATTTTTAAGTGATCTCCACACTCAATTGGCAAGCCTGAATTTACAACCCCAAGGTCAAGAGTCACATGCTCCACCGACTGAGCCAGCCAGGTGTACCCTCCCCCATAGAGTTCCCAGCCAATAAATTTTCCCACAATTTAAAGCCCTTTGCTAAAATGGTATACAAGTCCCAAGTCTAACTGTTACTTTGGGTTTTTCACTCCTTTCTGTAGAGCCCTTGTGCACATAATATTTAAAATATTAACAAAATCTGTATGCCTTTTTTCCTATCAGTCTGTCTTTTGTCAGTTTAATTCACACATAGCAGAACCTAAAAGGGTAGAAGAAAAGTTTTGTTTGGGGTTTTTTTTGTTTTTGTTTTTGCCTTTTTCCCCCTCACCTACAATTCAATAAGACATTTAAAAAGCAATGCTGAGTTGGAAAAATCCTACTTACATTCACAAATACATAGATCTTGGAAATGTTTCTAATTGTTGAATTGCTAGATGACTTTACAATTTCATGAAATGCAAAATTTAGAAATCGATAAAAACTGGCAAAAAAATAAATAGAAATGTCAACTGATATGTCATTATAACAAATGGGCCTAAGTTAACCGGGACTGCTGAGTGGTTTTCATGTTGCATATCATGATACTAACCTGTCAACTACAATTCAAATGGTAGATGATAATGAAAAGAAGGCAACCCCTACCTCTATACCACAGCCAACCTTAGTTTTGTGTAATCCAGCCAGAGAAAGGTCTTTCTCAATTTACCCAAAATCTGAGCCTGGAGATCCACACTGCATCTGTTTGCAAAGATTAAAATCTTTGCTTTCTACTGCAGACTCACTGCACCAAGGAGCAAAGCAAATCATTCCTAAATCCACAAATGTACTCAGGCCCCTAAAATGCTCCACATTTAAAATCTCTGGGCCATTTCAAGTATAAATTTTAGGGGCAAAGAGGCTGCCAGTGAAATGTCTAAATTGGTAGAAAAAAACAAAAACAAAAACAAATCTTTCCCCCAGGAATATTCTTCTGCTTCAGACTTCCTTCCCAAAAAATAGCAAAATGACCATGATTGGCTACATTAGCTTTTGTGCTGTGTAGCCTGCTTAATACGTACACCGAAACAAAACAAAAAAAAATGTCCTTTTTAAAACATAAGGCATACATATTTAGGCAAATGGATGGATCTGCTGGATTTGAAAATACTGGGCGCTTCAAATAATTGAAACCTTTCCTAGAGCTTTTACGCAATAGCTTATTTTGTGAACATCCTCTTTTCACTTAAATAAACAGGGTATTTTCCATAAAATGGAAAAGGAATCATGAAACAGTCAGAAACCAAGAATCTCGAGTCACAATATAATGATGGAGTTAGCCTAAATTACAGGTTAGTTATTATACCCAGATGTACGATGACAATGCCAAGTTTCTTAGAGAAATGTAATATTTATTGTTAATTATCACTGAGGTTAATATCAATATTCATTATCATGTAGAGAATCAAATAGAAATCTTCCAGAACATTTGAATGAATGTGTATTTTTTTGTTATTCACCCAAATTACTGAGAGCACTAAAACAATCCAATCATGTTTTAAGATAGAAACTATTCTTTAACCTGGCATCTATTGCAGTACAAAGACCTAAGTCACAGACAAAATGGAAAAATCAATTTTGGCAGCAAGACGAGAATGTCAACAACATAGGCCAATTCTCCCCAGTGCTTAAGGCACTGTCTGATAAATGAGATACCTACCACTAAACATTCAATAAATTGACCCACTAATGAACTGCAAAAGCCAGTAATCTTCCTCAACTTTCTAATACTCAACCAAAGACATTTCCTTGGTATTTTTTATTAATCTCATTAAATCCCAGATTTAAACACACAAAGGTTTTAAACATTTTTTTTTCTAGCACCAAAACAACACATGAAAAGATCAGTGAAAAATCTGTGACCATTTAAAAATTTGTGGGCATAAAAACAACTGAATAATTAGTCTGAAAAAATAGTAATGTTTGTTTTCTGTTTTGTGTATGTTTAAGACAATCACAAAGAAAACATGCTGAATTTTGTCTTTTTAAGGAAACACCAAAGGAAATCTTAATAATAAATGTTTGGAGTACCAAAAAAGAGCCTAAGCACAATGTTTAAATTACTGAACTCAAAAAATAAAATAACTTCTTAAATATCTTGGATTCTATCCCATCGTTAAAGAAAGATTTACATAGTCAAGCTTCATTTGCTCACATGACGGTTACTCATAAAAAAAATTATTTTATCCTATAAATAAGAAAGCCTTCCAACTTGCACAAAAGATTGTCACTTGCAATCACCAGTCATGAAAAACTTCCACTTGATGACTTGACTGTTATATGACTATTTCCCAAAAAGCCAAACAGCCAACCTATTAAAGACATCCCAGCAACTGGGTTCCTGTCCAGACTGTTTCCTAGACTAGAGTCTCAACTAAAGTAGAATTGGAAGGAATGTGGGAAGAATCTAGGACTTTTAAAAGGGTCATTAAGAATACATTCACAGGGGCGCCTGGGTGGCTCAGTGGGTTAAAGCCTCTGCCTTCAGCTCAGGTCATGATCTCAGGGTCCTGGGATCGAACCCTGAATTAGGCTCTCTGCTCAGCGGGGAGCCTGCTTCCCCCTCTCTCTCTGCCTGCCTCTCTGCCTACTTGTGATCTTTCTCTCTCTCTCTATCAGATAAATAATCTTAAAAAAAAAAAAAGAGAAAAAAAAGAATGCATTCACACTCTGGGACACCTGGATGGCTCAGTCAGTTAAGCCTCTGCTTAGTTCATGGTGCCAGGGTCCTAGGATTGAGTCCTCTGTTGAGTCTCTTGTTGGGCTCCTTGTCGGTGGGGAGCCTGCTTGTCCCTCTGCCTCTCGCTCCCCTCTGCTTGGGCTCTCTCTCTCTATCTGTCTCCCTCTCTCTCTCACGAATAAATAAATGAAATCTTAAAAAAAAAAAATGCACTCGCACTCAAATGTCACTCTATCAGCAAATATGATTCTACCAGCAAATATACTTCCTACCAAACCTGCTCCTCTCTGTAGCTTTTGTATTATCTTCATCCCTCACATCGCTGTGTGAGTATATCATGTGTCATAATTTAAATTTCTAGGTATCTTTGTCTTGTAGAAGTAGAGAAATGAGATGTATATTCAACAATGCTTCTGAAACTTTACTGTTCTTAAAAATCTTGCCAGATGGTATTACTTTAAAAATTGCTATAAAAAGGCATCTTCTCACCAAAAGTATGTCTATCTGTTTATTTTTTTTTCCAAATGGGTGAAACCCCAGTTGTCTAATAGCATGAATAAGACACTAGAAATGAAAGATTGAGAATTACCCATCTACCTAGGAAGCAATCAGTGTTCACTGTCAGTAACCGACACATCTCACCCCCCTAGCATGGGAACTAAGAAGACCAGGAGGCAACGGCTTGAATTCACTGCATGTGGAAGCACAAAGCCAGTCCTCACCCCAGCTAATTCTGGATGACTGCAAAATGAATATAAGTGAAGACAATTCACTCTCCCTCACAGAGACAAATAAAATGAATGTGAAAATAAATAGTCTGGTCTCCAAGAGTCCCGAACAATTCTCTTGCCTTAAGTCCACTGAGGAACGTGGGCACAGCCCTATGCAGTCTGGGTACCGTGCTTATGTAAATAGCAGAGGGTATGGTTTTAATTTGGTTGTGACACCATAAATACTGGCATACTGAACATGTGCTTACTGCCATGAATTTTGAACTCTCTCTCTCCAGGGGCTGCTTCTGTTTTGTCCACATGCCAGAACTAAGGACTACTTGCCCATAATCTCATATGATCAGAGCTGAGAAACTCGACTTTATTTCCAAGAGAAAAAAAAGTGCATTCTTTGAGCGATTTTTGGAAGTAATGACTTTTTCAAGATTTTTGCCTTCCAGGGGATAAATCACATTTGTCAATCTCAAAACCCCAAAGCAAAAAAAAAAAAAAAAAAAAGGAAAACCAAACTGAAAATAAGAAAGCACATGAGGATAAATCTCACATTCACTACAAAGAACAGAAGGAGGAAATAATTCAAAACAAAAATTAGATAAAGCTATTGAAAATGGACTTTTGATAGTCATGCTTTTCTTAAACTGATTGCAATAAACGTTAATCACAAAGTTCCCTGTTTAAAAATAATTTTCCTGGAAATGATACATTTCTTTTTCTTGTTGAGGAAATAACATTCTAAGCAGTCATCACTATAATTTTGCTAATAAGGTTCTTTGCACATTCATTTTACTCTGTCTAAGCAGAAAGATGAAGAAGCCTTTCAGTGTATCCCCTTTTAGTTCCTCAAAATGAAGCCAGACATCAGTTACCTCCCTCGGTTGTGAAATAAAGCATATGACTTCTTTAGGGCCTATCAATGATGACCTATGAGACCAGATGTCAACACTACAACAGAACTGGCTGTGTTGGGTCTAAGTGGGCTGTTTTCACTTCACCTAAAACTCTTACCACCTAATGGGACACTGAGCTAAAGATTAGTCAACATTTTACTTTCTGACACTTGAAGATCATGAGAAAAAAGACACATACAGAACTAGAACTTAAGGTAGAGAGCAATAAATTCTGTAATATTCTGGGAGTTAAGACCAGGTAAACATGCCAGACTGAGAGATACTGAAAGCTTTATGGAGGAGGCACCAGGTGGGCTGACCTTAAATACATGTCGGCTTTGAACACACAGACTGAGGTAAGGTAATGGTTTCCCTTCCAATCTCCCCACACACAGTAACTGGCCCATGTACTCATCATTGGATAGCTAACTATTGCCAATACTCTTACCTCTAGCTTCTCTGTATTTTACAATCATCCTGATGTACCTTTTCTTTTTTTGAAAGCAAAAAAGCAAAAAAAAAAAACAAAAAAAAAAAACCCAAGTCAGATCATTCAATGGATAGTTACATAAGAGCACGAAAATGGAGGAAAAGACAGACTACTACCATTAAGGAGCTAGTGCAGAAAGCATGGAGCTTTCTCCCAAGGACCTGTCATGTAACATCTAAACACTCTCTGTCGTGTGTCAGAGTCCTTCACAATCACTGAATAATTTTTTCAGTCTTATTTCCCAACAAATAGAGCTGATTTTTCAATAGACTTCTCGCTTTCTAACAAGTCTATGCCTTCTGCTAGAACCCTCTTCCTTTCTAGGGAATTCTCCTTATCCTACAAGACCCAACTCAAGTGATGGTCTCATGAGAAGCCTTTCATGAGAAAGGGAACATCTCTGGGTTCCTTTAGAGTTCTAAGCATATCTCTAGTGATGAAGAACCACACTGACTGTCGACATTTTGTTTATCTGTTTTCAGGATGTGCCATGGTAACTGGAACACAAGGCACTTGATGTTTACTGAATTGAATTGGCTTCTTGGTTAAAAGAGTTGCAAAGGCAGAGGCATGGAGTCATCTCTGTGGTGAGGAGAGATCAGCTTTGTGCAATCTTTTTACTGGAAAAATTGAGGTGAGATCACAGCTGACTTGAGAACACCCAAGCAGGCCCATGTTACTCCAAGTCTGGTCTTCAGCCCAGCAACAGCAACAGCAGCATCTGGAAGCTTGCTAAGATGCAAATTCTCTGGCCCCACCAACAGCCACAAAAGCAGATCTAGGTTTTAATAAGGTCCCCAGGTGAAGTTTGAGAAGCACTGATTAAACACAAGGAGAGCTCTACTATAAGACGATTACTCTGCATCAACCTCAAATGTCTGATCCATCAGTGGTGGGCAGGTATGGGAAAAGCCTTTTAAGGAAAAATAAGAACATGTTTGTCACAGTCTAGGTCATCCACACCTGACCTGGGGTGATGACAATGAGAATGCAGAAATTACAAACATAAAGATAATTACTTCATTCAAAAATAGAAATGTTGGGGCACCTGGGTGGCTCAGTGGGTTAAGCCTCTGCCTTCAGCTCAGGTCATGATCTCGGGGTCCTGGGATCGAGCCCCGCATCGGGCTCTCTGCTCTGCAGGGAGCCCGTCCCCCACCCCCCGACCGCCGCTGCCTGCCTCTCTGCCTACTTGTGATCTCTCTCTGACAAATAAATAAATAAAATCTTTAAAGAAAACATAGAAATGTTTTCATTCATTAGCTTGATGATAATTCTGGGCTTGTTTCATGTTCTGTATTACACATTTTAAATGCTTGTGAAGGCATGAGATTTAAGCAGAACAAAGACTATGCATCTGAAGTTGCACTCTCAGACTTAGAGCTGAGAGCAAGCCCAGCTATGAGACACACGGAGTCCTCAAAACAGATGGGTCACTGGATGCTAGAATGACACCGAGGGCCGCAACACTAAAGAGACAGTAAGATTTTCAAATGAAAGGGCCTGCTGCTCCATGAATGCCGAATCCCTCAGACAAGTCAAGGCTCCTGCTCCCTCCACCCCAACTCCTTTCCCAGACAAACTCCACTCAGCAGCCTGGGTAGGCAGTGAAGAAGTCCAAAGCTGTCACATTTGGAGTTTTAATTTCCAAAGGACGGGACCATCTTACTTCTAAATCATAGGCTGCTTCCTTTGGAAACCACTCTAGAACTCAGTATCTCTTAAGGGTGAGCTGAAAAACCATGTCTTGCAGAAATACCCATCCTGGGATAGGGGAAGATTTCTCTGCTCAATAAAATTCAGGAGAAACAAAAATGAAGTATTTTGATCAAAGTTCTATAGTCATGGTTATTCAACAAACCAAATCTAAGTACCCATTGCCAATGATTACTGGAACATAAAAGATTCCCCGTGATAGAAGCATACACAATCCTTACCCTGCAAATGTGTTCAGAACACAGCCTCTTTGGGGAGAGGAGAATACACATATGGAGGTATAATCTTCTCTTGAGCAAACAATTGCCATCACTTGAACCCACCTCCAACAGTTTTCTAGGTGTCTTTAATAGCTGTTAAAAACAAAACAAAATGGGGTGCCTGGATGGCTCAGTTGTTAAGCATCAGCCTTCGGATCAGGTCATGACCCTCGGGTCCTGGGATTGAGCCCTGCATCGGGCTCCCTGCTCACGGGGAGCCTGCTTCTCCCATTCCTCCCTTTTTCATGCTCTCTCTCACTCTCTCTTTCTCCCTCTAATAATAAATAAAATCTTTAAAAACAAAACAAAAGGGGCGCCTGGGTGGCTCAGTGGATTAAGCTGCTGCCTTCAGCTCAGGTCATGATCTCAGGGTCCTGGGATCGAGTCCCACATCGGGCTCTCTGCTCAGCAGGGTGCCTGTTTCCCTCCCTCTCTCTCTCTCTGCCTGCCTCTGTCTACTTGTGATCTCTGTCTGTCAAATAAATAAATAAAATCTTTAAAAAAACAAAACAAAACAAAACAAAAACCCCGTGTAGTGCTTGCAACAGATGCTAGAGCTTCCACAGTAGAGATCCCAGAGGCATGCAGAGGTTTCCCCTGACTTTTTATGATTTTTAAGGGCACACCTGAGGGGCATCAGGCCGAGAAAGGTAACGTAAGGGGCATTAAAGTGATCGTTTAACTTGAATGTCCCTGATTGTTTTTGACATCTGTGCAGCTCTGTGACTGGTTAAAAGTCCCTACTAACTCTGGTTTAGGTGTGTCTTTTTAACACACATTCTTCCACAGGTCACTCCCTTCCCCATCCACTCCTGTTTGTTAGCGCACACATAAATCTCTGCCCTCCGACCCCACTCTTCCTCCATCACCATACCCCAAAACTTACCATCCCGTCATCCTCCAGGTGGACTGACCCAGCAAAAACATCTTTTGTTATTTTGCCTCTCGTGTTCTCAATATTTCTACTTGAGACATTAGGCAGCGCTAGCATATACGGATTGGGACTTCCCACTGGCAGGGAGCCATGGCTGCCATTTTTCCTGAATCTCTTGGCACTTTCCCACTTGGTCAAAATATGTTTCAAGGCTCACTTCCTCCAAAATTTAATTCCTACTTCTCTGCCAGGGACGCTCCCGCTCTTTAGGCAATAATTGGACATACCGCCTAATGCTCTACCTCCTTTTCTCCTGGTTTCCATCAGCAACTGAAGGACATTTCCAGCCCAGAAGTCTTCTCTCTTGTTACACACTGAACCTTTTCAGCTCCTCTGGATCTTTCTTGAACCCAAACAAACAAGTAAACAAACCTGCTTCTTTCCTCTTTGTTTCTCTCCATTCTGAAGTCTCTTCATTACCTGCTTCTCTCATAACTAAGTTGCTCCAAAGCCTTAAAAACCTTACATCTCACTTCTTCACTGAAGTCCATCACCATTCTTCCTCCCATGTCCCATACCCCACATTAGAAAGAAGGGGTTTGTTGTTCTTATTCTTGTTTTTGGTCAACACTGAAAAACATCAGGAGCTGTTTACTCATCGATGCCCGTTGTCTTGAAACTGTGCTGTCTTTTATCCTGTAGGCCAATTTCTTTGACTTTTCTCTCTCCTTCCTTGGCACCATCCTCCATCTGCCTTAAGGTTCTTCTCCCTCCCCACCTCCCACTGTTTTCTGTCATTTCTCTCTCTCGTTTCTCCCTCTCTTTACGCCTGCCTCCTCTTCATGGCTCTGGGCCAAATATGTGGGATTTCCTTTTCCTTCAAACTGAATTATTCACTTTTCAGCAACCTTCACTTTGTCTCTACCTGCTTTACTCCACGACGACTCAGATTTCATCTATAATGTGGCTTCCCGCATCTCCGGGTGGGAGGGCCGACAATGGCGTCTATACTGAAATGGGCAGAATCGCTCTCCTAGTTAGTCAAGCCTAAGTGGTACATCAGTGACCCTCCTTTCGTGTCACTTACTTCTAGTCACCTGTCCACTGAATCTATTTCTAAAGTCTCAGTCAGAACAAATCGCATTGGACTGACTGCATGGGTTTCCCAGACTCCCTTCCTCGTCCCTACTTACAGCAGGCTCCCTCCTCCTACAGTCCACTCCACAGGACCCTCCATTCTGCAGGCAACACAGGACACTCATCTTTCCAGGCACTTTTTGCTCAAAGCGGAAGTCTACCCTGACAATTTTCCTGAGTGTTTTCTAATGTCTCCGCTGAAAATGATTTTGCTTTTCCCTCGATTCCCACCAAGCACTGTATTTCATTCTGTATTCCAGCCCGCTCCATGTCTTCTCTCCCCACTTCACTATAAACTACTTAAAGGCAGTGACGGAGTCCAATTCAGTGTCACATCCCCCGCCATGCCTCACGGTGCCAGCCAGGTACTCGTGTCACTCTGTGGTAAACACCTCCATACAAAGAGTTTTTATTTAGGTAGCATGTAACCACCCAGAACTGTGTGCTAGATAAAAGGGGTGAATGGGTAACTAAGGCAAAAAGATGTGAATTATTGTTTTTAAGGTTTCACAGAATCCAATTGAAAGACAGAGTTTAGGGGCGCCTGGGTGGCTCAGTGGGTTAAGCCGCTGCCTTCGGCTCAGGTCATGATCTCAGGGTCCTGGGATCGAGCCCCGCATTGGGCTCTCTGCTCAGCAGGGAGCCTGCTTCCCTTCCTCTCTCTCTCTGCCTGCCTCTCTGCCTACTTGTGATCTCTGTCTGTCAAATAAATAAATAAAATCTTTAAAAAAAAAAAAAAAGACAGAGTTTAGGTTTTTTGTAGACTTAAGGCCATCTAGCCCTAAGCTACTCATAAAAAAAAAAAAAAAGGAATAGCAAGTCACAAATTACAAAGAAACTATAATATCCACCATTGTCCCTTGTTTTTTAAGGCTCGTGAAGCCGGAGCAGTTATTTCTGCTGCCAAACTTCCAGCAGTAAGGCTGCAAAGTTGCCAGGGTGCTATGATGCCATCGGTTTTCAAAACTGAGAAAGGCTCATTGAGTTTTACTGAGGTTCCTTACACAATCTACTTCCTTTAAGGCAAAGTGAGCCAACCCTGATTGAGAGAAGTTACAGAATGCATAAATGTTACGGAATCAACATAGAAATTATTCCATTTCCTTTCCTCACTTCAACTGCCACTGCCACTGGTCACCACCACAATGCAGGGCACCACGCATGCTTCCATTCCCACCCACACCCTCCCTTCGCGGGACTGTTCTGGCGCAACCCTCATACCCATTTCAGAGAAGGTGAATTAATATCCTAATGTAATAAAGTGGCTCTCTGAAGCGAGACAACTTGGGAAAGGACTTTTTTTTTTTTTTAACCAACGTCTCAAGACAAATGAATGTCACAGTAGGTTGGTTATAATAGCGGTTTTATTACAAGATTGGCAGAGTTACAGTCACTGTAAATCATAACTGTTGTTGAATTTCTACTTTACATAGTCGTAGTTATGAGTCTACTCTTGTAAGCCAGAACAATTATTTTACAATTAGTTTAGACATGTCTGAGCCCAGAAGGAAAATTTCAATTTCAATCTTCTTATTTTCCTTGAACGGAAACCAGTGCTACCAAAAAAACAGGTCAATTCGACTTTTCACTCATGGGTCTCTAATCATTTTTCCAAACTAGAACAAACTTTATAAACACAAGTGCTCAAAATCTTATGTTTTCAAAGTACAGTATAACATGGGAATAATGGGTTTCCATGCACTAAATTAAAACAAACAAATAAACAAAAGATAAGCACGCATTTCCATTTTTAGAGTAGAATATGGTCACAGTCCTATAAAACCTAATACACACCCCTGAATAGGGATTGCAAATCTATCACTTAAAACATCTAGTAAATGACCCAATTTGTTTACATGGCCCTGTACCTTTTTATGGCCTTTCCATAAAGAAGTTATTACATCCATTCCCTTTATTTTGTTTAAGAGTGTTTGAGTGAGCCCCAGAACCACAAGCCAGTTAAACAAGCTCTCCTTAGATGGACGTGGTCTCATATAATTCACCACTACCGGGGAAATTTTCAAAACAATGTTTGTAGTGTGGAAACACCACACATTCCTATATACCAAAAGTATTTCCGTGCTTTCTGCAGTTTTAAAGGCTTGGCAGATATATTAAATAAGTCTTTTTTTTTTTTTTTTCCATTTTTCCAAGTAAAACTGTGGCATTTGCACTTCTTCCAGAAGATTTGCACCTCTGAGTGTTTTGCTATGGTAGGTCGGTCATTCAGAAATGCTTGTAAAGGAAGATTGCAAGGGAAATGTGAAATCCATACACTCCAATTGATTTCCTAGGATGCAAATGTTAGTTCTAAAGGGAAACCATTTTAAAGCAGTTAGTTTAATGGGGTACCCAACTGATGCCTATTAAAAGTTATCAGCACAGATTAAAGATAAATTTTATACTGCGAAGAAAAGTTTTTCTAAAAAATAAAAATGGAGATTATTTGATTGCTAATTTCACATTCTTCTTGCTTACAAATCTCAAGCCTGCTAACATTCACAGGAAAACTGATTAAAACTACTGTTTCAAGGTTTAGCATTTATCAGTTAGGTAGCTAGACTCTGTCAATCTCTGAATAGATGAGCCAGGTTTTGACCTGGGAAACACCTGCTATTGTTGGACTGTTGGTTTTTCCAGAAACAGCCAAACAGTTTTGACTGCAGTTAGTAACACAAAGTAAAGATACAGTTGAGCCTTTATATATAACTCCAATACACATAAAACTGCATCTGAAACTTTAAGAACACTCTGAGCTTTGGTCTCTCCTTTCGTAGAGGCGATTCATTTTCATGTAGACTCCAGAAATAGAGTGTACTTTTGTTTATAAATAAAAGTGAAGTCAGGAACAAAATGCATACTTACAGAGACATTGCTACTTCTTTAATAGGAAGCCAGTACCTTTTATTACCTACAACATAAACATAGTTCCAGTAGAGGAGATCTGCATCCGGCCCACCCTATCTCTACCTCTGGGTGTGCAGATCAATGCCTTTCATACTTACATTGTCTGATTTTTTTTTTTCTTGTTTTCATAGTGTTTACATACCCAAGAATCACTACAAGGAATACAGCTGAATTTAATCTGTCTTTTGGGTAATTCAATGGTACATCACACTCTAGTAAGAAGTAGACTTTAGTATATATTTCCATAGAGTAATTTGAAAACGTCAGAAGCTACTGTGTTTTACTGTGTTCTTAAACTGTGTGCACCCTACTTGTTCTGTCTCCAATTTAAAGGAGGATAAATCAGAAAGGAATACTGCAGGTTCCTCTTATTCCCAAACCCAATTAGAAATTTCCAGTAAGAAACTGAATATTTCTTTCTTCTCATCTGCTCACATCTTAATCACATTTTAAGCAAATGTTCCTTCTTAGTACATTGATGTTAAATGTCGCCTGATGCCACAGGAAAAGAAATTATAATGTTTTAATGACTCTTAATTTGCATTTCTAATCACCTCAGACTATGAATGTGTGTGGCAGTATGGAAAACAAGCTGTGATTTATTCCTTCGTGGAAAAAAAAAGGGGGGGTAAGTAATAGTACTCTTTAAAAGACAGATGTCCTTATAAATACCCAGCAAAAATAACTTCCAGAAACAACATGGGATAAGTACCACATAAGTCCAGCTTCTGTTGTTAATGGTTTCTGATCTCTGTAGTGACTCAAAAGGCAGGTGCAATGGCCAGCTGGGCATATTAAAACATGGAAGCCTATCTCCATCTTGCAAATGTTGAAAAGCCTAAAATAGTGTCCCCTCACAAACAAGGCTTTCCTAGAATGCAAAAAGCATAGCTTCAAAAAAGTGGCATGTCATCCAGAAAGCACATCCACCAAGAAAACTCATTCTTTTCAGGTCCTTATAAAAACCACAAAATATTTGTAGCGCTGTCTACCAGGGGCCCCCAGACTGAGCCTCACTAGAGAAATGATGCAGTTACTCAATGTAGAGGAATCTCATAGGAATTCATTTTCCACAAGACTGGAAAGCCTTTCCCTTCAAAGTGTGAAGGCTGTTTTCTTTGCCTCCTGCAACGGAATAGCTTCATTACACTAATTCAGTGTGCTGGAAGCTGCTTTCCTTTTACCACAATCTCCTGATCCCTCACCCAGCCTCATTCCGCAGGCCATCCATTTTGTGAATGAAGTGTGAAAACAGCTCTTTGTTTACATAAAGGAGGCAATAGAGAGTAGTGTGGACACAGGCTTAGCTTATGTGAGTGTAACTGAGGCTGTACAGGCTGCCCTTCTCGCCAATTCAGAGTGGCCAAACACGCCTAATGACTGGGACAAAACTGTAACAATAAGCAGTCAGCTACACACCCCAAAGCAGAACTGCTACCACATGTCTGCTTCGAAAATAACTGAAAATGAAGGGTTTTCACCAGCTCTGAAACAGAGAGACAACCTTCTCTTTTATCCTGTGTGTTAAGTGCAAACTGCGCAAAGCACACTGCGAACGGCATCAGGGTCTTTGCACATACACAACCAGGACACCTTTCCACTCTTTTCTTTCCTCTACTCACATTCAGCACCAGACTCTTTTTGTCTCCCATGGGATATGCCTTTCCCTGCCTGCATTCTTTTGTGCAGGCTGTTTCCTTGGCCTAGAATGGTCTCTTTTCCTGTCCCAGACCCACTGCAAACATGTCACCTGCCCTGTGGGAACTTTCCTACTTGCACTTCACTTCCAGGCGGAATCTACCACTTAGCGAATCAACAGAGAATTTTTGAGGTGAAGTAAAGCAGCCCATGATCCCATAGCACTTTGAGCACGGCATTACTAGACTGTGAGAAAAAAGAAGGATCTGTCCTCGTTCTTGGACAGAGCTTCTCAAGGGCAGAACTGTAACTTATTCTGTGTGTACCCAGCACCTAGTGCAGAGCTCAGCTAAGAGCAGATGCTTATAAATATTTGCTGAATAAAAGCAATGTTCTAATAAAACATTAGACCATTTAACTCACGAAGGAAGAAGCATGTGACTCTGAGTCCTGGCTTGGAGTCAGACCCAGGTCCAAACATTTACCAGCTATGAGACCTTGGCTAAGCTACTTAGCTAGTGAAGCCTTGGTGTTTTTCCTCATAACTTATGGGGAGGTTATAAAGATAAGCTACATATTGTCTGCAAACACTGAGCACACGTGTGCCAACTAATACGTGCTCACAGGGTGTCATTATTAAGCCTTACAAAACCAGAGATTCATGGAGAGATCCATAGACCCATCTACCCACCCACAAAGAATGCACCCAAATACTGCTTTTCCTGTGTCTCTCCTGAGAGCTCTAACTGCTCTCTTATCAGGACACTCAGCAGCACTGCAAATCTGTATCCTCGCACTCACCACCGATGTACCTCGTGCTGTTTGGTGATGTTGGTTTCCCTCAGACAGACCCTCCACCCTCCACCCTCCACTCCCTGCAACAGCCCTAAACACACCTCATTTGACTGAAAAATGGCTCAACTACTAGCCAATAAGGTAAAAGTGAAGTAAAAAAAAAAAAAATCATATTTTGACAAGAAGGCAAAATTAGTGAGGCCAGCCTGGCAGAGATGGTTTGCCCTAGACAAAGGTCAAATGTCCAGGAAAGATGCTGCTCAGTCACCAGGGGACTGGAAATAACTGCTTGAAGATGGCTTATGACATCTAATCTGAAGTCAGGTGACAGAACTCGCTAAGCTCAATGTAGCATGTATTTTCATGAAGTAAAAGGCAAAATGAGCTGATGCTACCAAAAAAATATCATTCTTAATAACCTGACTTTAATGATAAGCCTACTTAGTATAACTCTGCTTTAAAATTTTTAGCTCCTTTTGTTCTCAGATTTAGAAACTTCACAAATAAAATGTGGGTCATCTAATCCTATTTTAGGCAAGCCATTCAAGTCCACAGCTATTAATTTACTTCCTGATGTTCTTGAATTTTGAGAGAAATATGAACTTCTGAAAAGAATGTTGTATATATTAAAATGTAAATAAAAATTAAAATCACTCATTAAATCCATTCAAAGAATAACAGGTTGTGCTTTGAAAGCCCACTAAGCCATGCTCATTTATTCATTCCTATGGTACTTTTACCAGTGAGATATCCTGCTAAATGAAATATTTAAAATTATTGTTTTTTTAAAAACCTGCCTTGTGGAACCAAGCATTCCAACATCAACCATCCTCTTCATCACTATTAATTGATAAACCAAAATAATGGAATGAACATCATCCATCTATGGACCTAGTACATCTGCTTAAAATTAAGTCTGGATATGTAGTAGTAACAATTCTGAAGGTAGTGTCTCAAGTTATTTCCCAAATTATCAGATTTCTACTCCAATAGAAACAATATACGTTAGCCAGATTATCTCCTGTATTTAATGAATGTGATTATTTCGAGATTAAAGTTCTCCTTAATATTCTTGTAAGCTGTGTTTTAGGATCAAGGCTGTCCCGTCTTCCTTTACAACCCACAAAGCATGCAACCCTCTAAAATAATAAAGAATGGTTAAAAGAATGTTAAAACTAGAATTCCATTTGCGCAGTTGATTCTTTATGTAAGGAAAATTACATCACCACACTACCAGTTTAATACTGTTGCACTCAACAGTGGCCTAGACAAAGTCACTTAGCTCTTCAGGTCTCCCTTCACACATCTGTGAGGACAGGCTCTCAGGAGCTGTCCAGTCCTAACATTCTGTGCACCATATTTATTGCTCAGGTCTAGCCTTTGCATCTGTGAGCCACAAGCAGAAGATGGAAAGCACACTTCTTTCGGAGGCCTCTCAGCCATGCCAAATTCACCATTCTTCAGATCCTTTGTCCACATCACACAGCACCCCGTCTTTGGGAAATACAGAGGTATGCACAGAAATGGCACTTTTAAGAAAGTAACTAGCACTAGTTCTAGGAAACCTACCCACATGCTCACCTGGTAACATGGTATATTAACCAAGATGGTAAGGTAGTACTTCGACTGGCGTCACAACCAATAAATAAACAAGTTTATCTTTTTGTGAAAAATGTAAAATAATGTGGAATTTTTTACATAATAATAATGTGGAATTTCCAAGATCAAAAAGACACCTGCATAGATGGCCTACTATTAGAGTCAACACCAGAGACTTACTCTAATCCAGAACCATCCAACAAAAAATTATGGAGCACATACATGTAATCCCATTCCAGGTGCTAAAGCTCCCACAAAGAGGAACTCAGTCAAGGTCCATACTCTCCGGGAGCTTACATACTCTGGGGGTGGTGGGGGGGTGGGTTTACAAGTACTCCATTGATCAATACCAAGAAGAATATCAAAAAGTGATAATAAGTACTATGCATTTAATTAACACCTTGATGTGATAGTGAGGCTGGTTAATTCAGATTAAGTGGGCAGAACAAGACTCCATGAGAAGATGATCCATTTAATTTAGAAGACAGGAAGAGGCTACTCAGGCTCAAGCAGCTGATCAGGGTTGTCAACGGAAACTACCACCACCAAGTGAGGTTACAATCCCATACCATGTGTGTCATGTCCCCCTGCTTCATCTCACTCCCCACGCCCCAACCCTTGATGAGGTAGAACACAAGAAGCTGCAAAAAGGACGTTTTTAAAAAAGGTCATATCCTTTCCTTACTCCAGGTCCTTCAAGCCTCAGCTTGGCCTCAGCTTGGCCTCAGCTTGGCCTCAGCTTGGCCTCAGCTGCCCAGCAGGGAAGAGAAGAGAGAAGAGTTGGATCTCCAATATGACTGAAATGGTCAGTACCTAAGAGTGTGAAGATGGCTAACAATCAATATGGCAGGCACAATGATCAATCAGGAAGGAGGCCAGCAGGGTTCCAGTGGTATTCTAAAGGTTCTGAGCTATGTGAAATATTAACCTCGTAGTTCTGATTCATAGATAGTTAATTTGTCCTACAAGGATAGCACTGGCTCCTTCCCAACCCATTAGAAATATTTCAATATTTTAACAATCTGTATGGTAGTACTGGAATATATCAACTAAAAATCAACCACTAGAGGTGTCGTTAGGAAATAAGAGAGATTCAAAACACAAAAACAAAAACAAAACAAACAAACAAAAAATGCAGTTGGAGACAAGGGTAGTGAAAAATAACACAGGAAAACTGTTCTTTAATAAATGAGTAATATAGAAATTATACAGCATTGTATAGAGATATTCTGGCTACATATGGTATTTACAAATAAAACAATCAGAAACACCAAAATTAGATGAAGTAAATAAAGGGAATTTTATAACCATTTTGGTTAACACAAATAGAAATCTATAGAGAACATTTTAGCAATTTTGGAAACATTTTGGGGGGGGAGTATGAACATTATGAATGCATTGATTCAATTTTTATTTACTTAACACACATCACATTATGATTAGAATTCTGTTTCTATAAAAAGTGTGTAGGTTGTAGATAAGACGGAATTTTAGCACTATAAAGATTGAAAAAAACATGAAGTAGAAGAGACTATAAAGAAGATCTATAAAAAAATAAGTGCCAGGAAGGATGAGATAAGAATAGACAAAGTTAAGATTTTGGTGTCCAAGAAGGAGCTCTACAAAACGCCACCACTGGGGAACTTCTAGCGTCAGACTGTGGCCTCTATTTCAAACTATTTAACAAATAATATACAAGTCCCTAAAGCTTCTGACAGACCCAAACACCTTTTGGAGGTAAATGTAAAATACATCAGATAAACTGCAAAAGACAACTGGTAGAAAGGGAATGTTACCAAAATATAGAATGGGGCATTTTTGTCACCAATTGTGAAAAACAATATTCATCATTACATAATGGCACTTTACTTCTTCAACTTCCTCAATAGTCTCAAACAGAGCAGAGAACAAGGAGGAAGTTCTTAAAAAAAAAAAAAAGCCTCTAAACAACAAAAATAAATGTCACAAAGGTCATGCACTACAACTTACAGACTAACACGCAGGAAGTCCCTTCAGCACTGGGTCAGAGCCTATTTACTCTTGGACACCATTCTAAGGATTGCGATTATCCATTTTCAGTGAAATAGAGCTTTGAAGCTATCCCCCTAGAAAGAGTAGGGGAGTAGACACAGCTTTGTGAGATACGGGCACAGGGCAAGGGCAGGAGGAACAAGCAGGCATGAAAAGAAAAAAAAGAGAAAGAGAGAGAGAAGTTACAAACACAAGATACATATATTCAGAAAGTCATTCCTAGAGGACCATGGGCCACGAAAGTTCTTGAGGAAAAGAGCACATACAATAAATGATGTTCAGAAGCATAACCCTAATAACCCTAACCAATCTCAAAATGGTTCAAGAAAATGAGAACCAGAAGCACATTTCAGCTCCATGGGTAAATTAAAATCACTCACCAATGACACCAAGTGGATGAGGCCTTCCTCCAAAAACTTTGTGATCGGGTGTCTATTTGGGCTATATTTAATTGATAAGGGAAGCTTTGTTTCTCTTTGTTTTTCGATGCATAAGATCCCTTCCCCTACAACATAGAAGAACCATCTCAGAACTTACTGGTTCCATACCCAGCATTCTCCCCTGAGTGAGTGCACGCAGGTATCAGTCATTTTTCCAATGGCCATACAGGAAGTATAGGCCAGAAACCCTATTTAAGTCAACATTCTTATCTTTTTATCTCCTTTAAGGTACATCAGGAGACCCTTGCTTTACATGTGAGACTTCAGGGTTAGAAGTCAGGGTAAGAATTAAGGACACAAAGGTAACTTATAACATTGGAGGACAAAGCTATTCTCACAGCAAAGTAGCAAGAACTGCAATATACTCTCAGGTCGAAAACCAGGTAACAAATGACAGCAGCGTAAATGACACGAATTCTCCAAAATGAATTCTGAGGCACCTCCACATGATCCAACCTAAATCCAAATATCTAGCATTGGCTATAGTAATCAACTTCCATTTATTTATAACACCTCTTGGGGCACCAAGTTAATATTGAGATAAGGCAGTCCTCAGGATCTGATTGCATCAACACCTGAGAATTTAGAATTCCAGGGAAAAGACAGTTTTACTGGGGAGAGGCCTCTGAAAGCACAAATGAGTTCCTATAGTCACAATAAATAGATCAATTTGGACATTTGGAACTCAGAAGACCTTTCATAAAATGATGCAATGCACACACTGGGCCAATGACATTTCTATGTGGCATCTCCAGGAGGGTTTTTACTTCCAGAATTGGGCAATCATCAAAATTGAGAATTGGAAGAGGGCAATCAAAAATCCATCAAAGCTCACTATGAGGGCAAAAAAAAAAAAAAAAACCACCTAAGGGAATGAAAATTTGAACTCTCCCCCCAAAGAAGACGAAGAAAAGGAAGTTCCAGCAAATTTGTTCACATTCCAGGGGGATCTTCTTTGTCAACTACCTGTTATCCTCAAAGCTTGGAACCCTGAAGCATAAAATCAACCTGAGCATGTGCGGGGAAAATAGCTCTATATTGCCCCCTAGTGCTGGAAAGTCCCACTTCTCCTGAGGCTAAAAACTACAAGGTGAGTAGTTCTCTACCTCTAGTTACTTCCTGCTGCCAACCCTCCCAAGAGCTAAACATAGCTCAATCCTCTACCCACAGATTAGGAAACAGCCAGGCTATTTTTAGCATCATGCAACTTAGGAATGGAAATGGCCCAACCTGGTAACAGAATGTGTGTGGCCTGGCTTAATGAACTCACCTCTCCAGAGGGTGTGAACCTGCTCAGTAAAGTGGCCAATGACCACATGAGACCTCTGGGGCCCATTACAAAGTGATGACCGGTAGGTGGGTCACAAGGAAGAATGACAATCAGAGGCACAAGTAGCGAAGGGATTCAGAAGGTGACAGATGCCAGGACAGGTTTGATAAAACAGCACAGAGGGAGAAATGATAATGGCACAGGAACTATAAAATATAGAAGACAGAAGCCAGGAATATTGTGCATTGTCATCCTGGAGAAGCTTGTCTAGTAAGAAGCAATATTTTGAACTGGACATTTACTTTACATGAAAAAGAACAAAGGTTGGTCTGATCTGTTTCCTGCCAGGGTACAGCTGGTGCTGGGGCTCCTTTGATCACTTTCCCCCAGTCCTCGGCAACTCCTGTGATTAGAGATAGATCCCTAGGCTGCCCTTTGATCAGCAGCTCAAGCGTCTTGCAGGTGCCATACGCCATCACATTAGCAAGTTGTAAGAAGTAACTACATTAATATTGGCTGATAAATGTGATAATGTGCATGTGCTGCACATACAACACACATACAAATAATGTCTACAAGTGTCCCAGGAATCCTCAATCTATCTTTATTCTTTAAAACTTTCTGTGCTTTCTTAAGGATGAACACTTCAGAGAGCTTAAATTCAAAGTCAAAGCCTGTAAAGACCCCAATACATAAAGAAAAAGTTTGCTGTGACTTAAAAACAGCACACACCATTCTGATTTTCTAGGTATGCTGCTTCGGTTCATTTCCCCCAGTTCATAAAGTGACAGCATTCCTGTACTCTAAATAGATGGTCTACAAAGCAGTAAAAACATGTACATTTCTTTTCAAATAACGTTAAGAGCCACCACTTGTAAACAGGGTATTTAATATTCTAATTTTAGACAGCCTACATTAACATTGTGGTTTCATGTGCAGTATAAAATTTCTATTTACAAAGTATTCTCGAAAATGACTTCATAATGGTAGATCAAGAGAAAAAGAGTTTAGAAATTGAATGATGTAAATCATATGGGGTTCAGAGGCTAAGCAAATTACACACCCTGAAGCTGCCCTGGCTTTATGAAAGGAGCCTTTCTCCAGCTCTGTGCAATCCCAGCCCAAGGGAACTTGCATCTGAGAGTTTTCTAAACATTTCAGGTACACTTGAAAGCTGAAAGTAATTCTCATTTCCTATGCAGGATTAAGTCGTTTCCAGCACACACAAAATAGCAGTCATTCACCAACACATATAAAAACACAGACCAGAAAGGTAAGGGCTACAGAGTACAAAGGCACATTTAAAAAATAATAATAATAATAAAGCGCAAGAGAAATATATTTTTTAACTCCCCCTAAAAACGTCCACACGGCCTCTTGACCTCTCTATTTCCTATCTACTTACTGATTAATTGATGCCTTTCCACTCTGAGTGCTTCAATTAATGTGGCTGGTACATTTCCTCAAACCCTCCCCCCCCCCCCCGAAAAAGAAAATCAGAGTAAAGTCAAACGTGCCAAGACTCATTCATTCTGGATTCATTTTTCGAGGCAGTTCCTGAACTTATAACTCTGGCAAGGAAAAGTTCTGCAATGTGCGTTTGAACTGACGTTCACAATCGCTCCCAGAATGTCCTCTCTAACTGAGCCAGCAATGGCATTCACGTTGCCCTGTTACAGCTTTGTGGCAGCTCCCGAGGTTGCAAACTTAGCGTAACCTCCTAAAGTCCATGCCAATGAGCTCAGCGCGCATTTGCATGGATAGAGAGACGATCATACCCTCGCAGGGTGGTGTACATCACACACCAACGCACAATGCCAAGGTAACACACACAGCGAGAAACAAGAAGGAGGAGAATGGGGCAAAAGACTCACCGTTCTGTTCCTTGTTGCTGGAGTACTGGAATTTACTACTCAGGTTGGACTCAGCCTGAGTCCCGTGTCTCTGGCCGGCCAGGGCAGATGTCAGCAGGAGAAGCCCGAAGAGGAGCATTTGGCTGACTGGGGCGAGAACTCACTCACGGCGGGCACTTTGGAAGCAGCGACTCCTGAGTCTCTTTCACCGCCGCCAGGGGAAGGCTGCACTGGGGTGGAAGCGCCGAGCCTGCTCTGGCAGCAGAGAATCGCAGGGTAGTTTCCACATAATCCCATCCAAAACTTTTTCCTAGAGCCCTCTTCTGTGTCTCCAGTTTTTGAAAAGGATCAAAGCAAAACCTGGACCTGAACCAGTTTCCCAAGGTTTAAACAAATCCTGAGCTGTGCCGAAGTGGTGGGGGTGGGGGTGAAGACGAGGGAGGAAAGAGGGGGTGGGGACGCGGGGGAGCCGGGGGAGCGGCGAGAAGTCACCAGCAAGTTGCTGGGAGCACCTGTCAGTTCGGGGGACAGGACAGAGGCGAACACTCAAGGGTCGCGCGAAGCCAGCCTCGAAGCCAAGTTGGCGGCGAGCAGTTTCTGATCAATAACAAAGCTGCCAATAGATGCGCTCTCCGGGCGCCCCTCTCCCCCGCCCCACCCCCACCCCCGAAGGGGGAGGGGAAGAAACAAGGCTAGGGCGCCGCGGCTGGTCCCGGGGGCCGCGGAGCCGGAGCGAGGCCAGGGGGCTCCGGGCCGAGGCCGCCCCGGGCGCGGGCGGAGGGAGGCCGCGGGGCTCCCGCTCCCCAGCCCGGCGCGCAGCCTGCGCCTGGTCCCGACCGCCGCGGTGCGGATCCCGGCACCTGGCTGGAGTTTTCCGCGACCAAAGTTCACCTTGTTTGAGTGCGTCCCCCGCTCCTGGAAGCCGAGGGAAATTCGGCAGCTCGGGGTCACCGCGGGGCTCCGGTCGTATCCCGTCCCCTCCCCCCACGCCTCGGGCTCCGGGCAAACCTCGGGGCTCCGCGCGGCGTCTCGGCACCGGGTGGAAAGCGAAGGCCGGCGGCCCAAGGCTTCGGCTGGTCCCTCCCCTCGTCTACCTTCCCCCAGCCGGCGGCGGTCGGGAGGAGGGGGCCGTGGGCAGAGCCCTGGCTGAGCGCGCGGGGGGCGAGCGGGGGAGGCTGAGCAGCTCTGCCGCGGGCGGCCGCAGGGGCAGGCGAGGGTCGGCGCCTCTGGGAGGGGCAGCCCCGGGCCGCGTCTGCTCGCGCCGACTCCGGCCGCCAACTGGCGGTCCAACAGGTGCTGGCACAGACAAGGGGTGCTGCGGGGCTCGCCCGCAGACGGGACCCAAACGGCCAGGCTAGGAATGCAGCCAGAGCTACCCCTGGTTTCCTTCCTAACCGCCCCCCCACACGCCCCAGGATGCCCCTAGTCCCAAATAAAGAGCAAGATGGGTGGCGAAGGGGACTGCAAACGCAAAACTGAGTGGAGAACTTCCTGCAACTCTCCCTCTTCCCCCGCCTTCCGTGGACGTGACTCATTAATTTCTGAGGGGATCCCCATTCCCAAAGGCTTGGCCAGAGTTTCTGGACCGAAGGAACAAGGGAAGTTGGATTTCAAAGATTTCCCTTCAGTTTCCAGCTCTCTGAAGCGGGATGGATAAAACAAAAATAAAGACAAACAGCCAGCATATGAACAGCAACATTCATTCATTTAGCGAACACTATTTGTTGAATGCCTACTGTGTCAGGCACTGTTCTAGGAGTTAGGGCCGTAGCAGTGAAAACACAAAAGGCTCTGTTCCCGAGAAACTTGCGTACAAGTTGGACTGCATTAAATTACTATCAACCAAGTCCCCTGGCCAGCAAATCAGAAATAGCTCCCGACCTCCTGTTAAATAAGACAATGCAAACAATTTGACCCTTTAAGGTGTTCCACCAGGGGTTGGAAGAAAGGATATAGCCTTAAGGTATATCCTGGAACACGGGTGACATCTCAGATGCCTCTTTTTCAGGAGCTGCCCTTCCTGCCCTTGCAAGAGTGTCCACTGAGTCAGGTGCCCTGAAAAAGAATCCGGGGATGCTTGGGGAAGGGGCATACACCACTGAACCAAACCAGGAGCTGACCTTTTCTCAGTCATGCTGAAAATGCCAATCCCTCTTCCTGTATATGGACCCCCCACTGAGAGGAACCAACTTGACCTGTCTGTAACATCCTGGTCCTCTTCCTTTTGCCGCTTAAAATTCTAATAAGTTCAATTCATCTTTACTCATTATCCCATTCGTTCATTCTTATTTCTTTACCACTTCCGTCTAACCATGCAAGATCCCAAGGCAATTAAACAAGGCCCAGTCTTTGACTTTAAAGAATTTACAGGTTAGCTGACAAGGGCTGGTTATTTTATGTACTTATAGCACATCCTCGACACCAGTGTGAATCTGAATTTGAACAATAAATATGTTCCAAAAGTGTTTTGTGGATTTGTGAGGGAGAGGGGCAGTGCTCCCAATGTTAATAACATAATGAGACTTGTTATACAAAAGACATGCTTTATGAGTGTGTTTTAATCTATCTGTAATAAAACTAATCACTCCCCAGTTTTTCTAATTTTGTAAGTTTAATTTTCTAATCAGGTTTTTTCTAAATGAGGCTGTTAAATGTCCCTATAATTAACATTTCTTGACCACCCACATAGAGGGTGTGTGTGTGTGTGTGTGTGTGTGTGTGTGTGTGTGTCTGCAGATTTAATCCATTTGCTCTCATGAGATTAGAAGGGTGATGACTACTCTTTATTTTGTATCATTTCATATTGGCTAGAACAGTGCCTGGCTCAGGGGGATAATAAATAAACACTCTTGACTGACTGACAGGTTTCTTTATTGGAGTCTCTTACATTCTCCCTGGAATTTCAGCATGAAGGTTGTATTTGAAAAGTTACAGATGATCTAGAATAATATTCTACCTCTGCGTTTCACCTCACCCATATTCTACAGATTGATTTGACAATCACCTTATAAATAAAGCCAGCCAGGTGCTCCTGCATGACCCCTAGACAAAATCACAATCACATTGCCTTGTTTCCTTTCAATGTACTTGCATTGTTGTTTCTTGAACTGCACTTGCCCTTGGCATGGTTGATTCTTTTAACACTTTACCCTCTGCCTGTCTTCCTGCTCCATTTTGCTTATAAACCTTTCCTAGAAAAGTGGGACCCTTGCACCGAAAGTAAATTTTATGTAATCCAGAGTCTGCACAATTACTAAACAATACACTCTGAATGAATATGGCTTTGTTTTGGCCTAAGGCATTTTCCTTGAGGAAAGGCATCTGTTCCGCCAACCAAGAGCAAATAATTGCAAACATTCTTTGTGGTTTTCATGTTTTCTTAAACCTTAGGAAGGAGTGCCCATTCAGGCTGAATGCATGAACAGTGTTACCTACAAATTCCTGTTGAAGAACATGGTAGAATGTACTTGGTTATTAACAATGATAATTGGGGGAAAGGAGGGTGGGGTCACTACTAATTTTAAGTGGAATAAGATTTAAAACAAATCGCCCATTTAGCTGGTCATGTAACACCCAGGAGGCAAGAACCATGAGGAGGTAGTTTTGCCTCAGAAAATCATATACTACAAGTTTTTTTGCTCTCTCTTCTTCTCATTCAATCCTAACACACACACACACACACAGAGGTATGTACAAAATTACTTTACAACTTTTCTCAGAACTTTAACTTTAAAGCATTTTAGTGGCAGATAATTGAGCATGAGTTTCTGAAGTTCAGAAATCTCTGATCTACCTAAATGCTCCCTGGGCTTCAAGAATGGCTAACAAACAATACTTACCTATACATTTAAATGAGACAGGGGCTGGAGGTATCATCAGTAAGGAAGTAAAAGCCCACAGATCACTGCAGAAATAAAGATAGTTCTAGAAAAAAAAAAATTAAAGTATCTCTCCTAGGGTCACCCTTTTCTTTCTCCACTCTCTCCAACTACCCCATCTTAGGAAACGTATGATCTTGCTATCTCTAGAGATCCAGGATACCTAATACTCTGTTTTTCCAACCTAAAAATTATAAAACACACTTTTTATTGAATTCTTCTCTTTTACAACTGTCACCTTTTACTTCCCAGTGTAACAACTGTTAATCTGAGAAAGACTTGCTTGCTGTGGCAAATGACAGAGAGTTGTGCTCAGGCCCTGTTCTTTTTAATTTTTACTTTTCTGGGAAAGGGAGCTGGGAGATGGGAAGTTAGAGGTGTGTGGCCAAGGGAAACAGGTGACAAGAACTGGCCCTAGGTGACCCTCTGTGGCTTTTCCTATTGAAGTAAAGCTGCTGTTTCCATTTTGAAATCACAGTTCAGTATGCAAAGATTTTGTTCAAAATCTCAGAAGTGCTTTTCTGACTCAGAATTCAGAGGAAGTAAGCAGCCAGAAACAGCCCCAAAGAAAGAGGAGCCCTGGTAATCTTTGAACCACCACAACAAAAGATCATTTGACTGGAAGATGGAACACCAGGGACTTAGTCTGGCTTAGTCTAGAAATCTTCTCTGTCCCTTCTCTTTGCATGAGAAATTTACACTGGATTCTGTCTCAATCCTTTTACCATTTTAGGACTCTTTCTTTGGTTTTTTGAGCTATTAGAGTTAGTGATGGCAAAATGTTTTCAACTTAATTGTGCTTCTGTGATAATGCCTGACTTAAAAAACAGTTTCTTAGCCTCAGCTTAAAGGTGTCTTGATGGCTGGCTAGAGATGATGAAAAGAGTTCTTCTCCTTAAACTTGCCCGATCAAGGTAGTCCTCTATAATCATTATTATAGTTCGACAAGACAAGTTCTACCGATAAACAGAGGGGCAGAAGAAAGAATTTGGAAATGATCGAAAGTATCGGGGGTTTTATTAAATTCAAGAAAACTAAGTAATTGTGTGTAGACATCCACATTTTAATTTTTATTATTTGGTATGATGATAGCAACATCGAAAGACGCAAAGTGTGGTTCCAAGGTAAAGAAAGTTAGTGATCAGACACAAGTGAGTTATAAATAATAAGGAAATAATATTGGTGTTAGCCAAGAGCAGATGGCCAATGTCCTACTGTTCTGTAGAGTCACACTGGTGGAATGTGAAACAGTCCTGAGAGCAAAGGGCAGCCCCTAAAAATGTGGGCAGCAACCAAACACAAGGTTTGGTCATGTCCGCCACACAATAAGATGTCATTTTTTCCCTCCCTTGAAATCATGCATAGGATATGAAGACTGTCGTCCCCATTGTGACAAATCATAGTAAAGAGGTCATGGCCCAGTTACAGATCCTCCTTTCTCAGATAGTGACCTTCTTATTTCAAAGGTCATGGGAGAAGGACCCTTTCACTCTGTGATCATTGTTTCAAATGCAGACTTTTCCTTGGCCACCAGCCTTTGCAAAGAGATGGAGAGCTTCAGGACTCTACTTAATCAACATTTTAAAAGTTTCAGTTGTTAGCACAAAAGAGAATGTGGCTTAACTAATCTAATACTAAAAGTATCCTGAATGGCTTTTAAAGCTCACAGTAGTTCAGGAGATTTTCTTACTCTTTTCTGTTACATTGATTACTATTTGCTTCTTATGATCTTTACAGTTAGAAAAGCACTTGCCCTCTTCTATCCTAAAACCTTGCAACATTTTAAGGCATCGTTTCATAGTCCCCAATTTTACTTTTATCAACGCAATTTGCTTTGACGTTTTCCTCATCCTCTTGTACCATCTTTTCTCCTTTCTCATCCTCTGAATTTTCTTTCACTCATCCTCTGTGAAGGGCAAAATCGTATTTACCTCTGACATGCAGCTCGAAAGGATGAATAGTTCAACAAAAGCCAACCAAAGAAAATAAAATCGGGGAGAGAATTATTCAGGTTCAAATTTTCTTTTTGAAGCACCTATCATGTCCCAGGAACTCTTTGAGGTCTATTTTGTCATTTAATCTTCCTACCAATCCTTTGAGGAAAGTCAGAGTTTCCCCATTTGAATGCAAAGAAACTGAAGCTCCAAGAGGATAATTAGTTTTCCCAGAGTAGCACTAACATTGACAGGTACACTTACCATTTGATCAGGTCTTCCTGTTCTACTCTTGCATTGTTGACACATTGAGGCCCTAGATTTGGAGCAAAACATTTTTATTTGAAGCTTTCTTACATTCCTTCTCAAGGTTTTCTCCACAATGACTATCTTCCCCCTATGTTGTGTGTGTGTGTGGGTGTGTGTGTGTGTTTTCAGATTTTATTTATTTATTCGAAAGACAAAGACTGAGCAGGAGCTGGGGGGTGGAGAGGAGCAGAGAAGGAAAAGCAGACCCCCCACCAAGCAGGGAGCCCAGCATGGGGCTGGATCCCAGGACCGACCGTGGGATCATGACCTGAGCCAAAGGCTTAACTGACTGAGCCACCCAGGCTCCCCTGTCTGCCCCAATGTTTAATTTGAGGTATACTATGATACATGTAGATGAATTTCCCCATGTGTTTGAGAACACTAATCCAACACTAGACAGCTCTTTCTAGAACAGCCCAAGTGAAATATTTGAGCCAGAGGGAATACTGGTTACTTGAAGGAATGGTGGTGATTAAGGCATCAGAAAGCTGGCCTTGGGGAGAAGCCCACCCAGAGCGTGGGCTAGCATAAGTGTCTTGTTTATTATGGCCAAAGTTAGTCATCCTGTTAATCCCTTAGCCTAGACCATCTGTGGGCAGTCACTTCAGAGAATCCATCTCCTGGTCTTTGAGGACAAAGGGAATGAACTCTCATTCCTGCTTTCCTACCCATGATTGCTACTGAATTAAAGCATGAGGGCTGGGAAAAAAGACACTTTTCCCAGGTGTTCCCTTTAAAGAATCAATTTCTGATTAACTATATATGTCAGACTCTAGGCCTCTTATTTATAAAATTCCTATATGTATCCCTCCATGTGTTTTTAATTTAAAATGCCTGGTCTGTGAGTTTTTTAAACCATAAAGTGAGGCAAATTTGCATTTTCATTCATAATTTTACAAAGGTATTTCTTGATTAGTCTGAGTTATTCAAAACAGAAAGATTGCTACAAGAACTAACTAGTGACTTGTTAAGCCCTCAGGCAAGCAAAAGTCTTCACTTGAAATTCTAATTCCTTAGATAAATTCCATTTGTATCTGAAAAGCTATGCCTGGTGGAAAGACCCTCTTGGTGATCATTTTTACCCCACTGGATAGCCAGTGGGGGGAAAAATTATTTCCTTTCTTTTACAGATGGCTTTTTAAACACACATAAAAATAGAATAAAGTAAGAATCAGCTAATTATTAGAGCTACTATTATTCATATTTATTGAGGCAAATTATAATACTATAAATTTGTAAAAAATCATATTTTAGGAATTCAAAGCATTTCCTAATATCTTTTTCTTTCTGCCTCTAAATTTCTGTTTGAAGATGGTTATCGGGGTCGGTATACCTCCCTTTTCAACATTCTCAGCCCGGTCGGGGGAAAGAAATTTCACATTCCAGAGAGTCTCTCTGTTCCAGCATAGGAATCAAATCACGTGTTCTGTGAACTGTAGTGGCCTGCCTACTTTTGTTTTACATCCTGTGGAGCTGATGTCACATTATTAACTCTTTTTATTGAAATACTCACAGCGAAGTTCTCTACCATGGGATCCTCTATTACTTACTAAACAACTGATAAAGTAATGAACTACAACAACTCTGTGAGTAAACGTTAATAGAATCCATTTTAAAGATGAAAAACTGAACCTCAGAAAGGTTTTGTAACTTGCCCAAGGTCACACCATTCATAAGTATTGAAGCCAAAATGTCAATGGGGTAGCTGATTCCAGAGGTGATACCTGTAACAATTATGTTCCCAAGCCCCCATCTCACCTAGCACAACACTAGTTTGCAATGTCTCCAAAAATGCATTTCAAACTTATTAAGTGTCATTTATATTAAGCATTTGGTATTTATTTTATAACTCCACACAATCCCAGTCATAAATACGTAACTTAAAATTCTATTGCCAACAACAAACAGTAAATCCTTCTGAGTTTGTCTGACATCAAAAGGACGTTGCTTCAAGCCTACAGGGACTAAGCATTTAGTCAATGAAAATGTCACTGTGTCTTATACTGAATGCCCTTTTCAGTGGCCATAGAAATGAGAAATGCATCTTCTGAAACCATATGAAGGAGAAAGGATCTGTTGCCCTTATTCTTAGCAATAAAACTTTGCTTAAAATCATTATTAACGTGTTGCTGTTGCTGACAACCCATGATGAAGGGAGCATGCAATGTGTTTTCAAATCAGTTTTTGAAGGACAAGAGTGAGAAAAAGCAGACTTAGTGAGGTGGCTTACTATTTTCTTGGTGAAGGTGAAAATTATAAATAGGAGACAATGTTTCTGTTACCACTAACCTGAAGATTATCATGGACTTTACAAAACAGCAACAATAATGCTTGCTGTCCACCCAAGAAGTTACAAAGTAAGTGAAAATACGTTATTGTTGCACTCAAGGAGTTCCCCCTTATTTTGTGTATCCCAGCAATCTTCATTTGCATTGGTTTCCACCTCAGATGCAAACAATGTCTTATGGAATCATCTACTCCCTGCGGAAAGGCCTTCCCACCCTGCCTCCTTGACTCTTGGGTTCCTTCAAATTGTCCTTGGATGGATTCCTAGCTTGATCTAGTTAACTCACAAATCTGACGACCATCCTGTGCTCTATTCTAAAAGTTTTACACACAACCTGTCCCCCCACCCCTGTCCTTTGCTTACAGGGTAAAACCTCTGTTTCTCTAGGCAGAATCTGCCTTCCCTCCATGCTCAAGTCTCGGGCTCTCTGATCTTCCTCTGGTTCCTGACACCACAACTGACACACTGGTATTGACTGTCTTTGCTTCTTTCCTTATTTTTCCCACCACAATGATACACAACCCAATGTAGCACTTATTCTATCCTATTTTACTTTTCTTTATTTTTTAAATTTTTAAAAAAGATTTTATTTATTTATTTGACAGACAGAGATCACAAGTAGGCAGAAAGGCAGGCAGAGAGAGAGGGGGAAGCAGGCTCCCCACCAAGCAGAGACCCCCATGCGGGGCTCGATCCCAGGACCCCAGGATCATGACCCGAGCCAAAGGCAGAGGCTTTAACCCACTGAGCCACCCAGGCACCCCTTTACTTTTCTTTTTATCCCCTTTAGCACACTTAACATACCGCACTTATCCATTAACAATAGCTAACTCCTACTTTGTGCCAGGTATTATTTTAAAAATTTCATGTGCATTCATTCTTTTGTCCTCACAATGAACATATGAGATAAGTACATTTTTTTAAATTTTATTTTATTTATTTATTTTTGTAAGAGAAAAACAGTGAGAGAGAGCACAAGAGTAGGGTGAAGGACAGAGGAAGAAGTTGACACCCTGCTGAGCAGGGACTCCCCCCCCCCCCTTTGGGGCTCAATCCCAAGAGCAGAGATCATGATCTGAACTGAAAGCAGATGCTTAACCAACTGAACCACCCAGGCACCCCAAAGATGGGTACATTTAAACAGATTTTATAGAGGAACAAACTAAGATGCTTAAAGGCTAAGCAATTTGCCTAGCCTGTATGTGGGGCAACTAGTAGAGCTACACTTTAAATGTGAGTAGTCAAAAGTCCATATACTTGACCATCGCTTTGTGTTCAAACAATATCTGGAGGAAGTATAGACTCTCACTCATTATCTCAGCACTGAAATCAGAGATACAAGCTAACATCATAGCTATTACATTTAAAGAAATGTATGCCAGACATGATATTCACTATTATCACCTAATATTACCTGATAGATCACTAATATTATAAACAGATAATAATAGAATCTACCTCAGAAATATGTGGGAAATAAATGAGACAAAGTGTGTAAAGCCTTTGGTACAATGCCCTGCATGTTTTAAACCTGTAGTTTATGTCCTCGATTATATAACCGAGTTTCTGAATTAACTTGCTTTCTAATTAACTTGATTTCTATTTAACATTTCCTTTTCTTATTCTTTTTAAGATGTTATTTATTTTATTTTAGAGAAAGAGAGAGACAATGTGGGGGTGGGGAGCAAAGGGAGAGGGAGAGAGAAACTCAAGCTGACTCTGTGCTGAGCGTGGAACCTGACGCCAGCCTCGATCTCACGACCCTGAGATCACAACCTGAGCTAAAGCCAGAGGAATGCTTTAACGGATTGCACCACTCAGGAGCCCCTCTATTTAACATTTCTGACATGTCTTATAGTTAGTGTCAGAAGAAACTTAGAAACTGTCTTTTTTCCTCTCCAAAAGGTTGCCATTATTTTGATGTGAAATTTTATACTCAATGGTGTATTAAAAATGAAAATAACACTAAATAATTTGACTAAATAAAAAAGAAATTCCCTGTCTTCTCTCCCTTTTTTGTCATCACTAACTACAACATAGGAATACATCTCTCATCCTTCTAAACACTTTCCAAGACAAATCCTAAAACTCACTGTCCAACATTAAGGTTACATTCTCTAGTTTTATTGCTATACCTTCCTTGCAATTTATTATAAACTCTTTGTTGGCAGGAATTTTGCATTCTCCTTTGGAAAAACAAAAACAAACAAACAAACAAAAGCCTGCTAACCATCTAACCATCCTGGATCTGCTTCCTCACTGAAGTTTCTAACATTATCTGTGTGGATTTCCATGTTTGACACATCTTACATGAGCTGGTGAGCGAAATCAATAAAAATGTGAAGTACCCAAATGCAGATATACCCAAATACAGACAATCTTTATAAAAGAAAAATAGAGAAAGAATAGCTACTTCAGACATAATTAGGGTGACTGGAGCCATGTGGAGTTCATTTTCTTGCTTGGCTGTCAGTCAAAGTTGGGGATCTTGTAAAAGGAAGCACTAAATTATGAAAAACAGGAGTCAAGCTGTACTCATCTCTAAGCTCACACCAAAGTTAAAATAACTCATATAACTTTTTTTGTTTTATGAGCTAGAAAGAAGACCAGGCAGGCATTTTCTAGAATGGAAGAAATGCAGAATCTGCTTTTTCACAAATATTGTGATGACATTCATTCCAACATTGCAAGGTTATTTCTAAGGCCTGGCAAACAGCCCATATTCGTATTGCCTGACTGGCTTAAATAGAGTTAATTCTTTCTGATAGAGAAATTTTATGTAACAGATGTTTCACAAACCTGTGTTGATTTAATAGCCAATCTGTTATATCCAAGATGTCATCATTTTGAAAAATAACTTCTATGGAAGTATCTTCTTCATAATTTAAAAATATGATGTCAAATGAAATTTTTTTTTCTTTTTAGATTTTAAAGTTTGTATGTTACAATTTAAAATATGTATATCTGTGAAAGCATGTGGTTTTGAACTACTGATCACTGCTGCCTGGATAAAGGAAACTTTAAGAGCCACCAAGCTAAAGTGGGATACGAAGTATTGCCATTTTATGAATATTCCTACATAAATTAAGTTAATGAAATGACAGTTCATATTTTATCTCATGTGTTTTGGGCAATTACTTTTGCTATGAAATCTAAGACATCAGCTTTCAGTTAATATCTTAAAAAAATAAAGAAATTTCCATGGACTGAATCAAGCATGCCACTTTGTGTTTTTCCCTCCTATCTGGCACCAATATATTACTTTAAAAACAGATACATTTTGAGATTTTATCTCATGAAATAAATTACTTAATTCATACTACAGTAATACTAAACTTCCTTAATGAGCTCAAATAAAATATAACTACTTTGATGATTCTTCACGCTCATAAAGATGGTTTCTATTTATTGTGATATAAAAATGCTGTTTATGATGACATCTCCTTTATTCCTTGGAAGATACCCTCTGATACATTTCATATGTTTAAATGCATTTGTAGCTGACATAGTATAGAATTTTCAACCTCTGCTCCATTTAAAGGTCCCTCGTGAGATTGATCAGACACAAGGTTTCATAGAAGAAAGACAGTATATATATTTGATATATATATTTGATATATTATATATATATATATATATATATATATATATATATATCTGAAACTGAAAGTGGATCATCATTAATCATTTAACTTTGAAATTCTTAGAAGTATTTCAAAATATAGCAATCATGGCCCACGATGCAAATTTATTGTACAACATCATGGTACAAAGATAAGAGCTCACAACCAGAAATTCTAAGTTCCACAATTAGATATGTGACTTTAATAGTTAATTTTTCAGGTCCTCAGCTTCCATAACTGGAAAAATGAAAGTTTATTGACTGATTTCAATATTCTTTCCATTTTGAACATTTCCTGATTCATATCCGGCTCTTTTACTTCTACTAGAAAAAAATATATTTTTATATTTGTTCTTGTAGGGAGGGAATTGCTTCTTAAAGAACCTTTTTTCTTTGGAGAAAAACAGCTTTAGTGCATAGAACTTGCACTTACCTGGCTATCCCATTAAAGCAGTTATTGCTTCTTACAGACATTTCTGTCTGAGCCTTAAAGACATTTCTGGCCAGAGACAGGGTATAGATGAAGGTAAAAAGATTTTAAAACCTTTGAAACAAAGATACAAACAAAAACTTGCTTAGGAGGAAGGAAAAGAAAAAAAGGAAAGACACTCTCAAGGGAGGAAGACAAAGTTCTCATAATTAAAATTTCCATTTGTTTAGAAAAATCTATTTTCCAAGTTATTCCTCAAGTGTTTAACAATGTAGGAGTTTAACACTGTCTTTGGTCATCATCTTTTTGTATAAATTTGAGCTGCCAAATGACAGTGGCCAGTTTCTGTTCTGGCCCGGTCTGGTGATTCTGCAATAGCAACACTGTTGTTTGCTGCCACAGAGTCCTGTAAAAGGATATTGATTGATGGCTCTGTCTATTCTTCTATACAGATGCAAATTATGTTTGCACTAATATGAATATTTTCTAGATACAAAGGGAAATATTTCCTTTATAATTATGTAATAACATAATGATGAATATTAATATTTTCTAAGTTTAAATGTACATTAAAACACTACAATTAAAACTTATCTCATGATGTTCTGCTATGGGCTTATTTTTTGCCTTTCTATGAATCTTATATTGTGTTGTTATTCACATTGATAACACCAGGAGGCACATAGAGGAGAGTCTGCTTCTGTTACTATGGTAACTATTAGACATATTTTAAAGGAGAGCAACCATCATGTATGCATAAACTTAAAATATTTACCATCCACCTTTTTTACAATTGTTGTAGAGAATTACATATGGCCATTCAAAGTCGTATGCTTCCTAATTTTCTTCTCAAGGAATGTGTAGTTAGTCATGACGATATGAATAGCTGAATTTTTTAAGGATGATAGACCACAACTTCTGTTTTTCTCTAAAAATATTTAAATCATTATTAAGTACGTAGGCTCTAGAGACAGCTTGATCTGACTCAGGTCATAGCTCTGCCACTTATTTGATGTTCCTTGTCATTTATAACATAATAAAAATCATAAGAAGAAACTGGAATATGTAATGGGTATATTTTATTTGAATGTGCTGACCAAAATCATTTTTAGAATGAGGAGACAAATAAATTTATCTTGTAGCATTTACTTGTTTAAAGTGCCATTATTAACATCTTAGGAAGGTACTCCTTTCCACATCATGAATTATAGGACTATATTAATACAGATGCTTTCTCCTTGAGCTTGTATTTTCAGTATTTCATTTACCCCCTTTTTCAACAAATATTAACTGTGAGTTTCAGGCATTCTGCTAGGTTCTGGAAGACAACTACGAGTCTGTTGAGAAAAGAAAAGGATCCAAGGTGAAGCCCTGAGTCTCTCTATTATGTAGACTTTGGGTAAAGACGAAGAATTGAGAAAAGGGGACTAAGAAGGGCCAATTCTTTGAAATGTAATAGAAACAGGAGATGTCATGAAAGATGAGTAAAAATATTTCACTTAGTGGCCAGGGTAAGGAATGTAACTAATGGATAAAATATAGTAAAAATAGAAAATGAATATAGTGTATTTGGAAACATGGAAGTTATTGAATTTGGAAATATGCAGGGGCACCTGGGTGGCTCAGTGGGTTAAGCCTCTGCCTTCAGCTCAGGTCATGATCTCAGGGTCCTGGGATAGAGCCCCACATCAGGCTCTCTGCTCAGTGGGGAGCCTGCTTCCTCCTCTCTCTCTATCTGCCTCTCTGCCTACTTGTGATCTCTGTCTGTCAAGTGAATAAATAAAATCTTAAAAAAAAAAACATGGAAATTCACTGACCTTGACAAAAGCAGTTTTGATGATAAAATAATGACAGAAGCTAGAATAGAATGGGCTGGAGTTTATTGCAGATTGTTTTTTAATTTAAAAAAAAATCATCAATGGGGGCACCTGGGTAGCTCAGTCATTAAGTGTCTGCCTTCAGCTCAGGTCATGATCCCAGGGTCCTGGGATCAAGCCCCGCATCAGGCTTTTGTTGGTTGGGAAGCCTGTTTCTCCCTCTCCTACTCCCCCTGCTTGTGTTCTTTCTCTCACTGTGTCTCTCTCTATCAAATAAATAAAAATCTTTAAAAAAAATCATTGATGTATAATTTATACACAATTAGTGCATGCGTTTTAAGCATACAATTTGATGAGTCTTGTCAGATGTATACATTGATGATATGAAATATTTCCTTTACCTTTTACCCCAATTCCCAGGCAACAGTTGATCTGCATTTTGTCCCTATGGATTAGTTTGCATTCTTTAAACTTTTATGTAAATGGAATCACACAGTATGTACTCTTTTGTTTATGGCTTCATGAACACTGCCTGATGGTTTTCTAAAATTCATCTACTTTCTTTAAGTAGTGGTTTATTATTTATTATTGGTGATGGTATTCTATTGTATCATTATACTTATTTTATTTATTTATTTTTCATTTATTTATTTACCTATTGATGGACACTTCAAAAATTCTAGTTGGGTTTATTTTTTTTTTTTGGTGTTTTGTTTGGTTTTGTTTTGTTTTTGCTATAATAAAGAAAGCTACTCTGGAACATTTCCATAAAACTCTCTGTGATGGCATATATTTCCATTTCTATTGGATTAATACTTTTGAGCAGAATTGATAGATTCATGATAAATCTATATTTGTTTAAGAAATTGACAGTTTTTCTTTTTCTTTTTTTTTTTTTTAAAGATTTTATTTATTTATTTGACAGAGAGATCACAAGCAGGCAGAGAGGCAGGCAGAGAGAGAGGAGGAAGCAGGCTCCCCACCGAGCAGAGAGCCCAATGCGGGGCTCGATCCCAGGACTCTGAGATCATGACCTGAGCCGAAGGCAGCGGCTTAACCCACTGAGCCACCCAGGCGCCCCGAAATTGACAGTTTTTCAAAGCAGTTGCACCATTTTATAAAAACATCATCAGTGTGTGAGAGTTGCAGTTGCTCTACAATTGGTATTGTCAATACTTTTAATTTTAGACATTTTAGTGATTATATGGAGATAGCTTACTATAGCCTTAATTTGCATTTCTCTAATAATTGATGATGTTGATCAGTTTTCATCTTCTCATAGGCTGTTTATAACTCTTTTTGTGAAGTGTCTGCACAAGTATTATGGCCTGAATTATGTCCCCAACCCCAAATTCATGTGTTGAAATTCTAACCTCTGGTACCTCATAATATAACTGTATTTGGAGATAAGTTCTTTAGGAGTGTTTAAGTTAAAATGAGGTCTTTAGGGTGGGCTCTGGTCCAATCTGACTGTTGTCCTTACAAGAAGAGGAAATTTGGACACACTGAGAGATGCCAGACAGATGCACAGGGAAACAACCGTATGAAGACACAATGAGAAGGTGGCGATTTGCAAGCCAAAGAGAGAGAGAAACCTCAAAAGAAGCCAAACCTGCCCATATCTTGATACAGGAATTCTAATCTCCAGAACAGTGAGAAAATAAATCTCTATTGTTAAACTAACAAGTCTATAGTATTTTTAGCTATTTGCTATGGATATGAAAACCCTAGAAAACTAATCCAACAAATCTATGTTCCCTCATCCTCTTGGGCTCTTTGTCTATTTATTAAACTGCAAGAGTTCTCTATAAATTCTATATATATATATATATATATATATATATATATATATATATATATCTTTTGTCAGAGATATTGAGAGCATTTCCCTCCATTCTGTGGTTAGCCTTTTTAGTTGCTTAACAATATCTTTCAAAAAGAAAATGTTTTAAATTTTGATTTAGTCTGATGAATCATTTTTATTTCAGTGTTTTTATTAGAGTTTTTAGAGTTTTTTAGGTTTTTATCTAAGAAATCTTTATCTCTCAGGCTTACAAAATTTTCCCACATGTTTTCTTCTGGAACTTTTATAGTTTAAGTTTTTATATTTAGGTCTATGATTCACATCAAGTTAACATTTGGGCATAGACAAAGATTAAAAAGAAGAAGAAGAAGAAGAAGAAGAAGAAGAAGAAGAAGAAGAAGAAGAAGAAGAAGAAGAAGAAGAAGAAGAAGAAGAAGAAGAAGAAGGAGGGGGAGATCAAAAATTTCCCCCAGCATGAATATCTAATTATTCCAAAACCATTTATTGACAAGATTTTACTTTCTCCATTGGATCGCCTTGGCACATTTGTTGACAACCAACTGAACATATATATGTGGGTCTAGTTCTAAAATCCTCATTTAGTTCCCTGAATCTCTCTTTTTATCCTTCTGCTAATACCATACTCTTCTTAACTATTATAACTTTATAGCAAACCTTGAAATCTAGTAGTGTAAACCCTCCGGGTTTGGTCTTTTTCTTTTTAAATTGCTTTGACTATTCTAGATCAATTGGTCAAATTCTATGCAAAATCCTGCTGGAATTTGGATTAAAATTGATTTAAATCCATAGCCAAATTTGAGTAGAATTGACATGTTAATAACATTGAGTCTTTCAATCCATGAGCATATTATCTCTTATTTATTCATGTCTTTAGTTACTCTCAGCAATGTTTGGTAGTTTTTAGTTTACAGATTTGGTACTTATTTTATGAAATTTTCCCTTAAGTATTTCCTGTTTTTTGAATACTATTATAAGTTGAATTATATCTTTTTATTTTTTTTCCAATTGATTTCCTAGTAAATAAAAATAAAATTAATTTTAGATTACTGATTTTATTGACCTAGGTAAATTCACTTACTAATTCTATTTTTAAAAGATTTTATTTATTTATTTGACCAGAGAGAGAGAACACAAATAAAGCAACAGGCAGAGGTAGAGGGAGAAGTAGGCTTCCTGCTGAGCGGAGAGCCTGATGTGGGTCTCCATCTCAGGACCCTGGGATCATGACCTGAGCAGAAAGCCAAAGTTTAACCAACTGAACCACCCAGGCACCCCCCACTTACTAATTCTAATAGCACTTTTGTAAATTTCTTAGGATTTTCTGTGTACACATCGTATCATCTCTTTATGGGTTGAATGTGTTCCCCAAAAGACATATTGGAGTTCAAACCCCTAGTACTGTAAATGTGACCTTATATGGAAATAGGATATTTGCAGACTCAATTAAGTTAAGATGCGATCTTTAGTGTAAGCCTTAACCCAATCTAATTGTTTGTTATAAGAAAATGGCCATGTAAAGACATAGACACACTGAGAGAACACCATGTGAAGATGGAAGCAGATACTGGAGTTGAAAGGAAATAAATGCTGGGGACTAACTGACACCACCAGAAGCTAGGAACAGACTAGAAAGGATCTTCATTCTAGAAGTTTCAGAGGACCATGAACCTTGATTTTGGACTTCTAGCCTCCAGAATATTTTTTGCTGTTTTTAGCCACCTGGTTTGTGGTACTTTGGTGTGGCAATCCTAGGAAAAAAATATTCTTCTATAAATAAAGTCAGTTTTACTTCTTTCCAATCTCTATGCCTTTTATTTTTATTTTAAGATTTTATTTATTTATTTGACAGACAGAGATCACAAGTAGGCAGAGAGGGAGGAAGGGAAGCTGGCTCCCAGTCGAACAGAGAGCCCAATGCGGGGCTTGATCCCAGCACCCTGGGATCTTGACCTGAGCCGAAGGAGGAGGCTTTAACCCACTAAGCCACCCAGGCACCCCTATGCCTTTTATTTCTTTTTCTTGTTTTATTACAGTGACTAAGGTCTCCAGTAAAATGTAGAATAGAAGTGAGGAGATGGTACATTCTTGCCTTGATCCTAATCTGAGAGAATATGTATTCAGACTTTTCACCATTACATACGGTGTTATCTGTGAGTTTTTGTCAGGTTAAGGAAGTTCTCTTCTATTCTTAGTTTGCTGAGAATCTGTTCAATTGTACCAAATACATCTATTTAGAGAATCATAAAGTTTTTCTCTTATGTTTCTTTAAGATGGTGATAAATTCTCAAGTGTTAAACCAAAGTTTTCATTACAAGAGGAAATCCTACTTTGTCAAGAGTATCTTTCTCTTTATATGTTGTCATATTCAGTTGGATAATACTAAATTTATAGGGAATTTATTAAAAAATGTTGTGTCTGTGGTCTGCAGTTTTTTTAATTGGAATGTTTTTTCTAGATGTGGTGTTAATATAATGCCGGCCTCCTGAAACGGTCTGTCTAGGTGAATGTTCAGACCTGAGAAGTACATGTATTGCAGCTATTAGTTTAGGTGATTGATAGTGTCATTTAGATCTTCTGCAGATCCTTGCTGACTTTCCTGTAGCTCTAGTAAGGGCTTACGTGTCTCGTTAGCTAACATTCTACAAAACATCACCTTCATCCAAGGGATCCCTTTTGAGGTAAATGAGGTGAGACAATGGACATATGATATTGAAATTCACTGATTTTGCCACATATTGAAAATCTGGAAGCTCTTGGTCTGATAAAATATGGGAAAAGCCTCATAAAGTTGTAGTTAAATGTTAGTTAGTAGTAGATATCCTATAGAAATGAAGTTACATCTCAACTTTTTGACTGAGTGTTTTCTCAGTGGTCAGAACTGCTCAAAAACCAGAAGTACTGGGGAATTAACCCACTTTAGGAGCAATTCTTAGCCAATGACAGTGGAGCTGGTGTATGAACCATCTGGTTCCTTTGCCTCTAGAGTGGACCAACCCTGAGGCTTGAGTTCAAGCCTTATTGCTTGCTAGAGTTTCATGGAATTAAGCGGCTTACACAACAGTAATTTGCTTATAAAATATCCTTATTAGGTCCAACATCTCTATTGCCTTATTGGTGTTTCTTGGGATCACTTCCAAATAAATTTGTTGCACTTTAACCCTTGTTTCAGGGCTTGCTTCTAGGGGAACTGAAACTATGACAATATATCCAGTGCCATGGAAAGAACATTGTGGCTTGACTCAGATCACTGGATCCCTAAAGTTTCACCAACGTGCCAGGTCCCTGGATCTCTTTAAGCTTTATGGGCTGGCACACATATTTTTCACTAGGGCATCCAGAGTATTTGCCAATACTTGTTCACTGAATCTGATTAATCAGTAGTATCATCTTACATAACAAAGCATTCTTTATTATATATGTCTAATATAAAATTAATATGTGCCATGAGCCCTATATCAGAAGGGTCTATTCAAAATATTTAACAACTTGTACAGCACCTAAGTTGGCCGTAGGGCTGGATTCGTGGAGGTCCCATGCTGGACCAGGGGCAAATCTTTATTACTAGATCTTGGAAAGCCCAGGGGCTCCTGGAGAAGCTATGAGTTGGCCAATGCCCTTGAGGGGGTGGCTCAAAATGGGCCAGAAGGAAGGACAAAGAGTCCCAGCCGTAATGACATATCATCTGAAGTTTTGTGCCTGAAGCAAGCACTACTCCTAAAATTTTTAGTCTCATCTTTCTAAAGCCAGTTCGAAATGGATTGTCTACCACTTGTAAAATTAATTATTATAGCTGGTTCATGACCAAGTTGGAGTCTAAGAAATCATCCTCAGTGCGTCTATCCCTCATAGCTCAGATACTTCCAACTTGGTCTTCTAAGTATTTCTCCAATTTATCCTCCCCTTTCTAGTCCTGTTTTAAGGCCTTCGTGATCTTTTCCTGAGCTATTTCAGCTCTTAAGTGTTCTTGCTGTTTCTGGTCTTGTCTTTCTCAAATTCACACTTTTTTTCCCAAATTTAACTGTGTCATTTCCCTTCTTAAAATCAGTCCCCGGCTCTCCATCGCTGCAAAATGGCGGCACGATCTTCACCGTCAGATTGTCAGCCTGTTTTTCTTCATCTTGCAGCACTGCTGCGTTGGCTTCAGGTTCCAGCGACGCCAAGCTACATGCATTTTCTCTCACGCATCTTATTCCCTCTCACTTTCCTGCTTTTAGTTACAAGTTCTCGTGCCCCTTTTTCCTTGCTGGCTCATGTTCATATACATATTAAGTCACAGCTCAGACAAGATCTCCTTCTAGAAACTTTCCCAAACCCTGGTGTTGAGTGAGGTGACTCTCTTCCGTGATCCCAACGGAGTTTGGGAACCTGTCCATCTCCTCATTTACCATATTGTGCTATAATCATCTGTTTATATATTTTTACCACCCACTTGAATCCCCAAATTTTTGAGACAGAGATTGTGTCACAAAGCAAGGCAGATGTCAGATGTTCATTAAATATTTGCTAAGTAAATAAATGCATATACATGTAAACTAATATACAAATATGATGTTTTAAAAAGTATGTTTTGAGTAACGTCAGCCCTATTGGTATAGGTGATTAATATCCCAAAAGCTCTTTTGAGTATAACAGAGCCCTTTTAGGTAGGTGATTATTATTATTATTTTTTAAAGATTTTATTTATTTATTTGAGAGAGAGACAGTGAGAGAGAGCATGAGCGAGGAGAAGGTCAGAGGGAGAAGCAGACTCCCCATGGAGCTGGGAGCCCGATGCGGGACTTGATCCCGGGACTCCGGGATCACGACCCAAGCCGAAGGCAGTTGTCCAACCAACTGAGCCACCCAGGCGTCCCTAGGTAGGTGATTATTAAAGGCTAAATTAACCATATTAATTTATGGTTGTAGTTGTATTAGAAGCATAAACTAAAAAGTAAATTGCTATTATATCATTAAACTATTAGACAACTCTTTCTTGAAAGTCTGTGTAACAAGTACGAAAATTGGATTTTTATTACTTCCTTGATCCCAAGGTAGCCAATGGAAAAATTGCCAAGAGTGGTTTTTGATCAAATGACAATGGGTGGGTTTCACTCACACAAATAGGAGAAGATTAAAAATATGTGCATTGAATCAAATGTTAATAGGCCAAATCTTATGAATGCATCCAAAATCTAATAGATTCCAAATAGGATGTGTATATCATTGAGCTACCATGTTCCCTGTTACCAGATCCATGGTTATGTAGGAAAAACTATTTATTTAATTTTTGATGATAAATATTTTTCTTTTAAAATGTATACTCACATACCTGGAAATGCTTACAAACATTTTTTCACTGTTAAAAAAACTATTATTGTTCAATAGGCATTTATTAAGAGAATATTAATCAGTAAATATTATAAGTAAATATTAGAATGCAGTGAATTCATATTTTTAAAATGCTGATAAGTTCTTTCCACATCTTTCCCTTCTCACCAATAAAAAGGTATACAGAAGTCAAGGCAATTCTAATATCATATAATAAGATAGATGAACCAAAATTTAATTCTCATTTTATATATTGTGCTTAGTTGGTTCATAACTTAAAAGTTCATTAAAATGAAAATATGTACTGAAGTAGGCTAGCCACTAGAGGGATCACTTCTCTGAAATGATTATTTTATGTAAGAGATTCCATTAAACATTAACAAGCACTTGTTGAGGGCTTATAATGTGGGTCACCCAGTACTAAAATGAAAACATGTTGTTTCTTACGTATTGAGAGACTCATGGGGGAATACATTCATAATTACATTTTTTATAATAAAATGTTGACGTTCTGAAGAAGAGAAGTTTGAACAATTGCTGGAACACAGTTCCTGGTAGTTCACGGTCTTTGTAACTGCTCAAAAAAATATCAAGAATATTGATATCAAACTCAATATCAATCAAACGAATATTGAGATCAAACTCTAGAATTGTAGAAGAAGGTTTGGAAAACTAACACTGGTTCTGTCTCAGAAGACAAGAGGCCGTAATTCTTAATTTTAGTTTCAACAGTTGAAGGTGTCTCGTAGTAAACTTTGAAATTCTACCTATTCACAGACACTCTACGGACTGTCTAATAAGAGCCTGAGCACAGTTGGAACACACAAGCATGTTGTGTGTACAAGCCCCTTTAGCATAGTGTACCAAATTCTGAAAGGAAAAAGAGCTGACATCCACAGAATATAGAAAGGAAATTTAACATAGATGGGTGGGGGGAGGGTGGCTTTCCCAGAGAGAGGTAGTTCTAAGCAGAGGTCATCAAGACCTCACAGGAGATATTCAGGTAAATACAGGGTGGGAGAGAATTCTAATCAGAAAAAATATATCATATGTGATGACCTGGAAGCCAGGGGGAATGCGCTCACGACTCACGGAGGGAATTAAAACAAAGATATGTAGAATGACTTGCTCTTGAGGATTAAGGAAGGGGTGGGCTCATCAGGAAAGGTGGAGCTCTGAGCAGAGTTTGCCTGCCTTTTCTAGAGTTTGAATTTTGTCCTAGGGGCAAGAAGGAGTAGAACAAATGATCCCATTCAAATGATACTTTAGAAAGATATAGTAGTCCCCCTCCCTTATCCTGAATTACATGTTTGGAGGTTTCAGCTATCCTCAGATACCCAGGTCTGGAAGCAGATGACCAAATCATCAGAAGGTCCATGGCGTCCCAACGCTCTGTCACAACATCTATGTCATTCACGTCACTTCATCTTGTTGGGTAGGCATTTTTTCATCTCATATCATCACAAGAAGGGTGGATATAGTACAATAAGATATTTTGTGAGAAAGGACACATTCACATAACTTCTGTTACAGCATGTGGTTATAGTTTTCTACCTATTAGTGACTGTTATACATCTCTTACATGCATAATTGGTAAATTGAACTTCCTATGCATAGGATACAACACAGCACATATAGGGTTTGGAAATAACCATGGTTTTGGGCTTCTACTAGGATTCTTGGATAAGAGGAGATGCTGTAGTCCAACTGCAGTGTATAGACTGAATTAGAGATGGGTTGAGAAAGACAGCAAGTAGATCTTTTGGCCTATACAGAATCCAAAAACATCCACAGATTTTTGAGCTCTCCAGTTTCTTTCTACATTTTTCCCAGTTCAGTTTCTAGGCCTGGGGGTTCTAGAGAGGTGACTTATAGCAAGTCCTTCCCCAAGTCTCCCTTTCGATCTGTTTTCCCATATGTTCAGTTTCTCTGGATCCCTTTATATGAGACTCTTCTGGCCTTTGACTGTCACTTCCCCTCTCCTTCCTTCATCTTCCCAGAGTGGAGGAGGAATAGGAGGAGAGAGAACTGAGAATTTCACAGTCATCTAGCTTTTAAATGGACTATTTAAGAGAAAATCAGATATCGAAAGTAAACTTTAATCTCTGTCTAGAACACCCTTAACAATGTGTTGTCCAGTATTATGCTAAACAAATGTTGCCCTTTCCTCCATCTTCAAATTATTGTTTACAATATCCCTTTCCTGATATTAATATTTCCTTCCCATCCCCTTATTTGTGTCCCAGGCTGGTCATGGATAGAGTATTGGTGTTGATGGTGAAGGATCTGGTCAATGGGGAAAAAAGGGTCCTCTAGCCATATAGCAACACATGAGCTTAAGCTAATGTTCTCAAATAACTAATATCCAAAATTTATTACATTTTCTATTTTAAAAGAAAAAACCAGAGAGAGGGAAAACTTGTGTATTCTACCAGGTCATGAAAGGGATTTCTTCAACAAATTAAATTTGTGAACTCTGTTAACTATCTAATGTGAAATTCAAATCACAAAATGATGCGTTTTATTACCAAATCTACCTATACCTGCAAAGAGTGACCAAGAAAGGGTAGCTTATGTTTGGACAGAAAACTTTGCTGTGATACCTGAAGTAGGTTCATAAAATCAGTTGTACTTGATGGGGTGCAAGCAGAAACAACTTTGTTCTTCCAGCTTAGCTCCATGGACTTGCCTTTTAGGCTTGTCTCCCTTGTTTCCACACCATAAATAGGCAGAGACCCCAGGCTTCCAGTGCCTTTGGCTGTTAGTACCTTCTCAGTTTTCGTTATTGAAATATTTATCCAATCTAACAAAGCCATAATTTTAATCTCTCAAAGCTCCTTCCTGTCCCAGCTCAGACCATCCCAGGAATTCTGCAGCTTAGCATGGGGGATGGCAGTTTGCTTCCCATTTACCCATTACCCCTTCTCCTCTCCCATGTCTGCTGATGGCTCCCTGGGATGAGGAGAAGAGGAGAAAGGAAAGCAAGAGGACACATTCCTTAGGAACTGTTGCTTTTGCAATCTGGAATGTGGGCCTTCTGTCATGGAAAATGCCCAAATTATGTTTCTCTCCCACTGGACCTGAAAACTCCCCCAGTCCCATCCTCACCCCCCCTTCTCCAACACTGTACTGTTTCCTAACACAAGCTGTGAATGGCCACTCGACTCTTGCCCCAACAGTATTCACAGAGGAGCAGTCACTGATGTAATGTTCTTTCCCTATGACTCATACCTGGCTCTCTTCCAGGCTATTGCTTCTGGCTTTGGGAAATATTACACTTCTCTTGCCCACCAAATTCTTTACAGACTGGCCACTCCCCTGGCAGCCACAGTCTTTGCTTTCCAATCCTAGACTTTGACTCTCCCAGAGAAGAGTCAGTCACCATTGTCTCAACCAACCACTCACCCCCAAGCCCCAGGGATCACACACTTCCAAAGACTTTGCCACTGTGTTTGGAAAGAAGGCTTGAGTTTCTGCAGCTTCATGAGCACCCACCTGGATAGAGAGATAAATTTCTATGTTTCTGGCAAGCTGACAAATACTCCATTCTTCACAGATGAATATCTTAATCAACCACATCAAGGTTTCTTATGCTTTGTCCTCAGCTTTAGGGCGTAAACCCAAATTCCCAGACAATAGGAAAAGCTTTACCTTCACTTAACACCCTCCTACAAAAAGATGACTGATAGTAACTTCAGGAAAGCATATGTAGGATGCTGATAATGTTCCAGAAGCTTCAATCCACATACACAACCAGGATCAAATTGAATCAAAAAATTAATAACTCTGGGTTGAAATTCTCTACAGGACATCTAGTCCAATTCTATTGCCAATAATTTAATTAATAATAGAAGAATCCTTTTAAGATTTTGTTAGAAATCTGCTTGAATACCCCTGGAGACAAAGAAATACCTTTGTCTCAAAGCTGACTCCACTATTTCTTTGTAGTTCTAATTATTGGCAAGCTTGGATTTACATAAGTCAAACCTGATCTCTGTGTAAATTTCACTCCATGTTTCAGATTTATTCTCTGAAAACTCATAAAACCTGACCAGTCATTTTTCTATATGGTAGCCATTTAGGGTTTGGGGAAGTAATAATCATTTCCCTCTTAGATTACTCTTCTCCCACCTAAATTTCCTCAAATATTTCAAGTTTACTGTATGGCAGATTTTGAAATTTCCTTATTATTTTGGTATCCCTTCTCTTGTTACTTCCCATTTATTCACTATCCTGCTTATACACCAGAATTTATGACAACACCAGGAAAAATGAAACAGGGACTTATTTCTCTTAAAAGTTAATTTCAAACAAGAGAAAAATCATGACTCTCATGCAGATAAAAAGATGAATACATGTTAAAGATTTAAGTAAACTCATACTCAATGAGGAAACCAGGCAGATATAACTGGTTCCCAAAAAAAAAAAAAAAAAAAAAAATCCGAAGCTGGACACATTTATAAATCAAGAATGTTGAAAAAATTGTGCAAATGAAAGTAAATTTTTTTTTCCCATAATGGTGGAGTATTGATAATTGTACTTCTGGGCAGGACAGAATTTGAGTGAATATAAACAAGAATTATTTTGCATTACTAACAGTTATCTACAGCTTATAGAGTTGTAAAATAACTTTCATAGTTTCCTTAGAATTGGAATCAGATAACTCAGAGGTTGTCCTCTAGAATCTCAACAATGCAGAATTTTCCACTGAAGCACAGATTTTTGCCTACAATTCTCACACTCTAGATACCATTTTCCTTTGAATTAAGGAAAATAATGATAAATATGGAACTCAGCACTTATCTCATCAGAAAACTACCACACAGCTTTTTAAGAAGGTTTTTTTTTTTCATGTTTACAAGGATTAATAGGATCTCTCTATAAGAGTGAAGTTAGCATTAGCTTAAGAAGGAAAAAATGTTTGCCCTTCTATGGGAGATCTTAAATCTTGGTTGATGTTGGTAGTTTTTCCCCATCCCCTCAAGCTTTCAACCTTACATAGTCTCTGGATTTATAAACTCCAAAGTCATTAACAAATTCAAGTTAATTCAACAAATGCCAACTTAACTTATAAGCCGGTAACAAGCATGACAAATAAGAGTCAATAAAAGTATAGATTTGCTTGAGGAGAAATTATATTCTAGTTGGACAGGGTAAGGGGAAGACATGTAGGAATACATTTACAAGACAAAATATAACTCATTTAAGGCAAAAAATAAACTATTTGGAATGTTTCCAATGAGCTAAAATTTTAGGTCAGAAGAATAAAAAACAACTCAATGGGAAGACTGCATTTTCCAAAATGGTGACAGTGTATAGAATACTCATGGAAAAGGAACCAAAAAGAACCGATTCTAGATTAGAGTGGTTAGTAATATTGCTACGTCATTCAAAAGTCTTGAACATCAAGCTGAAGAATTTTTATTTAACTCATAAGCAAAGGAGAATAATGGGAAGTTTTTGAAATTTTTATTTACATGATAAGAACAATATTGTGATTTATTCTGGCAGAGCTCTGAAGAAGACTATAAAAGGCAAAGACTAAAGAGACGATGTCACCAGGAAGTAAAATTTATAGAACTTGGCAGCAGTTTTTTGCCACGGAAGCAAACAGGGGTGGGAATGGACAAGGGAGAAAAAAAAAAAGAAAAGATAATTTCAAGATCTAATTTAGGTAAGAATCTGTGTTAGATTCCTAGGGCTGCCTTAAGAAATTTCCACAAACTTGGTGAGCTAAAAAGAAATGCTCTTACTATTCTGAGGGTCAGAAGTCCCAAATCAAAGTGTCAGCAGAGCAATGCTCCCTCAAAAGACCAGGTGGACTCTTTACCAGCCTCTTCCTAGCTTCTGGTGGCTCTTGGCAATCCTTGGCTAACGGGTGCATCACTCCAATCTCTGCCTCTGTCTTCATATCACCTTCTTCTTTGTTTTCCTTCTGTGTCTCTCTGTGCCTTCTTCTCTTTTTATAATGACATTGGACCTGAGTGTCTACCCTAATCCATTCTTATGCTCCTCAACTATTTGCAAAAAACTTACTTCCAAATACAGTGACATTCTGTGAGGTTCCACGTAGATATACATTTTTGGGAGACACTATTCAACCCACCACAGATAACTTGGAGAAAATGGGATCATAAATGTAAATAAATGTTCTGCCCTCTCCTCTTGGAAAAGCAGTTTTCTGAGAAGGTAGATTTGAGTTCCAGTTCTGTTAAGGTTTGAGTAGACTGACTCGTGGCTACAAAATGTAGAGCCAAAGATGCTGCTGCTACTGCTGCTGCTGCTGATGATGATGATAATGATAGATAGAGTGTGCAGCAAAATTAAAATTATGAAAAATAAACATTTTAAAATAAATATTCAGTCTACATTAGTGAAACAAAGAAAAGAAACCAGATAAGAAATAGCTTCCTGGCTCCCCAAATATGCCAAAATGAACTGTTGAGTTCATTACTTCCTGTGTAAGAAGGAGCACCACCCCCAAAGAGCTTTGGTAGTGTCTCAAAGGGAGGGGAGGTAAGGTTAGAGCTTATGGACAATGGGAAATTTGGATTAAGGTGGGTCTTTCAACATAAAGACTTGATTAGAACTGATTAGGGATCGCCTGTGACAGATTGCCAGAAATAGCAAGGTCAGGATTTTGAGGAGAGGAATTCAAAGAATCTTAGAGTTCAAACTTTTGATGCTTTCCATTGAAAAGATGCTAGGTCTTTCAGAAAATTTTTGGAATGAAAAGGCTATCATTTATCTGGTTATGAGTCTACAGAGAAAGTGAAATGCTAATGAAGACATAGAAACAAATAGCACCTTGTTAATAATGTAGATAGTGAGCTATGGTTTCTACTCTCAGTGACCTTTCTGAATGTGAGAATAGACAGCTTCACAGCACCCAGAGACAGCAAGTCACAGTGAGTAGGTTTAGGATAGGAGTCAGAAAGGGAATCTAGATGACTTCCTTCACAAGCAGACCATGGAGGCCAAGGCAACTAGGTGTTCTTTTTTTTTTCTTTTTTCTTTTTTAAAGATGGATTCAACTTTTTCAAGGGTTAAAAAGGAGTGTGGGGTGCCTAGGTGGTTTAGTCAGTTAAGTAGCCAACTCCTCATCTCAACTTGGGTCTTGATTTCAGGGTTGTTCAAGGTTCATGAGTTCAAGTCCCATAGAGCCTACTAAATAAATAAATAAATATATGGGAGTCCTGAATTTCAATGGGAGTTGAAACAGAAATAATAAATGTAGGAAGAAAATTATAATAAAATTAAAAAAAATTTAAAAATATAAGCCATTAGGAAAGCGTAGTTATATTTAATGACAAACAGTGAAGTTTCAATAATATGGTATGGTAGACATTACTAAAGCATCTCATAGCCAATTATCATCTTTTTGCATTTGTAGAAAACTATACTTCCTAGTCTTCTTGCAAATAAGCAAAACTATGTGACTAATTATGATAAATGTACTGTGAGAAGAAATAACTTCAATAACTTCTATGTGTAACTTTTGGGCTGAGACAATGAAAATCTGTTACATGATCCTCCAGCTCACTCTTTCCAATCATTGTGATTGTGGGGGCTGTACACTGAGATTCTGGAGCCACTAGATAGAACCAGTCAGATCCCTGACTCATTTGAAGGAGGTTGCTCTGGAGAGTCACTAAACTTGAGTAGACTTTCTACAGGCAAGAAATACAGTGTGTGTGTGTGTGTGTGTGTGTGTGTGTGTGTGTGTGTGTGAATCCATTATAGTTTTGGAATTTATTTATTCTTGTAGCAAAATTTATCTCACTCTGGCTAATATTTGTGGTAAAACTATACTCCAAATTATTTTATTTATTTTTTATTCATTCATCCATTCATTCTTTTGATAAGTTCCACCCCAATGTGGGGCTTGAACTCATGAATCCAAGAACAAGAGTTGCATATTCTACCAACTGAACCAGCCAGGTGCTCTATTATATGCCAAATTGTTAAGAATGTCAAAAATAAACAAATAATCACACAGCAGCTGAAAAAATATAAAATTTCATTTGAAGAGTGTTGATGATGAAGCAAAGGAGGAAAAGAGTTTTCAATGTTCTAAGTAATGTATACTTCAATATTCTGTTTAATTTTCTAAAATTTGGATCATAGAGCAACATTACGAAACTCCAAGTTTTTAGATTTTTTTATCATAAAATTAAACCCCTTTTTGCAGATAATGCCACTTGTTATCTTCTGTTCCCCATGTTTCATTGGAAATTCATATCAGAATTCACACATTTGGTGATTTGCCAAGAATTTGACCTCACTGCCAGGAATTTGATCTTATTAAAACCAAGCACCTATATTAAGTCACCTTATTCTTTCCAAAAATATTTTCTGACACTGTATCTTCTAGATTATCGAAGTATATTTAGATAGCATTTGACATAAGAAATACTTTAAGTTGTTCTTAATTTATTGCACACTATTTTCTTGGGCAATTGTTTTTATATTTCTTCCACCAATTGTCAGTTAAGTACAATGTGTTCTCATAATTCCAAGAAGTAGTGTCAGCTGTCAAAAATGATGTGTTGCATAATCAGTAACGGTAAGTAGGCTAATTCTTTGAAGCTATTCCTGCTGGAAGGTGTATAAGAATATCCACTGGAAAGTGCCAAAGTATACCTGCCAACAACTGGAACTTAGGAGTTGAAAGACTTAAGGAGATAAATAAGGAAATGTGCTATAACTGTCTTGAAATATTGCAATATTAGACCAGGAAGTTTTGTGAAAGTACACAGTGATCCCTTGTTTTAAGTGGCAAAATGTCTCTTGTAGGGAAAAAATTATCTATTACTAACCCACTTTTGCTGCTGGATCCTGAGAGTGTGTTTTCTAAAAACATGTCAATATGAAGGAAAAAGAACCCTCTGCTATGTAATGCCCAGCACATGGGAGGTACTCGATAAATTTTTGATGATAAGAGAATGAAAGAAACTGGTGTGAAGAGTGAAAACCTATCCTTGTGAAAAGTTTAGAAAAAGCTTAAACAACTAGTCTCTAGTTAACAGTTTAAGAGCTTAGACTATTAGTGGATAATCTTTCCTCCTGGAAAGGAAGGGAGTCAGTGTTTAGGTTCAGGCTTAGAATAACCAATTGAATTAGGGTTGGAGGACTAGATCTCTTGACTATAGGCCTAAGTGGCTGAGCTAAGCTGGGGTTGTGATTTAAGAGGCAGTCTTGGGAAAAAGCCTAATCAGAAGAAGACAGATGTTTAAAAGAATCACCAGAAATTCTCTTGTGAAACAGAAAAAAATCAGGTTAGGTAATGGGGTGGGAACCAGGGAGAACCTGGGGGACTGGGGTCTGAACAAATTCTTGGAAATAAAGAACAGTAATGGCAATAGCTTCTTAGAGGATAAGGTACAGGGACTATTGTGGAGATCACTAGTACTATCCCAATGCCTATTCCACTCTTACTGTTTTAGTAATAACAACCTTAATGTTCAGTGGGTACATTGCAGCTTAGGAAAAAGTAAGGACATTCTCTCTTCCTTGAAGCTAGTTATGGTCAAGGGACTACATTCTGTTCAATGAACTATAGCAAAATCCTAATATGAATCAGTGGCAATGATTATTAGCATCAAGCAAAATAAGACATTGTTGCATTGAAAAAGACAACAATTTAGGAATGAAATTTCCTTTTTATGGATCATGTAAGTTAGTACTACATATTAGTCTCCTTTACTTTAATATATTTCCAAGAAGTCTAGCAAAATCCTGGAATAAAAACAAAATATAAACCTAAATTCATATAACACATCGATTAACAGACATTTATTGAAAGACTTTGTAAAATCGTGCAAAAACAAGAAAGATTTCAATGCAAATTTAGATACTCTGTTGATGAATGAAAAATCTTTTGATCTCAAAGAAATCAGCTTATAATTATAATTTACTACCAACTCAAGAAAAAATGAGCAAGGCCTGTTGATAACAATTAAAAAAATAAAATGTGCTTAAGCTCTTCATTTGGTTGCAAGAATTATGATGAGAAATCATTCCTTTTCAGGTGTGAAGGAGTAAGCTATTCATGTGAGAAAATTCAGAGAAAATTCTGTCTTCGTCTCTCAAGGTTTCAAGTGCCTTACAAGCAGAGGCACCGACCGCTTTTGTTTTATGTTATCTTTCCACAGATATTTGTATAGCAAAGAGCCTTGGAATATAGAGATACTGTCTCCCTCTGGGACAGAGGGCTGGTTTGTTTATTGTCTACTATAACAATAAAGATAATGTCTCTCTCCTGAGCAAAGATTGTGTAGATTTGTTTGTAATCTTATACAAGATTAGAGTGTGCTAAGCCAGAGAATCCTTTTCTGTAACGTGACCCACTGTGCATACGGGCATCAGGCAGGCCTGTGGTAACTGGGGCCTGTGGAAATGGTGCAAGGGAACGGTGATACTTGGGTTTTGCTATTATTGTCGGTAATAAAATTCCTTTTACTCTGATTCAGGAGTATTGTGTCTTCTGGATATCTGTGAAACAATGGCGGTCTAACCTATCTGGAAAGCAAGGTAAGATATTTCAAACCCTTCACAGATCTTAGTAGCTACTACAAATTGTTTGAAGACCTAGACACTGGCAACCATATAGAAGTGAAACCCTTCTATACAACCCAAATCACCAGGAGCAAATAAATGGGGTAAATTCTTAGGCGGGAAAAAACTCATGACAGTCTGAGGAGTTAGAAGACATCATCTTCCTATTGGTTTAGGATAGGCCAATACTCCTGGAACACTTAGAATGTTTTTAGCAGCGACTACAAGAAAAGCCAATTCACAGTGGCTGAAAACAGTTTTCGGATGTGAAAACTTCCTATGATGCGGTCTAGAAAGGAAAGGTGAGCTGGACCAATGGAAGTTTTTCTCTGAGGCTGTTGAATGGGAACGAGAATCTGACAGCAGTAGCTTCCACCTGACATGACAATGAGAGGTGCTAGTAGGATCTAGTCAGAGCTTCTGAGGAAGAAGAATGTGAGTAAATAGGTAGAGAGAGAGTTACTTTATGACGTTGAAAAGTTGGTAAGAGGAAAAGTATAAATGAGAGCACAAGAGAGAGGCAATGAAGCTGCGTGGCCTGAGAGAAAGAGAGGGAGAGACAGAGCCTAGCTCATCCTCAGAGCTGCGTGGACTCCTGACTGCTCTCCATTCAGTTTATGCTCCTGTCCATGTTTGTTTCCACAGTGAAATTCAAGTCCCTGTATGTTGTTTCCATGAGCTTATGTTCCTCGCAACAACAACGGAACTCTAAAGAGAACGTATCTTAGACCAATGACACTAAAGTACCCCCTTTGTTTCCAACCTAATTCTGAACCCTTAATAGGAGGAAAAAAACACCCAAGTCGTTAATAGAAGATCACATATAATAAAAATCACACACACAAGTGAGAGCTGATTACTCTTAAATATGAATCATTACGTTTCCATGTATTTTTATCAGATAATTATCTTGAACTCATTGAAAATCAGTGTTTAAAAAGCATCTTTTATTTATTTTAAAATGTCATGAAACATTTCCTCCACAAAAAGTTTCCAGAAGTCTCTTTTTGCCCTGATGACATAAAAAATGGCATAAAAATCTATGATTAAAATGTTGTTTGATTGCTCACTTATTTATTCACTTGATCCTTAAAAAAAAAATTTCTTAAGGAGCCTTTTATACATCTGGGCATGAAAGAAGAGACTGTTCCAAGAAGAGTAAGATATAGGTGTCTCTTTCTGAAAATACACAATCCAGTGGGGTCCACAGACAGCAAAACATCACAACACAATTACGTTTGTACAAACAGAGGAGAGTCAGATTTATAGCAGGGCTGCTGTGGTAAATCATTTCAGGAGGCACCATTGACTCAGACCTTGTGTATTCTTTCTGCGTATTCTTTGTATTCAACACCTTGTATGAAAATGGTACCCTGAGGAATTGAGCAATGCTATGGCCCTGACTTAAAGCCAGGTGTCTCATCACCCAGAAGGAAATACTAGAGTTGGATGCTGGAATGGGTATTGTGGTCGGCAAAGAAAAGGAGTGGAATGCAATCCAGGCATTGGATACTGTTCATTCTGGATTTGACTCAGTATTCTTTCCTACTTCCTTCTGTGTGCATTCCTGAACTACAAGCAGAGAGAGCTAAAACCTGTTTCCTAGACCTCCTGGTGGACTGGGTCTGAAGGAAATTAGGTTATGCTAATTAGAGGCATTCATATGAAATTACGTTATGCTAATTAGATTCATTCATGGGAAATTTGGAATGTGGCTCTTGTAGTAGAAGTCATTTTCTTGCAGCTATTTTAACCAGCAAATAATGTCACGGAGATGTTAGAGTTTAAAGATGAAGGGGCCCTTGGGTGGCTCAGTCAGTTGAGCAACGGACTTTTGATTTTGGCTCAGGTCATGAGCTCAGGGTCATGAAGTCCAGCCAGCATAGGGCTCTGTACTCAGCAGGGAGTCTGCTTGACATCCTCTTTCTCTCCCTCCATCTGCCCCTCCCTAGCCCCCTTCCTCTGCTCTCTCTCAAATAAATAAGTAAACCTTAAAAAAAAAAAAAAAAGAAAAAAGATAGTTGTAGCAGCTAGACTTAATATCCCAGCGTCTGGGGATCTAAAGGCAGTTAGAGAAAGAATCTCAGGCGCCAGAATCAACATACCTGTGTCTAGTTACCAGCATCGTGTGCCTTTGAACTCATCTCTCCAGGAGCGGACCCGTGATTCCCCTTCTGCCAGCCCTTCTAATCATTTTGTAAGCACTTAATTTCCTGCATTAAATCCTTTTCTGCTTGAAATATCTATTTACTACACTAAACTCTGGCTGATACAGCATGTTCAAAGGCGAGGAGATATGAGGGAAAAATTCTGTGGTCAGGGAATGACTAGCTGCTAGGTATGTTGGAGCCAAAGATGGATAGCACTAGAAAATACAGATGAAAAAGTGCACTTTGCAAAGATTGTAAAGAGTTTTAAAGTGTTGCTTCTCCCAAATACTTGGCTTCTAGTAGATTTTCATTAAATGTTTGTTGTATGAAATAGTATTTAGAAATCTGTAGAGTTTGGCCTTTGTCTTATAGGTAGTAGACCCAGGGGAGCGAAGATCTATTAAAGGTAACTTCTTGTATCCCTTCTTGAGGGAATAACATGATAAGATTTCTGTTTCTCAGTTATAATTCTCAGGGATAACATGGGGAAAGAGTTGGAAGGAGCTAAGGATAGAAAAGCTATCACAGATCGGTCTGTAACTTCTAAGGCTACTGAAAAAAAAGCAAAAACAGTTCATCAATGGGGTCACATTTTATGCAAGGTTTATCAGGCGATTTTAAAGACTTAAAATATTAATAAAGTCACACTTTGAATTACTGAAAATCTGAAAAAAATTAAATATTCATCAAGATCACGTACTTTGAAATCTATCCAGTAGAAGCAATTATAAATTTGTTATTTATTTTGCCACATGATGACATCAATTTGGCTGGTAAAAAAAATGCTTTTCACACATATTTAGGCAGTATTATATAAATTTATTTATGGGCCTCAGACTGTCTAGGGGTGATTGGGGGAAAAGGGCTATATTTTATCATATAATATTATTTTGTGAGGTGTTTTTATATTCTTTAACAGTGTCATCTGGAGGTTATTTATAATGGTGCTTCCTACATTTGCTGAGAAATGTGCCCCTAAACTTTGGAATGAAATTTGGATGTGGGGAAATGTGGAGAAGACTAAATACTGCATGACCTCTCTTGCTAATTCATTTAAGAGAGGAAACTTTAAAATATTGGACATTGGTTGAGAAAATACAGAGGAACTTTCACACAAAAAAGTTGCTAAAACTGTTGGAGAGTTATAGTATTTAAGAAGACAATTCCTCTTAACTTAAATTTTTTATGGGAAAATTAGCTGAATTATGTGAGTTTTAATTTACAGTCTCCAGAAACTCCCTTTTGAATAAAATATGACTGTCTGCACATGTCTCTGTTATATCATTTACCACAACATATTATAAATATTTTCATGTATATCTCTGTGACAGAAAGAACACTACATTCTTTATCTGCCCATTTCATTTCTTCCTGGCCAAGTAAATTCTATTTCCCATCCTTCTTTATAGGTAGGTTGGGACCATATCATATATATAACTACTAGGCTTGCTTATAAAACCTCCCACATAGTCTTCTACATTTTATCTTCCTTTCCTCTTTTATGGCAGTTTTTAAGATCACACACTGAAGTTAATGGAACCACTAAGTAGAAAGAGCCTGAATTTCTGTGTCACTGCGCAGAGCCCCCTCAATTTCCCTTCCTCGCCACAACAATTTCCTTTCCCCACCACATGCATATTGATCCATATCAGGGTGTGATAGAAACTGGAAATTAACCTTCATTATGCTAAGCTGCTGAGATTTTGACATTGTTTATTATAGAATCAAACCCACTTTGTCCCATTAGATTGTGTATACTCCCTGAGCTCGGAGATCTTATTTTCCTTATCTCTATGTCTGGGATATTTAGTATAATATCTGGAACAATGCCTAACATATAGTAAGTACTCAATATTTGTTGAACAAATGAGAGAGTATTCTAGACAAGAAATAAGAGGTACCTTTAACCGAGGCATTGACAGAAGGTTGTCTAAGAATAACTATTTAAAGAGATCTTCCTGGATGAAGGGGAGTGGGAAGTATAGGCTTCAGGTTATAGAATGAATAAGTCACAGGGATGACAGGCACAGCATAGGGAGTACAGTCAATGGTATTGCAATAGCATTCATTATATGGTGAAAGATGGGAGCTACGCTTGTGGTGAATATACCATAACACATAGACTTGCCAAATCACTGCTGTACACCTAAAATTAATGTAACATTGTGTGTCAACTATACTTCAGTTAAAAAAATATATAAGATGTCTTCAGTTTCAAAATTATTTTTAAAAAGAACATTTACTTTTTAAAATAGATGGTACTTTAGAGAACAAACTATATTTTAAAAATATATATAGCTTTGAAACACATAACAAATACTGTGTCAGTATCTATATCTCTTTTCAATGATTTTTCTGTATCTATCTGGGGTTGTTATACATGAAAAATTAGTTTCATGTATAAGTTTTGGAATCAGTTTGATTAATTTTATTTCATGATGCCATATGTTATAACCTAATTAACATTTTAATTTATTATGTGACTTAATTTTTTAAAAGGTTTTATTTATTTGTTTATCTGTCAGAGAGAGAGAGCGAGAGAGCGAGCACAAGCAGGAGGAGTGGCAGGTAGAGGGAAAAGGAGGTTCCCTGCTGAGCAAGGGGCTCAATGAGGGACTGGATCCCAGGACCCCGGGATCATGAGCTGAAACAAAGGCAGTTGATTAACTGACTGAGACACCCAGGCATCCCTATGTGATTTAATTTTTTGAGCAGTTTTCTGTTTATAGGAAAATTGGGTAGAAAATCCAGGAGGCTTGCATATAACTCTTTCTTCCCCAGTTTTTCCTATTTTTAACAACTCACTTTAGTGTGCAAGACATTATATTGTGCAAGGTGTATATAATTATGTTATAACTGATGAGTCAATCTTGATATATTATTAGTAAGTAAACTCCATAGTTTATATTAAGGTTTATTTTGGGTTGTTCATTGTGACATGTCATAAATGGTCAATGGCATGCAACCACCATTACAATATTATATAGAATATGTTAACTCCATATTGCATATTACTCCAAATCCCACCGCTCTACTTAGTCGTCTCTTCTTTCCTCCTTCCTGCTGAAGCCTGGGCAACCACTGATCTTTTCACTGTTTCCGTAGTTATGCCTTTTCCAGGCTCTCATATGGTTGGAATCATGCAGTATGTAGTCTTTTCAGATGGTTTCTTCCACTTAACAATATGCCTTTAAGTTTTCTTCATGTCTTTTCATTGCTTGACAGGTCATTTCTTTTTATTGACAAATGATATTCCATTGTATGGATGTATCACAGTTTATCTATCCATTTGTCCATTAAGGGACATCTTGATTTATTCTATATTTTGGTAATTATGAATAAATCCACCTTATATATTCGTAGGCAGATTTTGCTTGGACACAATTTATCAACTTGTTTATGTATACAAAGGAGCAAAATTGCTGGATCACATGTTAGAATGTTTAGTTTTGTAAGAAACTGCCAAATTGTCCTCCGGAGTGGTTGTACTATTTTGCATTCCCATCAGCAACAAATGACAGTTCCTCCTGGTCCACGTCTTTATCAACATTTGGTGAGGTCTGTGCTTTGGATTTTAGCCATTCTAAGAGGTATGTAGTGGTTCTTCTTAAATTTTTATTTCATGGTGCTTAATTCTGTCATTTGTTTTTAGACAAAAGTCCTTGTTATTGCATATGAAAAGTGGAGGAAAATAGTAGGGAAGTGAGGTTTATACCTAAAAGTCCAGGCTTCATTTATTTGGGTCTTGGATCCCGTTTGGGTCTTAGACTGAACTTCATTTTATGAACAAGAGGAGACTTCAGGTGGAGAACATGCCTCTGAGAGTTAGAATTCTATGCAATTTACTTTATCCTTCACTAACTCCAGGATTTTCTGGCTCACTTCCAAGTGCAGGTCAAACTTCTGTAATCACAGTCTCAACTCTGGAACTAATGGCCCCACTCATTGCCTTGAAAGTAGTTATACATTGTTCTTCTTATAAATTTGAGCTTGTTTTAAGTTAAATAGGTGAGAAATGGACATCAGCAGCTGGTATAAAATTCCTTTAGGTTCACTGAATCTTTTACTTCTATCCCTGCAGTTAGGAGATCTTACACATGGATACATAATGGTCATTGAATGGCTAAATATTAGGACACGTGTACAAAGCCAAGGACATTGATATTGCTTATTGCACAACACTGGAGATCTGTTAATATTCTGCATTGACTATCAGGTGCTGAGTGAGATTTTTAAAGGTGCTGAGAATGGATAAGCTAAATTCCTCACCAGAAAAGCAAATTCTGCCATAGTTCACACTTCCCTTTTGGCATAGGCTTCAGGATGACTGTTCTAAGTTTGACCCTCATATGTAAATATTATTTATAAGATAAAGGTCAAAAATTCACGTACTTCTAAAAAATTCCAACCTCCTACCCTCTACTGATGCTGAGAAGAGAAGGTAGAGAATGGGTAATAGACATTTTATTTTATGCCTGGTCCTGTTATAGAAAAACTTATTTTTCTTATTTTTCAAATGGAAAGCCAGGGTAAGCCTGACTGACAGGCCAACTGACCATGTTATGATAGTACTAGAAGCCAAATTATTTGCTAAATATACTTCAGGGCAGCCCTCTAGTAACTTAATGATATTGAAATGTATTAAAAAGGGTAATAAATTCACTTTTATATGTTTTGACATTATACAGAAGGAGATTACTGACACTTTTCACTGATAATTTAATTATAAGTTACACATAGCTTGTGCTGTACTACATCTAAACATCATTAGTGATCGCTCATTTACTGCAGGATATGTACAGTAGAAGAGCCAAGAAGGAGCTATGTTTCAGCTAGATTTCAAAATAAGAACCAGTGCATTAAAGCTATTTTGTAAATGCCAGAAACATAGAGGGTATTTTGGCATCTAATCATTAGTTATACAGTGTGATTGCTTAGACATCATAGTAAGGCCAATAAACGTTTAGTAACTATGGTGAATTATATTATTATTCAACAAATATTCAGCCTTTTCTCTTGCCACCGAGAGAAATGTACTTCTCCACCCCATGAATTTTGGGCCTGATCATGTAACTTGCTTTAGCTAATGGGATAATGGCAAAAGTGCCATTTTGACAACTCTGGACTTCAAAAGACATAAGTTTCCATCAACTTGTGGAGCACACCTAAATCCAATTCACAGTCTGAAGCATACTTCAACCCACAATCCACAGCCAACAAGAAGCAATGTGAGTATGATCTGAGTATTTGTAATGTAAGTCATAAAAATTTTGAAATGTTTCTTTTTCTTTTTTTGTAATGGGGCATAATATTCTTGATGATATTCTGGAAAATGACAAATGGAGGTATTGATACTTAGAAGTGAGGCACTTTCCACAATTACAACAAATAAATAAAAAGTTCTAGTATTGGCTGGGATGTGGTTGGTGTGTGGCAAGGAAATTCATAAGAGTCCGAAAAAATGGTCACCCATGTTACGCTATAAGGTAAGATTTAGCTAAACTTCTGAATGAAAATACCTAGGAGACTGACAATGGACTTAGGATATCTAATGTTTGGAGCTGGTTGTCATTTGATATGCTTGTAAAACTAATATAAGAAGGGATAAGCTGAGAAAGGATTTATGTGGTTTGCAAAGAAACATCGAAAGTCAAAGGGAACCAAGAGGATGAGAAAATGAAATGGTTTCTCATTTCTAGATAGTCAAGATGAAAATGAGAACTCCCTTGATCTGAAATGTTAACTGATACTCATGACAGAGCCTGAGGGCAGAAACAAATCAAGGTTGTGACAATCACAGATTCCTTTAAAACTTGTGATTAGACTCATGTACCCTCCAATAATTCCTTTCACTTGAATAAGGCTGAGGAAAGTGACAAAGGATTTGGTCCCAGGGAGGGCTGATAAACATAAAGTCCTTGTAACTAAGTCTAGTGAGGGAGACACGGCTTAAAAGGAATTTTGACATGGTTATAACTCTGGAATAAAAATGTAAGTCAGCAAAAATTCTGAAAGAGTTGTATTACTAATGGTACTGCCAGCCTGGATATAAAAGGTATATGACTATAATAAACAGAAACTGACACTTGACCTGCCAATTCTGTGGGCTGGGAGCTGGCTGAGAGAGCAGCTTAGCCCCCAAATCTCATAAACCCCAATAGCCTCTTAAGACAGGAGCAAGGAAATAATGAGGGGAAAGGTCTTCCCAAATGGTGGTTCCAATACCCATGGAGGAAATGGATCGGGGAGCTATTCTCAGGGAGCCAAACTGGGCCTAATCAAGAAACATCCTCTACCCCCAAGAACAGGGAGATCTTGCAACATTTGGCCAGCTGGGTTTCCAAATTGCTATGGACCAGTGATTGCTTTGTGTCCCAATTCTGCCTTTTCAGATGGTGATGTTGATTGTGGTTAACTTGCTTTGTCCTGCAACTGTGCACTGTGTGTGTGTGTGTACAGATAAGTTATCTTTTTATTTCATAGATCTCAAAATCAAGAAGAACCACATTTAGACCTTTGTTTAATTTATTTTTTAATTTTTTATTATGTTCAGTTAACCAACATATAATACATCATTAGTTTTTGAGGTAGTGTTCAGTGATTCATTAGTTGTGTATAACACCCAGTGCTCATCACAACGTGTGCCCTCCTTAATACCCATCACCCAGCTACACCATCCCCCTGCTCCTCTCCCTTCTCCAACCCTCAGTTTGTTTCCTTGAGTTCATAGTCTCTCATGGTTCTTGTCCCTCTCTGATTTCTCCCCCTTTGGCTTCCCTCCCTTCCCCTATGGTCCTCCATGTTATTGTTTATATTCCACATATGAGTGAAATCATATGATAATCATCTTTCTCTGCTTGACTTATTTCACTTGGCATATATCCCTTCAGTTCCATTCATGTCAATGCCACAGCAACTTCTTTCAAGACACGTCTCCAAAGGCAAGGGAAACAAAAACAAAAATGAACTTTTGGGATTTCATCAAGGCACATTTAGACCTTATATAGGTAATATATATAGTACTATATATAGTACTATATATATACTTATATATAGGTATATATAGGTACTACCATGACATGTTGGATTTGGACCCTGGTGCCATGATTAGAGGCCACTTTTGGATATCTCCCTTTCCTGCAACGGAGGTGGGTACATTTGGTGTGCAAAGAAACAAGTGGACGTGACCAAGAGGACAGACTGAGGTAGATTATATTACTGGTCATCAAATATTCACTCTCCACTTGAGAAGAGTGTATTTCCCCATCCTGCTGACCATGGGACTTCCTTTGGCTAACAGAATGTGGAAGTCACATAGCAACAGATCTGAGATGAAGTTTTATGGAGTATTTGAATTCTCAGCAGCTCTCTTATGCCCTTGCCTCTCACCACATGAGCATCCCAGCCAGGTGGGGGTGTTCCATAGCTGGGCCCTAGGATAATAAATGATGCAGGGAGCATATGTGGACCTGATTCACAGTACTGGAGCAGATCCACCTGCATGTATGTGGAGAAGTAAATATTTGTTGTTAAAAACTACCAGGATTTTGAGGAAGTTTCTTATTCAGGTAATCCTGGTGAAATCTAATACCATGATTTCCAAATCATTGTTTCCTAGTGCCAGAGCCAGAAGAGAACCTAACTGTCTAATGTTTGGACCAATACTTTAGGCAAACCACATGTTTCGTAGCCCTAAAGGGTAAATAAAATATATTTGCAAAACCAAGTATTAGAAACTATTGACTAGAGGGCCTAGAAGAAAATCTTAATAAATAAAGAAAATCTTAATAAATAAAACTTCCTCATACATATTAAGACAGGTTGTATTATTGTTTAGTCATATTCACTCTTCCCTCCAACAATAGGCTAAGAGGAGATGAACTGGAAAAGAGATACTTGAGCATGATGCCCAGCTTCCATCTTTTAGACCAGAGGATTTTTATGATCAGTGGAATCATTTTCACAGAGAAAAGGAACTGAACCTATATTTTTCTCCAATTTTATATACATGCTTTTTTTTCTGAGTGATGGCAACATTTACTACATTAAAAGGGGGGGAGTCTTTTTCAATTATTATTGAAACCTGTATCAATTAATTAGGGAAAATCTTTAGAGTTTCCTTGTAAAAATTACGTCTCTTGGACATTCTAACGATCTGCCTCGAATCTGGAGTCTCTGAAGCAGAGATGACTGAGTATGTGATTAGTGTACTCAGAAGTAGCCAAAATACATGAATTAACTACTTCTTATTTAAAAATTATTCTGTCTTTTTCGTCATAGAAAAATGAAACCCATACTGTTAGATTGAAGAAGGGAAAGAACGTCTGTTGGGCAGCAGAGGATGCTTTGATGCCTGTGAAACCTCAGTCTGGCCTGGGGGGTTATTCATATTTGCTGTTATTGAATTCATGAAACAGGGCTAAGTGGCAGAGGTAACCATTTGGGATGCTTCAGTCTGGCACTCTCATTTCATTTGGGCTTGATGTAAGACTAGCAGGGTGACAGATCCAAAAACTTTTCGGATCAATGATGTTCCCAACATGATACTTGCAGCTATCATACCAACTTCTTGAATAGTTTTGATTAGTTTCTGTTATTTGTCCTTAAGAGCTGAATGAGATTCTCCTTAGGAGCTTGGGATCAAGGTAAATAGTTTTGCCATCTGATAGTTAAATGGTAAGCAAAGTTTAAAGAGAGATATAGTCATGGTAAAGGCTAAAAGATTTAGCCCTGGGACAAATGTATCAGGTAGACTATATTAACATAACTGAAGAAAAGATGGGTCCAGTCAAAGAAGAATTAGTCCTATAAGAAAATATAAATGGTCAGAAGCAAGTGATGACTGTGCCTGTCTAAACATGGTCCAGGGCCCCCCATATTCACACTGGAGCTCTGTGTTCTACCACAAAGGCTCAAGGGGAGCAGAGCAATAGTCAACATCCATCTGTTGGATGCTACACAGATACTAGGTACTTCATAGTTGGAATATTAGAGAGTACTACATTCCATTCAGTGAGATCATATCCTTGAAAAGATGGGTGTTCAGCAACTTCTGTGATTAGAAGCAAGTACCACATGAAAATAAACATGGAATAGGAAATAATGGTGTTGTCCAATCTGATTTCAAGGTTTGAAAAGTTTTGTGGTGTCCAACAGGGCCATACATATCAATAATTGTGGTTATTTAAGAATTAAATATAAATATGTATTTTTTCAACTTATTTGACCATTTTTAATAAGTGGTTCTATGTTATTAACAAATGAGTACTTATTAAAATGATTGGTCTTGGCTACTTTACAAAAGGAATTGTTTGGTATTTCCTTTGTCCCACAGGCACTGTGGAAAACATTGCGAGGCACTAAGGGTTCTGTGAACTGAGAAAATTTGGAACCCTTTGGTTTGGACTGAATGGAGAGTGGTGGTTCCCTTTGAAAGTAGAATATACCTGACAGATAGAAGTCTTATTGTGTAGATAAGACCATTCTTATTTGTTTGTTTGTTTGTTTATTTATTTATTTATTATTTTTAGGTAAGTTCTATCCCCAGAATGGGGCTTGAATTCATGACTCTGAGATCAAGAGTCACATGCTCTACCGACCGAGCCAGTCAGGTTCTCCCATTCTATTCTCTTTAATGTTGGCACACAACAGATTCATATAACTAACTTCAAGTTTCAGTTTCTTATCACCAAGCACCTTTCAGGTTCACTATCCATTTCCTTTGGAGGAATATCGCTCAGGCTACTTAGTAACTGTACCATTGATTATAAATTAATAAACAAGTACCTTTGCTATAGTTATATTTCCTTCACAGCTTTTCTAAACAAAGAGAATTAACTTTTTGGGGATATAAGCGCCATACAAATTCTCACTATAAATTTGTACATCCTGATTATATATCAGTCTCAATTTACTCCTGAAAGTCCATGGCTGCTTGGATGATAGATATTTCTGAGCTTAGAAAGCTAAGAATCAGATTCTGGTCCATAGAATTTCAGTATGGTAATGATGCAGTTCTCTTAGGCTTTTTGGAATGTAAGAGACTGGCTTACTTCAGCTACCTTCCTTGGATTATTTTTTTTTTTTTCCATTTTAACAAAATCTGGAGACAATCTTCCTGGATTCAAATCTTTTCTCTGCCACCACCAAGTTGCGTGACCTGGGGCCAATTACTTAATCTCTCTGTATTTCAGTTTTCTCATTTATAAAATGAGGATAATAATAATTACTTTATAATGCAGTTGAGGATTAAATAAAATAATACATTTTAAGTTCTTAGAACATGCCTGGCATATTCTAAGCCCTAACTAATATTTCTTCTTATTTTTGTTGTTGTTCTTCTGAATATTATTATTGCTATTTTGGTCATGTTTGCCTTTTTCTTTCATTTTTCAAGCTTCTACATTTTCGTCAAATTTTTCTATGTCCACACCTAACATTCAAGTGTAAGTTGGATGTCCCATGAAAGTCCTGACTACAGTCCAAGTCTGTGAGTGTGGAAAGTCAGTAATACCAAACATAACTTCATTTGTTCATCTTTAGTTGCATGGTCCTCTCAATTAGGGAGAGCCATGTGGCCAGTTTTTGTCAATAACATGTGAGTGAGAGTGAAAAGGGCTTTTTAAAGTGATTTTCAAGTCTTCTCCCTACTTAAGCAGTAAGAAAGAACTTGTGTCTTAGAAAATGCAGAAGTGAGATAGTGGTGCCTCCATTAACCCAGATCCCTCCACAACTCAGTGGAGTAGTATCACCAGGCTACGTACTATCATCAGGAAATAAACATTTTATGTGTTAAGCCACTGAGATTTCCCAGGTTAGCTGTTCTACATCATATCTAAATTCATACAGTGGGTGTAAATGACTTCATAATAATCTACTTCATAATAGTAAGCTGATATCCGGGGAATGTGTTATATTTATAAATACTTGCTGAAAAACCTGTAAGTATAGTATATAGTTCTTTTGACTTGGAATCTCTAGAACAATCACTGACAGTTTCCAGTTGGGGCTCTGCTCACCTGTACAGCCTACTGATCTGGATGTCCAAGATGGCTCATTCACAAGGCTGGTAGTTGATTATGGCTTTCACTTGGGATCTGATTTGGGGCTTTTGACCAGAGCACCAATACTTTGTCTCTCTGTGTGGCCTCAGCCTCTCACTTTATGTCTGCTGGGTTCTCAGAGAGACTAAGCTCCCAAGAATGAGCATTTTAAGAGAACCAGGGATGAAAGCACAGTCAGTGTATGATCTAGACTTGGGTGTCCCAGAATGTTCCTTCCAGTACATTCTATTAATCAGACAAATAAATCACTGAGGGTAGTCCCCATTCAGTTAGAATTTACTTCTCAAAGAGAAGAGTGAAAAAGAATTAGCGTTTGCAGTCATCTTTAATCCATCATACCCCCTCCTCTAAAATGCATATTTCCACTCACCCACATTAAATTAACACCACATTAAAATTCACTCACACATTAAAATTCTTGCAAGCAGAGCAGTCATGCTTTATCATAATTGAATATCTGTACTAGCGCTTTACTGCTGAGATTTTGCCCATTTTTTTTGTTCAGTAGTAATTTAACTGCTGAGTAAATTCACTAATGGCACAGGAAATCTTTGAATTTTTCCCAAAGTCTTCAACAGTGCCTAGATTTTAGATATTTAATAAATCCATTTTGAATAAATGAAGGAGACATATGTATTCTGTATAGAATATATGTATAAAAGCTTATGAAATTAACATGTAAAATGTAAATGCACAGAGAATTTTTCTTCCTGTGTGGGTGAAGACTTTTTATTAAGACAGTAAAACAAACAGTTGGAAGCTTCAGAGGTTATTTTCAGTTTTCATATAAAGAGTGATAAATATACTGTGAGTTTGGCCAAAATACATACTGACTTGAGTGAATAGTGTTTCTGACAAAAGGTAGGAAGAACCAAACATTTCAACGTTTAAGAAAAATGCCCTAGGGGCCCCTGCGTGGCTCAGTGGGTTAAGCCTCTGCCTGCGGCTCAGGTCATGATCTCAGGGTCCTGGGATCGAGTCCCACATCGGGCTCTCTGCTCAGCAGGGAGCCTGCTTCCCCCTCTCTCTCTGCCTGCCTCTCTGCCTGTGATCTCTCTGTCAAATAAATTAAAAAGAAAAGAAAAGAAAAGAAAAGAAAAGAAAAGAAAAGAAAAGAAAAGAAAAGAAAAATGCCCTAAAGGTCATCTACTAATATATATATATATATATTTTTTTTTCATACTGCAGCCAGAAGAAAAGAAAAAGAAGATCTCTTAAGAATTCTTAAGAAAAGCACTACAATTAGTGTTATTGAGAGTTTAGGACATTTTCCCCCATGTTTACTTGGTTTATGAGTATATGGCTTATTCTGAGTTTGCATCAGTTTCAAACTCAGAGGATGCGAAGTAGAATTGCCAATATTATGTCTACAAATTCATGGAAACCAAATGAAGCTTGAGTCATATAATTTGTAACAGGACTAAAGGAGAATTGAACTTGCTTTTCCGCCTTTTGTCCCTTCCACCATGACAGAAGCAGCCTGAGAATGAGCAGAAAGAATGTGTACCTTCTAAACTGAAGTCTTCAGCCATTTAGAAATTCTTTCCCTTTGTATTAATTGCATATTTTAGTTTGATGTTATGTTCTAAGTATAGTCTCCTACATGAACCCAAAGACACTCCAAAATAGACTTTAGAATTCTCTCCAAAAGAGAAAAAATCTGTTAGGAATGAGCATATATAACGAAACATAGAAAAAATTGTTTTAAATTTAAAATGGGGAAAAAATTAATTCTGTTTGTAAGGCCAGAGGCTTACAGTGTATCTTTTCAACACCTATGTCAATATCCCTTCCATTGTTATTTGTGAATATTATTATAAAATTCTTTGGCTTCTGCACTAGTTTTACTAGTTTTTTTTCCTAGACCTGTGTGAAAAATTAAGTATTTCTCTATTATTTTACTGTTTGTTATTTATTATTAGAGTTTTCTCCCCTCTTGTGCATTTGTTGAAATAATTCTACTTAAATTTAAATTATAATTATATAAATCAAAATCTACTCAGTGTACAAGAAAATTAACTGTTTACTTATAGTTAAGCTACACTTTTTAGAATTCAAAGGAGCTTAACATTTTTTGGAACTACTCAGTGAAAATAGACTTTCAAAATTCAAGAGCAATATTAATTGAAATTCTTATTTTAATAGAAAGAGGGAGAATTTTTAGTACAAATTAAGACTTTTCTGCAGCAGTTTAAATAATTAATGAATTAATGATATTTTCCTCTGGAAACTAGTCAAGTGCAAAACTACATCTAACTTTATAAAGTATCAGTTTATTTCTAAAACTGTAAATATAAATCATATTTTAATGTATCACAAAAGGCCTGATGGTAAAGCTGGCAATTTTCTTCAAAAGTTGTTAATTTGAAAAGCAGAAAATTACATTTATCAACTAATTAATATATAATGAAAATAACAACACAAGTTTTTATCACCATGCCTAGAAATGGCAATGATAAGGAGGCACAAGGAGGGCGGGTTACAGAAGACCACAGAAGACACTCTTTGTGCCCTGTGGTACACAGGTATATGTGAGTGGAAGAACCTGGTGATGGGAGGGAGGTAGACAGGAATAATTCTCTGCTATTTTTCTGAAGCCCTGTAGGCAGTCTTCTGGTGTCTAATGCATTTGTATTTTTTAAGTGCTTATTGCAGATGACACTCTTGTATATGTCTGAAATAAATCTTGTAGAGTGGTCAATGCAATGATTTAGGAAAGATTACCATAATGACTCTCTGTTTCTAAAATTCTAAAAGGAAAGCAGCATGAAGACAATTACATGATATCCAAAATAGTAAATAGAGAAAATGTTGTATGTTCTTCAGGCTTATCTTCTTCAAAGTTTTAGGAAATTTATATTGTATAATTGGATCTTAAAAGCAAGATCTAAGAATTGATCATTGATAAGGAAATTGCCCAATTACCAGTTTCTATCTTTTTTTTTTTTCCCCAAGGAAAAAAAATCTGGAGTTTGGATATAGTTAGCTGAATTTGAATAATAGAAAACAAATGAATAAGACCATCTAGACAAAAGATTAACTACATACAAAATCCAGGCATTTTTAATTATTAGAGTGTTCTTCTCCCTCTACATTGCCTTCTTTTTTTTTTTTTTAAAGATTTTATTTATTTATTTGACAGAGAGAGATCACAAGTAGATGGAGAGGAAGGCAGAGAGAGAGAGAGAGGGAAGCAGGCTTCTTGCTGAGCAGAGAGCCCGATGTGGGACTCGATCCCAGGACCCTGAGATCATGACCTGAGCCGAAGGCAGCGGCTTAACCCACTGAGCCACCCAGGCGCCCTCTACATTGCCTTCTTAAAGCCTCTAGTTCCATATCCATGGCACCATCTTTAGAAACTGAATCTTGTAATATAATATCAGCCCTTTAAAAAACCATACTCATGAAAGAACTTTAATGGTGACTATTATTACTGATCTATAGAGATCTGTTGTATAGTAAATATTTGCCATACTTTGTGGCACCCAGCATTTGCTGATGGTCTTCCTTTATTTAGAAATGCAATTTCATGATAGAGTTTGAGAACTGTTCCTATTTGCATTGCCTTCAGGCATGATTTTCTATGTATTTGGTTGTTTCAACCAAGATTACTCATGTTTTTTCAACTCTAACACACACACACACACACACACACACACACACACACACACACACACAGACACTTCCTGACAAGGAGGAGAGAATGCCTTATTATCAGATGTCATTTATTAAAATACATCATCTTTATATATTTTTCTAGTATTTTCCAAAGGACACAAGAAAAAACATCTTGACTAGAAAAGCATTATAAATGAAAAATATCACAACATTCATCAAACTTTCTTTTTTGTCATGGGCTGGGCATTGGACCTTGATAATGAAGATAAAAAGAGTACTACCAATGGTGAGGCCAAGAAGCAAACTTCTTTCTCATAGGATCTATATACTTTTCAAAATTAAAGCAGGTTAATGATATACCCAATGTGATTTCTTTTACACATTCAGATGTTAAAGAATAATTCCTGCTATCATGGAGAGCAGCAGGTGTGCTGAAAATGAGTTGCATGCATTCTACAACTAGGCTGGTCAATGTGCAGTATTTGCAGAGTGGTCTGTGTACCATTTACAACTGAACCACCCAGGCACATCTCAAATCTACAAGTCAAAATCTTCAGGAAGTGGAGCCAGGAATTTTCATTTTTAACATTCGTTCTCTGGGGATGCCTGCATGGCTCAGTCAGTTAAGTGTCTGCCTTCGGCTCAGGTCATGATCCCAGGGTCTTGGGATAGAGTCCCGCATCAAGTCCCGCATCGGGCTCCGCATCAGGAGCCTGCTTCTCCCTCTGTCCTCTGCCTGCTACTGCCCCTGCTTGTGCTCTCTCTCTCACTCACTGACAAACAGATAAATAAAATCTTCAAAAAAAAAAAAAAAAAACGATTAAAAAACATTCATGCTCTGGACGGATGTAAGACACCATAGGGAAATTTTGAATATAAAGTGTAAATTTCTTCTCCAGCAAAACTTAACTCTTAAAATGAAACTAGAGAATTAATAATACCTTCAATGTTTTGCAGCATACTTAACACATTCAAAATGTCAGGTTGTAATTTTTACCTTTTTTAAATGCATCATTTCAAAGACTAAGTTTAGGATGACAACATTCTCCTCATCCAACAGAAAACTGTGGGAAATATACATTGTTTCCAATTCTTTCAAATAGAAAAAGCTCTAAGATTAGGAGTAGAATACAATGGTCTTAAAATTCTCATTGTGTACAGCATTGAATTCCTTGTTATTTTGATTCCTTAAGCTTCTTTTTTCCTGCAACACCATTATGTCAATCTTTCGCAGTAAGACACAGAATTGGGGCAAGTATTAATAGACCTATTTAGGTCATAACCCCAAGTGTCTCAACAATCTATTTAATTTGACTATGACAACTAACCCAGCTATAGTGTTTCAACAAAATTGAAGAGTCACCAGAACACATTTTAGAGTATCTTGACTCTGGTGTAGGCTGGACTAAATACTCAAAAACGCACTTGGTTATGGCTGCTTTGGTAGATCATGCATATATTATGTGTCAGTCAGAACTTTCTAATAGGACTGTATTTATTGCACTATCTGTCCTGGCTAGGGATCCAGGTTTTCTAGTGTTGAGTGCTATTGTCACTAGAACCTTGAGAAATACCCGAGTCTTCAACCCACTACCTCACTACAGATCATAATCAGTATTAAAGTTACAGTCCAAGCAGGTAGACTAATATAGAATTATATTAAACATTTTTTTTTTTAGCTAGTGCTAGTTAGAGCTGTTGTATCCTTTACATGCAGAATTACAATGGCTAGTATAAATGAATTAGCTAAATGGGCATTAGAACACTGTGAAGATTCAATGGAATGACTTTGGGTTTAAAGTCTTAGAGATTAGGGAAAATCTTTCACTCTGCCTTGGTGATCTATTCACTGGGATCATGTCCAAATCTATCCTTGGAAGAGGTGATTGTAGTACCAGTTCTTAACCTATGTTTTGTTTATTCAAAAGGTAGATAGGGGATATCCTTTAGAATAGTCATGCCATGCACTAGTATCATTGAGCACATTCATTCTTTTGCTTATTTTTTCCAATGACAGTCTTTGATGTTGATCATTTTTGTTGGCTCATTAATTCAATTTTCCTTTGTTCAATAAAATCTCCAAATGCTGATGTTGAATTGCCAGGAATAAAGATACTGATGATAGAAATGGCACCAGAGAAATCATTGCTATTCTTGGCCACAGACATTTCCAGTCTGAACAATAGCTGTTTTCTTCATAGCTTTCACCAATGTCATATTTTAGGCAGGGATTTTTGTGAGCTCAACAAATGAATGGAAAAGCCTGCAAAATACATTGCAGAAATATCTCACAGGTAAGCAGGAAATTTGGAATAGATTATCAGAACAGAAAAGTTATAAAGAGACATCTAGGGCAAAAGACAAAGCAAAATTGCTGAAGTGTGATTTAAAATGTGGTGTTACTTGGTCAGCAGCTTAACCACTGTTTTCCAAGCTAATTTTGAATCAATTGTTATATGGAGAATAAAAGGAGGGAGGTCAGAAGATGAGACTATTTGAAGATTTAAAAACTATTAATAATGTAGTTTTCACAAGAATAGAAGGATCTTAAGGTATTTCAAATTCAGTGTAATTAAGTTCATATCCTTTTTTAATGATAATTACCTAAATCAAAATTTTCAGATTGCAAATATCCAAAGAGAGTGTCACACCTAGAATTGATGGATATAATGATAATTAGGGAGGATAGAGATACCATGTTTATATTATAGATTTTTTGCTTTCCTGGCTTTTCCATCAAAGCATGAATGAGAGGTAACATATATGAAGAAACCTGTATCTAATTGCAAAAAAAATGCAGAATAATAAGGAGTTTACTAACAATTACCTAAGACCAAGGGAAATTTCCTAAGTTTATTCAAATCCTTACCTTTTACCTCTCCAGAGACTCTCAAGAGTGATGGCTTCTCCTTCCACAGTCTCTTCCAATCTTTAAAACCTTCCTTTTGTGATACTGTTTCCTCTTCACTCCTTAGTCATCTCTATATAATTTGAATCAAGATAATCCTTCCTAGGCTCTTTCCTTTGGATCACCATTACTATTCCTAGCAATCAGAGGTACAATTAAAAATAGTCATTATTGGATAATAATAGTGGTGGTTGGTGTGGGGGAAGTAGAAAGACAGACCGTACTTTCTTTTTTGTCTTAATATATAAACAAAAACTTCCTGACCTAACATCTCTAGTTCTCAAGGCTCTTAAAAAATAGACCAGATTGAAATATGTCCCTTGTTTTCTCACCTGCCTGAGGGACAAAATAATTAGTGTTCCTCCTCTTCAATTTATTATGACACATTTCCTTACACATGGTAAACATTAAACAAATATGCACTGAAATGAATTTCACACTGAGACAAAAATATTAAGGCTGGATATAAAATTTGTGTTTAAAATTCATCTGAATGAAATATCAATGGCATATATGGTATGGTATTCACTGATATGGTATATCAGTGAATTATACACTTTTGAAATTATAAAATGTGATCTAAAACTCGTGTTATTATGATTTTATACCTTTTTTCTTTGTGCTATGCAAACTAAATCTTCTACTTTGAATGTAACTACTAATAGATTTGATGATACAGAGGATAGTTGGCGTCACTTTTCTACCAAAAACTTTTTGAGAACCAAAAAAATAGAGAATGTAAATATGCTAAGATACATGATATATGAAGTAACTGCATATTTTTATACTGCTGGAATAAATAAAATGTTTTTAGTATAAAATATAAAAACCAATTTAATAAATGTATTGATCGGCGAAGCCTCTTCTCTGAATCTTATGTACAGCCTTTCCCTTGGGGAAAACAAAGTCACATAGACCCTACAGATCCTGCAGCATAAATTTGTCCTCAATGCATTGCCTCCTTGTCGTAGGCAGTCATGTGCTGGAGCCCCCCTCTGCCCCCTGCCAAATGTTAAATAGCGTTAGATGCTCTGTGAGCCAGTTGTTAAGCATAGACATGAGTAAATATTAATTTATATAAGCTTACAGTTAAATAAATTACATTATAATTTTAAAGGCAATAAGTAATTGAAAGTCATCACTTTTTAATTATATTGCCACTCATCACAATTACTCTTTCACTCTTCTTTCGAGGTGATTTATGTCTGTTCTGTCTGGTGGAAATTCCATAGAATTTGGTGATATTGTACATCTCTTTCCAATTGCATAATTAAGGATGTCATCACATCAGATGCAGAGTGGGAATATTTTATGGGACTCAGCTAATGTTATAAATCAGGGATTGTTTCTTCCCTTACAGAGCTGGTTGTTAAACATTTACTAGCACACCACTCACTCCAGGGCACCATTTCTGTCAGGTGTGTATAAGAACATGACAAAAGTGATCTGTGTAGAAAAAATTGCATCCTCCCCAACCCAGAAATTATTCCTTAAGGCCACAGTTAGGAAAATATTATCATTCAACAGGCTATCTAATTACAATGAAAGAATGGAAATTTCAACGTCCCCTATTGATGATGGCTGGGAGATTTTGCTCCTTGCCACAGCACGGCACTGACTTCAAATTCTAGTTCATTGCTATTTCACATTGAGGTTTCTGCCACATGAGAATCTTCTCACTGAGAAAGCTTGATCTTCCACTGGCAGAGCACTTGAACTTCCTAACAGAAATATACCAAGCCCAAGTCTCGGACAAGTCTCTTGAATATTTAGTACTGATCTTAAATCTTCTCAAACATATCTAAGTGTCAATATCTTAGAACTGACTTTCAATTTGATCGTTAACAGATCTTGTCATTTTTTTTAAAATGTCCCCATTAATTGTATACCTTTCCTGTCCCTCTCATCTTTTTGTTTCCTAGAAGGCAAAGTGAGAAATTCTCTGCATATTTTATTAAAGAAATCAAGTCCCACTTAGAGAAAGTAGTACCCTACAAGCATCACATTTATGATACTTTCTAACAGAGAGTGAAATTATATCATTTAGTGAGTGATCTGGGGGCCTGTTAAATTAATTGATTCAAATTCAGGTATGGATTATAATGATATGTATTTTAGATGTGTTTCCTAATCTTTTCTACATATCGTCTCTCCAAAGAGAAAAATAAATAATGTAAGTTCTTCTTAAGAAAAGAAATGAAATGCTAAGAAATAAGATTTGTCTGGGAAATTTGAACTTTGGGGGCCACTAACCATTGCCATACATAAATGCTATCTTTGCACACCCATCCTCCCACCCCAGATCCAATTTTCATCCTGTTGGGGGCAATTCTCACCAGGGAGTGAGAATGCCCATGTACTTCATTCTGAGAGTGTACTTCAGAATGTCCATTTGTTTCCAAGTTTAGAATATCTGCCTTTTATTAGAGAAGCTAATTATACAGAAACATCACGTATGTGTTTGTCAAATTGGCTTCTTTCAGTTTTCAGACACCAGGGATAGACATCCAGGGATACTGTATGAATTCTAAGGCAATCTAGAGCAGCAGCATTCACTGAGCAAGTCATGGACGTATGGGGCAACTTACAGTTAAATTAGCTAAAATAAAAAATTCAGTTTTACTTGTCACATTCTGGGTGCTTACTTGCCTGTTATGTCTTGTGTCTTTTATAACGGCAAGCACAGATGATAGAATACTTTCTTCATTGCAGAAAGTTGTATCGGTAACTCTCCTCTAGAGTTTCCTTCTCAAAGTGTGTTGCATGTACCGGGCATTGCTGTCTGGTTTATTAGAAATGCAGATTCCCAAGAATCCCAGACCTACTGAATCACAATTTGCCCTTTTCACAAGATACCCAGGGTTTCATATGAGGACACACCAGTGTCTCCAAGAGGTCAGGTTTTTTGGTCTGCTTTTAAATTTTAAACTTCCTTGCAAATACATCATATTAAAATGTGCTTAATTTTTGAGATGTACACTATTTTTTTAAAAATTCAACACCCAAACAACCATTAAGTCATTATAAATTTATTTTATAGATAAAGATAATTATGACATGTTTATAATTTTCCAAGTTGTCTTGTTTAATTAAAGTTAATCATTCGTGATAGTTGTTTGAATTCACATATCTTATAAATTCAGAAACCTTTATTTTATTGAGAACTTCTTTTTTTTTAAGATTTTATTTATTTATTTGACAGAGAAAGACACAGCGAGAGGGGAAACACAAGCAGGGGGAGTGGGAGAGGGAGAAGCAGGCTCCCCGCCAAGCAAGGAGCCTGATGCAGAGCTTGATCCCAGGACCCTGAGATCATGACCAGAGGCCAATGCAGATTGCTTAATGACTGAGCCACCCAGGCACCCCTATTGGGACTTTCTGGAAAAAAAAAAAAAAAAAGAATGCAACAAAAGAAAATCACAGGCAAAGTGCTGTTCATCATGATGTGTCTCTTTTTCGAATCATGAAAATACTTTGGTCAACATAAGAAGACAAAACCTTAATAAAGGCAGCTCTCCAGGAGTGGAACTAGATATCCACGCATTGTAACTGCAAATTGTGATGGGGTTAATCCAATTTTAAAAATAAAGATAAAAATTAATCTAACCATTACTGTATATGCCAACCCAAAGATATTTAATATTATTATAAAATTAAAAAAATAGTTTAGTTCTCAAGGTTTCAGAACCACTCACTGTGGCCTCCTATGAAACTGAGAAAAATCTCACTTCATACATACTGTGTATTTCATCACCTTTAACATTAATAGTAAATTGTTTTATGACAGTGAAATGTATTAACATGTCAAATGTAAGAATTATCACTGTGAGTCTTAGGTAGATCATTTGAATATAATTATGTTCTACATATTTGTTCTTGAAGATGAGTATTCATTTCTTTACAAAATGCCAAGATTCTAAGATAAACAGTTCTTGTAAAGATGTATAGGGCTTGGTTCAGGCTCTGAAGATAATTAGAAAGTTTCACAAATGGGCTGGTCCTGAATTCCAACTCTTGAGATAAACCAGGGATCCAAATAAAATAAGCTAATCTGGCTCAAGTCTTATAAAATCATGCCAAAATTCCATCTTTAACTGGTTAAAAATACAATATACTTTGTGGTGGCCAAATAAAAAATAATCACATTATTTTGTGATGAAGACTATGGTCCATGTCTTTCTTTGAAGTGAGATTAAATTTATTTTTCTTTTGGCTCAGCTTCCTCAGTTCCAAGATCGCAATTTGTATACCTGAATTATTAAAGAATCACTTAAAGTGAAATAAAAAATTTTAAACTTTTAAGCTTGTAGACCTTCAAGGAGACCTTTCCTCTCACTCACTTAACTCTCACAGAGATCTTTTCCCTCTTGCTATATTTGATACTACTTTCTAAAGCTGAAAGACAGGATATTAAGAAGCATATGTATATATGATAAAACTAAATCACCCCCTCCCCACACTGGTTCCCAGTTGGCAAGCTGCATTAACTAAAATTTCACCATTAGAAACCTATGACTTTATCCTAAATCATATAGTTTCTAAACATCAGTTTTTGTGTTGCAAAGTCCTGGGGTAGTTTTCATTTACATTCTACCCTATGAATTCGTTTATCAGATGGCTTACCTCCAGCTGTGACAGGTTACTTGAGTTTTAAGGACTGTGACTGGGAATATATGGGACAGAAGGATCATACTAGAGCCTAGAGCACTACCTAAGGATGACAGGCTTGGCCAGGGTCCTAAGGGGACAACCTGAGCTGCCTGGTACTCTGGGATGACTTGGATGAAGAGCAATGTATTAGAAAGAGAAGGTGAAGAAACAGGTTCAAATTTTATTTATGTCCCATTTTACCCAGAACTATATATGAAGAGACTATTAGCTGAACTAGAGCTTCCTAATTCAGTCAGGAACCCTGCATCTAAAGTCTGTTGCTTGGGGAGCCTAGGTAGCTCAGTCAGTTACGCATACAAACCTTAGTTTCATCTCAGGTCATGATCTCAGGGTTGTAAGATTGCGCCTGTTGGGATCCCACCTCAGCACAGAATCTGCTTGATATTCTCTGCCTCTCCCTCTCTCTCTGTCCCTCTCCCAACTCATGCGCGTATGCATGCTCTCTCTTTCTTATATAAATAAAGGAAAAAAAGAAAGAAAAATCTTTAATAAAGAATAAATGAAGTCTGAGGCTTGGTGAATTTTAAAGACTAAGCTTATTAATTAAGCAGATGGAGTTTCAATTCAAAGATTATGCCAAGTAAAGTATACAAAGCAGCAAAGGCTTTTCAAATACCAATAGAGATGATTCAAATAAACACTCTTTTTAAAAAAAAAAATTGGATATTTGTGAGAAAATATTTTTTGTCTGAACAATGTGCTGGTAATTCTCTCAAATATCCACTTCACTGTCACACAGCTCATGGTCCAAGACAGTAGCTGTATTATAATTCACATACTTCTGGACTATAATAGAATAGTCAATGCTGTCTTACCAGTGAAAGTATCATAGTAAAACACTTTAATAAAAAATAATAAATAAAAGAGAAGAATACATTTTAGTAATTGAAAATTATAAATATATACTGTTGTAATTTTCCAGCTTGTTTTGTACAATTAAACAAATTAGCCATTTGCCGTAATTATTTATGCTGTTAGGGAAAATAGTTTTTCTAAAATTGTATGAAATAAAATGCATAAATAAATGCATAGAGAATAACATAATCAAATAAATGTATGGAGAGCAGAATTGACAGTAATATAAATTCTAAGAGAACATAAAATTGCCTATAAAATTATCAAAAAACTACATTTCCAGGAATCACAAAAATTCACCTGGATAAAAATGAACTATATTACAAAAACTAATCATTATACTTAAGATTATATAAAAAGATTCCTACCTGTAAAAACTTGCATTTAAAAAATCTAACACTCTTTGTATATCTTTATGATACTATGCATCAATGCGATGAGAACCACCTGTAGCAAAAAGTTAAAAACAACAGTTTTGAAAACACGAAGATTTTTATATTTCCAGAGTAATATTATATTCTGTTTATAAATTAACAAAAAATTATAAACATTTATTTTATTCATTCTAGTTACTAAGGCTTCCTAGGAATTCTTAAAAAATACATGTGCTGCAGGAGATATATTAAATCATTTTTAATTAGCAGAAGTACTTCCATGCTTATATAAGCATTTTTAAATAGTTATATTTATAGACAACTAATACTTGGCTAGCTAACTTACACTTCTTGAATTCCAAAACTATATGCTAGGAAACATAACAACATTTTAATTTTACATCCCCTCACAATTCCACAAATATCTGACTTAGTTGCACTGCTTTAACATAAACTATAAATATTCAACAGTAAATTTTTAAAAACAAAAGTAGTCATTTATATTTTCCATTGAGTACTTATAAAAATATACTGTGCATTTTATACACACTTTGTATAAATATTTTAAAGGTAGTACTTTACACAGAGCTACATGTGATATACTCATGAACCATTAAGGGATTTTAAAGGATAATCTGATTGAACCATATTTCTGTTTTGCATATTAGCTTTAAAGTCTAATTCTGGCATAAGATCTGTTATTTTCTGTTATTCGTTATTTAGGTGACGTTTATTTCTTCCAAGGAAGGTAGACATTTAGACATTAAGTCTTCCAATTTTCTCTGTCTCTTTCTAACTCTGATAAAATGATAGAGAATTCTGAATTTAAAAGTACAAAATCCCCAATAATGCTGATAAACAGATGTCAAGTTTTCTTGATGTGGATAACCTTATGTGTCAGGCGTCAGAAGTTTTCAAACAGGAGGATTTAATACAGAGATTTTGCCACTCACATGTAGTGGGCTATTTAGGAGCAAAGGGAACCAACAAGGAGTTAGAGCAGAAAGTAGCTACCACCTTGGGGTTGGGGTGTAAAAGGAAGAGCAGCGAAAGTGGAAGCTGGAGGCAGACCCTTGGGCAACCCGTGCTCCCTGACTGCCGCTGAGCCCTCGAAGCCTGAAGAGGGAAGCAGAAGAGGCTAAATGTTAAAACCACCTACCACTTGCTGGCATGATGGTGGCAGGCACTGAAAACAGTAATGAAGAAATCCCTCCTCCCTTCTCCCATCTTCCAACCTCCCTCTAGTTCTTCCTTTTTGGCAAAAACAAATGGAAAGTTGCTGGTGAAGAAGTCTATGAAGTGTAACCTGTAGAGTTCCAGCTATAGCTTTAGAGCCCCTTATAGAAGATGAATTTGGAACTGAGATACAAAGGATCAAAAACCCACAACTATGAAAGCAATGATCAGCAATGTTTAGCTATTACATTCTTTGGATATCCTATCAAAGTACACTTACTTCTAAATACAAATAATGTTTACATCAAATTAACCAATACTGATAAAGTCTTTTTTCTGCTACAAAGCTACAACTTTTACACTCTTTGATACTTAAGTTCTTCCTGTATTCATAGACTTACAATGTCTACATATTAGTCATATTTAACTCTACATTTCGTTAAAAGTTAATGAAATGGCAAGTTCAGAATATGGTGGTATGGAGAAGAAAGAACCTTAGATTTTACATCAGAAAAGCTGTTTTTTTTTTTTTAAAGATTTTATTTATTTATTTGTCAGAGAGAGAGAGGGAGAGAGAGCAAGCACAGGCAGACAGAATGGCAGGCAGAGGCAGAGGGAGAAGCAGGCTCCCCAATGAGTAAGGAGCCCGATGCGGGACTCGATCCCAGGACGCTGGGATCATGACCTGAGCCGAAGGCAGCTGCTTAACCAACTGAGCCACCCAGGCGTCCCAGAAAAGCTGGTTTTTAATCCAATTTCAATCATTAATTAATTTTGGACAAATTTAAATTGCCCGAATCTCATATCCCTCATTGTGGGGTTTATTTAATGATATTGAATGTTATTTCAAGATTCATGGATTAAAAAGTATTTGATTCAATGAATTATAGAAGAGCAATGCAATAAATTTTGTTGTTTTCAGAACTGTGTGGTGATATGCTATAGAAGTGACTTCACATAAATTAATGGGGTTATAAAACTATGAAGAAATTATTTGATCCACTTATTTGCTTTCAAATACATAGATGTCTTGGCATATAAAATGAAAAGAAAATATTCTCTTTTGTTAAAGCACTTTGTTGAAAGAAGTATAATAGAAATGGGTCTTTGTTTTGCATAAAATTGTTGCATCATTGTTAAAGTTGGAGAAAATACAATCAGATATGCCCAGAATCAGAAAGACATTGTTAGTTATTGTCTAAATTTTGCTTTTCTTCATAAATGTTATGATACTGTGAGGAGTACAAAGTAGTTACTTTAAAAGTCAATAAATAGAAATCCCTAAATAATCAATCTAGCATACATAAAGGAGCTGATATGTGGAATAACTTAGCATTTAGAAATCTTGCCATTTTGCTGAAATGTCAAAATAAGAATCAAAGTGACATTAGCAAAAATATTGGTTTCTAAAGCACAATAAAATTCAGTAGAAATTAAAAAAAAATGGAAAGGACCGACCAGGCAAAAATATAAAAGAAAAACCTGGAGTCTTGATGCTGAACCCAAGCTATTATGATTCTGGAATTTATTAAAAGGAATAATTCATGGGACATTTGGAAGTAATCTTTCTGCTATATTATGCATTCATGAGCTCTTTATTAGGATATTGTGGCTACTTTTTGGTCACTGCACTTTTTAAAAGACATGGACAAACTGGAACAGATCAGTGAAGAATGAGGAAAATGAATAAAGGGATAGAAAATAATAACCTGAGAAAAGGTTTAAAGAATTGTGTCGCTTATAATAGAGAAGAAAATCCCACAGGGCAGTCTGATTATTGTAATTAGATACATGAAGTATTTTCACAAGATTATAACTAATTATTTTTTCTTCATGTGAATGTTAGCTAGAACAAAAGAAAGGTATGTAATCAAAGAGCATTTTATTGTATACATATATCCCCCAAATTAAATTTATATTTGTTTGTTTTTCCATTCCTTTGATCTAGTGAGAGAAATACAAGAAAGTTCCCTCAGTAATCTTTAAGAAGACAAATTTCCTTTGAGATCTGAAAATAGATCCCTCTTTCTTTCTAAGCAAACAGAGTGGCCTCCTTTATCTAGGAAATGGGCTACCTAGGCATTTTGTGTTTTAGGTGGTGTTGGCCCAGGACATTTAGTCTAACAATTCTTAAGAAAGCAGGTAGATAAACTGAGAAGAAAAGATATCTGGGGTCCTTTGAGTTTTGAGAAGTTTAAAGGCAAGGCTCTGGGGATGTTCAAAACTGCAGAAAAATTTCCTGAAAAATTTTTGAAACAGCACTCCCACAGTCTGGGTAATGGCTGAGTATGGCTGAGAAAGATAAGCACAAGTGCCTTGACTATATCAATCAAAACCGTGTAGATCCTTGTTCCATAAAATTCTCAGAGAGTAGAGTAGACTGCTTTGGACATTTATGGACTTCATCACCTGGCTGATTGTGGAGGACCAGTTGTCAACGGAGACACCATGTGGCAGGGAGAAGCAACAGCAGTAAGAGAATAATGAGAAACTCAACTTTCCCACTAAAGTGGGAGGCATTGAAGCTCAATGAAGAGAACTGGATTTTCCTTCTAATATGGGTATTTCAGACTGTAATAGAAATATGGTTTTGTTTACAGCCCGTCCTGGAGAAGGAGCTATGTAGAAAAGCAGCTGTGTTAAGAGAATATTTTTAAAGAAAAAAGAAATAAATAAAAGATAGAAAGATAAGTTGAAAACATTAAATTATTTCAAATATTGTTTCCTCAAGAAAATCTTTTTTAATCTGCCTGGATGAGATTTCCCATTACCAGCTCTCGTGGCACCATGAACCTCTACTCACAAGTCATTAAAATTGAAATCCTGTATTTATTACTGTATTATAGACAAAAGTCGATCTCCCTCTTTAGAATGTATATATTCTACAAGAGCATATCTCACCTTAGGATCTTCAGAACAGGCTCCCTTTAGGCTCACAGGATCCCCACTGTATTGTCAACCTCTGTCACAATGGTGCATAACACATTCTATACATAACTTGACAGATAACATACATTCAGTAAACAGGGACTGAATATCATTCTTTAAAAGTCTAGAAATTAAAATTGAATACATTATTAAAAGAAAAATTCTCCTCACAGTAGAAATCCCAGACCCAGAAAATTTCACTGGCATACCCTTCCAAACATTTATAGAAGTAATGAAAATAATAATTAATACCAGTCAGACATAAATTCTTCCAGGAAGTGGGAAAAAAAAAAAGACAGAAGAAGAGGGGAGGAATAATTCCTTATACAAATAGCATCCAATGTTTGATTCAAAACCCTGGCAAAGAAATTACAAGAAAGGAGCATTACAGATCAATTGTAAACGTGAGTGCAAAAATCTTTAACAAGGGGCACCTGGGTGGCTCAATGGGCTGAGCCTCTGCCTTCCGCTCTGGTCATGATTTCTGGGTCCTAGGGTTGAGCCCCGCATCGGGTTCTCTGCTCAGCCGGGACCCTGCTCACCAGTCCCCCTGCTCTGCCTGCCTCTCTGCCCACCTGTGATCTCTCTCTGTCAAATAAATAAATAAAATCTTAAAAAAAATCTTTAACAAAATATTAGCAATTAGAATTTAGTACAGTTGACCGTTGAACAACACAGGTTTGAGCAACACAGATTCACTTATATGCAGATTTTTTTTTCAATTACTACAGTATAGTTTACTTTATTGTAAGAGTAGAATATATAATACATATACAAGATATGTGTCAATCAACTATTTATGTTATCTATAAAGCTCCCCATCAACAGTAGGCAATTAGGAGTTAAGTTTTGAGGGAGTCAAAAGTTATATGTAGATTTCTGACTGCCAAGGCAGGAGATAGGGGGTCGGGGGGGTCGGGTCGGGTGGTGGTGGTTCTGCTTTGCAAACCACTACATTATTCATGGGTCAACTGCATATATATATATATATATATATATATATATATATATATATATCCCCCAATACCAAGTGGGTTTTGTCTATTTATAAATTTAGTTTAACATTTGATCAATCTTCTTAATTTACCACACTAAAAAAAAATAAATAGGGAAAGGGAGAAAAATCACATAATTATTTTGATGGAGTTATAAAAATCATTTGACAGAATTTAACACTCCTAATAGAAATTCTGAGAATACTAGGAATAGTAGGGAAATCTGTAAGTAATTTATAAGTAATAATCTGTAAGTAATCTATAAGAATAAGTGCAAACATCTGGGGTGCCTGGGTGGCTCAGTGGGTTAAAGCCTCTGCTTTTGGCTCAGGTCATGATCCCAGGGTCCTGGGATCGAGCCCCGCATCTGGCTCTCTGCTCAGCGGGGAGCCTGCTTCCCCCCTCTCTCTCTGCCTGCCTCTCTGTCTACTTGTGAGCTCTCTCTGTCAAATAAATAAATAAAATCTTAAAAAAAAAAGAATAAGTGCAAACATCTTATATAGTGCTGAAATATTGAAAAGATTTCCCTTCAAATTAGGAGTGAGACAAGGATGTTCACTATCACTATTTCACTCACTGTTGCACTGGAAGTTTAGTCAGTAAATAGGGGCAAGAAAAAAGGGATATAATAACCTGAAAAGACGAAATGAAATGATCACTATCCATAGACCTAATAATTGTGTACCTAGGAAATATAAAAAGCTTACATTTAGAATTAATGACTGAATTGAGCAAGGGTATCGGATATGTGTCCAATCTATAAAAATTGTGTGGATTCTAGCTACAAGACTATAAGAAAATGAAACAGAAAAAAAATGTGTCATTATAATAGCACCCACAAGCATCCAATGTCTAGGAATAAATGTATCAAAAGATATTCAAAGCCTCTACACGAGAAACTAAAATTCTTGGGATGAAGAAGGAGGAGGGGTAGTTTGTTTATTGGAATTCACAGTATTGTAAAGATATCAATTTTCCCCCAAGTATGTATAGATTCTATGCGATCACAACCAAAATCCCAGCAGTTTCTTTTAAATCAAAAGTGATAAGCTTATTTTAAAATGTATATGAAAAGAACTAACAATATCAATATCAAAGGAAAAAAAAGATGCTGGGCGCTACCAAGACCTATTTTAAAACTACTGTAATTATTAAAACATGACATTTGTGCAAGGACGGAAAAGTTGAATAAAGGAATTGAATAGAAAGCGTGGGAACAGTCCCTATATACTGTCCTCTTATGGTGGTGGGTACTCTGATGTGCAGCTGATATTTTCTTTAATAAATGAAGGACTTCTTATTTCAGTAGCTGGTAAGGTTGCTGAAAGATTGTTCAGCCCTTTATGGGGATTGTCTTGGCTAAAGGAAACTGTCTCATTGGAGGTTGCATTTATGTCAAGGGTTAGCCAGCTTCCAGTGACTGACCAGCACAGAGACACAAAGGTCCAACACTCTTTTCCTATATCAAGACAACTCTGAGGAGACCATTCTAGCTCCAGGACTTTCCGTGGAATCCAAAGGCTCTTGTTGGGGCAGCATTATGGAACAACTTCTCTCTTTGTCCAGTCTTCTCTCCTTTCTATCTCATTTACATTTCTGGGTTCCCAAGAGCACTCCTTAATACATGTCTGGCAAGCTAATCTTTATATCAGAGACTGTTTAACAGAGGAGCCAAATTGCAGCACTTAGTGCCAGGAATGTTCAAAAAAGCAGATGCTGATATGCAATTTCAGAGCTGGATCATCTGTCGCCTGACTGGAGGGTAACTGGACTGCCACAGAGTCAACCAGGTAGGAGCCCAAATTGTAGCTGCTGAGCCAGATGTGGTTGTCTCTCTAGAGCGGAATAAGAGGAGCATGGTATATCGCCATTGACTTAATGAATGTGTTCTTTTCCATTCTTATCAGAAAAGAGGATTATAAACAGTATTTACTTGGAATAGAGGAGACATTTATAGACATTTGGAGTTTTGTACCAGGGGTATGTTAACTCTCTTACACTGTACCATGATATAGTCCAAGGGGATCTGTACCTATGAACATCCCACAGAACATCATTGGTCTACTTTATCGATGCCATTATGCTGATTGGACAGAATGGATCGAAGGCCTCAAGAAGACCCATGTGGGAAAAATGAAGAAAGACAAAACCATAGAGGGAGACAAACCATAAGAGACTTTTAATCACAGGAAACAAACTGAAAGTTGCTGGAGGGGAGGGGGATTGGGGGATGGGGGGATGGAGTGGCTGGGTGATAGACACTGGGGAGGGTATGTGTTGTGGTGAGTAGTGTGTATTGTGTAAGACTGATGAATCACAGACCTATATCCCTGAAACAAATAATACATTATATGTTAATAATAAAAATTATACATATATATATATGTGTATGTATATATGTATATATATATCCATGTGTATGTGTGTATATTTGTGTGTGTGTGTGTGTGTGTGTGTGTGTGTGTATACACACACACACATATCCATATGTTCCAAAGGGTGGGAAATAAAACCTGCAAAGATTCAGGGACCCATTGCATCAGTAAAAATTTCAGGGGTCCAGTGATCTTTTACTCTCCAAAGTAAAGGGTAGATTACTGTGTTTTGTATCACTAAATAAAAAGGACTGTGGTATGCAGGCTCATTTGTGTTATGGAGGCATCATGTGGCATATCTAGGAATTTTCTCTGATTTCTGTATCAAGTAACACAAGAGTTGGTCACCTTTGAGTAGGGCACTGAGCAGAAAAGGGCTTCAGAGTCTGGTCTCTAGATAAGCTCTAGAGTATTAAAACTGACAGACCCTACAGTATTTAATGTATCAGTAGTAAAAGATGCCATGAGAAATTTTTGGAAAGTCTCAATGAAAAAATTATAACAGACCCTTAGGGTTTCTAGCAAGACCATGTTCTTTTCAGTGGATAATTACATTCTTTTTGAAAAGAAGCCTCCCGGTTGAAATCACTGAATTAAAGTTAAAAAGATTAATGAAACAGCATAGAGAGTCCAGAAGCCGTTTCATAGATCCAAATTAGCATGGAAGAGATGGACTAAACTTTGAATAATCAACTAAATGTTCAGGTAAAAAATAAAATTAAGTAAGACTACTTTTTTCACACTAGCACCAAAGTTAACTCCATATGGATTAAGACCTAACTGTTAAGATAATAACCTTTGGGCCTCCAAACTTCTTGAGGATTTCATTGACTTTACAGATTAATTTGGAAAGTGTCATCATCTTTATAGTATTGAATAATTCCCATTTAGGAGTATGGTCTGATACTTCATTTATGTTGGTCTTTCTTTACACTCTTCAGTAGGGTTTTAAAGTTTTCTTGATGTACATGTTACTTATTTGTTTTTTGGGGTTTTATTCCTAAGTTTTTTGTTTTTCTTATTACTCTTATAAATTAAATCTTTTTAAAATTACATTTTTCTCATTTCTTTTTAAAGATTTTACTTATTTATTTGACAGAGAGAGAGAAAGAGATCACAAGTAAGCAGAGAGGCAGGCAGAGAGAGGGGGAGAAGCAGGGTCCCCGCTGAGCAGAGAACCCAATGCGGGGTTCGATCCCAGGATGCTGAGATCATGACCTGAGCTGAAGGCAGAGGCTTAACCCACTGAGCCACCCAGGCACCCCTACATTTTTCTCATTTCGTATGTACTGAAAATGTTCTGTCTTTTAGAATATTTTTGTATGTTGTATTTACAATATGTATTATTTGTCACTACAGGTTTAAAAAAAACCTTGTTGGTATCTTGAGGTTCTCTTCCCAAATGTCACCATTCCTCTTTCCCCAGGTTCTACATAAACAAAGAAACTAAAGAGATGGGAAATGGAGGCCAAAATGAAAATGCTAAGCTAAAAATCTCTAAGCTAGAGAATGTAACTTGATGGGAGAGCCAAACAGGCTTACTGACTCAATCCTACAATTTGGCCAATGTAACCCACCTAGTTACAAGCTCTGATAAACTGTCTGCAATTGATTCTGAACAATAATGGCTTACTCCTATTCTTCCCCTGTTTATATCACATGTGAGTTTCTGTTGTTTGCTGTTTCTGTTGTTTGTGGACTCTAACCCATGCCAGAAGTAAATTTTGGAAAATATAATCCAGGCTACTCCTCTGAAATATAGAGGGACCTGAAGAAAGAGTAGCAATGATTTGAGTTGACATTAGACAGGGGACCTAGGGGCTATTCCATCCTGCCACATGCTTTTTTCAAACACAGCCACTCAAAGGAATTTTCTATAACTACTTTCATGCTGCAATGGCAGAGTTGAGTATTTGCAACAGAGAGTCTTGTTGACAAAGCCTCAAATGTTAATTATCTGGCCCTGTGGAGGAAAAAATTGGTCAACCTTTGCAATAGAAAATCCGGTATGCTTTTCAGTATATTCTGTGCGTATCGGTCTTTGTGTTTTCTATGTCTTCTTGAGTCAATTTTCATTACATATCTCCTTGAATACCAGCTATGGCATCTACATTTATCCTGTATCTTTTAAATTTCTCATAGTAATATGTAATATGTTTCTAATATCTTTCGTTTTGGGACAAAATAAGACTTTGCCAGAAGTTATTTCACTTAGTTGATATAATCTGTTATTTATTTTAATGAATTTTTGCTTTTGTTTTTATATTTTCTTTTATATTTAAAGGAAATAAGCTTGTTCTTTTTATATAACTTCTTGGATTGAATGTCTAACTCATTTTTTTCAAGTGTTCTTGTGTTCTAATAAATACACTTACAAATTTTTGTCTTGGTACTGCTTTGGTCTAAATCCATTACTTCTGAAATACAGAGATTCATGATTAATTTTGAAAGATTATATTTTTAGTTTTGATTTTCTCTTTTACTCAAGTTGTGTATTGAAATGTGTCTTTAATTTTGGAAATTAAGGGCTTTATGTATGTGTGTATGTTTCTAGTCATTTATAGTTAATTTCTAGTTTATGGCATTGTAGCTTGAAAATGAAGGCTGTGTAGATTTTTTTCCCCTGAAATTAGTTGAGTTATTTACTATGGCGTTATAAAGAGTCATTATCTACTATTGCAGATGCAAAGAATTTGGGTTTGGGTAAGATTAGATGTAAATTTAAAAAATGTAACGTTTTTCTTTTATTAGTTATAAAATTCTCTCTGTATTAAATCAGTCCTGTTAATTGTGCCATTCAAATTTTATCTTCACATCATGTGGTCCTAAACCAGACAGAGATGGGAAAGGGGAAGGGAAGGGAAGGGAAAATTGACAGCAGGAAGACAAAATTTAGGGTGGTTTCAGTTACTCTATGTTTCAGTCATCACAGACCAATTCAGGTGCAAATAGGATCATGTATCTTATAAATAAAAGAAACAGAAGAAACAAAAAAAACTGAACAAACTAACTCTATATCTTTCAGGTTTTTTTGTCCATATGATCTGACAATTTTTGAAAGAGATATGTCAAGAATCTTCCACCATGATTGTAGAATTGTGTACTTCTCCTTTTATTAGAAAATTTATTATTATTACTATTATAAAGTGTTTATTTGGGGTCTTAGAATTGCAATTTGAGATCAGAGATTCAGGAAACAACCCAAATTGTGTTCTAGTAGGAAATAAAATTTAGGGGTTTTTAAAGACAAAAGGGAATGCCACATATGTTGTTTACAAATAATTGTGATTGATGTTTGTGGCAGAAATCTATTCTTGGCTAAACAGAATTGGTTGCTAAGGCTGTCACTGAGTAAAAGTCCATTACCGCAGCAAGTTGCAAGTGTTCCTGCGGAGCCCCGGGAATATTTGTGGTTTGGCCTTGTTCAGAAGGTTATGGTCCACCTTAAAGACTTAACCAAAAAACTACTAGAACTGATAAATGAATTCAGAAAGGGATCAGGATATAAAATCAATATACAGAAATCCATTGCATTTCTATACACTAATAATGAACCAGCAGAAAGAAAAAATAAGAAAACAGTCCCATTTATAAGTGCATCAAAGATAATAAAATACCTAGGAATAAACAAAGAAGTGAAAGACCTGTACTATGAAAACTGTAAGACACTGATGAAAGGAATTCAAAACAATGCAAAAAAATGAAAAAAAGGCATTTCCATGTTTATGGGTTGGAAGAACATATAGTGTTGAAATGTGTATACTACCCGAAGCAATCTACAGATTTAATGAAATCTCTATTAAAATGCAAGCAGTATTTTTCACAGAACTAGAACAAAGAATCCAATGACCTCAAATTGCCAAAGCAATCTTGACAAAGAAAAACAAACCTGGAGGCATCACAATTCCAGGCTTCCAGCTCTATTACAAAGCTGTAGTGACCAAAACAGTATGGTATTGGCACAAAAACAGACACAGAGTTCAGTGGAACAGAGCAGAAACCCGACAAATAAACCTGCAATTATATGGTCAATTAGTCTTCTCTCTCTCTTTTTTTGATTAGCAGAAATTTTTGTTATAAATGTCTTAACTATAGAATGTGGTGAAGGAAAGTTTATGATCTCATTCTCTAGCTAAGTTGTGTCTCGTGTTCTAATGAGGTCATCAGAAGTGTTCCTCATTTCTGATATTCTTATCTTTTTTTACTTTGTTTCAATTTTTTTCTTTTTTATTATAGTGTAGTTAATACACAATGTTACATTGGTTTTCAGGAAACAACATAATAATTTGAGAAGTCGGCTTCTTATGCTATGCTCGCCACACGAGTGGCTACCATCTGTCACCATACAATGCTATTGCAATACCACTGACTGTATTGACTACATTGTACCTTTCACTCCTGTGACTTATTCCCTGACTGGAAGCCTGTACCACCTGCTCTCCTTCACCCATTTTGCCCATCCCCTCAGAGAGAATTTTCATCTGTCTGCCTGTATTACACCTCTATTCTTTGCACGTTGCTGCTTTTCCCATTAGAGCCCTTACCATATCCATCATAGCTATTTTAAATTCCCTGTTGGATAATTCCAACACCTGTATCCTATCTGAGTCTGGTTTCTGATGCTTACTTCGTCTCTTTTGATTGTTTTGTTCTTGTTTTATATTGTGCTTTGTGGTTTTTTCATGAAAGCTGTACACGTTTTATTGGGTAATAGCAACTGAGGTAAATGGTCTTTAGTGTGAAGTTTAATGTTAATCTGGTTAACAGTTGGACTTTACTTACTGTTGACTTAGTTATAGATGCCAAAAACTTCCAAAATCTTTCCTGTGTTCCTATTGTTGTCTCCTTTTCTGACCTAAAAAAAAAAAAGAAAGAAAGGATGAATCCCCAAGTTTTGTAGCAACATGGATGGGACTGGAAGAGATTATGCTGAGTGAAATAAGTCAAGCAGAGAGAGTCAATTATCATATGGTTTCACTTATTTGTGGAGCATAACAAATAGCATGGAGGACAAGGGGAGATGGAGAGGAGAAGGGAGTTGAGGGCAATTGGAAGGGGAGGTGAACCATGAGAGACTATGGACTCTGAAAAACGATCTGAGAATTTTGAAGGGGTGGGGGGTGGGAGGTTGGGGGCACCAGGTGGTGGGTATTGTAGAGGGCACGGATTGCATGGAGCACTGGGTGTGGTGCAAAAATAATGAATACTGTTATGCTGAAAAAAAAATAAAAAAAAAACACTTAGTTAAGAAAAAAAAAAAAAAGTACTTTTCAGGGAAAGTCTGTTTCTCTCAGCTTTAACACACCATTATTATCCAGGAGACCTTAAAGCGTGACAGGAATGGATGAGGGAGGGCATTTTATAATCTCCCAATTAAATCTCAGTCTTTCACTGGGGCCTGTGTATCTGGCGCATGACCTTCACAGGTGTTTCTTCTTGTACAGCTTCCCCCATAGGTGGACAAGGAAGGCTGCAGGGAGCAGAACAGCTTTTCCCACTGCTCTAGAATAAGGCTCTGATCAAGCCTTTGTCCCTGGAGAGTAGATCTTTGTTACAGAGAAGGCTCTGGGTGTCCATCACTAGCGTTACTCCTCCTTCCCCACTCTCTCCAGTCTTCACTGTGACAACCTGTGGGGACTCTTCAAGGTAAAATCCATGAAATGTGGAACTCTCTGGGATATCTGCCCCCAGGAGTATCTCACTCTCATGTTAGTCCACACTCAGCCTCCAGTAATTTCTCAAAATTACCATTAAAGCTTTCTACCAGCATATGTCTCCAGGAGTTTCTGTCCCACGGGAGCAGATTTCCTGTGAGAATCTGGATTTTCCTGTCTCTCCAAACTGCAGGGTGGAGGTTAGCAGTACAAACTTAGTTCTCTGAAAGGCCTAAGAAAAACCATTGATTTCCAGTGTATCCAGTTTCCTCTTGTAAGGATAGGATTGGCAACTTCCAAGTTCTTTACATCTGAAATTGGAAACCCTTAATCTAGTCTTTATCATTATAAATATGCTTGTTTGGGGCCTCATTTAATGCTTTTAGCTTTATATCTTACTCTAACTGATTTTTAAAAGTATCATTTGTTTAGGACATTCTTAGTCATGTCATTAATGTTAGCCTTTCTATGTAATTTTATTTTGTGCCTCATAAAAAGCACATAGTTGGATTCATTCCTTAATCTAATCTGACATTTATCTATTAATAAGGTAATTCAACCCATTACTCTTGTACTGTCATTGCTTTGTGCTGTGAGGATTCTGACATTTGATTTTCCAAATTGATGATTTGCTTTTAGCAGTCTATTTTTAAATTTTCTTTATTAACCTTTTTTATACAAAAAATCATGTTATTATTTTTAACATTGTAAAGCCTCTTTTTTCTTCTCTTCTAATTTCTTTGAAATGTTTTCTTATATTATCTTAAGGATTCATTTTTATTTCCTTATGCTTTTCTGGGGGATGTCTTAGCCAGGTGCTAAGAATTTAAAAATGAATTCAGTCACAAGTTGGCTAAGAATCCAGGGACTGGCAAGCTGTCCTACCCAGGTTGAGAGCTCTGTTTGGAAGACTCTGGGTTGCTAAGCTCTTATGGAGTGAGAAGTAAGATGCATTTTTCTCCTGGCTTCCCATTTCCCTGGCACAGTCCTTTCTTTTAGTGGGATACAATAGGCAAGTGCATTACACTTTTCCCTGTGCAGTGATCACCATGCAGAGAAGAACAGTTCCTCTGTGAAAGCCAGGGCATGGGATGGTGTCACTCCAATTTCCTCATGCAGGTTCTCCTTTCAGACTACATGGTCTTGCATGACAGAAATTGCTCCTTACAGAGTCTCCTTATAAAAGAAAACTGTTTTGAGATTGATTCCCATGTTGGGGCACCTGGGTGGCTCAGTCGGTTATGCCTCTGCCTTCAATGCAAGTCATGATCCTTGGATCCTGGGTAGAGTTCTGTGTGGGGGTCCCTGCTCAGTGGGGAGCCTGCTCTCCCTATGCCCTCCCCACTCCACCTGTACCTGCTCTCTCTCTCTCTCATGCTCCCCCCTCAAATAAATAAAGTCTTTAAAAAAAATACTGATCCCCATGTGAGGTGGATGGGGAGAGGGTGTAACTGGGTGATGGACATTAAAGAGGGCACTTGATATAATGAGCACTGGGTGTTGTATGCAACTGATGAATCACTAAATTCTATCCCTGGAACTAATAATACACTATATGTTAACTAAATTGAATTTAAGTTAAAAAAAAAAGAGAGAGAGAGAGAGAGATTGATCCCTATGCTTCTCCTTAAGGTAGATCCCTTGGCCCAATCCCCCAACACAATTTCTCAATACACACACACACTCACACACTATTACCAAAGAGGTAATTTTTAAAAGAAATTATTTATTAGTACCCTAAGAAGCCCTATTTATATGATCTCATTAGTCATTATTAACTCGTTCCATCTTCTTGAATAATAATATTAGATAAAGTACCTTTCATATTGGAGTCTGTTTAAATACAACAATGTATAGCTGAGAAAGACTGAAGAGGTTTTTTTTTTTTTTTTAAAGATTTTATTTATTTATTTGAAACAGAGAGAGAGATCACAAGTATGCAGAGAGGCAGGCATAGAGAGAGAGAGGAGAAAGCAGGCTCCCCGCTGAGCAGAGAGCCCGATTCGGGCCTCGATCCCAGGACCCTGAGATCATGACCTGAGCCGAAGGCAGAGGCTTAACCCACTGAGCCACCCAGGCGCCCAAGACTGAAGAGTTTTTATATTTTGTTCTTTGTAAGGAAAAGAGAGCCTTACATGTGAACTAGCCAGAGTAAAGAAATATATCTGTATCTATGTAGTTAGAAAAATGCTTCAATTTTTATATGTATCTAGCCAAGTTAAAACCCTTACATCAGACATGCCCTACTTATCCTCAAAACTACCCTGATAAATAGTGAAAATGAAGAGACCTATTTCTTGAAATGTATTTATGTCTACTTGTCAATGTGGAGATAATAAAGTACATCACTTCAAAAACAATGGAAAAATATTAAATTAACCAAGCTTTATTCACATGTTAACATTCCAGTTTCTTTTGATCTTCTTAAATTTTGGCATACTTCTTCCTTCTCTGCTTTTCTCATCTTCTTCCAGATCAATTCCATTTGGAGCTACAAATTTGTTAAAAGCAACATCTAAGTGTTCATAATGAGATCAGTGAAACTGCACTAAATGCCATCTATTGTAAATTTTAAAATATATTCTTTCACTAACCTAATAAAATCTCTATTGCTTTTAGCTATTTCATCAGTAACACTGAACCTGATTTGGCATCTGTTTGAGATACCTTCTGTCTTGGTTTTCAAAAGGAAGGAATTAACTCAGTCAATTGTTCATAGTTTCCCTAGGAATTACACTAACTAAAATAGAATGGCAATATATGAAGAATTATTTTATGCATTCCTATATTTCTTCTGATAACACACTAAAACACAAACAAGAACAACAACAAAATCCCCAAAATTTTCTAAGAGGCACAGACACAGGTCTCAATTATCATATTTACCTCTTTTATATTTGTTTTCTTAAATATGTCTCATTTTGTTCTATATTAGACAAAATTTGATAAATATTTTATCCTTAGGAAAGTCAATTTTGTGATTCATCTGGGAATTTTCCATGATCCATGGACAGAGATTTATGTTAAATAACTAAGAATTCTGAACTTTTTTTTTATAGATTTCTTAAAAAATTAGGCAGATGAAATCTTGGCCTCAAATCTAATGGAAAAGATTTCCTAGGGATGCTCCAAATCCCAAGTCTCAGGATGAATGACTCTCTTCCTCTTCTTTACATATTCCCTGTCTGTCTGTTGCATGCAAATATGCAACCTTCTTTTTGTGCATCTGCCTTTTGTTTTGGCCTCAGTTTTTAGTGGCTCAGAGATTCCACAGGTTACTGGCAAAGCAGTCAAGGTGGACGTTCTTTGAATAACACTGATGTCTGTTAGACCGGCCGTTCTTGCCAATAAAATTTTTATTTTCAATTTTAAGATACGAAATTGTTTTGTAAATGGCATTGGGATAGAGCCAGTTATCAATGAAGAATACAGGTTGACTGATTGACACCGAAGTTTTGTACATAATTCACTAGTGGAGACATTTACATCCTTAAAAAATTCCATAAATAACCCCGTAAATCAGCTTTACAGCTATTTAACAAAAATTCCACGGGGCGCCTGGGTGGTTCAGTGGGTTAAAGCCTCTGCCTTCGGCTCGGGTCATGGTCCCAGGGTCCTGGGATCGAGCCCCACGTCGGGCTCTCTGCTTAGCAGGGAGCCTGCTTCCTCCTCTCTCTCTCTGCCTGCCTCTCTGCCTACTTGTGATCTGTCTGTAAAATGAATAAATAAAATCTTTAAAAAAAAAAATTCCAAAAAGGAATTAATAGGTCACAAAATTGAAACAACAATGATAGGCTATTTTGAAATCACAGTGTTACATCAAAAGTGGTTTTCTTTCAGTGCAAATTCACCACATCGTTTGCTTAAACTATTTTATTGAAACCCTTTAATATTTGGAAACAATTCAAAATCAACATATTCTTTTTTTGAATCATACTTCTTCAATGTAACTCTGCTCATATTTCATCTCCTGCTTAAGATTTTACCTCGTTAGGGATGCCTGGGTGGCTCGGTTGGTTGGGCAGCTGCCTTCGGCTCAGGTCATGATCCCGGCATCCTGGGATCGAGTCCCACATCGGGCTCCTTGCTTGGCGGGGAGCCTGCTTCTCCCTCTGCCTCTGTCTGCCTGTGCTCACTCTCGCTTCTCTCTCTATGACAGATAAATAAATAAAATTTAAAAAAAAAAAAAGATTTTACCTCGTTAGCATGGTGCTCAATGCTCTTCATTTCCTGATCTGACTTACCTCTCTAGTTTTTATCTCCTTCCACTTTCCTATCTGTTTCAGCCATCCTGTAGTTCTGAGTACCTGTTGGGCTCACACTCAGTTCAAATGTCCATATACATCCTGCTCTGTATCTTTGGAAAAAAATCTCTGCACCAGAAGGTCTTTCATCCAGCAAACTTCTAATTATTTTACAAGGTTCATTGCAATCACCTCTTTTGGGAAACCTTCAGGATTCCTCCCATATGAGCTATGTGTTGCTAGTATGCTCTGCATTTACCTGTGTGACAACTCTTAACCACACTGTTTGACAAATGTCTGTTTCCTCACTTTCGATCACTTACAGGTATCTATCATTTCTTACCAGTTTTTTTTTTTTTTAAAGATTTTATTTATTTATTTGTCAGAGAGAGAGAGGGAGAGAGAGCAAGCACAGGCAGACAGAATGGCAGGCAGAGGCAGAGGGAGAAGCAGGCTCCCTGATGAGCAAGGAGCCCGATGTGGGACTCGATCCCAGGACGCTGGGATCATGACCTGAGCCGAAGGCAGCTGCTTAACCAACTGAGCCACCCAGGTGTCCCCTCTTACCAGTTTTTATACTTAAGTTGCCTATAGAAGTTTGGCATATGGTAAATATCCCAAACATGTTTTTATTCAAATAAAAATGAATTAAAGTGAACTATATAATATTCCTTCAGCGATTATTAGTAATTTTCTTACTTAGAAAGTACTGTTTAGAGTGCCTGGGTGAGTCAGTCAGTTAAGTATCTGCTTTAGGCTGAGGTCATGATTTCAGGATCCCGGGTTTGAGCCTGAGTCAGGCTCCCTACTCAGTAGTGAGTCTGCTTTTCCCTTTCCTTTTACCCCTCCCCCTGCTCATGCTTTCTCTCTCTCACACTCCCTCTCTCAAATAAAAATCTTAAAAAAAAAATTACTGTCTAGTGATGTCGTTCTAGCCCTCCAGCATTTCTATCTTTATAAACTTTTAATGATCAGGTCACTCCTAGGTTTGATTAATTTACAAAGAAAGTGTAGGAAATTGAGTTGAAGTAAATGGAATTAATAAATAAAAGAAATTGAACACAAGAATAAGAAATAAATATCAAAAGTGCATTAACTATTTTGTCTTGGAATAAAAAGTTTTTACTTTGAATATCAATTTTGACTAATGACAAAGTCCATAAAAGCTTATGGAATTCTCTTCCTATTGGCACTTAATTACATAAATATGATGTTGAAAAATTTCAGACTTTGCACTCTGTTAATATTTTTGGAGACTATATCTCTATCCACTTATCTGTTTTTACCAATTCTATTTTCCCTTCAGTACTGTGTTTTGGCTTTCCATATATTGTCTTTAAAGTTCTATATAGATAATTTATTATAACTCATTTATACAAAGCAGAATATGAAAATGAAAAAATCTAGATTTCAGTTATGACTCTAGTACATAGAAAAAAATGAGAAAAGATATCTACCCCCAGAGTTAGAAATACTGTACATAAAGCTTCTGGTGTAGGGTAAATGATTTTATGCTTGTTTTGGGTTTTTTTATCTCATTCCCACATCTTTTTCCAATTAACGTCATTTCAGTTATTGAAGATGACAGACTACAACCTTTTGCTATGTTAATCATTGTTTTCTCTTTCAAAATCTCTCCTCTCTGTACTTACCTTAATTTTATTTCCTTATCTATTTTAATAATTTTTTCCATCTTTCCTTTAAGTGGAAGACTCTCTATCAATATAGCCTGTCTCCTTCCTCTCCATTTTCCCTCAGTGTATCAGTTGGTATTGTGCTTTATATTACATTGTCCATCCTTGGCTTTCTCCTAAGCATAGGTTTTCCATTTCTTACAGCCTGCCAGACATCACTATTTGGTGCCTCAATCTCAGTGCATATGAAGTAGAACATTTCATCTTTCTTTCCACAATTGCATTTCTTCTTCTCTTCCATACTTCTAAAATATCCCATGAACTACCTACTAGTCCAAGTTCAAAAACCATGAGCTCTACCTGAGTGTTTTTCACTACTCTTCACATGGAATCTCATTATAAATAACATGGATCCTTCTTTTGAAATCTCTCTCACATATATTCTCTTTTCTATTTCAGCTCCTTTTTCAAAGTCCTATCACACATCTATCTCTAGGTATTATGCCCAAAGTCCAAAATGGTGGATCTGAAACTTTTCCCTCTACCTTAACAATAAGAAAATACATTAATATATTAATAATTAATAACTAATAATGATAATTATTATTAATATAACTAATAATAATAATAAATAATTAATAACAATATCTAAGTAGTCAATAAAGTTGTGAGAGTCTTCACTGTGCTCCTGTTTTATATCTGTGCATAGTGTCATGGGCTAAATTATGCTCCTTCCCAAATGTCTACATTGAAGTCCCAACCCCTCATACCTGAGAATGTAACAGTATTGGGAGATAAGATCTTTAAAGAGGTGATTAAATTAAAAGGAGATGGTTAGGAAGAAGCCATAATCCAATAAGACTAGTGTTCTTAGAGGAAGAGGGAGGGGGGAAAAAGGGCAGGAGTTGGGGGGGGGTGCCCGGCAGATCAGTTGGTAAAGCATGTGACTCTTGATCTCTGGGCTGTGGGTTTGAGCCCCATGTTCGGTATAGAGATTACATAAAAATCAAAATCTAGGGGCACCTGGGTGGCTCAGTGGGTTAAAGCCTCTGCCTTCGGCTCAGGTCATGATCCCAGAGTCCTGGGATCGAGCCCCGCATCGGGCTCTCTGCTCCACGGGGAGCCTGCTTCCCCCTTCTCTCTCCGCCTGCCTCTCTGCCTGCTTGTGATCTCTGTCTGTCAAATGAATAAATAAAATATTTAAAAAAAATCAAAATCTAAGAAGAAGAAAAAGGAGGAGGAGGAGGAGGAGGGAGTGGGAGGGGGAAGAGGAGGAAGAAGAGAAGGGACACCAGGGACATGTGTGCATACATTGGGATGACCATATGACCATATGAAGAGGCAGCAAGTGGGCCAAAAAAAGAGACTTTAAAGGAAACCAACTCTGCTGGCACCTTGATCTTGGACTTCCAGGCCCCAGAACTCTTAGAAAATTAATTTCTGTTGTTATTTTGTTATGATGGTCCTAGAAAAGTAATATGATTTTGAACTTGGGTCAAATACTTTCCAGTCAGTAGGGATTCTAATGTTCTTCCTCTACATAGTAAAGTTGATCATGGAAAGGGAGAGAAAGAAAGTTCTAGCCAAAGAAGAAAGCAAAACTGTAGATGCAGAGCTTCAGAGTCAGAATGTTTTTTACCCACTGTTTTATTTTTATTTGATATTAAAGTTTATTGTGGATTACTTAGCCTTTCTGAAGAAGTTTTCTGTTTTTAAATATCTGAAGGCTTTGGTATGTTTAATGATCGAGTTAGTAGAGAAAGGGAAGGTGAAAGTAAAGAGAGAGGAGAATGGATGTGTTATACTTCCTGAATATTATACAGGTGATAAAATTCAAAGAACAGGTAAGGGAGTTGATCTTGGAGAGGACAAGAAGCATAGAAGAAGAAATGTTTTATCTAACTGAATGGAAGGGAAAAGAAAAGTTCTTATCATGAGCAGGTTTGTTGAATAAACCTTGAAGAATATCCATTCTGATGGCTTCCAATTTCTCATGAGTTGAGAATAGGGAGGAAGTGGGATGCATGGAGGTTTGAGGAGAATGGAGAATGTATGAAATAACTATGGAAAACAAGAGCAAACATAGTAATATTGTTGTGCTTTTAAAGGGCCAATCTAGTATAAATGTCATTTAAGCTATTGTTAAGTAATTCATCTGTTCACTCAGTTTTTGGAGAATGCAGGTTGTTGGGTTTACCCAGGATTGGAATTTTATCAAAGGGATACAGCAGAAGAAGAAAGAAGCAGTGTAGCTCAGGATATTAATTAAAACGTTATTCCTTGAAACTGCCTAACCATAATTTATATTCCTGTTTCGGCCACTGAACTGAAATAAAACAAACAAAATACACAAAATAACTACACCATTATTCTTATGTTTTTGGTCAACCACATGCTTGGTTCTGCCATCTTCAAACTGTCCATGTTCCATTATGCATTCCTCAACATCTAATCATCACCTCTCCTGGGAATTTTGCTTCATAGGTATCTCTTATAATTTCTGGCTTCTTTTATTTTCCAAGATTTTCCTTATGTTTGGACCCATATTATCTTGTATACTTTTACAACCTCCTCAGTGGTCTTCTTGTTCCTTGTTTTGTCTCTTATCATTGTCTCTAAATGGCTTCAAGTAATCATTTTACAAGACAAATCTGATCCTGTAATTCCCTTTTTTTATGACACTTTGCTGCTAATTAAGGAGGGCACATGATGTGATGAGCACTGGGTGTTACATGCAACTGATAAATTATTGAGCACTACATCTGAAACTAATGATGTACTACATGTTGGCTAATTGAATTTAAATAATAAAAATAGGGGATCCTGGATGGCTCAGTGGGTTAAAGCCTCTGCCTTAGGCTCAGGTCATGATCCCAGGGTGCCGGGATCGAGTCCCACATTAGGCTCTCTGCTCAGCAGGGAGCCTGCTTCCTCCTTTCTCTCTGCCTGCCTCTCTGCTTACTTGTGATCTCTGTCAAATAAATAAATAAAATCTTTAAAAAATAATAAAAATAAATGTAAATATAGCCTAGGAAATGAATATTGTTGTATATTTGGCCTTCCATAATCTGGCCCATCCTAATTTCTCTAGCTGTTTTCTGTCCCTCTCTCTTTTACTCATGTCATTAACTCTTCATATTCCAGCAAAATAAAACTGTAGAAATATGGATATATCATGTAATCTACATCTATGTCCCACACATGTTTTTCTACTTGTTTTGAATTCCCTTTTCCCTTTGGTCAGTCCCGCATATTGATTTTATAAAACCAAACGCAGGCATCATTTTCATGAAAAACAGCAATCCTTCCCTCATAGCCTTGAGCCAGTTAATAACTCACTCTCAGGAGGCCATGAATGCCTGGTACATGAGTTTTTTTTTTTTTATTGTAATGATGATACTCTTAAGTTACACTCTTAGGAAGTGGTGCATTTAAAAGAGGGGGTAGTATTGTGTTTGACTCATTTTACTATTGATTGATGGACATGATATTCTTTGGTGTGACCATTGTGGACCTGCACCCCATCTTGTTCATTTTTAGTGAAAACTCTTAACTTTCCTTTTCTAAGGCTATAGTCTTGGAATCATTGTGGAATTTTTCTTCCCTTCTATCTGTTACTAAGTTCTCATTTTTCTCTTTGCTAGCAATGCTGCCCTCTATTCTTGCTCTTGGCAAAGACCCTACACCTGACTGAAGATATTTTGCTAATTATTATTGACTATCCACTGCATTTACTATTAGCACCCTCAAGATTTAATGCTAGATGTTGAACTCTCTCATATTGCTTGTAGTTTCTCAAATCTATGTTTGCTATGGCTCTCACAGAGGGATCGCCCATTAAGGAAATTACTATGTTTTATACTTTCTAGAACTATTTGTATAAACTATTGCATAAACTTTCTGAATTAAGAGTTCTCCATTGTCTCTCCAGAATATCTACAAGATTTCATCATTTCTATTTACTTTCATGGACTTCATTTCATCTAGTCCTTCACCTGAGGCCATGATTACTCTAAAATCCTTTTAGACAGGCACTGTGCCACTAGTCTCTTATTTTAGCTAATATTCTATTCTTATATAAACACAAAAAACATTATTTTCAACATCCCTCTTCTCTATCAGGAGCCTATTCTTATACTGCTTGTTTTGTATTATTTGTTTTTGTTTTTTTATGGAGCAGCCTTTTCTGAATACTATTTCTTGGAACACTAGGTCTATAGAAATTTAAACTTGTGACATTAAAAAAAAAAAGAAAAAAAACCTTGGACAAACATGTTACAGAGATATTGAGTTAAATGACCTTAATATGTTTCTTTATGACATAGCAAAACATGGAATATGTTAAAAGAATATAAATCTGAGTAGGTACAATAGACAAAAATTTCCAAGTTTCTTTATTCATTGACTATTTCTATTTTCTCATGAAGCATACTGAAGCCTAATGTTGCACAGAATATACTTTAGGAAATGTCAATTGAGAGATTTTATCCATTTTGTTATTATTATTTTTTTAATATTTTATTCATTATTTATTTGACAGACAGAGATCACAAGTAGGCAGAGAGAGAGGAAGGAAAGCAGGCTCCCTGAGGAGCAGAGAGCCCTATGTGGGGCTCGATTCCAGGGCTCTGGGATCATGACCTGAACCCAAGGTAGAGGCTTTAACCCACTGAGCCACCCAGGTGCCCCATATCCATTTTATTCTGATCCCATTTTCCCTAAGTCAACCCAATGCTTCATTGACTATCTTTTTGGCTTCTCTCTCCCAATCAAGCCAGTCTCAGAACCGAGTCTTTATCTGTCACCCCTCACCCCTTCTGTTGACGCTGCTGCCTTAAAACAAATGTTTTTCTCCTACACCAATGCTATATATAAATTCTATTGATAAAATAAGTTTTAAAACTTGGGCTAGAGAGACATAAACCTTACAATCCACAGCAAACTTAAATAGTGAATAATGACGTGAACTTAATATCCTTGGTGAGCCTGATTTTAATATTTTACTTTAAAAAAACCATAATAATTTGATAAATACCATGGTTTTCTTTATATAAATTACCTTTAGTATTCACAGGATCATTATGCATTTACTTGCTTATTCTTAAAAGAAACCTGCTAAAATAGAATGTTCTTATTCATCATCTCTTATTCCATATACATAAATTATAAATGGGGTTTACTGGTGTGGTAAATATGAAACATTTGCCACAAAGGCATAGATTTAGAATCTATTATTTGCATGCTTTAAACTTTCAGTTGCTGTAGCTTGATATTAGAAAACCTAGAGGAATAAATTTTTAATATTGATCATACACAGTACTTCAATATTAATTATTCAACTATGTCTTTAAAAAAAGAGAGACAATAATGTCAAACCTGACATTGTTTCAGGTTTTGAAAAAAAGAGATTCTTGGATTGCTTTTTAAACTGATGTGACATATTTGCTTTGGATACTGGAGAAGAGGGTAAGTTGTCATAAACATTTAAGAGTTGAATTCCTGGCTGCTGGAGGAAAGCGTGACCTCTCAGATCTGCAGCAATTCTGATAGGCAGATTCAAAGCTTGTCAAAAGAGGCAACTCTAACTTTTCTCAGACTTGGTTAAAACTGCAAGTACTTTTGAAAGAGATCCCATCTGAATGGAAGATCTGTGGGTCTCTTAGTAGTCACACTCTTCTGCCGTAATAATTGTTACTATTGCTCCAGAAGAAGGTATGACTTTGAGTAGTCCTGAATGAGCCAACCTATCACGTGCTAACTATAAAATAACTTTGGATGACAGTTGTTCTGTAATATCTACCTGGATGCAAAGAGCTTTGGCTAAAATCAATAATTTTGATATAATTGTTATTGGACTAACCTTGATGACTCTCAATAATAGGCTTATTTGTTTTTTCCTAAAGCACACTCTTAAAGTACAGTAACAGTATCATGTTATTTCCATAGAGGTCAGTAATTTTTTGCCTTTTTTCCCCCTAAGAACAGGGATCATATATCTGATTTATCTAAAAACTATTATCATATCATGTAGGCATTTTTGCAGTAAATATTCTGACAGAACATTAAAATCTTGATCTATTTTTAGTCCCTGCACATCCATCCGCAGATTGTTTTTCTCCATTCGAGTAAGGGCTGATGATGGACTGATAGATGGTACAGGGGACCTTTAATTGTTCAGAACTGTTCCTCAATTAGATGAAACGGTACAATGCTCAAATTCATAAACAGGAAGATCTTACTCATAGTTCTTATTTTATCTTCTCAAAATTACATTACAATTAATGTGGTGTTTTGGTTGCATATAAATGTTATTCTAGGTGTCATGGGATATGATTGAATATATAATTTGCAGTCACACACCCACACAAATATTTTAAGGGCCAGTTTCCAGAATTAGACATACTTCATCGCATAGTTCTTGCAATCATTTATTAGCAAAGTTATTAGCAAAATCTGTAAGAGCTGTATGATGCCCCTGAATCTCCATCTATAAATTGTAATAAAAATAGTACTGTCCACATAAAGTTGTTGAGGAAATAATGACGGTAACATGCTTTCTGCATATCTGAGAAATAGCACACCTCAATCAATAATGGTAATTAGTATTATTGCCATTATGTCAAACAAACAAAAAAAAATAAGGGAAAAGTGATTCTCACATTAGTTCATATTTAGGCCTAACCTGGACTTGGAAGTAAGAGCCTGAATCTATACTACAACAGTCTCTTTGACTCCAGCTTCCTAGTCTATAGTCAGAGTTCTGTATAAGCCATGTCTATGTCTAAAAACCAAGCTGCTTTAGATCACCTCTATGTAACCAGAATCAGAGTCTTTTAGTTTGCTTGTTTTTTTTTGGTTTGTTTGTTTTTGTTTTTGTTTTAAAGATTTTATTTATTTATTTGACAGAGAGAGTCAGAGAGAGAGGGAACACAAGCAGGGGGAGTGGGAAAGAGAGAAGGAGGCTTCCTGCAGAGCAGAGAGCCTGATGCGGGGCTGGATAGGAGAACCCTGGGATCATGACCTGAGCCAAAGACAGAAGCTTAAAGACTGAGCCACCCAGGTGCCCCTCAGAATCAGAGTCTTAATGTTTTACAGGACGTTAAAGATGGAACAATCCCATCTCTTCACCTTCCAACTCTATTATACTATATGAGTGGATTTATCTTTGAAGTGTTTGGTTTCTCATAAAAAATACAAGTATAAGAATAACTTGCCAAGATATCTTGAAGTTTTTAAAGCATAATTCAATGACATTTCTTGCAATTAATCAATAAAAAGTGGCTATCATTTAAAAGTTAGTTTTAAAATAATTAGGAGATTGGAAAATATTTTAAGGATAATACACTATTTGAAAAAACATGGAAGTGATCTTGGGCTATCAAGTATTGTTTTTGTTATTCCAGTATGTTAAAATTGACTGCTCATTGAAATTTCCTAATACAAATTTTGTTCTCTTTTTGAAATCGTGAATAGTACTTAAGAGATTCTGAATAACTGACACATTATCTAATTATTCTCTGTTGTAATCTTCCCTTTATATTTTAGTCCCATTATCTATTTTTGAATCATTTTTAAAGATGATGAATTGGGGAAAAACACATCTAAAGTAGCTGGACATGGGGGTGTCTGGATAGCTCAGTGGGTGGAGCCTGCTACTCTTGACCTCAGAGTTGTGAGTTCAAGCCCCACATTGGGTGTGGAGCCTACTTAAAATAAATTGATTTAAAAACTAATAAGAAAGCTGGACATAGTGGAAGAACTGGATAAAGGCGTCAAAGGGTACAAACTTTCAGTTTTAAGGTAAGTAAGTTTTGGGGATGGAAAGCACAACACGATGTCTATAGTTAACATAGTATATTGTATATTTGAAAGTTAAAAGTTCTCCTCACAAGGAAAACAATGTGTGAAGTATGCATGGTGATGGATATAGTAATAATCATTTTGCAATATATACAGATATCAAAATATTATGTTATACACCTGAAACCTATACAATATTGTAGGTCAATTGTATCTCAATAAAATGGGGAAAAATAAAGGAGCTGGACATGCTTTTCTTAAAAATCTGTGGTGGTAATAATAGAATTTGGACTGAAGTTATGATGAAAAATCTCATTATGACTTACAATTTGGACTAATGTTAATAAATCAGCATGACCTGCATAGAGAAAAAATAAAAAGGGAATAAATGTATGTATTCCAGACTAATGTTTTAAAGCTACTTAAGCCATAGCAAGAGTGTTAAGTGCTTATGTCATATAAACAAATAATATGGCAAGAAACTTGTCTTTTCTTCTAATGTTTGGCTACTCAGTCTAACACAGGATATTTAGGACAGCATTTACATTTGATTTTCAAGTAAAATAGATATTATAAGCCACATAAAGCTGGGTACATAAGAAATAGGGTTCTTATTGGATATGTTGAGCTAGGTTTCCTAAAATGATTCCAGGTAGATGTAAGTAAAGGCACAAACAAGCAGAAAGAAATGTAAAACAGGATCTTATTAATAAAAAAAAAAGTATCATTCCGTTAAGCAAATAAAATTCTGTTTAGTTCTTAGAACAATCTGAAACTTATGTACTGTTCTTTTCATTTTGCTGATAAGAAAACACAACATTTAAAGAGATTAAGCAAGTAGGCCAAGATTTATTCATCTACTCAACCTTGTTTTAGGTGCTTGGGCAGTATCAATTGACAAAAACAGACACAAACCTCTCCCTTCATTGAGCTTACATTTTAGTGTGGAAAGAGAAGCAACACATACATTAATAAGTCATGTAATATATTAAAAGGCAATAAGTACTATGAAAAAGAAAAAGAAAAGCAGGAAAAACGGGATCAGAAATCCTTGGAGATGGGACAGTTTTCACTTTAAAAAAATATTAGATAAATGCCTTGAGAGGGTTACATCTCAGAAACAACTGAAGAGGGACGCCTGGGTGGCTCAGTTGGTTAAGCGGCTGCCTTCGGCTCAGGTCATGATCCCAGCGTCCTGGGATCGAGTCCCGCATCGGGCTCCTTGCTCAGCGGGGAGCCTGCTTCTCCCTCTGCCTCTGCCTGCCACTCTGTCTGCCTGTGCTCACTCTCTCTTACAAATAAATAAATAAAAATTAAAAAAAAAAAAAGAAACAACTGAAGAAATTAGGGAACTAGACATGATTGTCTGGAGGAAGAGCATATTCATTCATTTATTTATTTATTTATTTATTTATTTTCAGTGTAACAGAATTTGGAGGAAGAGCATTTTAAGCAAAGAGAACAGCGGTAGCCAACAGCCTAAGGCGGGCTCTGTGTGGCATTGGCAAGTTGGAGAAGCAGCAAGATCAGTATGGATGGAACCAAGGGATCAAGGGGAAGAGGGAGAGAAGACAGTATTTGGAGAGGGTACATGACATTAGGAACCTTGTGAACTACTGTGAACACTTTGGTTTAGAATCCAAATAAAATGAGGAGCCATTGCTGGGTTCTGGGTTGAGGAATGACATCATCTGACATATGACTTGTTTTAAACATTTCTGTTGCTGTGCTGAGAATATTAGAGGATAGGGGAGACCAATGGCAGAGGAAAGGAGAGCAAACAGGAAGCTATTACAATAATCCAACCTAGAGATGAAGGTGACTCAGTCCGTGTTTGTTATAGTAAAAGTGGTGAGAAACAGTTTCCTCATAGTTTGGATGTGAGGAGGGAGACTAAGAGAGGAATCAAGAACAACTTTTAAGAAATTTTGGCCTAAGCAACTGGAAGGAAGTGGTCGTCATCAATTAAGAAGAAGACTGAATTGGAGCAGATTTGGGGGAGAAGAACATTAGCTCCATTTTGGACGTGTTGAGTACAAAGTGTTTATTAAATGTGCAAGCTGAGACATTGAGAAAGCAATTGGATATTTGAGTCTAGAGTTCTGGAAAGAAGTCTTGTTTGGAGAAATAAATTTGGGAGTCATCAACAATGATGCTGAAAGCTACATACCTGGATGAAATTACTAAAACAGTGAAAGAAGATTTAAAGAAAAATAGAGAAAGTTGGCCAACTCTTGATAGGATTGGGGAAAATCAGATTATTTCATGACATTATTGGGAAGGTTTCCCTTTGACAACATAATACAAAAAAAAAAGCTATATAAATATAGGTGACTTGATCATCTTCATAGAAAATATTAAAAATTCTGAACTTCATGGCTTCACAAGCCTGGAAGAGGTCTTTCTAGGTCACCAACTGTTCTTTTTAAACTTTGGGCAAAAGAAAATGAACCCAAACATATCTAAACAGTTGGACATGCTTTTCTTATAGATAACTAATTCTCCAATAATACATCGATAGATGGCATAATTACAAAATAATACTAGGGGAGGTAAACCAGTCAATTTTAGGTATTTGCACACATAAGCTCTTCTAAATGTGTTTCTAAGATTTTTGTAAGCAGAAGGTGGGTATATTTCATTACAGGAATCTGAGTATCCTATTATTCCAAACTTTTAGTGATACCTTGATTATGAGAAAACAAAGTTTATGGTTTTCTTTGACCTCTGAACTCCCTTGGTTGCATGAAACTTTTCTTTTGTCCTTCTGTAGGGGATGAAAAAAAAATTTCCCTTTACCCTTCTAGGTTCTTGGCTAAGAACCACCTCCCCCTGTCCTCTCCCCTAATAAAAGATTAACAGGAGAAAAACAAACAAAAGTTTAATAACATGTATACTTCTTATATACTTGGGAGGCATCCAGGAAAACTGAGTAACTCTCTAAAATGGCCCAAGCCATGGTCTTAAATACCATTTACTGCTAAAGACAAAAGAAGATATTGGGGGGCAAGAGGTTGTCAGGAAGGCCAGTTGTGGAGGTTACCAGGAATAGCACAGTAACTAAGGGTATGTTGTTATACAGATTTAAGTCAGTAACTTCTCCATCAACAAGAGTTTCTAGAGATTTAGTCACCCTCCTCCTCTCCCTGGTATAGAGAAAGAGAGAAAGGGAGAAAGACAGAGAGTGAGACAGAGACAGAAACAGAGAAAGAGAAACACCTTTGCAAATGGAGACTTCCCTTATAAATGTGAATTTTATTATTATTATTTTTTACAAAAGGTAACTTTTTCCCCAGTTTTCAGAGCTTCTCTTATGTCTGCTGTTTTGTAAAAATAATCAGCTCAAAGTAATCCTTATTCCAAAGACATATATCTTGGGGTAGCAAATTCTGTTCCCATTCATTTTCTTACATGACTTGTTCGCCAAAACTTATATATTATTAAACTTATATGATCAATGAAATTCTCCTTTATACACTGGTAAAATCCAAGATCCTATCCTGATCCAATTTGAAGACTCCAATAGGATAGCTCTTTATTTTTTTTTTAAAGATTTCATTTATTTATTTGACAGACGGAGAAGCGGGCTCCCTGCTGAGCAGAGAGCCTGATGCCGGACTTGATCCCAGGATCCTAGAATCATGACCTGAGCCAAAGGCAGAGGTTTTAACCCACTGAGCCACCCAGGTGCCCAGGATAGCTCTTTAAATAAAATAATGATCAAATGCTAACCTTAGGCAGCAGAGCACCTTGTGAGCTTATAGAACATGGTTATACATAGGAAATATTCCCTTCCTGGCATAGATATGGGTTGAAGTATTTATTAGTGAATACATGTGTAGGTCCAAATATATGATGCAAAGTGGTGCTCACCTGAAACAATGATTTTTTTTTTTTAAGGTTTATTTATTTGAGAGACAGAGAGCACCCACAGAGGGGGAGTAGCAGAGGGGAAGAGCTAGGAGAGAGAATTTCAAGTAGACTCCCTGCTGAGCCCAAAGTCCAACACAGGACTCCATCCCACCACCATGAGATCATGACCTGAGCCAAAATCAAGAGTCCCACAATTAACTGACTGAGCCACTCAAGTGCCCCTGAGACAATGCTTTCTTAATTAAAAAAAAAAAAGTCAATTAGCCCTAGCATCAAGAGGTAATGGGAAAGTTTTGCCACCCACAGGTGCTTTGTCAAATGAAAGCCTTCATCTTAGAAAACGACCACAACCAACACTTGGCTACCAGAAGGCAAAGGTCATACCTGACTCAAAACTGTAAACATCAGACTGAGTCTCTGGTAAATTCCATTCAAAATATGTAACACTAAATAATCCCTTAATGTATTTGAACTTCACTTTCTTCATCTGCAAAACGGGAATGACGACATAAAACTTGCCCAGGAATGAACCTTGTGAGGGCCAAAGGAGACAATGCAGGGCAAGGGTTTTGAAACTGTCAAGTGCAGGATTACATGATTTCAGTGATTTTGACTAGTTTACGTTTGCTTAGAAAGGTCAGGCTTTTGGAAATTGTTGGTAAGACTCAGAGATTACGTTAGATGTCAGGAGTCTGATGATTAAATTAGAGAAACTGAGTGTTGTCCGCCCTGGTCCAAGAAGGTCATCCGTTATTCTCCTGTTTCTGTTACTAGTGATTCAAAGGTGACCCTAAAAGAATTCCAGCCCCTTGAAAAGCACCCCCCCTCTTCTGTATCAAAACGGTCCTCAACCCCCATTCCCCGCGCCCGTCTTTTCTAGTCCCTTGCAGGGGGACTACATTTCACAGAAACCGCTCAGTGCCGGAGGGGAAGGTGCTGTGACGTCCTTCCACGCGCTATCGGAACACCTTTTCCCTCCTCCGGCCCGCCGGCCCGCCGTCACGCCAGTCCGCCGTCCCGCCAGCCTTCCGTCCCTGGCTCGCGGCAGCGTGGCCCGCGGACCCGCAGCGGCTCGGAGCGCGGCTGCGGACGCCCGGCGGCGGGGCGCCACGGCGCAGGCTCCGCGGCCCGAGCAGGCGCGTCAGCCGAGCTCGGCGGTGGCGCGGGCGGCGGGGACGCAGCTGCCCCCGCTCTGCTCCCGCCGCACCCCCAGAAGCCACCGCCGTCTGGGCCCCGAGCCGCCGCGTCCTCGCCTGGCGGCTGCGGGCGGGGGCGCCTCGGGTAGGTGTCGGGGGCTCTTGGCTGGGGTGAGGGAGGAGGGCAGGAGAGGACCCGCAGTAGGAGGCGGCGGTGGTCTGGGGACGGGAATAAACGCTCTGCGGAAGGACCGGGTCAAGCCTGGGGTGGTGGAGGCGCGGGGAGCACTGCGGCGTGCAGGGGGAGGAGGCGAGTGCTGCCCTGCGTGGGTAAAGGGGCGCGGGGCGCCCGGCAGCCGAGTCAGGGATGCACCGATCCGGTGGCGTCCGCGGATACGCTCCGGATGGAAGGATGCTGAGAGCCGGGGGGAAACTGGGAAAACGCAGGATTTGCGGGGAGGGCTCCTTGCGTTGTTTTGTGAAGCTCCTTCAGTCATTGCAGCTGTCCCCTTTGAAAGGTTGGAGGTGAAGACAGGGAGCATAGGGTTGGATTTCTCTGGACCCTTCAAACCATTGGGACGGCCCGCCTGTTTTCCTGGGGAAGAATGTAGAGGTGGGAGAAGTACCTGCTGCTGTGGGCAGAGGTGTGTGGAAGCTGATGCCACCGTAGGATGGGGGAAGGGAACGTCCAGTGGGAAGTTGACAGAGGAGAACCTTCTGTTGTTGCTCTGGGCATGATAAGCCCCCTCTGGTCCTCGGAGAGGGGGCCTGGGAAGAAGCCCTCTGGCTTGCCATAGGTGCTGTAAAGGATACATGGGAGAAAATAAGAATTCCTGGGAGAAAGGGTGGTGAAAAATATGACACAGGAGAAGCAAAATTATAAGGGTGAGATAGGAATTAAGAGAATGGTGAGGAGTCTGATAGATCTCTTAGTCTGCAGAAAACAATGATGGAGAAAAAATTTATGGTTTGGAAATGAAGGACTTCAATAAATATTCTAGTGTTACTAGACGCTTAAAGTTCTTCTTCGTCGTCGTCGTCTTCTTTTTTTTTTTTCTTGATGAATCGGACCGGCAAGAATATAATTATAATTTGAGCATAGAAAGTGTTATTAAAATAGGTCTAAGAAGATTATTTTGAAGGGTCTGACTATACTTGCTAGTTTTTTTTTTCATATTATGTTACCTAGAATGTAGAGTCAAAAATCATCTTCGATCAATCTTAATATCATCAAAGTGGGAAAGCCAATAAAATACCTTAAATCAATATGCACCCTTTTTGGGTAAAAGGTAACTTGCAAATTTAATGTGTTTAAATAAAAACAACGAATTTAAAGTGTGAAATTTTGATGCTAATATTTTTCTTTTATCTCTGTCAATTCTTTAATCTTTGCGATTAGAATAGTTTTATTATTTTTGAAAAAATATACATGCAAAGTTCAAAAATATAGAAATTGAAAAAGGAAATAAAAAATCCAAATGTACAAGAAGAAGGAAACCATTTTAACACTGTGTTAAACATTCTTGCAGGTAGTTTTCTAAGCATATATTGAATATTGTGCAATTCAATGTCAACTTACGATTTTCTCTAACTATAAAATCAGAAATTTTGCATACTTATCTTTTATACCTCCTTGGGGTTGTATTTTCTAAGAACCGTTATTCCATTTAACCTTTACTCACAAATATATAATGAAGGCCAACCACATAGGTTTGAGCAATGAGAATTTCATGTACAAATGTACTTGTCCTTTGGGTAGTAATGGTCATACTCCTTAGAGTCGTATTGTTATCATGTTATGTAAACCTTTTCTTGTTCTTTCTTGTAGATTGATCTCCTGAAACTTAACTTTCAAGATGAAGTTTTTATTGGCGATTGCCTTTTTTATTTTAATTTCCTTGTGGGTTGAAGAAGCTTATTCTAAAGAGAAGTCTTCAAAGAAAGGGAAGGGGAAAAAGAAGCAGTATCTATGCCCATCGTACGTCCTTCATGTCTTATATTATTATATGGAGAAATGTTATTGCATTTTTTATCAAAGTAAGGTGGTTTGTTGAAACATATCAGCAGAACTTTTCATATCAGAATATGTACCCATTGGTTTCACAAGAGAGGTTTAGAATGTGATAGCTAATACCTAGTGCTTAAGATAAAGTTTTATAAAGTTTTGTTCATGCTCTAGGATTACATAATTTATGTACATATTTTATAAAATTAGGAAAAAATTACTATTTCTTTCTTACCATAAATATGGAGCTATAATTGGATACTAGAATTCCATGTTTTGAGCAACAACAGTTCAAAAGGATGGTTTTAAAAATTCCTAAAAATGAATATCAATTTAAAAATTAGCTAAAGTATGATTTTTAAGGTATATTTCATTTATGTTGATGCATGGAAGAAGAAAATTCACATGGTAGATCAGTTTTCTATTTCAATATTTTTCTGCAAAGGGCTTAGATTGGAAAATTATTTTTTTCAAAATTGGATATTTTTCAAAAAAGATGTTTTTCCTTTTCAAAAAAGGAATATTTTTTCAAATATTTCAAATATTTTTCAGAAAAGGATATTTTTCAAAAAATATATCACTAAATTTGAAGTTACTTGTAAAAACAAAATCTAAATCTGAAACACCAACTCCTCCTTTTGTGGTTTGGACTTTTTTTTTTTTTGAATAGGGATGGTTAATATTACTGGAAAATCACAGCATATTTTTTATAATACCTAATGGTTACAGCAATTGAAGAGTTTGTAAGTAAATAACTTTCATAAATATAAGGGATCTTTAGGTAATAAGATCACATACGCAGTGATCTGGAATAAAAATTAATTTGCTGTTACAGGTCATTTTTTAATTAAGATGTTTTAAATGTCATATTGATCATGGGTGACATCTCAGAATCAACATTATTTTAAGGTAGACCATGATAGTTTTGTAGATATTCCGTATGAGATAGGAACATTTTGGGAAGTTTATTTTGTTAAGAAAGGATATTAAAATTGGTATTTTGGGATGGATATCTGTCTGACCATGTGAGACTGGAAGTCTAGAGTCAGTATCATGTACATATAGGTTAGCATTAAATAAAGTTCCTGATTTAGAAGTATCTCTTGGTTTTCAAGTTTATTAGTCCTACTTATTTCAGTGCTGCAGAGTCTGATGTCAGGGCCAGATTTCTGTGTGTATTACGGGATGGCCCTGAGTTACATTCATGTGTCCCTCCTTAGCTGTCTGCCCAGTTGGATATGAAGTATCTGATGGGGTAGATTTAGGAATAATCACCATCTGCAATTATTACTATTCTTCAGTGTTCAGAGTTTTTGTGTCACAACCAGGAGATAAGCCTGTTAGGAAAATGGACGTTGTCAGGCCTTACTCCTCCCAAGGGAAAGGACACATTCTCATGTTTTAGCTCTTTTTGTATTTTTTACTTGATGAATGTTGGCATATTGATACAAACTGTTGCATACATGTTACAGTCATGGTGACTCTATGTGTGGGTCAGGCCAGCTTTAATCAGTCAGGTTTCTCTATATGTGGAAGTTGATAGAACTCTCTTCCACTACCTCTTGCCTGTCTCCCACCCCCCATCCCCAATCAAATGTCATGAATCAAAGAGTTCGGAAGATGGCAACACAAGTCTTAGAACTACCATATATCTTTTTTTTTTTTTTAAGATTTTAAAGATTTTAAGATTTTATTTATTTATTTGACAGAGAGAGACAGAGAGAGAGATCACAAGTAGGCAGAGAGGCAGACAGAGAGAAAGGGAGAAGCAGGCTCCCCACTAAGCAGAGAACCTGATTCCAGGCTTGATCCCAGGACCCTGAGATCATGACCTGAGCTAAAGGCTCTGCCTTCCCTGCAGAGCTTCCCTTCCCCCCAAGCTTTCTGATAAATTTCCTTTCAAAAACTTTAGAAATTTAAAACACATTAAGATATAAGAAATAAACTATAAATGAGAAAAAAATTGATTACGTCCTTGGATATGGTAAGCTTTTTATTTACAGCTTGAATTTGATGTTAACCTTCATTTATTGGTCTCTCCTCTTTCTATACAGTCGGCCTGAGTGATTCCATCCAAATCTATGGCTGTAACTACCATGTATTCACTGTTAGCTCCTAAGGCTCTATGTCCATCTCAGACTTCTTTGAAGAATGCCATATCCATACATCCAATATTTTCTACCTGGCTATCCTATTTTGACCTTAAACTCAACTTCAAATGATAACACCTGAATTCAGAAATCCTCCCCATCACTCCTGATGCAGGAGTAATGCATTCCTTATCTAGGAAATGCATTATCTAGGAAATGATACCATTATCTCTTTTACCAACCAAAATGCTGGGCATCTCCTTAGACCTTCTCTTTCTACTGAAGCATCTCAAATTCAGTAGTGTCCAAGACTTCTCAATTCCATCTTTCTCACCTCCAGAATATGTCCTTCATTTTCACTTCCCTGTGGGCACTGCGTTAATTACTTCTCCTCACCCATTTTCATGAACTCTTTATTAGTCTCCCTTCTTCTTGTCTTCCTCCATCAATTCATATTGGACCTGACCCTAGAGGATGTGTTCTAAATCTTCAGTCTAGGCAAGTAATTCTAATGCTTAGAACCCTTCAAGGGCCTCCATAGCTTTCTGTGGCTCCATAGAAAAAGCTCTTGCTGATCTGGCCTCTGGCTCATTTATTGGTTGCACATTTCTTGGCTCCACACACACAGCTCTTGCTGAACTGGCCTCTGACACCTCCATCTGTGTCTTTTTATCCAGCCCCCCTCACATATGAGTCAGGTCTCATATACACTTGATCTTTCACACCTCTTGGAAGTATGCTTTCCTTTACCTAAAATGCCAATGCTTTCCTTTTATCTTTAGTTAATTCCTGCCCCAGTGGTCTTGTCCAAATCTGTGGCTATAAATATCATCTTTCACTGTTGACTCTTCTTAGAAAACAATATTCAGCTGAGTAAACTGGAAGATCTAATTGGCTTTATTAAGAAATTCAAGAATTGGGCAGTATTCCATCTAGCAAGTAGAGAGATGCTCTGAAGAGTTATACAAAATGGAAGGTTTTTATGGGAAGGGCAATGTGGTAAGAAGTTATTAGCAAAAGAAAGGATTGCTTCAGGCAAGGCTACCTTCCCTTAAGGGGAAGAGCAAGGGATTTTATTGGGTGGATTACCTCATCTTTTGGGCGATGGAGAGGGCACATGTGACAGATTCCTCATTGATGCTGGTCAGGAAATTCCTGACTGACCAGTTAACACTACATTTTTAGGGTAGGTTGAAATGTAGTCAGGTAAGGTATTAGGTCCATATTTGGTCACTTGATTGAAGTGACACCATTTTGAGCCAGTGGTTTTCTTTTTAAGACACCTAAGTCTGTATGCCTGGCCCGGACCTCTCTCTGAAGAGCACCACACCCATATAACCAGATTTTAATCTGACTGACCCACAGTGACCTCAAACTCAAACCTTGGCTATCTCCTTTGGGAAATCTTTCCTAATCTGATAGTTTGATTTAGATAATTACACTCTATACTTCCATATTTCCCTAATTGTCTATCATGTTTATAATACTATGGCAATCATCAATTATAATTTTTGCTTTCCCCACCTGATTGTAAGCTTCTTGGGAGTAGCATCTAATTGACTCAATCACCAGAGATGATATCAATTTAGTGCATGACACAAAGTATACATACAATAAAAATTTGCTTAAAGAGTGAATAAAAATACAAAGATTTTTGGCTCTTATAAATCTTATATTTAGATTTTGTTAAGGAACTTGAATATAACTTATATAGTCCCTATCGACCATATTTAGAAGTATGGTCTCAGTATAGGGATAACTAGATAAGTTAACAACTGGGTAATTAGTGAAACATTTCCAACCTGGATGATGTTTCCTGATGAAATTTTGGCCTTATCATGTTTAACATTTTATCAATGACTAAAATAAGACTGTATGGAGGAGATACTTATCCAAACTGAGAATCGTGTGACTTAGGGACATAAAATGAATATCTGAGACAGAATTAGTATCCACTATGATCTTGAAGGGTCAAAGTAATGGACTGAAACTAAAAAAGATAGATGGAAGTATAAATTGCACTTTTGCCCAGAAATCATCTGTGCAAGTATAGGATGAGGGAAACACAGTATGGTAGAGATCATTTGAAGGAAAAAAATAGATAATACAGTAATGATTTATATACATATATATGTATTACATGTAAACAATATATATGATACAAATGAGTGTACATACTTAAATTAATATTTTTATTTTACCAATTTTATGTTTACTCTATTACTTCACTTAATAGGATGATATTTAAAGCAAGACTTACAGAGATTTCTTCATTGTGCTAGTTGTATTTTCAGGGGAGAGAAATAAGAACAATTGAGATCATTAAAATCATTATCATATTAGGGAGACTGAAAAAAACTGAGATATTTAAAGTTGTTTTCAAATCATTGAAAAACTATAATGTAGATGAGAAAGTAGACTTGGCAGTTGGCACCAATAATGAAAACCAGGACTAATAAGCTGAAGCTATGGGTAGGATATTTTTAGCTCTCAGGAAGAACTTTCTGATAAGAGTTCTGCCTAAATATAATTGACCGGGAAGGGAAGTAGTAGAGTTCTATATGACTGGTGTCACTTGGCATTGAGGGGTAATTATTTGGCAGACATTTTATAGAAAGTTTGAACATTGGTTGGGTGGTTAGACCAGATGGTGATTCTTAAGGTCATTTCAATTTGTCAGATTTTTAAGATTCTTTGATTCTAATATATTGTATTTGATTATGGCCTTACTATTGTCCAATAGAATGAGATAGAATAATTTGAAAATTTTATCTCAATATATGTTTAGACAGATCTGCCTTTATTTTTGGTGCATTGCCTTGGGATGCGCTACCATATAAAGTAAATATTAGCTTGGTCCTGTATTAATAATAAGGATTTAAAAAGCTTCAGTAGTAGAATTTCATCTTGGAATTTCATGAATAATCATATTTTAAAAGTATCTCTTTCAAACCCAGAAAATACTTCTCTTTTCTGATCTAAACCAATAGGCAGAAGTATGTCTTACATAGTGATTGGGGGATGGCAGACATAAGTGATCCAATTAATGCTTACCATAATTTATAAGCAGGTGTAGGTTTGCAAACTTATATTTATATGTGTATTATATATGAAACCAGAACATGTTAAAATATACTTTCAGTGTTGCCTGAGTGGCTCAGTCAGTTAAGCATCTACTTTCAGCTCAGGTCGTTATTCTGGGGTCCTGGGATGGAGCCACGCATCAGGCTCCCTGCTCAGTGGGGAGTCTGCTTCTCCTTCTGCTGCTCTCTCTCTGTCAAATAAATAAATAAAACCTTTCAAAAAATAAAATAAAATACACTTGCAGAATTTTTGTTTGAATAAACAAAAATAAAACAAGACAGAATTATCTCAGGAAAAACATTACTTGTCATTTCTATTTGTGTTCCCAGCAGATATAATAACATTTCTAAATACTGAATTTAGGGGCACCTGGGCCACTCAGTTGGTGAACTCTTGATTTTGAACTCTTGATTTTGGCTCAGGTCGTGATCTCAGGGTTGTGAGATCCAGCCCCATATTGGGCTCTGTGCTCTGCTGGAAGTCTGCTTGAGATTCTCCCTCTCCCTCTACCCTCCCCCACTCACATGTGCTCTCTCCCATGCTCTTCTCTCAAGTAAATAAACAAATCTTTAAAATTAATACATACATACATACTGAATTTGACCAGGCTGTAACCTCTTGGCACGTGCTGCCATAGTTTACTATCATTGAGCTTAGGGAACCTTCCACCATTTGTTGAGGACTATTTGAATTTCAAGTGTCTGATAGCTTATAGTAACTGCACTAATATGTTTACAAGTTAAATTTAAAATCACTTTTCTCCTACTTGGCCCAAACTTGTATCTTAGGTATGGAGAAGCTTAATAATGAGCCCTAAATTAATGCTAGGTGAGGGCTGCTATTACTTACATTAGTTTGTGGTCATGTTAACATGAATTTATCCTGTCTTCTTCATGATCTTTCCTCCAGACCATTGGTACTCTACCTTTAAAATCACGACAAGGAAATTTTTACTGTGATTCTGTGTGCACTAATGGAAAAATTATGATTTCTTTATATTAGTTTGTTCATATACTAAAAAAAATGTGGGTTAAAGTGTTGCTCTCTGTTATGAGAAATTTTTTGTCTCCTTTAGAGAGATACTGTACCACTTGATAATAATATTTGTACCCATCAGTTTTATGTGGTAGAAGGGTAGGAATACTGAATAATCAAAAAGCTACTCTGTATTGTGTAAGTATACTATTAGCCATTTTCTTCCTATTCTAATTTACTTACCTACTATTGATTTATAGAATAGAATAGGTTGATTTTAGTTTAGTTCTAGTTTCTTCCTAGTGGAAATGTTGAAGATAACTACATTGGCCAAAAGATGAAAGGCAATTGCAAAAGGGTATGGGTAATCTTGGTAATGAATACGGTTGGAAATTGCCTACATTATTCTTACTATAACATATTTAGGTTGAATATTTCACTGATGTTCAGTTATATATTTTCTTACTACCTATTGAACAGTCCCAGCTGAGTGGCATGCTTTTCTTTTGCCATCGGCTGAATTAATGATCTCCCCTTTCCAAATAATTTCCCAGGTTTTAAAACTGGCATCCTCATTACTCTAGCTACTCAGGCATGAAATTTAAATGGAACCTGTCTTTCTTTCTCTTAGAATGATTTCCTATATCTGTCATGTTCATTGCATCTCCACTTACCATCATTTTGAACAGTTTTCATCAATATTTTTCTAATTATTTACCCTATTTTTTTCTGTTCATTATCATTCATTTTGCATATGGTTTCCATTTTCATCTTGTTAATATTATATTCAAGACCCACAGTGTCTTCTTATTGCCTGATGGGTCCCAGTGCAGACTCTCTACTTTGACTTTCAAGGGCCTCTCTAATTTGCATCCCAAACTTTATGTGAAACTACCCTATTTTATTTTATTTTTCCTTTTGTAGATTTTTTTTTCTCATCTGTTTTTTTGTTGTTGTTGTTTTAAATTTAATTTTTTTTCAGTGTTCCAAAATTCATTATGTACCACACCCAGTGCTCCATGCAATACGTGCCCTCCTTAATACCCACCGTCAGGCTCACCCAACCCTCTACCCCCGTCCGCTCCAAAACCCTCAGCGTGTTTCTCAGAGTCCACAGTCTCTCATGGTTTCTCTCCCCATCCAATTTCTCCCAACTCACTTGTTTTAGAAAGGCTGATCTGTCCTTGCTCCTAAACTTCTTTTGCCATTGTTTATGCTTAGACTTCTTTATGTGTAGAATGACAACTTCCTGCATAGTCCTTCAGGACTCATCTCAAGTAGTACCTGGTCTTATGAAAGTTTTAAAATAATTAGAAGTTTCAGTTGAGAATAAGATTAATATAAATTGATAGTATGTGATGGGTATTTAATACTTTGGTCTTGGACACTGATAGAAATACTACGTTTAGAAAGGAAAAAAAAGTTAATATGGTGGGTATAATTTCTGGTTGCCATTGTGTGTGGTGGTTAGAATTACATCAGAGTTTGTTCAGGGAATCATGATCAGGGTTTGAAGGAACATGAAAATTTGTTGTTTGATCAATTGCACTGTGGGTTGTTTTTCTTGAAAAATAGAAGAATAATTACTTGCTGCTTGAGGAATTATCACATGAGGTAAACTTGACTTCTTTTGTATGATGTCAAGTTACAGAACCAAGACCAAAGAGAAACATTGAGGAAGACAAGTTCAATTTTAAAGGATATGATAGAACTGTCCAAAAATAAAATGAATTTCTTTGGGTGGTTCTTTGTTGCTACAGTGATTAAACATAGTTTGGGTAGGGATATTACCCAAGTCAAGCATCACTGGAAAGTTACAGAATGTGAAAGTTCTTTTTGTCCTCAAAATTTCATGAGTCTATGATTAGAACGTATGTTCACTCCCTCTTCTTTTTTTTATTTTTTAAAAATTTTTTTAAAATTTATTTATTTATTTATTTGACAGACAGAGATCACAAGTAGTCAGAGAGGTGTCAGGGAGAGAGAGGAGGAAGTAGGCTTTCTGCAGAGCAGAGAGCCCGATGTGGGGCTCGATCCCAGGACCCTGGGATCACGACGTGAGCCGAAGGCAGAGGCTTTAACCCACTGAGCCACCCAGGTGCCCCTTCACTCCCTCTTCTTGATCTTTTGAATCCCTTTTGACCATACTGTATTATTTTTAAAGATTTTATTTATTTATTTGACAGAGAGAGACACAGCGGGAGAGGGAACACAAGCAGGGGGTTTGGGAGAGGGAGAAGCAGGCTTCTAGCCAAGCAGATATCCCGGTGTGGGGCTCGATCCCACGACCCTGGGATCATGACCTGAGCTGAAGGCAGACACTTAATGACTGAGCCACCCAGGCTACCCATACTGTATGTTTTGACATTTGATTTTATTTAATACAAGTATTCTTTATATGATATCTTTTATTTTCTAGTTGAACTGTATTATGTATGTATTAACTCTAATACATGTATATATACACATCTAATATATATATGTGTATATATACACATACACCCATCTCATCTCAAATATTTACAATTTATTTAGATTGTTAACACAATGTATTAACTCTAACCATATATAACAAGTGTGTTCATACACACTTATTATGTAGCATACATAAATGAGACTCTTATGCAAAGAATCTTGAAGTGGGCAAAACATAAAAGTGTGTGTGTATATATATATTCATGCATGTATGTTTAACCTATATGTGAAAGTGTGTGTGTGTGTGTGTGTGTGTACACAGATACATACATAGTTTTATATTCTGCTTGCTTCAAAATTCTTTCCTTAAGAGCCTCACTTATGCTTGCTAAATCAAGCGGAATAAAATGGGTCACTGACTCTAAAGAAAAAAACAAGTCTTTTGATTGGTCAGTGGCTCACTGGAACTGTGATTAAAGGTAGCACTTCTAAACCTGTATTAAATGTTTAAAGTTCCCTTTGTATGTCTGCTAACTCATGATGGCATGGTAGTATAGGAGAAAGAACACTGCTGTATCTCAATTAGAACTGTTGTTGAGTGGCTTTATGACTTTCAGTAATTCACTAATTTTAGGGGGCATCTCATTTGTATAAGGAGGTTTGATCCCAGTGGTCTCCTAATTTCACTCATTCATTCATTTATGACAGCTGTATCTTGTAAGACTTTATCAAGTTTTATTCATGATTTTATTCATGATTCTTTATATCCTGTGTTAACTATTTTTGTTTTTGTCACTGTTTTGCTTTCAGATTCAAAACCAGTCAAGCCAAACCAACAGAAAAATACACAAAACTCTGTTTCTTGACCAAGTTAATTACAAAGAGATCTAAATTTCGAACTTGGTTTATCAAAATGTAAGCATTTAACTGAATCCCAAAGTAGAATAATGTATGCGGAAGTTGAACTGTTTGCTTTCTTAGCTTACCAATTTTTCACAAATTAAAGAGTTTAACTTATGAAAATGTACTTTTTTTCCCTTTTTGGAGATGAATAATACAATAATATAGTAAAGTCTTTTCAGAATATATTTGCAGAACTCTTCTCTATTCTCTTTGTGCTACTACCTAAAAGAGGCACATCGCTTCTGTGTTCCAGAAAGCAGAGAACCTTTTTAAATGAGTTCCTTTACCATAGATATTTCATGGAAATTTACAGTTAGAATTCATGAAGCAAATTATTCAAATTTATGTACATGCAAATAGCTCCTCTGAGAGATGATGTAAATACAAAATAATATTTCTAGAGCTCTGATTGGAATAACGGCAAAACACTGATTAAATCACTAATAGAATATGTTGGGTAACTTGAAACATCTGACCTTTATTAGTCCTCTTGTGAGAGAACAATAGTATGAATTTGTGATATTTAGGGAAGATTACTATTCTGATTCCTGAGAATAACCTATAAAAAGGCCAACTTATTAATGACTGGATGTGTAGTGAGTATTCTTCTCCACTGATAGTTAGCTTTCCATTATACCATGGGGGTGGCTGACAAAACGATCCAGGGGTCTAACTGTAACACTCCTTAATATCATCCAGAAGTTTCGTACTCATTTGATTATAATATTTTTGGCTTAATTCTACAGATGTAGATGTTTTCAGTTATTAAGAATCTGTATTGATTTATTTTGTGTGGTGATCTAGTCTTGGCTGGGTCCTCACTATGTTTCCAATAATCCTTGTACTTGGCCCTTAGTGCTCTATTTTTCTCTCTGTCTCTCTAATAATTGTATCATCCTTTATCCTGAATCTTAGCATACACGCTTAGCTTTTGCTTAAAAAAAAAAATAGAAGCCATTGGGCAGGAACTTGACCAGTGTCTCCCTGTCTTCACGCTAAAGCTACCTATAACATTATCCTTTCTTTTCTCCTTTGCTTCTGACTTAACAGGAAGTGACTTCTTTTGTTCAGTCCCTGTTCCATCTCTTCCACCCTTTTCTGACACCTATCTCTATTATCTTACCTTTGCTGTCTCAACTTTTCAATATGCTTTTCTTCTTTGGCTCTTTTTTTTTTTTTTTTTCCTCTGAGGGCTTACAAAATTACAGAAGGGTCTCTCAGTTGAGAAAAAAAGAAAGTTTTTATAGTCCTGTTGCATTAACTTTGTTTTGTTTTCCCTGTGTTCACTGCCATATGTCTTAAACTAATTGACTACAATGGTCTATACTTTCTCAGGGATATTCATTATTTATTTTTCCCTTCCCTTCCTTTTCCTTCACTTCCCTTCTCTTCCCTTTCCTTTCCTTTCCTTTCCTTTCCTTTCCTTGAATTTCTTTAAATTATGAAAGCCGTACACTATTGGGGTAACACATGAAACAATATGTACCACTTAGTATTCTGAATACTTACTCTCCTGTTGACGTTATCTCCTGCTCCATTGTACTTTTTGGCAAAGATACTTTATTCCTTTTAACCAAATCTACTGACTTTTCTTTGAGTCCTTCTATTACTTGGTAAGAACTAATGATTGTATGTTACATCCTGACACAGTCTCCTGCCTGACCCACCCAGCTTTTGGCTACTAGTGCTTGACCCACTCCTGGAGCTATTTTTCTACCTCTCTGACTACAACTGATTAGCCATCTTCACTTGCTATTCCTTTTTGTCTGTCCTGAAATACTGGCTTTTACCAGATATTCATTCTTGGTCCTTTTAGTTTCTTACTCATCAATTTTCCCCTGAGTAATTTCTGCTTTATCTGTAGCTCCTTCCACATCTTTACCTCTAGGTGTAACTACTCCTGTGAGTTCCCGATAATTATTTTCAGTATCCTACTGGACCCCAGAGTTAATGTATGGAACCAGCCCTTCCGTCTGCGTTTCTCAGCTTTGTATGCAGTCATTCGTGAGAAACAGCTGAAGCAACTTTCTTCCATGAGATGTCTCCCTGATTATCTCATCAGTTACTTATCCTGTTGATTCTTGTTTAGAAATGACTCTTGCATCTGGCTGTTTGTCCCCATCCCCACTAGTATGGTCTTCGCCAGGCTCTCATCATTTCACCTGGAATCTCTTATTGCAATTACTTACCTGGAAGCCTGAATTCTGTCCTGTCTTCTCCACTTTAGTTCATATTGCATGGCAGTGGCTCTCAAATTGTTGGTCTGGGCACCCCTTTATAATCTGAAACATTGTTAAGGACACAAAGAGCTTTAGTTCCTGTGAGTTATAGCTACTCATACAGCCTTATTATAAATTGAGACAAATTTTTTAAACATTTATTAAATCACTTAAAATAAGCCTACTCATCACACGTTAACATAAACAACTTAATTCTTATGAAAATAACTATATTTTCAAAAATAAAAATAGTAGGGAGAGTAACCATTGTTTAACATTGTTGCATATCTCTTTCAGGCTGGCTTAAGGGAAGACAGCCAGAGTCTCATATTGGCCTTGTGATATATTGCTTTGATTGAAATAAGTAAAGAAAATATGACATCAGACATGTAATTAGAAAAGGGAAGAGTATTTTAATAGCCTTTCCATAGCTGAATATTCTTTAATGCCATGTCAAAATTTAACAAGTGATAGTTGCAGTGTAAATTCTGAAATCAGATTAGTGAACACTCTATTTTCTGTTGCAATAAAATCCACTCGTTTTACACTTTTTCTTAGAGTTTCTTACTTTTATTACTGTTCACATTTTTTTGGTGTCTTAATTATTTTCAAACAATTTAATTTCCGCTTTTTTTCCAGTTTTATTGAGATGTACTTGACTTATAACATTGTATTTGTCTAAGGTGTACAACATAGTTATTTGATATATGTAAATAGGGTGAATGGATTATAATTAAGTTTAGATAATATCCATTAAACCTCACAAAGTTACACATTTTTTTTCTTGTGATGAGAACTTTTAAGATTCACTCTCTCAGCAATTTTCAAATATACAGTATAGTCTTATTAACTGTAGTTACAGTGAATGGCTATTCTGCCCAAACCTGATTTTATAACATCCTGCATTGGTCATTAGGAAAATATAGGTATGCTGGACTTTGCAAATGTTGACACATTTCCTTATAGAATATCAAAAAGTCACATCCATTTAATGTCACTTCTGATCTCATTGGAAAGTCTATTAAGTATTGAAAAGCTGTCAGGGTCATGGTGATGAATATTAAGTTTCCCCAAATTCCACATTTTGTGTGAAAATTTACATTATTTTATTGGCAACAAATGCTATTCCCTTTTTAATTTTTGTTGAAGTTGTAAGCTGTCTTGATTTGCTGTTGAAAAGTTATTTGTTAAATATCTTAAGACTAAATGCCCATAGCTTTTCTGTGGTGTTCCATGAAAATACCTAGTTTAGCTAAGAACATCAGTCACCTGAGTGCTTTTCATAGGAACAGTTAACATAGTTCAGTATGCCGCAGAAGTGCTGTATGGATACTTCCCATTTTTTCACACAGAATATTAAAACAATGTGGGCTAAAATTTTAAAATTCAATACACTTAGAATTTTTTAATTGCTCCTTCAAGAACATCACTTATGAACACTATTTTTAAATTATTTATTTATTTAATTCCTGCTAGCATGCAGTAGTAAAGAATACAATGACTATTAGTGCAGATTAATATTATTTTCTTGATTTGTGCAGCAGCAGTTTTATCCACTATTGCTTTTGCACCATCAGTGCAAATGTCAGTATTGTGAAACAAAGTAAATAGTATTTTAAAATAATTATTATTATTATGAAAATAGTTTTGACTCTGTGGACCACTAGAAAAGGTCTTGGGTACCTTCAGATCCTTGTGGACTACACTTTGAGACTTACTGTTTTATAGTGTCAACAGGTTTGTAATGCTCAATGTATATGCAAACATTTATTTCTCTCTCTTTTTTGAAAGATGTATTTATTTGATTAAGAGTGTTGTGGGGAGGGGCGCCTGGGTGGCTCAGCGGGTTAAGCCTCTGCCTTAGGCTCAGGTCATGATCTCAGGGTCCTGGGATCAAGCCCCGCATTGGGCTCTCTGCTCAGCAGGGAGCCTACTTCCTCCTCTCTCTCTCTGCCTGCCTCTCTGCCTACTTGTGATCTCTGTCCATCAAATAAATAAATAAAATCTTTATTTTATTTATTTATTTCAGTAATTCTAGTATCATCTTTTAGTTGCTTTGTACAGTCAATCTGTCTCTCTTTCCGTGTGTATATATGCAGGTGTTTGTGTCTGTCCATGTAGGTGTAAACACACATACAGTTAAACCCAAAAGTTGTTTATGTGTGTATTGTTTTAAACATTCTGAATCCCAATATGCATACAGAAAAATGCACTAATCATAAGTATACAGCTTAAGTTCACATTTAACCATGTAATCAGCACTTGAGACCTAGAGATAGCACATTACTCAAAAGCTTAGAAGCCACTTCATGTCCTCTTCCAATTATTCATTGCCTTCCTGAAGATTACCATACAGTATATTAAACTTGCCTTTCAACTACATATAAATGGAATAATCCAGTAAATATCTTTAATGAGTAACTTATTTTGTTCATTTTACCTATGAGATTCATCTGCAATATTCAGTAGCTCATTACTGCATAGTATTCTATGAACCACTACACTTTATTTTTCTCGTCTACTTTGGAGACTTTGGGTTGTTTCCAAATACATGGACATACACAAAAATAAAGACTTTTATTAAGGACATATGAAAAACTAGAGATTATTGAGAAAAAAGGCAGGCAACCTAATTGAAAATGACTAAAAGTCTATAGACAAAAGGCCATGAGCATCTTCACTAGTGATTAAGGAAATGTGAATTAAAATCACAATGGGATACTATTACACATCTGCCAGAATGGCTAAAATTAAAAAAAAAGTGGGGGGAATACCAAGTGTTAGTCAGAATGTGAACTACAGCTCTCAAACACTGCTGGTGAAAGTTCAGATTGGCATAACACTAGGTAAATTGACAGCATCTAAAAAAAACCCTGAAAATTCATATTCCCTATCATTCAGCCATTCTGTTTCTCTCTCTCTATATATATACACTCAGTGGCAATGTGTACATATTTACTCAAAGATATGTACAAGAGTGTTCTTAGAAACACTATATGTAATTACCAAAAATATGATTCATTTTTTAAAGTTTGGATGTGGTTTTTTTGATTCAAAAAATACAAATTTTTAGATAAAATAATATTTGGCATTGCATAAAGAATTAGAACTTTGGTAATACTAATATAGATGTCTAGAATGAGAATTATATGAAAAAGGTGAAAGAGCCATTTGGAGCTGTGGTTAAAATATTCAAGATAAAGATGGACTCCTGTAAGTTATTTCTGGAAGTGTGCGTCTTCTTGCTTATCAAAATTAGGTAGGTATAGTCAATGCTGGCTTATCATTGGAATGGAAGAAAGTAGTTTTTTTTTTTTAAGTATTTTTTTAAGACTTTATTTACTTGACAGAAATTAGAAGTAGACAGAGAGGCAGGCAGAGAGAAAGGGGGAAGCAGGCTTCCGTTGAGCGGAGAGCCCAATGTGGGGCTCGATCCCAAGACCCTGAGATCATGACCCGAGCCGAAGACAAAGGCTTAAACCACTGAGCCACCCAGGTGCCCCTGGAAGAGAATAGTTTTAAAGGTAGCTTTAAATAAAAGGCTCAAGGGCCCCTGGGTGGCACAGTCAGTTAAATGACTGACTCTTGGTTTCGGCTCAGGTGTTAACTTCAGGTTGTGAGATCAAGCCCTGTGTTAGGCTTCATGCTTGGCGGGGAGTCTGCTTGGGATTCTCTCTACTTGTGCTTTCTCTCTCTCTCAAGTGAATCTTTAAAAACAGACAAGTGGTGGGGCGCCTGGGTGGCTCAGTGGGTTAAGCCTCTGCCTTCGGCTCAGGTCATGATCCCAGTGTCCTGGGATCGAGCCCCGCGTCGGGCTCTCTGCTCCGCGGGGAGCCTGCCTCCACCTCTCTCTCTCTGCCTGCCTCTCTGCCTACTTGTGATCTCTGTCTGTCAAATAAATAAATAAAATCTTTAAAAAAAAAAAAAACAGACAAATGGCAAAATCATTACTCTTTTGAATACATCTATATTATTTCACAATTCTTAATGCAAATTTTCAACTTAGAATAAACAATCTCTTTCTGACCCTTAATGAACATACTGTCTACTTCTCATTTCATGTCTTAAAAATTAATCACTTTGGGGCGCCTGGGTGGCTCAGTGGGTTAAGCTGCTGCCTTCGGCTCAGGTCATGATCTCAGGGTCCTGGGATCGAGTCCCGCATCGGGTTCTCTGCTCCGCAGAGATCCTGCTTCCCTCTCTCTCTCTCTCTGCCTGCCTCTCCATCTACTTCTGATCTCTCTCTGTCAAATAAATAAATAAAATCTTTAAAAAAAAATTAATCACTTTTTCACTTAATCTTTATTGAGCATTTAGTTTGTGCCAGGCACTGACCCAGGTGCTTGGGATATAGCTGAGACCAAAACAAAGTTCTTTGCCCTCAGGAAGTTTGATTCTAGTAAGAGACAGAACATGAACATGTAAACATGAATTTTTTTAAAATTAAATTTTTTTTCAGTGTTCTAAAATTCATTGTTTCTGCACCATACCCAGTGCTCCATGCAATACGTGCCCTCCACAATACCAGCAATCAGTGCTGTGGGGAAAAATAGAGCAGGATAAGGAGAATCGGGGGTGTGAGGGAATTGCTATTTTATGCATGTTAGTTAAAAATATCTTTCTGATAAGGTAAGATTTGAATAGAAAGCTAAAAGAAGTAAAGAAGAAAGCCATGGCAATCTCTAGAGGAACATTGATTAAGGGAAAGAGACACCCAATACCAAAGTCCTGAAGCAGGCTTTATGTGTTCAAACAACAGTCTGGAGTCCAAGAACAGAGTGATGATGGAAGAGTCAGAAAGCTTATAGGTCACTGTAAGGGTGATTCTCATGCTTTGTGTCTGAGCAACAGAAAGCATGAAGTTTTTTCATTTACTGAGAGGTCTATCAAAGATTACATTAAGAGTAGATAGATAGGAAGTGAGGGAAAAATCAGGAGTTTGGTTTTGGTCCAATCATTTGGGGGTCTCTATTAGACTTTAAAGAGGAAATGTCTCCTAAGCTGTTGAATATAGATCAGAAATTCCAGGGAATGGTGCAGTCTGGAGGTATAATTTGCAAGTTATAAATTAATGATGTGGATGAGGTCGTGTAGAAAATGTCTTAGGAAAGTAAAAACATCTGAGAAATGACTGGAGATGACGTTGAAGAAATGAAGAACAGCAGGCAAAGGTGAATGGGAAGGAGCAGCTAGTGAAAGAAAGACTGGAATTAAAGGGCGTGTCTTTTACTTGAACTCAAGTCAAATTAAAAAAATCTTTTAAGAAGGTGGGTAGGGAATAATAATGTCAGATACTGCTGTTAGCTGGAGAGAGGTGAACATTGAGAATAGGTCATTACATTTGACAACATCATTGACCTTGATAAGACTTTTTTCTATAGATGGTTACAAAACTCGCTATATTGGATTTAATAGACATTAGTGAAGAAATGGAGGCTGAGGGGCGCCTGGGTGGCTCAGTGGGTTAAGCCGCTGCCTTCGGCGCAGGTCATGATCTCAGGGTCCTGGGATCGAGTCCCACATCGGGCTCTCTGCTCAGCAGGGAGCCTGCTTCCCTCTCTCTCTCTGCCTGCCTCTCTGTCTACCTGTGATCTCTGTCTGTCAAATAAATAAATAAAATCTTTAAAAAAAAAAAGAAATGGAGGCTGAAAGTATTAAAATTCTTCTGAGGAATTTTGATGTAAAAGGAAGCAGAGTAGTAATGAGCTATAGTCAGAAAGAAGTTAGGGTCAAGAGGAAAGTTTTTACAGATGGGGGATGATAAAGGATATTTACAAGGTGGTGAAAAGGTTCTGGTAAAAAGAGAAAGCTCGTGATGCAGGAGAGCAGGGACAGTTGCTGGAGTGATTCCACAATGGCAGAAACTCACAAAGAAGTAGAAAATGTAACCTTCAGTAGCATTTTTATCTTTTTTTTTCCAGCTTGTCTACAAGGTTCACAATGGTGGAAGAAAAGTAGACAATTGTTTTGTTTAAGAGTCTTATTACATGGGAAACATAAAAAGGGACTTCATCTGGTAACAGTATATTGCACTTACTATCCTTGCCACTTATTCTGGGCTAGAACACAGATGCCAAAACAAAATCTTCTGATATACACCAGTGCGTCAACTATATTTCTCTTAAGTCTCCATTACATAACCATGCAGGATCTGTACAACCCACACAGGTTTTAATTGACTGATACTTCTATACCATGCAGTAGATAACTGGTTATGGTTCATTGGTCTGTCTCTGTGGGCTCCAGAAGATTAGTTTACAGAGCTGCAGATTGTTATTTTTTCCATATACTTGTTTGTCTTTGGAATCCCGTTTCTAAGCCATATTGCACAAATTGCCTTTCAACAGTGTGTGAAATTTTAGGGAAAAAACCGCTTGAACAGGAATATTAATTAAGGCTTTCTTTTTTTCCCCAATTCTTTTGTTTTATTTCTTTCAGTGTTCCAGAATTCATTGTTTATGCACCACAGCCAGTGCTCCATGCAGTACATGCCCTCCATACTATCCACCACCAGGCTCACCCAACTCCCCACCCTCTCCCCTCCAAAACCCTCAGTTTGTTTCTCAGAGTCCACAGTCTCTCATGGTTTGTCTCCTCCTCCGATTTCCCTCAACTCCCTTCTCCTCTCCATCTCCCAATGTCCTCCGTGTTATTCCTTATGCTCCACAAATAAGTGAAACCATATAATAATTGACTCTCTCTGCTTGACTAATTTCACACAGTATAATCTCTTCCAGTCCCATCCATGTTGATACAAAAGTTGGGTATTATCCTTTCTGATGGAGGCATAATATTCCATTGTATATATGGACCATATCTTCTTTATCCATTCGTCTGTTGAAGGGCATCTTGGTTCTTTCCACAGTTTGGTGACTGGGGCCATTGGTGCTATGAACATTGGTGTACAGATGGCCCTTCTTTTCACTACATCAGTATTTTTGGGGTAAATACCCAGTAGTGCAATTGCAGGGTCATAGGGAAGCTCTATTTTTAATTTCTTGAGGAATCTCCGCACTGTTCTCCAAAGTGGCTGCACCAACTTGCATTCCCACCAACAGTGTAAGAGGGTTCCCCTTTCTCCACATCCTCTCCAACACACGTTGTTTCCTGTCTTGCTGATTTTGGCCATTTTAACTGGTGTAAGGTGGTATCTCAATGTGGTTTTGATTTGAATCTCTCTGATTGCTAGTGATGATGAACATTTTTTCATGTGTCTGTTAGCCATTTGTATGTCTTTTGAGAAGTGTCTGTTCATGTCTTTTGCCCATTTATTGATGTAATTATCTGTTTTGTGTATGTTGAGTTTGAGGAGTTCTTTATAGATCTTGGATATCAGCCCTTTGTCTGTAGTGTCATTTGTGAATATCTTCTCCCATTCTGTGGGTTGCCTCTTTGTTTTGTTGACTCTTTCCTTTGCTGTGCAAAGGAACTTGATGAAGTTCCAAAAGTTCATTTCCACTTTTGTTTCCTTTGCCTTTGGAGACATATCTTGAAAGAAGTTGCTATGGCTGATGTCAAAGAGGTTACTGCCTTTATTCTCTAGAATTTATAATTAAGACTTTCTTTGGATAGCAGTGATCTTATAGAGGAAGAAATAGAATTTATAAGACATGAACTGTTCTTATTTTTACATATTAATCTAAACTCTTCATATTTAAATAAAATAGAGGTGGTATTTTTGAAATAGAGGTTTTTTGAGCTCTTCCCATAGAAATGACTGATTGTTTATTTACCTATTAATTAGGACAAAGCACTTTTATTTAAATAGAGAGGCAAGTTATTAAAATTCTAATTTGTAATTTCATAATTCTTTAATCTTAGCTCATGAAAATTCTTAAATCTCTACTTCAGTTAAGTCTGCCTGTTTCAATTCATAATCACCTTCTGTATATGAAAGTCTTTTATGCCTATGTGATGTCCTACCAGAATCCAAATTATAGAAATCATAATTGATTATTTGGTATTAAGGAGCATCTTGCTACTTTAAACTTCAAAAATGTAATTACTTGTATTTAATTTTAAGTAAATATTAACATTTACTTTATTAATTAAATAAATAGTCTATAATTACCTACCTTTTCTGTTAAAAAGGACCACTAAGAGCAGTTAAAATTTAATTTAGTTTATCAGGAAGTTGAAGTAGGATTCTTTCTGACTCAGTCTTGGATGAAGCGCTAAAGGCCACAAACAAAATGATAGGTGCCTCGATGGCCTTACTGGGTTAAGACTGAGACCAAGTAGAAGAAATTCTTTGGAGAAAGTTGCTGGAGCCCAGTGGCATTTTCCATACCCTTTGCCACTGGAGATGGGAGGAAAATGTATTTCCTCATTCTCAAATCCTAGTGAGAGGCAGAACCATATCTGTCCCCTGTATTTTGGGGGGCTCATAGTAGACTGGTTTCTGACTCACATCAGAGAAGTCAAAGGCAGGGCTGTGACCATGGGTTAGAGGAGATACAGCAGAGAGAAGAGGGCTACCACAGGAGATTCACTTTCTGTTTGTCAGGAAAAAGAATACTTGAGTAGTCGCTTGACTCTATGATAGAGACCAAGAGAAGTAGACAGTGACAGCGAGAGCAAAGTGAGCAAGAACATGCCCACTTGATGTTTAAATGGTATTTTTTTTTAAAGATTTTATTTATTTATTTGACAGAGAGAAATCACAAGTAAGCAGAGAGGCAGGCAGAGAGAGAGAGGAGGAAGCAGGCTCCCAGCTGAGCAGAAAGCCCGATGCGGGGCTCGAACCCAGGACCTGGGATCATGACCTGAGCCGAAGGCAGCAGCTTAACCCACTGAGCCACCCAGGCGCCCCCCACTTGATGTTTAAAACCAAGGAACTTTGCTCCAAAGGGCCTAGGAGTGTGTTGAAACCCAGTAGTGGGTCTGTGAGGTGTGGACTGCAGAATACCTGGGGTGAAGGTTAGAATCAGGAGCTGTTGGCTGAAGAAAAGCCATGGCCATTTCATGGTCATTGAAATGAGAGGTTCTCAAAGAGAGGATTTTGAGAAACCCACAAATATGCTGTAAACTAACAAGGCAGGAGAACAGAACAAAAGCTAGTCTAGCCCGCAGCACCTTTCTGAGGAAGGCTTGTCTAGGGGAGGGAGGGCATATCATTTTTGAATCAAGCTGAGGATTTTTATTATTACCAGGGACTGGGCAACTGAATTATAAAAGTGACAATTCTAGAGGGACTTAAAGTGCCATGGAGACCTTTTATTATCTGAGAGTGACTGTAAATATTATGAGATCTGCTGGAGATTTCATGCAAGTACTAGCTCACAAAGTGAATTTGGATGGGTGTAGAGGGAAAAGCAGAGTATGTTTGTGTATATATATATATATATATATATATATATATAGAGAGAGAGAGAGAGAGAGAGAGAGAGAGAGAGAGAGTGTGTGTCTTCTAGAGTCTAGCTCATTCAATAAAAAGTTACATTGGTTTCCAAACAGTGGCTGATAAGAACAACAACAACAAAAGGCTTATCTTTCATTATCCAGATGCCACCATGTACTGCAAGGAAGCAGTTCATCTCACTGAATGACATTCATACTTGTTGCCTTTGTATTTTTAGTGGGATGTTTGTCTGAGACACTTATCATTGTTCAGACATGTGTGACTGTGGATGTTTTAATGAAGATATCATTCAAAAGAGAGAGTTTTCTGATCTCTATCTCACAAATAATCTTATACCTTAGAAATGCTGCAAAGAGAAGCTACAAAGAGCAGTTACAGCAGAAACAGGGTCAATAATGACAGCTTTTCCCCGGCTCACTCAGCTCACTCCTGAGCAGCAGAAGCCCCTTTATCCAAAAGCTCGGCAGTATCTCTTGGAGCTCTTTACTCTAAAGGGCTGTGAGGCTTAAATTGTTTGTTTCAGTTCCCAATTTCTGCTCTGGTCTCTCAATAGCTTGTTTTTAAGTTTTGGTTTGTATTAGCAAGAAAACTACTTCCTTTTGTTAGCTCAGTACCATAATTTTCTAGAAAGCAGTAGAACTAGAGTATTGCTTTGGAAAATGAACTCACAATATGTATATATGTAAGAAATGAGAATATTTTACATATTTGCTTAACCAAACCACATAATTGATAAGTTTCAACTGGTTTAGAGTCCACTTTTTTTTTTTTTCCCCTGACTGGTTTATCTTATTTTGTAACTGATTTCTCTTCCTTTGCCTATGACACAAAATAGGTTACTGTGAAGTGATATGTAACACAAAGAATATAAATAGACCTTGTTCAAAGGTCTTTATTTAAGTTGTCTAACCCTGAAAACGGGTCTTTTATGAAGAAATGGTTTTCCAGGATTTTAGCTTCTGTGCATCAGTTAGCTCATCTGGAAACGGGGCTAATAACATTAGGAAATCACTTCACTTAACATCATCATATTTGCAAGATTTCATCCATGTTGTGGGTATAGCAATAGCACTTTCCTCCTCATTGCTGTGTTGTATTTAATTGTCTTGACTATACTGTCTTTGTATATTTGTCCACTTTACACGTCAAATGAAAAATACATCTGAACATAGGTAGAGGTTCGATTTGAAAGGATTATTGCAATAGACTGAATGCTCTGACTTTAAGTTCTGTAAGCATCTCAAAGGTCAGGCAGAAGGGGCTTCTCTTTTATAGGAGTAATTGAGGCTAGAAGGAACCAGGTGTTGGGGAGTGCAGTGAGCAGGTGGCAAAGTTGGACAATTTTTCTTTGCCACAAGCCAGTTCTTGGGAAAGTCCATTAAGGAGGGTTTGTTCTGCTCTCCAAGTGACTGCTTAATCTCAGGGGCATGAGAAAATTGAGGATTCTGTGGGGAGAAGAGAAGCTTAACCCAAGTTTGTTCAAGTGAAGTGGCCAGGCATCTAGTTCAGGTTGGTTAGTGGGGACAAACAGTTCAGGTACTCATTTATGAGACAAAAAAGGGGAGTTTAGGGGATTTCTGGTCTTGTCATAGGCAAGCAAGGGGTTAACCATGAGTCTTACCAGCTCATCTGGGGATAGGATCTTTGCAGTAAGGTGCTTCCCTGAATGCTAAAGGGCAAGGGTATTTCTTAATGTCCCAGTGTTCTGGGAATTCAAGTGAAGTTTGAATATTACTGTTATTACTCTTGATGAATATTCATAATGCTTCCAGTTTGGGGTCATTATTATTTGGGTTTATTAAAGGTGTTATAAATATTTTTATACACATGGTTTGGTGGACATAAGCATATACCTAAGAGTGAAATTTCTGTATCAGAGGCTATGTGTATACTGAACTTTGGAAGATATGGACAGTTTTCCAATTAGACTTCATCATTAATATATGAGAGTTCCAGCTGCTCCATGCTCATGTCCAAAGTTGATATTATTAGCATTAACTTGAATTTTAGCCATTTGGTGTAGGTACAATGATACTGCAATGTGATTTTAATTTGTATTTCTCCAATGATTACTATTGTTTGAGCATCTTTTCATGCATATATTGGATTTTTAGCTGTACTCTTTTGCAAAGTGCTGTTTCAAGTGTTTGCTCACTTAAGTGTTTGTTTTTTTTATCCTGGTTGGTATGTGGAAATTCTTCATACATCCTAGACAGGATTCCCTGTCACAAGCATGTACAGCAAATCTCTTCTCCATCCTCAGATTCAATTTCTTAATGGTAACTTTTTTTTTTTTTTAATTTTTTTTTTCAGCATAACAGTATTCATTATTTTTGCACCACACCCAGTGCTCCATGCAATCCGTGCCCTCTACAATACCCACCACCTGGTGCCCCCAACCTCCCACCCCCCACCCCTTCAAAATTCTCAGATCGTTTTTCAGAGTCCATAGTCTCTCATGGTTCACCTCCCCTTCCAATTGCCCTCAACTCCCTTCTCCTCTCCATCTCCCCTTGTCCTCCATGCTATTTGTTATGCTCCACAAATAAGTGAAACCATATGATAATTGACTCTCTCTGCTTGACTTATTTCACTCAGCATAATCTCTTCCAGTCCCGTCCATGTTACTACAAAACTTGGGGATTCATCCTTTCTTTCTTTTTTTTTTTTTTTTACAGCTTTATAAACATATATTTTTATCCCCAGGGGTACAGGTCTGCGAATCGCCAGGTTTACACACTTCACAACACTCACCATAGCACATACCCTCCCCGATATCCATAACCCCACCCCCTCTCCCAACCCCCTCCCCCCATCAACCCTCAGTTTGTTTTGTGAGATTAAGAGTCACTTATGGTTTGTCTCCCTCCCAATCCCATCTTGTTTCATTTACGCTTCTCCTACCCCCTCGACCCCCCCATGTTGCATCTCCTCTCCCTCATATCAGGGAGATCATATGATAGTTGTCTTTCTCCGATTGACTTATTTCGCTAAGCATGATACCCTCTAGTTCCATCCACGTTGTCGCAAATGGCAAGATTTCATTTCTTTTGATGGCTGCATAGTATTCCATTGTGTATATATACCACATCTTCTTTATCCATTCGTCTGTAGATGGACATCTAGGTTCTTTCCATAGTTTGGCTATTGTAGACATTGCTGCTATAAACATTCGGGTGCATGTGCCCCTTCGGATCACTATGTTTGTATCTTTAGGGTAAATACCCAGCAGTGCAATTGCAAGGTCATAGGGTAGTTCTATTTTCAACATTTTGAGGAACCTCCATGCTGTTTTCCAGAGTGGTTGCACCAGCTTGCATTCCCACCAACAGTGTAGGAGGGTTCCCCTTTCTCCGCATCCTCGCCAGCATCTGTCATTTCTTGACTTGTTAATTTTAGCCATTCTGACTGGTGTGAGGTGATATCTCATGGTGGTTTTGATTTGTATTTCCCTGATGGCGAGTGATATGGAGCACTTTTTCATGTGTCTGTTGGCCATCTGGATGTCTTCTTTGCAGAAATGTCTGTTCATGTCCTCTGCCCATTTCTTGATTGGATTATTTGTTCTTTGGGTGTTGAGTTTGCTAAGTTCTTTATAGATTTTGGACACTAGCCCTTTATCTGATATGTCATTTGCAAATATCTTCTCCCATTCTGTCAGTTGTCTTTTGGTTTTTTTAACTGTTTCCTTTGCTGTGCAAAAGCTTTTGATCTTGATAAAATCCCAAAAGTTCATTTTTGCCCTTGCTTCCCTTGCCTTTGGTGATGTTCCTAGGAAGATGTTGCTGCGGCTGACGTCGAAGAGGTTGCTGCCTGTGTTCTCCTCGAGGATTTTGATGGATTCCTTTCTCACATTGAGATCCTTCATCCATTTTGAGTCTATTTTCGTGTGTGGTGTAAGGAAATGATCCAATTTCATTTTTCTGCATGTGGCTGTCCAATTTTCCCAACACCATTTATTGAAGAGGCTGTCTTTGTTCCATTGGACATTCTTTCCTGCTTTGTCGAAGATGAGTTGACCATAGAGTTGAGGGTCCATTTCTGGGCTCTCTATTCTGTTCCATTGATCTATGTGTCTGTTTTTGTGCCAGTACCATGCTGTCTTGATGATGACAGCTTTGTAATAGAGCTTGAAGTCCGGAATTGTGATGACACCAACTTTGGCTTTCTTTTTCAATATTCCTTTGGCTATTCGAGGTCTTTTCTGGTTCCATATAAATTTTAGGATGATTTGTTCCATTTCTTTGAAAAAAATGGATGGTACTTTGATAGGAATTGCATTAAATGTGTAGATTGCTTTAGGTAGCATAGACATTTTCACAATATTTATTCTTCCAATCCAGGAGCATGGAACATTTTTCCATTTCTTTGTGTCTTCCTCAATTTCTTTCATGAGTACTTTATAGTTTTCTGAGTATAGATTCTTAGTCTCTTTGGTTAGGTTTATTCCTAGGTATCTTATAATTTTGGGTGCAATTGTAAATGGGATGGACTCCTTAATTTCTCTTTCTTCTGTCTTGTTGTTGGTGTAGAGAAATGCAACTGATTTCTGTGCATTGATTTTATATCCTGACACTTTACTGAATTCCTGTACAAGTTCTAGCAGTTTTGGAGTGGAGTCTTTTGGGTTTTCCACATAGAGTATCATATCATCTGCGAAGAGTGATAGTTTGACTTCTTCTTTGCCGATTTGGATGCCTTTAATTAACTTTTGTTGTCTGATTGCTGAGGCTAGGACTTCTAGTACTATGTTGAATAGCAGTGGTGATAACGGACATCCCTGCGGTGTTCCTGACGTTAGCGGAAAAGCTTTCAGTTTTTCTCCATTGAGAATGATATTTGCGGTGGGTTTTTCATAGATGGCTTTGATAATATTGAGGTATGTGCCGTCTATCCCTACACTTTGAAGAGTTTTGATCAGGAAGGGATGCTGTACTTTGTCAAATGCTTTTTCAGCATCTATGGAGAGTATCATATGGTTCTTGTTCTTTCTTTTATTAATGTGTTGTATCACATTGATTGATTTGCGGATGTTGAACCAGCCTTGCAGCCCTGGAATAAATCCCACTTGGTCGTGGTGAATAATCCTTTTAACGTACTGTTGAATCCTATTGGCTAGTATTTTGGCGAGAATTTTTGCATCTGTGTTCATCAAGGATATTGGTCTGTAGTTCTCTTTTTTGTTGGGATCCTTGTCTGGTTTTGGGATCAAGGTGATGCTGGCCTCATAAAATGAGTTTGGAAGTTTTCCTTCTATTGCTATTTTTTGGAACAGTTTCAGGAGAATAGGAATTAGTTCTTCTTTAAATGTTTGGTAGAATTCCCCTGGGAAGCCGTCTGGCCCTGGGCTTTTGTTTGTTTGGAGATTTTTGATGACTGTTTCAATCTCCTTACTGGTTATGGGTCTGTTCAGGCTTTCTATTTCTTCCTGGTTCAGTTGTGGTAGTTTATATGTCTCTAGGAATGCATCCATTTCTTCCAGATTGTCAAATTTGTTGGCGTAGAGTTGCTCATAGTATGTTCTTATAATTGTCTGTATTTTTTGGTGTTCGTTGTGATCTCTCCTCTTTCATTCATGATTTTATTTATTTGGGTCCTCTCTCTTTTCTTTTTGATAAGTCTGGCCAGGGGTTTATCAATCTTATTAATTCTTTCAAAGAACCAGCTCCTAGTTTCGTTGATTTGTTCTATTGTTTTTTTGGTTTCTATTTCATTGATTTCTGCTCTGATCTTTATGATTTCTCTTCTCCTGCTGGGTTTAGGGTTTCTTTCTTGTTCTTTCTCCAGCTCCTTTAGGTGTAGGGTTAGGTTGTGTACCTGAGACCTTTCTTGTTTCTTGAGAAAGGCTTGTACCGCTATATATTTTCCTCTCAGGACTGCCTTTGTTGTGTCCCACAGATTCTGAACTGTTGTGTTTTTATTATCATTTGTTTCCATAAATTTTTTCAATTCTTCTTTGATTTCCTGGTTGACCCATTCATTCTTTAGAAGGATGCTGTTTAGTCTCCATGTATTTGGGTTCTTTCCAAATTTCCTCTTGTTATTGAGTTCTAGCTTTAGAGCATTGTGGTCTGAAAATATGCAGGGAATGATCCCAATCTTTTGATACCGGTTGAGACTTGATTTAGGACCAAGAATGTGATCTATTCTGGAGAATGTTCCATGTGCACTAGAGAAGAATGTGTATTCTGTTGCTTTGGGATGAAATGTTCTGAATATATCTGTGATGTCCATCTGGTCCAGTGTGTCATTTAAGGCCTTGATTTCCTTGTTGATCTTTTGCTTGGATGATCTGTCCATTTCAGTGAGGGGAGTGTTAAAATCCCCTACTATTATTGTATTCTTGTTGATGTGTTTCTTTGATTTTGTTATTAATTGGTTTATATAGTTGGCTGCTCCCAAGTTAGGGGCATAGATATTTAAAATTGTTAGATCTTCTTGTTGGACAGTTCCTTTGAGTATGATATAGTGTCCTTCCTCATCTCTTATTATAATCTTTGGCTTAAAATCTAATTGATCTGATATAAGGATTGCCACTCCTGCTTTCTTCTGATGTCCATTAGCATGGTAAATTCTTTTCCACCCTCTCACTTTAAACCTGGAGGTGTCTTCAGGTGTAAGATGAGTTTCTTGTAGGCAACATATAGATGGTTTTTGTTTTTTTATCCATTCTGATACCCTGTGTCTTTTGATTGGGGCATTTAGCCCATTCACATTCAGGGTAAGTATTGAGAGATATGAATTTAGTGCCATTGTATTGCCTGTAAGGTGACTGTTATTGTATATTGTCTCTGTTTCTTTCTGATCTACTACTTTTAGGGTCTCTCTTTGCTTAGAGGACCCCTTTCAATATTTCCTGTAGAGCTGGTTTGGTATTTGCAAATTCTTTCAGTTTTTGTTTGTCCTGGAAGCTTTTAATCTCTCCGTCTATTTTCAATGATAGCCTAGCTGGATATAGTATTCTTGGCTGCATGTTTTTCTCATTTAGTACTCTGAATATATCATGCCAGCTCTTTCTGGCCTGCCAGGTCTCTGTGGATAAGTCTGCTGCCAATCTAATATTTTTACCATTGTACGTTACAGACTTCTTTTCCCGGGCTGCTTTCAGGATCTTTTCTTTGTCACTAAGACTTGTCAATTTTACTATTAGGTGACGGGGTGTAGACCTATTCTTATTGATTTTGAGGGGGGTTCTCTGAACCTCCTGGATTTTGATGCTTGTTCCCTTTGCCATATTGGGGAAATTCTCTCCAATAATTCTCTCCAATATACCTTCTGCTCCCCTCTCTGTTTCCTCTTCTTCTGGAATCCCAATTATTCTAATGTTGTTTCATCTTATGGTGTCACTTATCTCTCGAATTCTCCCCTCGTGGTCCAGTAGCTGTTTGTCCCTCTTTTGCTCAGCTTCTTTATTCTCTGTCATTTGGTCTTCTATATCGCTAATTCTTTCTTCTGCCTCATTTATCCTAGCAGTGAGAGCCTCCATTTTTGATTGCACCTCATTAATAGCTTTTTTGATTTCAACTTGGTTAGATTTTAGTTCTTTTATTTCTCCAGAAAAGGCTTTTATATCTCCCGAGAGGGTTACTTTAATATCTTCCATGCCTTTTTCAAGCCCGGCTAGAACCTTGAGAATCATCATTCTGAACTCTATATCTGACATATTACCAATGTCTGTATTGATTAGGTCCCTAGCCTTTGGTACTGCCTCTTGTTCTTTTTTTTGTTGTGAATTTTTCCGCCTTGTCATTTTGTCCAGATAAGAGTTTATGAAGGAGCAAGTAAAATACTAAAAGGGTGGCAACAACCCCAGGAAAATATGCTTTAGCTAAATCAGAAGAGATCCTGAATTGTGAGGGGGGAGAAAGGGGATAAAAAGGGGTTCAGAAAGAAAGAAAAAAAAACTATTAAAAAAAAGAAAGCCGATAAAGAAAAAATATAAAAAGAGGAAAAAATATATATATATTAGATAAACTATTTAAAAAACGTTAAAAAAAAGAAAATGGTAAAAGTTAAAAAAAATTTAGCAGAAGAAGAGAAAAAGAAAAAAAAATGAAAAAGAAAAAAAAATTAAATTAACTGCAAGGCTAAAAAATCTTGGGGAGAAAGCCATGAGTTCCGTGCTTTGCTTTCTTCTCCTCTGGAATTCCGCCGTTCTCCTTGGTAGGTGAACTTGGTCCTGGCTGGGTTTCCCGTAGATCTTCTGGGGGAGGGGCCCGTTGTAGTGATTCTCAAGCGTCTTTGCCCCAGGCGGAGTTGCACCGCCCTTACCCGGGGCCGCGCTGAGTCATCCGCTGGGGTTCGCTTTCGGGAGCTTTTGTTCCCTGAGCGCTTTCCGTAGAGTCCGGAGGACGGGAATAAAGATGGCGGCCTCCCGGTCTCCGGCCCGGAGGAGCCGAGAGCCCGGGGCCCCACTCCTCAGTGCGCCCTCAGAGAACAGCGCCAAATGACTCCCGTCACCCTGGCCTCCGGCCGCGCTCCAAGCTGACCGAGCCTGCGACCGGTTCAAGGCAACCCTGAGCTGAGAGTCACTCCTCGGCTCTGTCTCTGCAGCCGGCTTCCCCGTTCTAATACCGGTAAGCTCTGCGACACTGAGACACCCCCGATCCTTCTGCGACCCTGTGGGACCTGAGGCCGCGCTGACCCCGCCTGGGCTTCACCCCAGTTAAGCCTCTGGAGCAATGTCCCTCAGCGGAACAGACTTTTAAAAGTCCTGATTTTGCTCCGTTGCTCCGCCGCTCGCCGGGAGCCGGCCCCTCCCCCCGCGGTCTATCTTCCCGTCGCTTTGGATTCACTTCTCCGCCAGTCCTACCTTGCAGAAAGTGGTTGATTTTCTGTTTCTGGAATTGCTGTTCTTCTTCTCTTCAATCTCCCGTTGGATTTGTAGGTGTTTGCAATCTTTAGATAAGCTATTTAGCTGATCTCCCGCTACCCGAAGTAGTCTCAGCCTGCTACTTCTCCGCCATCTTGACTCCTCCCCTCTCTTAATGGTAACTTTTGATGAGTTGAAGTACCTATTTTGAATGAGTTCTGATTTATTAGTTATTCTTAATGCTTTTGTGTTTTTTTTTTTTTACATCTTTCTTTGTTCCAGGGTCATGTAGATAGTCTGTTTTTTTTTTTTTCTGAGAGCCTTATTGTTTTATATTTCACATTTAGTTGTGTAATCTACTTCAGTTCATTTCTCATATATGATGTGGGGTAGGTCAAGACTCATTTCTAAAATAGGCATATTGGTTAACACAGCACATTTATTGAAGAGGCTATCCTTTCCCCGATTTCCAAGTAATAGCTGTACAAATAGTTCAATAATCAGCCATTTGATTCAGTTAAAAAAAAAAAAGCGAACTTATTTTTGACTTTTTTCTTACACTCAATTGAGCAATAACTCATTCAAAACTTATTATAGTGCGCCTGGGTGGCTCAGTGGGTTAAGGCCTCTGCCTTCAGCTCAGGTCATGATCCCAGGGTCATGGGATCAAGACCGATATCAGGCTCCCTGCTTAGGCAGGGAGCCTGCTTCCCCTCTCTCTCTGCCTGCCTCTCTGCCTGCTTGTGATCTGTCTGTCAAATAAATAAATAAAATCTTAAAAAAAAACCTTATTATATGTATACATACAGTATAGATTTTCTTTTGGGGGGTTGTCACTCGAAATTGTGTTTTTAAATTTTTTCCATCTTATTGTGGTAAGAACACTTAAATAACATGTAGCCCTCATAACAGATTTTTGTGGTGATATGGTATTATTAGGTATAGACAGTGTTAAACAGCAGACCTCTAGTGCTTTCTCATTTTGCATAACTGAATTTTACCTTTTGATTAGTCACTGCTCTTTTCTTCTCACTGCCAATCATTATTTCCTTTTTTGCTTCTCTGAGTGTGACTACTCTAGATACTTCATATGAGTGGAATCGATCATGCGGTATTTATGCTTCTGTGACTGGCTTATTTCACTTCGCGTAATGACCTTAAGATTCATTCCTGTTGCATGTTGCAGGATGTCGTTCTCTTTAATGGCTGGGTAGGGGAACGCCTGGGTGGCTCAGTGGGTTAAGCGTCTGCATTTGGTCAGGTCGTTATCTGAGAATGAGTCCCTGCATTGGGCTCATTGCTGTGCATTCTCCCTCTGCCTGTGGCGTTCCCTGCTTGTACTCTCTCTCTCTCTCTCTCTCTGACAAATAAATAAATAAAATCTTAAAAAAGTGAAGACTGGATAGTAGTTGATTGTATGTATATGCAGGACTTTTTATCCATTCCTCTGTCAGTGGATATTTAGCTTATTTCTGTATTGTGGCTACTGTGGTGCCCTGACTCCGGTGGTGCAGACACAGGGAAGAGCTGTGTTTCTAGCCCAGTCACTGTGCTGCAAGGTGGTGGGGGTAGAACTGTGGTGAGTGCTGCTTGTTGGCACAGCTGCTCTGTTCTCTGTCGTCCCCAGGGACTAGCATTATTGCTGGGTCCCCTCAGTGCCCCAGATGAGATAGGAGCTGGTCCCTAGGGTAGCACCTGGCAAAGCTGGTGTATTGGATACGAGGTCTGAGTCTTTCCCTCTTCAGGGAGAAGCTGCAAACTGAGGACACGTTTGGATGGGATTACACTGTGCTGTGCTGTGCTAGGGTGGGGATTAGGGCAAGAGGGCGTTTCCACTTTTCCTACTAATTTCATTGAACCTGCTTGGGTGTAGAAGCCTGTCAACTAGCTTTTGGATTTCTGACAAGAGAATTCATCCTTGTAGTGCTGTTGGATGAGATTTCATTCTTCACCTTAACCTCTCAGTGGCATTTGGTCCCATTAACTAACCCTTGCATAAAATATTCTTTCTCCTTAATTCTGTTGCTACTACATGCTTCTGGATTTCATCTTCTTTTGCAGTTTATTCATTGTCTTAATTGTTGGCTTATCATCCTCCATCTGCTCATTAAATGTTGGACTTCCCAGTTTTTAATTTCATATTATTTCACTGTAAACTCTCTTTTCTAACAAGTGGTTCATTAGACTGTTAGAATCATCCGAGGAGCTTCTAAAATCCTGATGCTTGGACTTCATCCCAAACTAATTAAAGCTGGGGTGGGACTAGGCATTAGTTGTTTGCAGAGCTTCTCAGGTGAATTTAGTGCACAGCAAAGCTGAGACTCGCTAGACAAATCCATCTGAACCCACAATCTTTAAATACTACTTTTTCTTCAGAATAACCAACACTCGTGTTTGATTCGTAAATACATGGTATCGTGCATGGCATATAGAAAATGCTCAAAAACTTTGTTAAACGAATTCAAGGAATTACTAAAGTCAGGGAAGATAGTTACATTTTTGTTGTTCGTTAAGGAATTGTATTATTTAGTTGATGTTGTGGGTTGAGTTGTCTCTAAGACGGTCTCTGAGATAAAGATTTCCGTGCAGAAAGAGCTTGCTTTTGGAAAAACACTTCTTGGGAATGAGGAAGCAGGTTCAAACACAGGAACGGTGCAATTGCACCTGCAGCATGGGTTCGATGCTACAGGGAGTGCTGAAGCTGGGATGGTCCTTCAAAGTTATCTCAATCAGTAAGAAGAGACTTGAACACTTTTGTGTCCCCATGTTGAAGCCTTTGGGTTTGAGTTGCCTCCAGAGCAGGACACCTTCCTTCAGCTGAAGGCTATTCCAAAAGGGACCCAGCTCAGAGCCTTAAGCAGCCAGCATTCCTGGCAGAAGCCTCAGATCCGAAGGGGTGATGGGGAGGATCCGGCACCTCGGCATCTGCTACAAGTAGAACCAGATTAGCAACCAAATGGGATCTTACCGATCATCTTATTTAGACCTTTGATTTAAAGGTGACTTTACTGAGGCTCAGAGAGGGATTTGCCCCATATTATGTAGTAACCTTAGAGTCTGTCGGGGTCTAGAATGCTAGTCTCCTTACTCTTAGACAAGTGTTTCTTCAGTTATACCCACTGTGTGTGAGTGAGTGTGGGATTTATCCTATCACCATTTCTGTTAGGCCAGAAGGGAAACATTTTATATTTATCTCTGCAGGGAAATAGAAAATTGAGAAAAGATAATTACAGTTGTAGCAGCAGTTAGAAGCAGAGTTAGAGGTATTACTCCAGATTCACCTTTTCTTGGTGAGGATGTAGTACTCTTTCTGCAGAGCATGGAATGTAATTGCTGAGTGAATGTTTTGAGGTTTATGTGTGCGTCCTTTGGTTATGAGGTTTATATCAACTTAGTAAACCAATAAGAAGTAGCGAAAATGTATAATATTTACCACTGAGAAACATACCCTGTCAGTAGGCGACTCTTGCAGTATTCATATGATGAGGAATATCACATGTGATCGGAAATTAAAAGAGACCACAACCTCTGATGAGACTGGGAAGTTGCTGGTCTCCAGAATCCAGCATCTCTGCAGATAGATGTTTCTACTCTGTGAAAAATGTTTTTCTTTGAGCCACGGATGATGTAAGTGCATAACTGAAGGTAGACAAGATCTGGAAGTATTTCCACAGGACCCAACAGTTCCTGAGGCCCAGTTGAGGGATAAACAGAAGGATTGCTGTGAAACACTGTTCTTAATTATGATTCTTGGCCTGTAATGACACAGTAGACTTTGCCACACACAGGCACACATACCCATAAACACATTCTTTTCAAGTAAATATAAACTAATTAAACCAATCATGTAAAAGGTATCACTCACTGTATTCATAAACCTTCTGTTCATAGTTTCATCTGGAAACAGAACAGAAAATAAATATAGAAGCTGTCAAGAGAAGTAATAATAAGTTTTACTATAATTAGGAAAATACAAAACAAACAAAACTCCTCTATAATAACCTTGCAGTTCCCTGGATTCATACATAACTACCGACTCAATTTATTACCTGAATATTTAAGGTGTTTGTCTTTGTATGTCTATCTGTCTGGTTATCTAGAAGAGTATTTTCACTGCTCTAAAAATCCTCTATGCTCTGCCTATCAATCCCCCACTCACCCCAGTCCCTGGCAACCCTTTTTACTCTCTCCATAGTTTTGCCTTTTTCCACAATATCATATAGTTGGAATCATCACATAGTAGCCTTTGCATATTGTAATATGTATTTGTGGATGCTCTATGTCTTTTCATGGCTCAACAGATCATTTGTTTTTAGTGCTAAATAGTATTCCATTGTCTGGCTGTACCACAATTTACTTATCCATTCATGTACTAAAAGACATCTTGGTTGCTTCCAGATTTAGCAATTATGAATAAAGCTGCTATAAATATTTGTATGCAGATTTGTTCATGTAGACCTTAGGTTTTTATATCCTTTGGGTAAATACCAAGGAGCGAGATTGCTAGATCATCTGGTAACAGTTATGTTTAGTTTTGTAAGAAATTGTCACCCTGTCTTTCAAAGTGGCCGCACCATTTTGCATTCCCATCAGAAATGCATCAGAGTTCCCATTGTTCCATATCTTCATTTGCATTTGGTGGTATCAGTGTTGTAGATTCTGACCATTGTAATAGGTCTGTTGGTGTCTCATTGTTGTTTTAATTTGCATTTCCCTGATGCCATATGATGTCGAGCCTCCTTCCATAGACTTATTTGCCGTCTGTGTGTCTTCTTTGGTGAGGTATCTATTAAGGTCTTTGGCTGCTCTTTTTTCCCCCTCAAATAAATTTTATTTTAGAACAACTTTAGATTTACAGAAAATTTGGCAAACACAGAGTTCACAAATACTCTGCTCCTAATTTCTCCTATTATTAGCCTTTTGCATTTGTAGGATACATTTTTTTTTATAATTAAAGAACCACTGTTGCTACACTGTTATTAAATAAAGTCCATTCTTTACTCAAGTTTCCTTAGTTTTTACCCAATATCCTTTTTCTGTTCCAGAATCCCATTCAGTACATTACATCTAGTATTCAAGTTTCCTTAGGCTCCTGTTGGCTGTGAAAGTTTCTTTGTGAAAAGAAAGTGAACTTTCTTTGTGAAAGTTGTGAAAGAAAACTTGTGAAAAAAAAAACTTGTGAAAGTTTTTCAGACCTTCCTTTTTTTACATGATGGTTTTGAGGAGTACTAGTCTGGTATTTTGTAAAATGTCACTCTACTGGGATCGGTCTATGTTTTTCTCAGGATTAGACTGGAGGTATGTACTTTTACGAGGAAGGTCACAGGATACAATGCCATTCTCATCACATTTTATTAAGGGTACGTAAAATCAACATGACTCAACATTATTGAGGTTAACCTTGATCACCTGGCTAAGGTAGTATGTGTCAGGTTTCTTTGCTGTAAAGTCACTTTTTTCCCCTTCCCATTTTATATTCTTTGAAAGAAAGTCACTATGCACAGCACATGCTCAGAAGTTATGTCCCTCCAGTTGAGAATAGAGGATATATTTGAAATTCCAGTTATTTGGAATTCTGCTTGGGAAGATTGACTATCCTCCTTCATTTATTTATTTAATCATTTATTTGTATCCATATGGACTCATGGATTTTTACTTTATACTTTGGAATATAACCCGATATGACTTTATTTAATTGCTCAAATCCTTTAGAGTTGAGCATTTGGGAAATCTTTTTATTGGCTTCTGTGTCCCTTTGACACACTCTGATTATCTTTTCTTTCTTTCTTTTTTTGAGTTTACTTTCAGTTGCTATGAGATATCTGATCTTTTCTTTCTTTCTTTTTTTTTTAATGTTATTCTTTTCCTCTCATTTTAGATGAGGATACCAGCATTTGTTTCCACAAAAGAAAGTTTCTACAACCTTAGGTGTTCAGGCCCAGGATCCCTCAGCATTGTAAATTTTGTGTGAATTTTTCAGGGAAGAACATAGATTTTGCTAGATTCTTAGTGTTGTCCATAACCTAAAAAGAGGTAAAGAATCACTGCCCCAGTGTAAAGAGGAGAAATAACACAACCTACACATTTTACATACCTTGCTCTTTCCTAACTGCTTTGTGCTTGCCTCAGTTCATGTCCAGCTGGAAGCTTTATAGCTCCCACACCCAGATTCCTCCTCCAGCATATGCCAGACTGCTTTCAGGTCCAAAAAGAACTTTGACCGTTGTTGTTACAGTTATAACTCCGTAAAAACATAAGCATCCCTTTGGACTCAGACTCTTGACTGGAGGGAAGATATTCAGTTAATATGCTCATACGCACCAGTTTTGATATTGAATTGTGCAGTATGGTCACTAAAGGGTCAGGTAAAAATAAGAGTATTCTACAGTTGATGGAAAACTGAGTTTCCCCTTTGGAAAGAAATTTCTGGATTTGTCCTTTAGTTCTGGAAAACATTACATCATCCAACTATACAGCCTGGTACATTCCTTGCATAACTTCACATATTAGTAATGACATTGGTTCAAGTTTAGGCAAGTGAACAAAAGAAGACTGGTTGTAAAAAGGCTTTTGATATAAAACATTATTTTCTCTAGTCATTTGATCACTTTGCCTGAGTAAAGTAAGTTATTTTCTTAAATTAATATCATATTTCTGTGGAATAAATCCTGTTTTGTCATAATAACAGAATTATTGATAGATTTCTTGAAATAAAATGGCATAGTCAAAATGGATAAAATGTGGACTGAGTTGCAGAATATAATGACTAACAATGAAACATGTAGTGTATGACTTAACTAAATGCATTTAACTCTTCTTTTTCTTGCTTGTTTTGTGTAAATAGTAGTAGACATTTTCCCAAATTACAGGGTTTATATACTAAAGTGCAGAGAAAAATTGCAGATTATTTCAGCTCTTTGGCAGAAAGTGCTTTAGCTTCTAGACTCTTAAAATATATCTTAACATATAGAGATGACTTTAACGTTGTTTTAGTATTGAGTGAGCTAAACAAAAGATTTCTATTGTTTTCAGGTAGGAAAACCCCCTGAATTCATGCATGTGAATATGAACTACATGGGATTCACTTAAATTTTAAAATAACTTTGAATTTCTAGTACAAGGAAAGGTGAACTATCAACAATATTCATATAAGATTAACTACAACAGACATGAGAATATATATTTATACAAATAAGAATAAAAGAAAGGGGCTGTAATGTATTTGATATATTTCTTTTTTATTAATTTGAAGAGATTTTTCTTAGCTGACATTGATTTTTTTATTGTTAATAAACAAGAATTTTTGTTGTTTTGTTTTGTTTTTGTTTTTGTTTGTTTTTAGCTGTGGAAAGAAAGAAAAATATTTGGGGATGTCTGGATGGAAGAGTGACTCTGATAAATTATAGAAAGAGCAGATTCAGATTTTCCAGGACTAATGATAAGTAAGGCTAATAGAAACTAAGAATTTCTCTCTCTCTCTCTCTCTCTCTCTCTCTCACACACACACATATACACACACACACATCTATACATATACATTTATATAATATATCCTAAAGCAATATATGGGTGGATGGTGATAAGATAAATACTATTTCACTCCCATTATGGCAGGTTTATTGTGAAATGACAAGTAGGAATCAGGATTACCAGATTTCATAACTCTCCCACCTTAGGATACCCTCTTAGCCTTGCTGTCTTAGTTTCTGTGGGTGCATCCTCTGTTGCTCCATTAACTCACCTAGTGTGTACTCTTTTACCAGTCCAGGTTTTCCTCTTTCACTGAAGAACAGCTCTCTGGGTGGTTAATAATCTCTCCTGTTTCATCAAGGGAATGTTTGTGATTATCAAATGAAAGAATGTAATAGACATGATAGTTGATTTCTCAGTGTTTCATTCTGGACTATTGCTCTGAACCAATCATGGTTGTTTTTTTCTTCTTGACAGTGATTGGTTCAGCAATGGCCAATGCTGGAAAACTTCTGAAGAAAACAAAAAAACAAAAGTAACCCTTATTCTGAGAAGACATCTCAGGAGGAAATGCTCTTTACCTGATTGTGATGTGTGGAAATGCCCTTGCTTTAGTGCACGCAGGCTTCCTGAGGCTGTAGTCAGCTTAGAGGACTGGCAGATAGGAGATGCCTGGGTGGCTCAGTGGGCTGAGCATTTGACTTTTGATTTTTGACTCAGGTCAAGATTTCAGGGTGGTGAGATAGAGCCCTGCTGATGGGTTTAGTGCTGAGGATGGAGCCTGCTTGAGATGCTCCCTCCCTCTCCCTGTGCAACTCCCCACACCTGTTCTCTCGCTCCCTCTCTCTCAAATAGATAAATCTTAAAAAAAAAAAAAAAAGAGCTGGCAGATGGAAAGTGCTTGAGAGAATGTGTATTTCATACTATACAGGAAGTATATTGAATTACAAAAATACAGAAGCCATGATTCCCTCAAGAATCATACTGTCTGGATTCAGTCTAGTTGGTAATAAATACACAGATATGAAAAAAAAAAACTATAATATAATTGCCAAACAGTCTGTTTATGTTTGTGTTTGTTAGAATAAGATGGGATGATTGAAACAAGATTTTAGGACAGCAGTCTTAAAGGACAGGTTGGGGTTAGAGTGGTACAATGAGAAGTGGAAGTTACAATATTCCAGGAAGGGAGATTTATGCTGAACCAGTGAAGGGAGGAAGGACAAAATTTGGTAGTGAGTTCCAAGGACCAGAAAGTAAGTTTGTAAGTTTGATTGATCCAACTTACAGTGGTAAGGGAGGAGAGATTTTTTTCCTTCTATCCTCAACAGCTAGGTCTATGAAATAAATGACAACAGGCATATTAACAGGAGAAAAGGTATAAAAATTATTAATTTTTAATATCATATTCATGGGTGCATCAGAGCTAAAAAACAATAGTGAATACCCACAGAGTGATGAGATTTGAGAGCTTATATTGTGTCTTCATAGAGAAAGGGGAGGAGGATATGTTCCTCTTAGGGGAAAATATCAGATTTTTAGGAAAGATGAATGAGCCTTTAGAAGAATAGTTGGGAGGTATGATCGAATATGACAAAGTTTGTTTCGGTGTCCTGTCCTCTGATAGGAGTCAATCTTATTTAGTTGATGAAACTCCAAGGGAGGGGATTTATGATGGTAAATTCTTTTGGGGGAATCTGTCTGTAGGCAGATAGGAGTTCAGAGAAAGCCTCCCCTGCATTTGCTCTTTTTCAAGGGCTTTAGCTCAAATAATCTGTATGCCAAAGAGACATCTTCCACAGTTGGAAGAAAAATCAGGCTGGAAAGTTCTCATTATTAAAATTAGTGTTAATTTTTTTATGTTGTCTGGTCATTTCATTGGTTAAAAGGGATGTACTTGTAAAGGATTTTGCGTCAAGAGACACAATAATGCAGTCCTTAATTGATCCAATACAAGTGTATTTTGTAATCAATCAATTCTGTTTTCCTCCCCTGAATGGAAACCTTGTAGTTGGGTTTGAATACTAATTTGCATCCTAATATCCAATTTTCCCACATACCTTCATTTTCTTCAGAGTTTTCAATCTTTTGATAAGGGATGACAGTTGGCTCTAGGGAGGTTACAATTTCACCTGCAATGAAATGGGAAATCTCATTACTAGCCCTCAAGTCCCTGCAGCTACAGTGTTGGCACTGATAAGGCCACTAGAAGCAATTTTTAAAAATCTACATCATCTCCTGAACCTTTAGGAGGTTTAACTAACTGATAAGCATATTTTTCTTTAATATTTTGGACTCTGATATCTACTTGAAGAGATTGTCTGTATCAGTTTGTAGTGTTTTTTGAATTTTATAAACAACTTAGTATCAGACCCATCCCACCTCTAGGGGTTATATCTTATCAGCAAACTGTATGTAATTAAACTCAGAACAGAATTGCCTGATACATGAGAGGTTGGATTTCAAAACAAACCATGCCCCTTACTTCTAAGTTTGCTTTGTATAAATTACTATCATTTTTTGAAATTGAAACTTTCATCATATCAATACAGAATAGACTAGATAGGGGTAGATACTCCAAGTATAATTTTAAACTTCCTTGTGGGGGTGCCTGGGTGGCTCAGTGGATTAAGCCGCTGCCTTCAGCTCAGGTCATGGTCTCGGTGTCCTGGGATCGAGCCCCGCATTGGGCTCTCTGCTCAGCAGGGAGCCTGCTTCTCCCTCTCTTTCTGCCTGACTCTCTGCCTACTTGTGATCTCTCTCTGTCAAATAAATAAATAAAATCTTAAAAAAAAAAAGATTTAAACTTCTTGTGATTGTCATGGGTTTTTTCTTTTGTATTGTGACAACGATTATATAAGACTTTATGTGTAAAGATATGTATTGTTTTACTTTATGTTAAACAAACCAACAAACAGTAAACAACAAAGCATTTTTCATTGGATTCCAAGAAAGTGGATTTTTTGTTTGTGTTTTTTTTTTTAAGATTTTATTTATTTATTTGGCAGACAGAGATCACAAGTAGGCAGAGAGGCAGGCAGAGAGAGAGGACGAGGCAGGCTCCCTGCTGAGCAGAGAGCCCGATGTGGGGCTTGATCCCAGGACCCTGGGATCATGACCTGAGCCGAAGGCAGAGGCTTTAACCCACTGAGCCACCCAGGTGCCCCTGTCTGTGTTTTATAGTGCTTTCAAATGATACCAGTTTGGTCAAAACTCATTGTTCAAAGTTAATTAAAATAGAAAAATGTGCCAGTTTTTTCCTCATTTTGATAGCTGACAAGCAAACATATATAGAAAAGAGATAGCTGTAACTTGTAGCTCTGTATTTTCCTTGTTTAATTGACCTGGTAATAGAGAAACTTCTTTTACCACTTCCCCGCATCCCCCACCATTCTCCCCAACATATTGAACGCAGTGAGGACATCATCGGTTATTTCTTGGGGAATACCATTTTATAAATGTCAGCGTGATAGTTTTCTGAATTGTTAGACTGTCTCTCTGGCCATATCCTCTTAGGGTATGTACATACTCCTTTGCTTAGGCAGAAGGTTAATATACATTATTAAACTGTTTTTTGCTCTTTTCTTTTTCCCTTTTATCTCATTGTCTGTACTCCCTTTGTGCATCTCTAGATTTTGATTGCAGATTGCTTCTGAACTAGTAATATATCTACTTAATTTTATTTAAAAGAAAACAACATTGAGTACTTGGGGCAGTGTTGCATGAATTTAGGAAATTAAGTGCTAAAATACTTTCTTCATCTTTTATTTCTCATGACAACTATCTTTTGGGCATTTGACAATGCCTACTATTTTTATTTACTTCTATTTGGAAAAGCCATGCTGTAGTTGTGAATGTGTCTCAAAAAGCATCTCTTCTCCATGGAGAATTATATATTTCTATTGCTGGCTATGTCTAAATGCTTACCAGAGTTTTGTTTTGTTTCCTTCTCCTATAGCCAGCAGTCAGCTGAGGACCTTGCCCGAGTACCCGCCAACTCCACTAGCAATATCTTGAATAGGCTATTGGTCAGTTATGATCCCAGGATAAGACCAAATTTTAAAGGTTTGTTTCTTACCCCCTCCAAAACCTTCAATCTGTGCAGTTTAAAAGTTAATTTTATGTGTTTAATCATTGAGTTGTGATATTCAAAACAATAAGGTTTCAAATTGGCATGTTACTGTCCTGTGATGTTGCTTAGGTTTCGAGCAATTTAGTGACAAAAATATTCAAAGACAAGAAGAATACTAGTTCTGATAGTTTCATATGGTTCCCAGTTAAAAGAACAAAATAAATATATTGTGGATTAGACTAACCTCCATCGTCGGTTTGCTAAGCAGTTAGTATTCCAAAGCTTAGTGATTTAAATTTCAAGCTCTGGACACAGATCTGGCTTTCATTCACAGACACCAAAGTTATAATTTGTAGAATAGCCTACACTTGTTAGGGATAGACAATAGTTCTGATATGTTTTTAGATTCTTTTAAAATTTTTGCTAGCATTTCACATTGATAAAAATATCCCTCTATGCTTTTGCTGAAAAAAAAAAAAAGATGGCCATATGGTTTTTAAAAACATGCTAACTTTGTGAATAAAAGCAACTGTGTTTTCTACAACAGATTGTTTCTACTCCAACAGAATATTACTATTTATCACACCTTTCAAGAACTAAAACCATACTTGCCATAAAAGTCACGAGAAGATTATATAGTTGTGCAAACTTTCTTTCTTTCTTTTCTTATTTTCTTTTTTTGTCCTCTTGACGAGCTGGGAAAAGCTATCTGAAAAAAAAATATCCTCTGGAAAACTATAATCCTTATTGCTGGCTAAGGACAGGTATTAATGTAGATCAGATTAACATTATAAGGCTTGATATTTTTTTCTTCTTCCTTTACAGAAAAAAAAAAAAAAAGTCTGCAGCTGTTTCTAGTCAACTGAAGTTATACAACTATGTTGTAAAAACAGGGTTTTTTGTTCATTACCAGAACCTATTCAGTTACTTTCAACAACAGCCTTGGTCTGGGTTGTCACATGTCTACCATATATTGATTCACCACCTGTTTTCCATCAGTCAGTGGTTATGTGGCTAAAAGGCTAAATTCACATTTTCCCTTTGTTAACCTAACCAGCAGCCCACAATGAATAAAAAGAAAAAAGAAAAAAACAAAAAAGCAAGCAAGCAAGAAATTTGCAACATTATACCTTAATTCTCACTCCATGAACTTTCAAATTATTTTCCAACAGGTCAGGCAAAAATCTTTATAATGATTCTGTTATATGTCTCATTAACTTTGTATATTTATGAATTAAAAATCAAAATATAGTCATTACAAGTAATATGTATTGAACACTACTTTACTAATGAAAGTAAGACTTGAAATGATTATAAAAATACAAAAAACTAAAACATTAAAAAAATATTTTTAAAGAATATTTTACATTTTCTTAAGTGCATTAGCTCATTTAAAAACTTCTTTAAAGGTTAACATATTTACTCAGTCTTAACAATTTAAGAAATAAATATTTCTGAATAATAACATGAGTTAATACAACTTAACTCATTTTTAAATTTTTATTATGATGCCTTACTTAGGAAAATCAGTTAATAGCAATTGTGAACATGGAATACTAAGACCATAGTTTGAAAGTTTTGTATCTCAAGTGGATTGGAAAAAATATAAAATTAAGTACATAAACCATAAAAATATGATAATCTAACCAAATTCTTATAGTTACTGAGTATGTTCTTAATTTTTATTTATAGGCATTCCTGTTGATGTAGTAGTCAACATTTTTATCAACAGTTTTGGATCTATTCAAGAGACAACAATGGTAAGATTACAGGCAATTTAATATTTTTAATTATCAAAATTTTAACTAGAAGATAGTGAAAGATATAGTAAAACTGAAAATAAGGAGTAACTATGGAAAAATGCAATCTTTCTTCTAGTATGAAATATCCAAATTCCAAGGTGTGTTACATCAGTGATTTCAGTGCCTATATAATTTTGCAATTCAAATGTAGCCTTAATGCTAATTAAAACTTACAGACTTGGAAGAATTAATTTACTCACTTCGAACTACTAATTGGATACCACCTGGGAAAAGCATTTATGAATATTCTGGAGCAATGTTTATTTCCTAGTATACATGTATGTATGAACATTAAAAAATACTTAAGTGTTCACGGTTTATTTTTCTTCCTTTTTTAAAATTTATTTTAATTTTTGTAATTGTTTATTTTTCTCCTAGTTTCCTGAGGAGAATCTTTGTTTCCTCTGTTGTGCTAATATTGTGGTGCTTGGATCAGATAATTGTAAAAAACAAAGAGGAGAATTAATTTTTATAAGATAAGGCAACAGAGCTCCGTGAAAAAATTATGTAATAAGAAGAAAGATCAAGGAAGGGCAAAAGGGGAGCAAGAAAGCGGTGACAGGCAGGCTCCTGTCTTGAAAGGAATGGACAAGAAGGGTTTGAAGGAGTGGCTGCTATCCATGATGAGTTGGACTACAGGGACAAAGGCTTCTATAAAGTAGTAGTTTTGTTAGTAGGTTACTAATTAGTAGATTACATTAGAAGATTTTCTGAATGATGTGTGATATAATTACTTCTGCTTCTTAAAAGGCATTCAATAAAGTCTACTTGCTCTTTGATGTTTTAGAATATTAGGCTTTCTGCCTTTTTGAAAGATGACGTGCTGAAATGATACTTCAAGTGGGAGAAAGAAGGCCCAAGTTTTTTGTATTTTTTTGAGATACTTATATTTTATTAATAATATACACTGTGGATCGAAAGGCCAGTAATGGATAGGTCACAGTACAATTTTTCAGGGACTATCTCAGGCTAGAGAAAGAATTATTTAAAATATTTATTCCTTTATTCCTCATGGCAGCATAATGTGTTATCAAAGCAACTATATATTGCATTTAATTTATGACACCCATTTTTGTATCTAATTGCAATAAGAATGTTATTTATTTTTTGTAGAAGCATGTATTTAGCCCCTGAATAATTGGTTATTTTCTTAGTGTGTAAATATTTTTAGAGAATCATTCAAAAGTAGATTTTGGAATCAAATTCATTTATTTCTGGTGACTTTTTAGTTTACTTAAATGACAGAAACAGAGTACAGATCACTAGAAGACAGCTACAGAATAAGATACAGACTGCCGTATAGCACTCAGGAGACAGGTGTAGCACTTGTTAACCAAAAATGTGGTTAATCTAGCTAAGCACTTCACTTCGTAAGAATGAGAGATGTCCTTTTTTCAAGGTGAAACTTCAAACTTCAAAGGAATCCATTTTGTCTGGATACTCTTCTCTGTGCCCTCTTGTATTTCTTGGCATCACTACACTAATACTAAATCATCCCTGAAAGATGTTCTGGCCTGTTGGAAACACTCCTACTCTGTCTTGCATTTTGGGACAGTTAATGCAAGGATATTTTTTCTCATTTGCATAAAAGCCACACATGTGTCCAGCTCAGTAGATATCATTTATGTATCTCTACTTCAGTCATCATTGAACGCCTTCCAAATGTTAGACACTTCAACTTCTCTAGGCCCCGTCTGTAGTTACTTGATGATATCCAGCTGAAAACACCTGGGGGAAGGGTATGCTAGAAAAGGGAGAGGAACTTTCCTACAGATTATTTGAGGATTATAATAAAATATTGCATATTTATAACATATTCTCATATTGTCCTCCTCCAGGGATTCAATATAGTAGCTAGCCCGGGGTACTTATTGCTGGGACCAGATTCAGCCTATTCTGTCCCTGCTATTTATCCCTGATTTCCATTTCTTCTAATTAGAAGCTTTTCTGGCTGCTCTGACTCACTTTGTGCCTTCTTTTCAATCCAGGTCTTTCATCTCTATCACTTGTTACTTAAATCTGATAGCTTTATTTTTATCTCTCTCTCTTTCTTATTTATTTATTTTGCTAATAGCCCAAGAGCATATTTCTTAAAAACAAAGCAAACAAAAAAGTCCCCCAAAACAAGAGGTTGGGAAAATAGAGAGTATTAGATTTGTGTAAATAAAGGATATATGTTCAGGGAAACAATATGGTGACCAGTGAGTAAGTTGCAATATAAGACTGGCTTGTGCTTGAATCTGTTGTGTAAATTACAAAAATAAAGCGACAGTAGCTTTCAGTAATGGTGATTCTTGGGTTGTTATGCATTCTCAAATTCATTTAGTATTTCACAATAGAATTTCAATCCAAAGAAAATGCTAAAGAAAATGAACCATTTATAAGTTTGTTAGTAGCACCATTATACAGTTGGGGTTTTGTTTATTAATAGCCCACTAGAAATTTCCCCTACAAAGTTCTGCTGAAATAAAGGAACTCATAAAATCTGGGAAGATTTGATATTGCCCCAAACTTTTCTCTCCCATTCAGACCTTTCTATCTCAACTGGAAGTTGCTTATTCCAGAAGGCATAATGCAGAACCCAGAGCTTGGGAGTGACTGTGACTTCAGTAGCTTCAAGTCAGATGGTGGACACATGTAGGGCAGTTTCTGAAAGGGGAGAGCGACCATTCCATTTTTCCAACAGATAATGCTGATTATCAAAGAAGCAATCAAGTTTATAGGAATTCACATTGTTGTTAGGAAATTTGAACCAATTCCATTTGGAAACCATATCTTTGTGCTTATTTGTTTTTTTTTTTTTTTTTCTTAATTCAGATGCTAACTATTGGCGACTAAATTAAAAGTAATCTCACACTTATTCAGAAGCCATAATTGTGTAGTGAAGGAGAAATTATAGCCATATTAGTATTCCTTAAGATCTTCTACACTTCCATGGTTATAGGCCCCTAGAGCTTGTTTTATTATCTCATTTTATAGCATTATAATTCCTTTTTCTCATATCTGTGTTTATTTACATTCCACTAACTTATATTTTTGTAAAGTATCATTATAAATACTACACATGGTATTTACTGACATTAATAGTAACATCACCAAAATTATTTAATAAGTATAATCATCCTAATTTCAAGTTCTGATTTTATCAGTTTGTATGCTACTGCCTGTGGCAACTGAAATGAGTATTCAGAACAGTGAGAAGAATGGTTTTTTAGAGGTCAGGGGGCATCTGCTCTGTGGTTATGATTGTAATATATGTTGATTTTTCCATTCGGTTCTTATCTTTGGCTTAAATCACTGGTCATAAATAAAAATGTGAACTATTGCACTTGTGAGGAAAAATTAGGTAGTAGTATGTTTTATTATAATAATTAATGCACAGACTTCATCAGAAACACATAAGAGCTATTTCATGGAAATAGGAGCCTGTTTGTATAATCCATGTTCTTTCTTTGGTTGAGGCATGCTTCATGATTATACTGAATTATGATTACACTACAATTCATGGTCCCATCAGACTTTCAAAGCCTTTCTACTGCACGACTTATTATTTGTCTCAGTAGATTTCGATTCTTTTTGAGCAACCCAGTGTGCCTGTCAGGAAAAAAAAAAAAAAAAAAGAAGTCACATTTGGGAACTGTTAAAAGAGCTGAATTATGGTTCTTGGCAATTATTTATCTCTGTTGTTTTAGAAACAATTTTATGTATTTCCCTTTATATAAACTTGTTTCTTTCCTTAAAACTTGTCTTAGCTTACTATTCTTTTTATCTTGTTGCTTTTATTATTAACTTTCCAGAATTATTTCACTGTAGAATAATATTAGACATATTTTCCCCATTTTCCTCTATTTTGCATCTTAGATGCACAAAGTTTCAAAAGGTTTTTATATTTATTTTTTCTCATATGATCAATATTCAGGTCTGTACCCTGTGGTAGTCTAAATAATGTTCCTTCAAACTGTCCATGTCCTAATCTCAGAGACTGTGAATGAGGTATTTTACACAATAAAAGAGACTGTGTGTTTATAATTAAAGTAAGGATCTTGAGTTGGGGAGATTATTCTGGTTATCCAAGTGGGGCCACTATCATCACAGGGTCCTTCTAAGCAGGAGGCAGGAAGATCAGAGTCAATAGTGGTAGATGTGATCAAGACAGTGTGAACGTGGAGTGACACAAGGAAGTGATGTATCAGTCAAGGAACGTAGGCGGCCTCTAGATGCTGAAAATGCAAAAAAATGGAGTCTCTCTTCAGCTCCTCAAGAGGGAGTCAGCCTTACAGATACTGTGACTTTAGTCCCATGAAACTAATTGTGATGTTTCGAATTCCAGAACTGTAAGTAATAATTTATGATGTTTTAAATCACTAAATTTTGATAATTTTGTTACAGCAGCAATGGGAAACTCATACATGTGCTGATGAACACTTTGTTAATCCATTTTTTTCCTCCCAAATTCTATTGGAAGATTATCTAATTGCATATAACTTCATCCTAAATGCTACTGGAGAGTTATCTGATTATATATATAACTTTTTCATATATGGATATGGGAAAATAATCAATGGTTTTGAATTCAGTGATTACTAAATACTCTCACTTGTTAATTGAAATAAGGACATAATTTGAAAGAGAATATATTTTTAGTTGTTAAAAATGTATTTCATTCTCTTTTTTTGTCACAGTTATTAGTATCTGCTTTAAAATGAAGAATAATATGATTTGTCACGGATACTTTCCTCCTCCCTTTTTTCTCCTAGCTGTATTATTTAGAAGTATTGGTGATTAAACATCATATTAGGCAATAAGGAAGGATGAGAAATGCTCAAGTTTTATTTTCTTCTTCCAGTAATTTGTCATTGTTATCAATTGATATAGGAGAAATTAAATTAATGGTATTAATAATAATAGACAAATATCCTAACCTGTCAAAATGTGACAGTAATATGTATTAAGTAGAATCATGCTGGGTACTTTCTATTCAGCCCAACAGACTGCCACTCTTATGGAGTTCATAGTTCAGGGAGGCACCACTGTACCACCTAGCAGGCACTCCTAATACACATGGAATATTGGAATAGGTCTAGAATTTTTTAAATATTTATAGGTGTTACTAAACAATATTTAACTAATTTTTTTAATAAAATGACATATTAGGAATAATTGCTAAAATATAACCTAAAAAACTTTAGTGGCATTTTGTTAACTCGTAATTCTTACATGAAATATCTAACCTCACTAATGACTAAATTTAAATCTTTTCAAACCAGGCTTATAACAGCTCTTTGACAGAACTTTAATTATAATGCTGCCAGATGCTATGAGAGCTGATCTCCCTCATTGCCTTGAATGTTAATATTTTTATTATAATGTAAAGACTACAGATGAGTTAGAGATTCCCTGTGTGAGAGGCAGGTAAAAATTATAACTAACCAGAATAGCTATCCTAACAATAATAGAAAGTATAAATATTTTTTTAAATGTTAAAATATCAATAATACAACTTAACCAGTTTTAATGTCTTGTTGTGAAATGTTTTATTGCCTTGAAGAAATAGTTGAATTTGGGTCTTAATTGGGACTGAAAATTTTGGAGAACATCCATTTTCCAGATAATGACTAATAGTGTGCTCTTTGGAATGAACAATGAGTAGTATTTGTCACCAAGTTCTTTAAAAACAATTAACTAATTTCCCACTGATAAAAGAAGTCTGTTTCTGATGGGAATTTGTTCATTGCAAAATAAACGATAAAGCTATAATTACTGTGATTGACTAATTGAAAATGAAAATAAATAGGTTTCAAAGATAGTTATCTTAATATAGAACATTTGAAATGCCAATAACTAGTAATTATTTAGAAATGCTCATAAAACATTAACCAAAGCAACTAATGAGCTTTTATCTTTTAATGAATGTTAAACTCCAACTATTAATTTAAACTATAAAATTTTAAAACACTCTTAAAATATATATAAACTTGCTACAACTTGGATTGAATCATAATGATATGTGACTACACAGCTAATAGAAAAGCATCTTTGAAGTACTTTTATAAGGAAATAATAAGATATAATGGCCAAGACTGATACAGTGAAATAAGCAATTTCCAGATTTTTGTGATGCTCATTATAATACAACTCTGGAGTTCTACTAAAAAATTAAGAAAAGGATTACAGTGGAGACTTGAAGTTATGTGGTGTGTTAAGCTTACAGTGGAGCAGTTGAAAGCACAAAGAATAATTCAGGAGATGCTCAGAAGCAGATTTTAGCACTGTGTCAAGATTTGTGACTTTGAAGTAGATTACTGTTAAGAATAATTGTTGGTTGGGGGCACTGGGTGCCTCAGTCGGTTAAGCATCTACCTTCAGCTCAGGTCATGATCTCGGGGTCCTGGGATCAAGCCCTGCATTGGGCTCCCTGCTGAGCAGGGAGCCTGCTTCTCCCTCTGCCCTTCCCACTCATGCTTTCTTTCTTTCTCTCTCTTTCTCTCAAATAAATAAGCAAACAAAAAAATAATTGGTTGATCAACACAGTACAGAACAAACTAAATGAGTTAGATTAGATGCAGAATTTTTTTGAAGCAAAAAAAAAAAACTTATTAAACTGTGTTACCAACATTATAGAAGGATAACAGCAGCATAAAAGGTATATCCTAATAAGGCAGTATGCTTGTCTAGCCTTTAATATGGTCAAGTGCAGTTCATATACTTTGTATACTATCTCATTTAATCTCTATAAAAACCCTATCTTTGTGGGCAAGTTATTACTATCCCCATATTATAGATAGGAATTTTGTCCTTTGTTCACTTCTTAATCCTCCATAATCTTGCTTTTAATATGCCACTCTACCAAAAATGCTTTTGCTAAAATTTTCAGTGGTCTTCTCATTTGCTGAGAGTATTCAGTATGACTGTGCTTGACACTGTATGATACCTGCTGCTGTTGACCTTCTCAAAGCTTTCGACTATTTGGTTTGGTGAAATCACATTTTCAAGGTTTTCTTTTTTCCTCAGTCTTCTAGCCTGCCCTTTGAATGCATGTCCTTCCCAGGGTTATTTATTTATCTATTTTTTTGCTTTGGATTCCTACTCTTACTAATACTTATGGACAAACTCTTCATTAATCTTCTTCTTTTTTTTCCTTTGGTTATGTTTTCAAGATTCATTTATGTCATAACAGGTATCAGAATTTCATTCTTTTTTTTACAGCCAAATAATATTCCTTAGGACGTATGCATATACAGGCATACCTTGTTTTATTGTGCTTTGTAGATACTGTGTTTTTTTACAGATTGGAGGTTTGTGGCATCCTGCAATGAGCAAGTTTATTGGTGTCATTTTTCCAACAGCATTTGCTTACTTGCTGTCTCCTTGTCACATTTGGTAATTCATACAATATTTCAAACTCTATTATTAATATTATATTTGTTATGATGATCTGTGATCTGTGATCTTTGATGTTAGTCTTATGATTGTTTTAGGGCATCAGGAACCAAGGTCATATAAGATGGCAAACTTAATCGATAAATGTTGTGTGTGTTCTGACTATTCTATCAACCAGCCATTTTCTGTCTCTTTCCCTGTCCATGGGCCTCCCTCCCCTGAGATACATAATACTGAAATTAGGCCAGTTAATAACAAGACAATGGCCTCTAAGTGTTCAAGTGAAAGGAAGAATCACATACCTCACTTTAAATCAAAGGTAGAAATGATCAAGCTTAGTGAGGAAGGCATGTCAAAAGCCAAGATAGGCTAAAGGCTAGGTCTCTTGCACCAAACAGCCGCATTGTGGATGCAAAGGAAAAGTTCTGGAAGAAACTGGCTACGCCAGTGAACACATGAATGATAAGAAAGCAAAGCAACCTTGTTTAGTGGTCTGGATAGAAGGTCAAACCAGCTACAACATTCCCTTAAGCCAGAGCCTAATCCAAAGCAAGGCTCTAAGTCTTTTCAGTTTTATGAAGGCTAAGAGAGGTGAGGAAGCTGCAGAAGACAAGTTTCAAGTTAACAAAGGTTGGTTCATGAAGCTTAAGGAAAGAAGCCATCTCCATAACATCGATGTGCAAAGTGAAGCAGCACGTGCCGATAGAGAAGCTGCAGCAAGTTCTCCAGAAGATCCACCTGAGGGCATTCATGAAGACGGCTACACTGAACAATGGATTTTCACCGTACATAAAACAGCCTTCTATTGGAAGAAGATGCCATCAAGGACAATCATAGTCTGAGAGGAGAAGCCAGTGCCTGGTTTCAAAGCTTCAAAAGACAGACTGACTCTCTTGTTGGGCAGCTGACAACCTGAAATGGAAGCCAGTGTTCATTTACCATTCTGAAGACCCCAGGCCCTTAAGAAGGTAAATCTATTCTGTGCTCTGTCAGTGGCACAGCAAAGCCAGCATCACAACCGTCTGTTTACAGCATGGTTTACTGAATATTTTAGGCCCACTGCTGAGACCTAGTGCTCTAAAAAAAGATTCCTTTAAAAGTATGACTGCTTCTTCACAATACTTTTGGTCATCCAACCGTTTTGATGGAGATGGGCAACAATATTAATGTTGTCTCCATGCCTGCTAATACAGCATCCATTCTGCAGCCCAGAGATTAAAAAGTAATTTTGACCTTCAAGTCTTATTATTTAAGAAAAGCATTCTGCAAGGCTATCGTTGTCATAGATAGTTATTCCTCTGATGCATCTGGGCAAAGTAAATTGAAAGCTTTTGGAAGGGATACAGCATTTTAGATACTATTAAGAACATTTGTGATTTGTGGGAAGTAGTCAAAATACCAACATGAACAGGAGTTTGGAAGCTGATTCCAAACCTCATGGATGACTTTGAGGGGTTCAAGACCTGCAGTAGAGGAGGTTGCTGAAGATACAGCAGAAATAGAGAACTAGAATTAGATGTAGAGCCTGAGGATGTGACTGAACCACTGCAAGTTCATGATCAAATGTGAATGGATGAGGAGTTGTTTCTTTTCAATGAGCAAAGAAAGTGTTTTCTTGAGATGCAATCCACTCCATGAAGACGTTGTGTAGATTGTTGAAATGACAACAAGGGATTCAGAACTGGACATAAACTTGGTTGATAAAGCAGCAGCAGGGTTTGAGAGGACAGACTCCAGTTTTGAAAGAAGTTTTGCTGTAGATAAAATGCTATCAAACAGCATCACATGCTACAGAGAAATTGTTCATGAAAGGAAGAATCAATGGGTGTGGCAAACTTCACTGTTGTCTTCTTGTAAGAAATTGCCAACCACTTTGATCTTCAGCAGCCACCAGCCTGGTCAGTCAGCAGCCATCAGCATTGAGGCCAGACCCTCCACCAGTAAAAAAAATACTATGACTCATTGAAAGATTAGGTTAGTGTTAGTATTTTTTTAATAATAAAGTATTTTTTAATTAAGGTATGTACATTTTTTAGACATAGTGCTATATCACACATTAATAGATTATATATAGTACAACATAAATATAACTTTTATATGCACTAGAAAATCAGACAATTTATTTGATTTGCTTCATTGCAATATTCACTTTATTGCAGTGATCTGGAACTAAACCCACAGTTTCTCCAAGGTATGCCTGTATACCCCATTTCATTTATCCATTTACCTCTTGATGGGTGCTTGGGTTGTTTCCACCTTTTGGCTCTTGTGAATAATGCTGCAAAGAGCATGGTGTGTAAGTATTTGTTGGAGTCTCTGATTTCAGTTCTTTTGGATTTATACCTAGGAGTGGAATTGCTGGATCATATGGTATTTCTATTATGTTTTTGAGTACAAAGTATAATTACTTAAAAGTGAAAAATGTACATTTAGTGAGGAAGTATGGACATGTTAGTGATTTATTTAACTCATTAGTGAAGGACCCAGTGGGATAATAAAGCTGCTTCACTGGAAAATTCAGGAGCTTGAAGTGAAAGAATGAATGCTGAAATTAGATTGCTAAATTAGACACAGGCTTGTTAATGTCTCACAGGGCAATAAAGGTGTAATCTTTGGGGATATCTTTTCTCCCTGACATAGAACATTTGCATCTGTACCAGTCAGATACCATTTACAATTTATGAATCTTCTGTATCTTATCTGCTTTTGCAGAATCTAGGCCCTGACTAATAGAAGATGGCAAGTCAGACAAAGATACACTTTCCTAGAGAACCCCACAACACTTAGGTGGGCTTGTTATGAATTGTTTCAGCAGGATATTGAAAGGGTGAATAATAATCTTTTTTCCTTATTTCCAAATTTTGATTTTTCTTACCTTCATGTCTATTCCTTTCCTTTTGTTTATACTATATTTTGCATCCACTCTTTGTAACTTTTGTACATATCTTTTTTAGAATGTATTACTTTGTTGAAATTTATTTACTTTTCTTTAAATTTTGATACATATTGCCAAATAACTGTCCAGGTTAGCTTATACTCCAGGAAAGTTTATGCATTTATGTTGCTTTTGGTGGTGTATGAATGTGCCAACTCTCTATGCCTTACCAGTGATAAGTAGGATTACTCATCATCATTTCTAACTTCATGGGCAAAGGGAAAAATATAATCTTGTTTTTCATTGTTTTTCTTTTGTAGTGGGGCAGAACATATCTTCATGTTTATTGGTTCTTCATAGCAAATTTTGCTATAGAGTTTTACATGAGAGTACTTTCTCAAAAGAAACTTGCAGTACCCCTCTGTTTTTGAGAGAACTATCAGATTGTTTTATATAAATCATGTTCATATTTTTAATGTTAAATATCACTCTTTCATATGAAAATAACACATTTTACTAATCTGTCCTCCCTGATGGATTTTAGATTGTTTCTGGGTTTTTTTGTTTGTTTCTTTGTTTTGGTTTGGTTTTTGCCTATTACGTAGTTGTATGCAGTAGACATCTTTGAAATGTATTTATGTATCAAGTACCTTACTTTTAAAACTGGACTTTTTTTTGAGAGCAGTTTTATCTTCACAGCAAAATGGAGCAGAAAATACAGAGAGTTCTCATATACTCCTTACGCCCCCTACCCAGGACCTCCCCCACTATCAACTTTTGCACCAAAGGGGTGTATTTGTTGCAATCAGTGAACTTACAATAACACATCATCAACCAAAGTCTGTAGATTACATTAGGGTTTGCTCTTGTTGTTCATTTTATGAGTTTTGAAAATGTTTGAACATATGTATCCAGTTATAATGTCATATAGAAGAATTTCAGTACCCTAAAAGTTCTGCCTGGTCATCTCTCCGTCCCCTATAATCCTTGACAACCACTGATTGATTTTTACTGTATCCAAGTTTTGCCTTTTCCAGAATGTCATGTAGTTGGAATCATGCAGCATATTGCCTTTTCAGATTGGCTTCTTTTACTTATTGGCATGTATTTAAGTTTCCTGCATGTATTTTTATGGCTTGATAGCTCCTTTCTTTTTCTTGCTGACTAATATTCTTTTGTCTGGATGTACCACAGTTTACCCATTCACCCACTGAAGGACATCTTGGTTGTTTCCAAGTTTAGGCAATTATGAATACAACTGCTATAAACATGGACGTGCAGGTTTTTGTGTAAGGTTTTAGTCCCTTTGGGTAAAAACCAAGGAATGCAGTGTCGTAAGAATATATTTAGTTTTGTAAGAAACTTCCAAACTGTCTTTCAAAGTGGATGTACCATTTTCATTTCCACCATCAGTGAATGAGAGTGCCTTTTGCTCCATATCCTCATTTGCATTTGGTGTTCTCAGTGTGATGGATTTTGCCCTTTCTGATCATTGTGTAATTGGTATCTTATTGTTTTAATTGTTTCATTTGCATCTCTCTAATGACATATGAAGTGGAATGTCTTTTCATAGGTTTATTTGTCATCAGTATATCTTCTTTGGTGAAGTGTCTGTTAAGATCTTTGGCCCATTTTTTTAATGGGGTTGTTTGTATTCTTATTGTTACATTTTAAGAGTCCTTTGTGTATTTCTTCTTGGTCTTGACTTTAACTAGTGTCTTTCTCCTGGCCACTCCCAAACCTCTGTCTCATGCTCTGGCCTCCTTTTAGTACTGATTTTGGTTATTTCTGCTACTTTATGTTTCTTGGTATTCAGTGATTCTTTTGTATTGCTGATGAAACACTTGAGAAACAGTGACTTTTGCCTGCTACTCTAGTCCTGCCCTTCCCTAATATCACCACCTGTCAAAATTCTGCCAACTCTTAGAGAACTCCTCAGACTCACTTTCTGCAGGCTTTCCTGACCTGTGTCTGTAGTGATCATTTATTCTCTGGTAAGTGCTGTCACCCCTAGAATCCTTACCATTTATTCCCTTCTTGTTTAATCATCACTTCCTGTTTGACTTATCATATGGTTTCACTTATTTGTGGAACATAAGGAATAGCATGGTGGACACTAAGAGGAAGGAAAAATGAAGGGGGAGAAATCGGAGTAGGAGAAAAACCATGAGAGACTATGAACTCCGGGAAACAAATGGAGAATTTTAGAAGGGAGGGTGGGGAGGAGGGTGAGTGAGCCTGGTGATAGGTATTAAGGAGGGCATGGATTTCCTGGAACCCTGGGTGTTATACACAAATGATGAATCATGGAACACCACATCAAAAACTAATGATGTACCGTATGGTGACTAACATAACACAATTTTTAAAAAATCACTTCCTGAGGGTATGGCCCTCAAATTTTTATCTCTCTCAGACTGGTAGCTCAGACCTTCAAACATAGAAAGCTCTTAATGAATTACTATTTAATGAATGAAAAAATGAAGGAAGAAATGAATGTTTAACCTAGCAAAGTAAAACTGATTGTTAACTGAGTCTCTTTTGTAACCTTTGAATTTAGTCTTGAACATAAAAACCAATAGATGTTTTATTTTGTCAGTCCATAAAACAAACTTGCCATTGTTAGTCGATGTATCTTAAGTCTTTGAAATCTGAATAATATTAGATTGATCAGATATTAATAATTCATATTAATAATCAGAAATTGCCTTGTTTTCTAGTACTATATTATATTCATCTTTTTATAATCAGCTACCAACATAGTCTTCACATCTGTTACCCAAAAAATAATGTTTAAAATCTTTTAAAGAATAGAATTAAAGTCAGTTTTGATGTTCAGTAACCAATTGAAACTTTCAGGTGGTATCTTTGTAACTATAGAAAAGGAATGCTGTCAATGGTAGTTGTGAACCATTTCAAAGTGGTGATAATAACTATAATGGTAATAAAGTTAATAATGCATATAATAAATTAGTTAACTTTTGAGTACCCTCTTTGTTCCAGGTTTCATGCTTTAGGTACAACCTTTCATTTGATTCTTGAGAATAACAGGATTAATTTTCTTGATGAATTTAAAGTTCAGAGAAGTTAAGTGACTAGCCTTAGGGCACATAATAGGACATAATTCAGACCTACATTTGTCTAATTGTCCTGTCTTCAAGCCTCAGTGTAGGTGTCAGTTCACTTTGTTACTTTTAACTAATCCTGAGTCTACATGCCCCATAGCAATCTATTTCCATTTTTAGAGTCTTTTTCAAATTGTTTTATATTTGACTGATTGTCAATGTAACTGACAATTATTTCTTTGAAGTCTGAGAGTACTCACAGTGTGTCCTTAGTACCTAGAGCATGGAAAGGAATATATGGTTAATAAATAATTTTTGAATTGAATGAGTGAGCCAACCCATCTACTAGAGATTTAGGAGGAATTTAAATAAACATTTTTGGGAAGTAAATGATATACTCTGTAGCTAGATTCTCATGGATGTTTAATGGAAAGGAAACTGACATTTATATAGCGGGTATTATCTTAATCTTTTATGTTGAGCATTTTATTGAATTATCATATTAGGAATTAAGATTCTTATTTTTTTATGTTAAAAATTGATCTCGGACAATTTAAGAAACTTGCTCAGAGTCAAAGCTATAAGATTCAGAGCTGAAACTTGAGTGAGAAACTTTGTATTTCCAAGTCCATGTTGACTCCATTATATTAGACTCTATAATTTGATTAATATAACTACAAAAATTACTTATGATGATAGATAGAATTTTAAAAGGGATGGCATTAAAACATTCTTATATAATTTGTAATTTTGTAATTTTTCCCACAGATAGGTTTTGTTTTGTCAAAACCTTTGATACTATGTAAGACCACGCTGGGCTTTAATCAGCTTTTGGCTGGTTAAAATGTTTTGAACTTAATAACTGATATAAAGATATAAGCGTTATAAAGTTATTCTTGGATTGATGGAAACACTGATTAGACTTCAAGAAGGATTTAGAAGAATGAACTTCACATGGGGAAGCACCATTCGAATTACTTTAAAATTTTAAAAGAAAAATAACTTTGCTGTATAATTTTAGATGAGTTATCCATACAATTTTTGGAGATAGAATTGTGGAATATAGAAGAGTGTTCCCCAAAGAATGTGTGTATGTATGGAGATTTTTAAGGAGAATTCAGTAGTAATTCTGGGGTAATTTCTAAATTTCTACCCCAGACATTACAAGGTGGCTTATTTTTAATTATGCAAAATATGTCCAAGTTAAAGCTTAGAATTGCTTTAACTCCTGTCAGCTATCTTGAGTATTGTTATAAAATATCGATATGTCATTGGAAATTAATTACTACGATGAAAACTAGCATACATTCCAAATTTCATCTACAGAATACCAATAAGTCTTAATATATGTATCTCTAAACATAGAGCTAACATTCTATTAAAATATGAAAACCTAATTTTATTTTATTTTTAAATTTATTTTTTATTTTTTTTCAGCATAACAGTATTCATTATTTTTGCACCACACCCAGTGCTCCATGCAATCCGTGCCCTCTACAATACCCACCACCTGGTGCCCCCAACCTCCCACCCCCCCACCCCTTCAAAATTCTCAGATCGTTTTTCAGAGTCCATAGTCTCTCATGGTTCACCTCCCCTTCCAATTGCCCTCAACTCCCTTCTCCTCTCCATCTCCCCTTGTCCTCCATGCTATTTGTTATGCTCCACAAATAAGTGAAACCATATGATAATTGACTCTCTCTGCTTGACTTATTTCACTCAGCATAATCTCTTCCAGTCCCGTCCATGTTGCTACAAAACTTGGGTATTCATCCTTTCTTTTTTTTTTTTTTTTTTACAGCTTTATAAACATATATTTTTATCCCCAGGGGTACAGGTCTGCGAATCGCCAGGTTTACACACTTCACAACACTCACCATAGCACATACCCTCCCCAATATCCATAACCCCACCCCCTCTCCCAACCCCCTCCCCCCATCAACCCTCAGTTTGTTTTGTGAGATTAAGAGTCACTTATGGTTTGTCTCCCTCCCAATCCCATCTTGTTTCATTTACTCTTCTCCTACCCCCTCAACCCCCCATGTTGCATCTCCTCTCCCTCATATCAGGGAGATCATATGATAGTTGTCTTTCTCCGATTGACTTATTTCGCTAAGCATGATACCCTCTAGTTCCATCCACGTCGTCGCAAATGGCAAGATTTCATTTCTTTTGATGGCTGCATAGTATTCCATTGTGTATATATACCACATCTTCTTTATCCATTCGTCTGTTGATGGACATCTAGGTTCTTTCCATAGTTTGGCTATTGTAGACATTGCTGCTATAAACATTCGGGTGCATGTGCCCCTTCGGATCACTACGTTTGTATCTTTAGGGTAAATACCCAGCAGTGCAATTGCTGGGTCATAGGGTAGTTCTATTTTCAACATTTTGAGGAACCTCCATGCTGTTTTCCAGAGTGGTTGCACCAGCTTGCATTCCCACCAACAGTGTAGGAGGGTTCCCCTTTCTCCGCATCCTCGCCAGCATCTGTCATTTCCTGACTTGTTAATTTTAGCCATTCTGACTGGTGTGAGGTGATATCTCATGGTGGTTTTGATTTGTATTTCCCTGATGCCGAGTGATATGGAGCACTTTTTCATGTGTCTGTTGGCCATCTGGATGATACTCTATGTGGAAAACCCAAAAGACTCCACTCCAAAACTGCTAGAACTTGTACAGGAATTCAGTAAAGTGTCAGGATATAAAATCAATGCACAGAAATCAGTTGCATTTCTCTACACCAACAACAAGACAGAAGAAAGAGAAATTAAGGAGTCCATCCCATTTACAATTGCACCCAAAATTATAAGATACCTAGGAATAAACCTAACCAAAGAGACTAAGAATCTATACTCAGAAAACTATAAAGTACTCATGAAAGACATTGAGGAAGACACAAAGAAATGGAAAAATGTTCCATGCTCCTGGATTGGAAGAATAAATATTGTGAAAATGTCTATGCTACCTAAAGCAATCTACACATTTAATGCAATTCCTATCAAAGTACCATCCATTTTTTTCAAAGAAATGGAACAAATAATCCTAAAATTTATATGGAACCAGAAAAGACCTCGAATAGCCAAAGGAATATTGAAAAAGAAAGCCAAAGTTGGTGTCATCACAATTCCGGACTTCAAGCTCTATTACAAAGCTGTCATCATCAAGACAGCATGGTACTGGCACAAAAACAGACACATAGATCAATGGAACAGAATAGAGAGCCCAGAAATGGACCCTCAACTCTATGGTCAACTCATCTTCGACAAAGCAGGAAAGAATGTCCAATGGAAAAAAGACAGCCTCTTCAATAAATGGTGTTGGGAAAATTGGACAGCCACATGCAGAAAAATGAAATTGGATCATTTCCTTACACCACACACGAAAATAGACTCAAAATGGATGAAGGATCTCAATGTGAGAAAGGAATCCATCAAAATCCTCGAGGAGAACACAGGCAGCAACCTCTTCGACCTCAGCCGCAGCAACATCTTCCTAGGAACATCACCAAAGGCAAGGGAAGCAAGGGCAAAAATGAACTTTTGGGATTTTATCAAGATCAAAAGCTTTTGCACAGCAAAGGAAACGGTGAACAAAACCAAAAGACAACTGACAGAATGGGAGAAGATATTTGCAAATGACATATCAGATAAAGGGCTAGTGTCCAAAATCTATAAAGAACTTAGCAAACTCAACACCCAAAGAACAAATAATCCAATCAAGAAATGGGCAGAGGACATGAACAGACATTTCTGCAATGAAAACCTAATTTTAGACTAAAATAAAGCATTCTGATTCTAAAAGCCATATTGGCAACGTTTCTGGGAAGTGGCATCCAAACAATGCTGACAGACTCTTGTCAAGAATATGACAATCCAGGGTGCCTGGGTGGCTCAGTCGTTTAAGGGTCTGTCTTCGGCTCAGGTCATGATCCCACAGTCCTGGGATAGAGTCCCGCATCAGTCTCCTTACTTGGTGCGGAGCCTGCTTCTCCCTCTCCCTCTCCCTGCTACTCCATCTGATTGTGCACTCTTTCTCTTTCTCTCTGTGTCAAATAAATAAATATTCTTTAAAAAAAATGACAGTCCCTCAACTCTTATTTTACTTTTGATTCATCTGTATTTCTGTCAAGTGTTTTAGGTGTATCATAATAACAAAAAAATGCAAGGTAATAATTGAAATAGGACTAAATATGCAAGGGCCATGCAGAGATAGTCATACAAGGATATGGGAGAGAAATTATTAATTCAACTGGCTATAGAATTTAGTCTTCAGTGCCGTAGCTGCCAGGCGAAAAGAAAAACATGATACAATAGTTCAGTCTTGCTTCCTGTAATAGGAAGCATATAAGAGAATCAGGAAAGTATTTTTAGTATAAACTCTGAGGAATAGATTTATTTTTGCAAAGCCTTTGACTAAATACACCTAGCACATAGTAAATACCTAAATAGTTGTATTATAGTTATATATGTATAAACAAATGAGAAATTACATAGAGAAGAACTTACCTTGTGTATTTTAATGTGATGGTCATTGACCAAAATAAGGAGTCATGGCTTTAATAATGTGTTTACAGATACATAGCAAAGTCATCTGGTTATTTTTCATACTAACCCTTGTAAACAAGTTAAGGATGTATATTTTACCATGACATTGTGAATGCATATTTTAAATATAGAAGTTTAAAGATGTAGTTTTTGATGATATACCTTTTGATAAGACACAGTACATAGAGAAGGTAATAAAATAGCTTTAGTGTACCTAATTTTAGAATGCTGATAATTTAAGCATCATTCCAAGGAAGCTTCTTAGCAAATAATTTAAAGTTGAATACTGTTAAGTGTTCAAAGTAATGTCAAATGTATGTCAGCCATGTGCTTTAGCTAAGGTAATGTAACCAGTGTCTTATTAGAAAATTAAACCCCAGGGCACCTGGGTGGCCCAGTGGGTTCAGTGTTGGAGGTTTGGTTTTGGCTCAGGTCATGATCTCAGGGTCATGGGATGGAGCCCCACATTAGGCTCTATGCTCAGCAGGGAGTCTACTTGAGATTCTCTCTCTTCTTCCCCCTGCCCCTCCTTGTGTGCTCTCTCTCTGTCTCTCAAATAAATCTTTTTTTGAAAAAAAGAAAATAATTGAACCTAATGTGTATTCTTTTTAAAGGGGAGGGCCATGCATGTTTGCCTGGAATGGAAAAAAAGCTTGCATCAGGAAGCAAGATGAGGTCTTCTGGAAGTCTCACCATGTGATGTAGATAAGCCTTTGTCTTGGACGCGTCTGAGTTAGTTCTTTTTGTCATAATCACTGTCAGATGTGAAGCAATTAAGTCCCATTATGAGTTTTAAGATAGTTGTATATTTTGACAGTTCATGTAGTTGTACAATGTAGCTCTTTATTTTCCAGAGTTCTAGGCCTCCTTTATTCCCTCCTTAATTCCATGTTCATTTGATTAGAAAGATCTTATCTTTTTTTATCAGTGCTGCAGATATGTTCAGTGCCAGCTTATATAATCTTTAATTTATTTGACTTTGGTCCTCTAGCATCATCTGCATATGATTTTTAAGAATCTATTTGTATGATACATGTTGAAATTTTTTTCATAAATCTTAAGTTTAGAGTAGCTATGAGATGTAGGTAGTTTAAATTTTATTTCACTATCTATACATCAATATGTGGATGTCATTACTACATACTTTACCCTTCTACAATTATTACAGAGAGTCTGAAGATCATGTAAGAAAGTAAATTTTCCAAGCTTTTTTACTGGGACAGTTACTGCTCCTTGATTATGTTTTATTTTATATGTTATACATATATAAAACATGTGCACTTAGTTTTCATAGAAGTCTATTCTTATAACTTAATAAAAGATGCTCTGTAACCTCTTCTAGTTACTTATTTGGATTTTTATTTGAAGTCTAAGATTTTAATTCATTTTCATCATGTTGAAAAGCTATGGATAGACAGCATTTTGTGAATTTTGAATGACTGAAAGCAAGGAAGCTGAAGCCCAAAACAATTTTTACCTTGAGCACTTCTGTGCATGTTCTGAGTACAGTATGTAAAATTAAAATCAAAAGGCCTGACCACCATGCTCAGTGCTAAGTACGTATATGCTAATAATCTGATTTGTGGCAGACCCCCATTTCACTGGTGATATAAAATGTTTTAAGCTACTAAACATGTTTCTAGGTTCACATATTAAGATCTATGTCTTGACATAATTCAATTTTTACAAAGTTTTAAAATGAGAATTTTTGAAGATAGACAAAAAACTGAAGTAAAATGGCCAGCTATTTAGTGGATTTCATTTTTCTTCTTATTTAAATAAACGTAACTCAAATTTTGATATACTTAATCTGTTTTGCATAATGCAAGTCTCATTTGACTTTCTCACATTCTCTCTACAATCATATACACATATGAGTAGTCAAGAATAGTTTATCTTTTCCTTCTTACATATATGTAGATAAGTATGTGTTATAGACATATATACATGTTATATATTGTTTTTATAGCTTGCTACTTAGTAAAAGGCAAGTAGAAATATTTTCCCTTGGCTTCTTATCTATTTTTAATTAAATTTTATTCTACTTTTTTGGGTGAAGAACGACAGTATTTAGTAATCTCATGTTTTTATGATAATACCACTTAACCAACTGGCATAACTGGTATTTGTAAAAAGGTGAAGCAATTATTGGTAAAGTTATATTTTGATATTGGAGCTAGCAAGTGCTAAGGAAATTTCTGTAAAGTTATTAAATAGATACGATGGTGTCTTTATATTTAGTGACCAAGCTGTTTTGATCCTGTTTGATGGGGGGAGAATAAAAATATCTGTGCTGCTTATCACTGAAACTCTTTTTATTCTGGTGCTGAATATATTCTTTCAAATAGCAGTAAACACACACATGCACACAATTTTTTCCAGGACTATAGAGTTAACATCTTCTTGAGACAGAAATGGAATGATCCCAGGCTGAAGCTCCCTAGTGATTTTCGGGGCTCGGACGCACTGACAGTGGATCCCACAATGTACAAATGTCTATGGAAACCTGACTTATTTTTCGCAAATGAAAAAAGTGCCAATTTTCATGATGTGACCCAGGAAAATATCCTTCTTTTTATTTTTCGTGATGGAGATGTTCTTGTCAGCATGAGGTACTCTTTAATAATATTTGTACAGTCCTACGTGTGTGTGTGTGTGTGTGTGTGTGTGTGTATATATAAATTCAGATTGTCACAGACAAACACATTAAGTGACATCTAAGACCTCTGTTTCTACTTTCAGGTTATCTATTACTCTTTCATGCCCTTTGGACTTGACCTTGTTTCCCATGGATACACAACGTTGCAAGATGCAACTGGAGAGCTGTATGTAAATGAGACCCTAAGTGACTATAGGAGTACAAATTCTTAAAATCTCTAAGCAGTACATTCTACTAATCTCTTAGATAACAATGGTTAAACTAATGCTTTTTATTACAAATAGTAGAATAATTTATTTAGGAAAATTGTTATTCTTTTACTGTAATAATTACTAAGATAGACACATCTTTTGGGTGCTAGGTTTTACTTTCAGTTTATGTAGTTGTACACTTCTAAATTGTTCCAACTGCCATCATCATCTGGATTGATAATATAAATAAAGGAGAAAACCATATCTTAATAACTGTTCTACTGTTAAAGCCACATGTTCAGATCAGAAAATTTGAAAATATTAAAAAACAGCACCTAAATCCTACCAAGTAGTCATTTTCTGTGGATTGTCTAAAAAGTTTTTTTTTTTTTTTGCAAAATTGGGATTTTTGTGTTTCTATGATCATATGTTTTTCACTTCATGAAAGATATACCACATTAAGGTATAAGGTATATTAACTGAAATAATTTTTGAAATAATTATCTTTAAAATATATCAATTAATTTGCTAATCATGCTTATCTTTTGAAAATAAAAGTAGGACATAAAACTTGAAAAACTAACACTAAAATAAGGAAGCCTTAGCCTGAAGACCTATATTCAATGACCTCTTTCAGCAAAAAAATAAAGAATAGCCTTGTAAAATATCTTATATATATACTTGCTAGATGATATGCTTTAAAGTTACTTTGTGGTTATCTGCTGTTTAAAAAAAAATTACTGAAGCTGGAACCTAAATTTGAACAATCTCAACTGCTTTCTAAGTATAAATTGAGATTTTGCAGATGTAAGTGTATGTATGTGTGTACGTTTTTGTGTGTTGTATCTATTTATGCCTGTGTTAATATGTATTTGTGTAAGAAATTCCAACTGGGTATTTATATTCAAATCTATTGTCAGATGCACTGAAGTATTGCTTTGAAAAATCCAAGTACTTATAGTTGAATGGTAGGCTGTAATACCCCATAGGATCCTTGAGTTGTAGCCGTATTACCTAAACCGTATTACCTAACCCAAAATTAGGTGCTTTCGCATCTAATTATGATGTCCACTTGAGAGACTGTTTTCCTGCTTTCCTGTGCAATGCAACTCCCTTAGGGAAGTTTGTAGTTATTTCTTCAAAAATATAAGTGATTTGTGCTTAAGGTTTTTTTTTTAAATTTTCATGTAGCATATTGTATAATTGTGAATGAGTCTATTCTGAATATATTCAGAAAGCTAATATGACTTATTTATTACTTTTTATTGATGACAGCTCTGAAATCTGACATAGCACAGTATGCTACTATATAGGAGGCAGTGAGATTGTAACTGTGTACCATATGCTCATTGTTTTAGCTTGTTCTTTATTTAAGTCAATTATCTGTAAATTTGTGCTACTGTTTTCATTGATAGCCATAGATTTTATCTCTGCATTTTTAACAAGAGTTTCAAAGAAGAATGACCTGTTATTTTACCATTTATGTGTGTAATAATTAGATTCTTAAAATACTAAGAAAATATCAATTACATTTCAAACTAATATTTTTATTTATTTGCTTTTGTTTATAGTTGGCTATACAACTGATGATTTACGATTTATCTGGCAGTCAGGGGATCCTGTTCAGTTAGAAAAAATCGCCTTGCCTCAGTTTGATATTAAAAAGGAAGATATTGAATATGGCAACTGTACAAAATACTATAAAGGCACTGGTAAGTAATATTCTTTGACTTAAACAAAACTAAGTCCTGCTTCAAAGGTTTGTTTCAATTTTAACATATGCCAGGAGCAGAATAGAAGAAAATTTTTTAAAAAGTGAGTTCAGTATTTATAAGTAGTTTATCTTTACCTTCATATATTTAAATCTTTCATAAAATGACATTCACTAAAATTCTTAAAAATGTTTATTACTACATAGTTTTGCTTTTATGTAACTCTACATAACAAAAGGTTTTCAATTTTTTATTTTAGTAATACAAACTCTCCCAGGCAATAGTGTTCTTAGGTGTTGCCAAGAAACTTTTTTTCTGGCAAGTTTCAGTTTGGGACCAAACATCATGGATTTGATGAATGTAGTCCATACACACTTGTCGCCTGTCTTTCAGGCAGGTTTAGATGTTGGTTGACCCATATTCTTAGTTGCAGAAAGCACTGATCTTTATGCTGCGCAGGAAGCGGTAAGTGTGGAGAATAACTGGGCATTGGTTAATATTCCCTGTATAATATTGTTGGCCTAGGTTATGGAACAGCTAATTGTGAAAAGCACAACAAATTAACCTCATTCACTACATTACCTCGAACTTTGCAGAAATGAAAATATACCCACTAATCAATACTTTAATAATATGATTCATATTCAACATTTGAGTCACAACTGACAGAGTTATTGAGGCTTTTAGTTATTAAATATAATGGTTTTTCCTGTAGTAATATGCATAAAAGGCTGATTGAATTTTGCTCATTATTTTCAAACTAATCATTTCAATTTTGAATTACGCAATTCTAATTTTCTATGAGGAAGTAAACAAAGATATGACAAAGGTGTTCAGAAATAAATATAATTAGGAGCATCTGGGTGGTTCAGTTGGTTAAGCGCCAAACAGTTGATTTTGGCTAGGATCCTGAGATCAAGGTGGTATAGAACTCTGTACTCAGGAGGGAGACTCTCTCTGCCCACCCCCCACAACTCAAGGCTGCTCTTTCACTTTCACTCTCTCTTAAATAAATAAATAAATCTTAAAAAGTGAGAGAGAGAAATAGTATTGTAACATTTATGTTGACTTGCAAAATAAAAATGTATAGTGTAATTGTATAGAATTTGGGGAGATCAGATGTTTGAGTTTATAATGCTGCCATCATGGCATCATCAAAGACAAAATATAATATGAAAAAAGGCAGAGTGAACTTTGACACACTTACAGTGCTACAGTAAATGCAACATTTAGGCAACTTGGAGATAAAGTTAGATTAAGCATCTGTTGTCATTGACATTCACATAATTTAATGGATTATATAGCATTTATATACAAATAGCTCCTTCTGTTATAGAGTTTATAGTATATTAGAATAAGGGAGATAAAAAACAAATACACTGCTAAAAGAAATTAAAAAGTTTTTTAAAAAGGAAAACCTGAGAACTCTTAAAAAATTTGACCATCAAAACACTCATGTATCATATAGATACATAGGCTTTTAGTGATCTTATTGACAGTTCTGAACCAGTTCCTTTATTTAACACAGAAAATAACTGAGGAGCAGAGTGATTGAGGGACTTACGGAATGTTGCAGGCAAATCAGTGTCAGCTGCTGCACGAAGAACTGTACTCCTTTTCTCTGTACTCATTCAAATTAAGGAAATGCACTACAGTGTTTAGACACTTTGACAGGTCACCTAGTAATTAAAAAAAAAAAAAAAAGCTTGAAAGCCAAGGACAATCCTTTTGGGATTGTTGTATGGAAACATATTTAGTAGATAGCTTTTGGATTTCTTGCTGTTTGTTTGGCATTATTTTAAGTGCTCTGCAGGAACTCTGTATTTAAATTCTCACAACCACCCTATGTATCAGTACTTTTATTTTTCCTTTTTTACATGTTAGGATAATTGACAAAAGACACTTACCCAAGTCATACTGTTACTGAGTGATGACTGGAATAGTGAGTCTGACATTGCTATCCTACCTGTGAAGTCAGTCCTCCTACACTTTGCAAATAGTTATCCACATCTAGATTATATGGTTAATATTTCAAAATGAATAGGCTCAAAATTGTTTTGAGAACTTTGAAATGACCCTATTGAAGTTTTAAACTTTGTCTAAAGATGAAAATAAAGCTAGTAATTTTATTTCTGATTTTATGTAATAGCATAAAATTATGAGATAACATTGAAAATCCTGGGGGTGCTTATTTTTTTTTACCTTTAAGCCCTACATCTAAAAACCTTCATTGGGGATGCAACAAGGAATAAAGGAGACATCTCTGCCTTTTTATAGATCTAGATTCTAATATGGTACACACATAAAATAAGTAAGATTCATTTTTGTGCTTGAGAGGTTACTTAAGATTATAAACACGAAAGTTTTTTGCAGTCCTTTTTGAGCTATTTTAAGTAAGTTGCTGATCTGTCATTAGCTACAGAAAATAACGATAAAAGAACTTATGTCTAACATAATGATAATTGTCATGTACTGTGTTTCAGTAAGCATGTTATCAGCGTTTACGTGAATCATCATATGAATATAAGTAAAATATTTTAATACTTGGATAATATTTAGATATGTATTTATAAATATGGAAACTTCTAAATATATGAATGCCTAATACGTAAAATAGTGAAAAAGATATAGACAGCAACATTTATAAAATGATGGACAGTATTTTCTTTAACTAGTACAGAAATAATCAGAAATGATGATTTGGCTTTAACTTTATTAAAAATTACAGTTTTTTATAATTATAGATGTTACAAAGGTGGAGAGATGGATAGGAAAACAAGTATACAGAAATACTTAAATTGAAAGCCTAAGTGAATAATAGTGAAATAAAACCTCACAGGAAATAGAAAGTAAATTGAATTTGCCAATGAACATTTATATCAATTAGCTGCCCACCTGCCTCTCATAAATGTAACAGTACTAGGAAAAGATAAAAAAAGATCAAGAAATGTTTCTCATAAAAGTTTATGGAGCAAATCACTATTATATCCAAGCATATATTTTATTGCCAAATTCATCCCAGTCCTGGGAAGCTCCCCTAGTGGGTGCCTTCATAAAAGGAGGGGCTGGAAACCGGCTTCAGACTATAGGAGTCCTGTTATTTAGGCTGTTATTTAAACGTGGTGGGATGGAATGCAAAATTCATTTTAAAGTGAGCAACCCTATAGTAAGTTGTTGTAATATTTGTGACAATTCAGGCTACCTAAAAATATGCAGTAAACACATACATGTTGTTCTCTATCTTACAGGCACTAGGTATACATAAAATGAACTTGAGTAAGTGATACTATTGCAAAGCCAGGTACTTCAGAACCACTTTTAGGAGGTACCGTGAGTCTTTTAATTGTGGAAAATTGGAATTATAAAAGATTCTATTTTGAAAATTTTGCACATGATTTTCAGTTAGAAACATGTTCTTGTTTATGCAGGCAGGAAGTTAAGATGAGTGGTGGGAAGACACAAGGGAGGGAGTTTTCATTGTGTGACCTCTTGTATCTTTTAAAAACCTGTGAATAATTTAAATTGATTTTTTACTTTTAATGTACTTAAAATAAAAAAAAGACAAACATGCTGTTTTTTTTGTTTGTTTTGTTTTGTTTTATATAATTTGGAAACATTTGGCATAATTAGAATTTACTTCAGTTCCAGTCAGTTCCTTATTTTTGTTACGTTAGCCCCAGTATTCTTCTCATCTCTCAGAGTTAGCAATGATTGTAATTCACACGGGGAAAAGGATAGATTTCTGGTCTAAGCTACTCAATAAGAGGATGTGAATAGCTATTCTTTTATTTAACATTTTTTAAGATCCTATTGTGTGCCAGTACCACCATAGGTATCATTAATGAATGAATTTGAAGATTGCTCTAGTGCTAGAAGTGTGTATATTCTTCCTAACTAGGAAAACTAAGTAAATGTTACTTTTAAAATATAAAATAGCAAAAAACAATAATATTGTCCTTTCCCCATAATTATTTTATTCATTTATTCATTTATTTACTTTAGCATTTTGAAATACTGGTGTTTAAGCTAAACACAATTGGAGACATATTAACTTTCTGTTATTTGCACATAGCCTTGCTTTTTTCTGAATGGTAAATGAGATTTTTATCAAAATTAAACACTTCAAGCATTAGCTATTATATTTAAATTGCTAACTGAAAGGACTAAAGCATTTTTTTAAAAAAAGTCTCAAACATCTAGAAGTCTCTCTTCTATTCCAGTGCTAGAAGAATATCTTGTCACTTATTTTCTCAAGTCAGCAAAGGCTCTGATGAGGCTGCCCATAATTTGTGATTAATTTGGGGGACTAGTTGATATCATGGCATCCCTAGAATTATGTTGTAAGGCAATTTCTGCATTTGTCTCAGCTTCTGACAATGAAGTCCTTTCCCTCATAAAGCATGTTTGAGCACCTGGAGTGGCGGATGGGACAGAATTGAGAGGAATATCAGATAACTACCCTGTATAATATTTTATCTCTTTAGCCTGAAAACATGTATTTCTTATCCTTGCTAAGATTTACTTACAATATGCTTAATTTTTTAAGGTTTAAGTATGCATAGGAGTTATTGTAGACTGCTATGCTTTCTAGATAAGAAGTGGTACACATAGCCGAAAAATTATACTGACAATACATAGTCGTGGAATGTTTCTTTTTAGACTTGTCCCACTTTGATTTACTGCTCCCTATATGACTCCTTCAGATCAGTTGCTCTGACAGTGCCCATGGGTAATGAAAAGTTTAAGTTCATTGCCAATTCCCTGAACAAAGACTTAAAAGCTGTGACCCTGACATAGTGGAACAGCATGTGGTATCTATTTCTCAACATCATAATAAGGTTGTGAAAGGTCAGGTTAGACGGGTCCCATCATGTCAACCTTTACACCAAATAAATTATATATTTATAAGAGAAAACTCTCTTTGTGGAATTTACTTTGTGAAACTATCTCAAATAGAAGTGACTTAGAATTTACAGGTACATTATTGGTTTTTGCTGTTGTAGGTAGGTGGGCCCCTCTGATTTCTAACATAAAGTTTGTTTCCGAAAGGGTACTACACCTGTGTGGAAGTCATCTTCACCCTGAGGAGACAGGTCGGCTTTTACATGATGGGTGTTTATGCCCCAACCCTGCTGATAGTGGTTCTCTCCTGGCTCTCCTTCTGGATCAACCCGGATGCAAGTGCTGCCCGAGTGCCCCTGGGTAAAGTATTCTGTGCTTTTCTCTCGTGTCAGGAACGTGCTATGTCCTTGCATAACTCACTATATACTCAACACTTTCAAAATAGACTTTTAGAATTGAAGGCAACCTTATTCTCATCTGTTTTTAGACTTCCCTCAAAACGTAACCTTGAGGGTACCTGGGTGGCTGAGTGGGTTAAGCCTCTGCCTTCAGCTCAGGTCATGATCTCAGGATCCTGGGATCGAGTCCCGCATTGGGCTCTCTGCTCAGCAGGGACCCTGCTTCTCCCTCTCTCTCTGCCTGCCTCTCTGCCTACTTGTGATCTCTCTCTCTCTGTCAAATAAATAAATAAAATCTTAAAAAAGAAAACTTGACCTTTAACTAGAACTTCTCAATGTTTATGAACTCTATAATTAAACCAAGTTTTTTTTTTCTTTTCATGTATTTGGATATTTTAAACAGTTAATCTATCCTACTTTGACTTTCATGCAATAATTATTAAGTAATTTTCACAGATAACTAAAATATAAACTCCCCAAGAGTGCCAAACTAAACATAAAACTATTTTGATGGGGCTCTTTCTAAATTATATTGTATACCATCTCATACTCTTCAACCGGGAATATGTGGTACAGTGTATCTTTTTAAACATGACTTCATGTCATTTTCTTAAACATCAGTTATTGTGTGCTCTATCATCAGGACTGGCTAGAGAAGAAGAGCTGATTATCCATGCTCCCCCATTTGTTATTTTTAATGCTTTGCCACACAGAAACAGCATCAGCCAGTCTTGAAAACTGTGTCTATATAGGGGTGAAGAAGTCTTTGCTTCATGAAATAATCAAGAGCTCTTCTAATGGATGAAGTGATTAAACTTAAAAATAAGGACATTGTTACAACAAATTTTGATTGTTTATAGTGTTTTAAGATGTTTCATTACTGTGTGTGTGTATGTGTGTGTGTTTTCCGAATATCACCTGGAACTTATATAGGTAAGACTGTGGTATATCTGGCCTCTTAGGGACTGGTTGCAGCATTTTTTTTTTTTCCATTGAAAAGACCTTGTGCAAATCTCCCTCCTGACATAGTAGGGGAATTAAATGAAATACAGATTTTAAAGAGTAGGAGGCAACCAGGAAAGAAGCAATGAAAGTGACAGTTTTACCTGGATAAGAAATGTGATGGTTTGTATTTAATAAGAGCCACAGAGACCATATCTATATCTTAATAACCAGAAATGTGGGAAATTTCATCCTACTGGTTATGTATCTGGAATGAAGACAGTGACAACCCAGATTAACTCCTTTAGGGGATGAGAATGAACTATGTAGTATACTGTCCTAAGAATAAAACTCCTAAAAAACTAGATTTGTGTCAGACTTGTCAAAAATATCATGCATTTCCTCCAAATAGTTAATTTTTTGCTTATTAGGAATATCATGCAGTGATATAAATTGAAATGTCAGGCTTCCAAGAGTACTCTGGAGACATTTCAATCCCTGACGTATTCTTGAAGGATTTTTCTCTGTAAATCCCCATCTATTACGAGACTTCTGTCATGAAGTCCCTTAACTTTCCAGTTAACATCCAGTGGAACTGTTGTATGAAGTAAACATGCTTAATGGTTGAAAGTCAGTCTCTTCTGTTAAATCTGGATTTGAATTCCTGCTCTCTGCTTTCTAACTGTGACAGTTTAGACAGCAAGCAGATCTAATCTCTTTAAGCCTACTCTGTTAAAATGTCGATAGGGATGAAAAAATACTCAAAGGCTAATTGGAAGATTGAAAATATGAGTGGAAAGTGCTTATTACCCATTCAGGAGTTAATAATATGCCTCATTTATACATTACAGTTTATAAAGCACTTTTACACATTTGATTCATTTAGCAAGTATTTATTGTGCACCAGCTATGTCCTAAGCAATGTTCAAGAAGATGGGCATATAGTTAAAGTAAATAGAAATTAGATAAAATAGATAAAACAAAAGAAAAACACTGAGCCTCAATGAGTGTACTTTGTCTTGGAAAGAAAGAGACACCAAATAAGCACAATATGTAATCTCTAAGATGTTGACATATAACTTCCAGTTATCGAACAAATAAGTCCTAGAGATGAGAAGTACAGCATAGGGAATATAGTCCATAATACTATAATAACAAGGTATGATGGCGGAATACATTTAATCATGGTGAGCATTGAACACGCTATAGAATTGTCAAATCACTATGTTGTACACCTAAAACTAATATAGCATTGTATGTCAACTCTACTTCAATTTAATAATCCTAATGCCCAGGGAGTGGTAGAAGGATGATGTAAGGACAGAGAGTTCAGGGACAGCAGCCTGCTTGTCAGGAACTGCTCAGAAGGAAGTGATATTGGATAAAAATGTGACAGAGGTGGAGAAATGAATCACTGTGTGTATCTAGCAAAGAATGAGCTGGGATAGTGATCATCAAGTCCAGCATTCCTGAGGCAGGAGCATGCTTGGAATATTTTGGGAATGCCAAGGCCAATGTGGCTGGAGCAGAATGAGTGAAAGTGTGATTAGTAGATGAGGTCAGAAAGACAGCAGTGTTGAGGAGCATGTAATATCTCCTAAGGCATTCTGATGATTTTGGCTGAAATGGGAAGACTTTGAGGGCTTTTACATGTGACCTTCTTTAAATTTTAATAGATTCTCTTTGTCTGCTTTGTGTAGAACCCATTAAAAGGGGGTTTGGATGGGAGCAGGGAAGGCAATTATTAGGAAGCTCTAGTAATCCAGGTGAAACAATCACAGTATTGCCAGGGGGTAGAGATGCTTATAAATAGATGATAGTTATGGTAGACATAATGAGATTTGCAGATGTGTTGTATGTCGGATTTAAGAAAGCAGATTCAAGGGGCACCTGGGTGGCTCAGTGGGTTAAAGCCTCTGCCTTCGGCTCAGGTCATGGTCCCAGGGTCCTGGGATCGAGCCCCGCATCGGGCTCTCTGCTCCACGGGGAGCCTGCTTCCCCCTTCTCTCTCTGCCTGCCTCTCTGCCTACTTGTGATCTCTGTCTGTCAAATAAATAAATAAAATCTTAAAAAAAAAAAAAAAGCAGATTCAAGGCTGACTTCAAGGGTTTTTCTGGCTGAAAAGCCAGGAAGATGAAGCTGCCACTAAATTAGATGGGAAAAGCTGTGGGCAAAGTATGTTTGAGAAGATGCACAGATCAGGAGTTTCTTTTTGGACATGTTAAGTCTGAGATATCTTTTAGGTAGAGTTATCAGGTATTCAATTGGATATACAAGACTGGGGTTTCTAGGAAAGATTAAGGCTGGTGGTAAGAACTTCAGATTTATCAGAATATAGATGATCTTTAAAGTGAGACTGGAGTATGGGTAGAGAAGACGTCTCAGAACTCAACCCCTGAGACTGAGAAGATGAGTGACAACCAACATGATGTAGCTTCCTGGGAGCCAAATGGAGAAAGCATTTCTAGGTGAAGGGAGTGATCAGTTAAGCTGCTTGTAAATCAAGTAAGTTTCGGGCTAAATATTGTCATTGGATTCAGCAGCCTGAGGAAGTCACTGGTGTCCATAAGGACAGTTTCTGTAGAGTGACAAGAGGAAAGCTTGGTTGGAGTGACTTCAAGTGAGAATAGGAGGGGAGGAACTATTGGCATCCAGTATAAACAACCCATTGGAGTGCAAAGAAAAAGAGAATAGGGAAATAGCTGGGTGGGAATAGGAGTTGACAGTTTTGGGGTTTTGTTTTTAAGGTGGACAAAATCATATTATGTTTATTTTTGGTGGAAAACAAGCATTAACAAAGGAAAAAATGAGAGCCAGAAGAAGAGCAGGAGCAAAATCCTTGAGAAGTGAGAGGGGATGAGATCTGGTGGACAGATTGGACTTTGCTAGGACAAAGTGGATTTGTTCCAGGGAACAGCAAACTCCTGTAAAAGGCCTGATAGTAAATACTCCATGTTTTAGTTTCAAGTGTACAATGTAGTGATTCAGACATTCTATACATTACTCAGTGCTAATCATAAGTGTACTCTTAATCTCCTTCACTCTATTTCACCCATCCCCCCATCCTTATCGCCTCTGGTAACCATCACTTTGTTCTCTGTAGTTAAGAGTCTGTTTTTTATTTTTTATTTTTTAAAGTTTTTTTTTTTTTAATTTATTTGACAGACAGATCACAAGTAGGCAGAGAGGCAGGCAGAGAGAGACAGGAGGAGGCAGGCTCCCTGCCGAGCAGAGAGCCCGATGCGGGACTCGATCCCAGGACCCTGAGATCATGACCTGAGCCGAAGGCAGAGGCTTTAACCACTGAGCCACCCAGGCGCCCCAAGAGTCTGTTTTTTAATTTGTCTCTCTCTGTTGTCCTTTTTTTAAAATTTTGCTCATTTGTTTTGTTTCTTAAATTTCTTAAATTCCACATGTGAATAGTATATATATATGTATAGCATTTGTCCTTCTCTGACTTATTTTGCTTAACATTAGAATTTCTAGCTCCATCCATGTTGTTATAAATGGCAATTTCATAATTTTTATGTCTGAATAATATTCCATGGTATGTTTACATGTGTGTATGTATGGGTATATATGTGGTATATACACACACACATACATACCACATTTTCTTTATTCATCTATGGGTGGATACTTGGGCTGCTTCCATAATTTGGTTATTGCAAATAATGCTGTAATAAACATGAGGACCATATATCCCTTTGAAATAGTGTTTCTGTATTTTTAAGGTAAATACCTGGTACTGCAATTACTGGATGTAATTATGGGTAGTTCTATTTTTAATTTTTTGAGGAACCTCCTTACTGTTTTCCACAGTGGTGGCACCAGTTTGCATTCCCACCAACAGTATACAAGAGCTCTTTTTTCTCCACATCCTCACCACAACCTCACTTGTTGTTTCTTGTGTTTTGGATTTTAGCCATTCTGACAGGTGTGAGATGATATCAAAATATGTTTTACTTTTATAAAATACTACTATAGAGTTTATCAAAAAGATGGTACCATTTGCTTCACATGCTCCCTAACATTTACCAGTTACTTCACATACTCCCTAACATTTAATTTTCTCACCTTATTGTAGATCTCTAGTGTAATGTTGAATAGAATTTTTGAGACATGGGTTATTCCTGATTCTGGGTAGAAATAACTGAGCCATTCATTATTGGGTGTGGTAGTAGCTGTAGAGTTTTTGCAGCTGTCTTAATTGGGTTTCATAGATTCCATTTTCTCTCTAGTTGGCTCAGAGTTTTTTTTTTTTTAATCATGTATGATAAAATTTGATTGAATTTGGATTGAGTTTAAATTTGATTGAATTTTGCCAAATACTTTTTCTGCATGTATTTAAGTATTTAGATGGGTTTTCATATTTATTTTGGTGAATTATATTGATTGATTTCTAGATGTTACATGAGTTGCAAAAATTATTAGCACAAAAATATGCTGATAATATTTCTTTATCCCTTTAATGTCTGGCTATAGTGGTATTCCAGATCTTGTTCCTGTTATTGTTAAATTGTGAATTTTCTTTATTTTTAATCATTTTAGCTAAAGGCTTGCCCATTTCTTGACATTTTCAAAATCTCAGATTTTGTTTCATTTATCTTTTCTATTTTCCTTTTTGTTGATTTTTAGCTCTTTATTAAATTCTTCTTTTTAATTAGTTTGAATTTAATTGGATATTTTTGATGCTTAAAGTGGGAACTCAGATCATTGATTTTAGATCTTTTTTTTTCTAATATGAGCATTTAAAGTTATAAATATCCCTATAAGCACTACTTTAGGTACTATTCACATCTTTTCATCTTCTTTCAGTTAAAAATATTTTGAGATTTCTTTTGTGATTTCTTCTTTGGCCCATGGATTTTGTTTGATTTCCAAATATTTAGAGTTTTAGTAAGTACTGGAACATGATTTTAATTTTAATGCTTTCTGATTTTTTCAGAATATGATTTCAAACTTTTGTTTATCAGAACTGTTTTTTATGGCCCAAACCAGTATATGTCTCCTGGTAACTATACCATGTTCACTTGCAAAGTATATTTGTCATCTTTGGGTGTAGTGTTCTATAAATAATATCAATGGAGTCAAGTTGGTTGATAGTACTATTGAAGTCTTTTATGTCTTTTGTCTAGTTATTTTTATAGCTATTGGTGAGAGAGTTATTAAATATCTTACACTATAAAAATTATGCTTCATGTATTTGGAAGCTCTGTTATTAAACCATTACATATCTGTGATTTTATCTAAAAAGGAAATCTTATTACTTTAATGTATCATGTTACTTTAATAAAAAGATATTCCATTCAAATGGAAACAAAACTGGAGTAGCTATACTTATATTAACAAAATAGACTTTTAAATAGAGACTGTAGGGGCACCTGGGTGGCTCAGTCAGTTAAGTGTCTGCCTTTGGCTCAGGTCATGATTCCAGAGTCCTAGGATCAAGCACTGCATCAGGCCCCCTGTTCAGCGGGGAGTCTGCTTCTCCCTCTGCCTCTCATCCCACTCATGCTCTCTCTCACTATCTCTCCAATAAATAAATTCTTTTTTTTTAAAAAGGAGACTATAATGACACAAAGAAGGGCATTACATAATGACAAAGAGGCCAACCCAACAAGAGAACATAACATTTGTAAATATTCATGCACCCAGCATAGGAGCACATAAATATATAAAGACTTAAAGGGAGAAATAGACAGCAATACATAATAGAAGGAGACTCTAATACCCCATTTATACCAATGGAGAGACCATCCAGACAGAAGATCAATAAACATCAGCCTTAAGCAGCATGTTAGAACATATGGACTTAACAGATACAGAATATTGCATTTAAGAGCAGCAGAATACATATTCTCAAGTGTACATAGAGCATTTTCCAAGATAGATCATATGTTAGGCTGAAAAACAAGTTTTAATAAATTTAAGAGGATCGAAGTCACATCAAGCAGTTTTTCAAACCACAATGGTATTAAACCAGAAATTACAAAGATTTCTTTATTTGAAAGAGAGAGTGCATGTGCATGTGAGTGGGGGGAAGGGGCAGAGGGAGAGGGGGGATAGAATCTCAAGCATATTCCCTACTGAGCACAGAGCCTGACACAGGGCTCAGTCCCGTGGCTCTGGTCTGACCTGAGCCCAAACCAAGTGTTGGAAGTTTAAGCAACTGAGCCCCCCAGGTGTCCCTGAAATTAGAAATTAATTACACAAAGAAAACTTCAAAATTGACACATTTCTGGAGATTAAACAGCATGCAACTGAACAACCAATGGGTCAAAAAATCAAAAGAGAAATTAAAAATACCTTGAGACAAATAAAAATGAAAATGTAACATACCAAAATTTATAGATGTAACAAATGCAGTTTTAAGAGGGAAGTTCATAGTGATAAATGCTTACCTCAAGAAACAAGAGAAATCACATATAAACAACCTAACTTTATGCCTGTAGGAATTATAAAAAAGAAGAACAAATGAAGTCAGAAGTAAGTAGATGGAAGGAAATAAAGATGATAGTAGAAATAAGTGGAGATTAAAAGGACAAGAGAAAAGATCAATGAAACTAAAAGCTGTCTCTTTGAAAACAAATAAATTTAGCTAGAGTCACATAGAAAGAGAAAATGCTCAGATCATTAAAATTAAAAAAAGAGATGTTACAACTGATATCAACAAAAATGAAGGGTCACAAGAGACTTTTAGGAACAATTATACACCAATAAACAGCCTAGAGGAAATGGATAAATATACAACCTACCAATCCCAAATCATAATAAAATAGCAAATTCAAACAGATGGATTACCAACAAGGAGGTTGAATCAGTAATAATAAACCTCCCAAAAAGCAAAAGTCCTAGACTGGACAGCATCACTGGCGAATTATATCAAACATTTAACAATTTTTCTCAAACTCTTCCAAAAAATAGAAAACAGAACTCTTCCAAACATTTAAGGTCAGCATTACTTTGGTATCAAAAACAGACAAAAATGCCACACACTAAAAAGATTACAGGCCGATATTCCTGGTAAATACACATGCAAAAATCCTCAACAAAATACTAGCAAATCTAATTTAAGAGTAATTAAAACGAGCATACACCATGATCAAGTGAAATTTTTTCCAGAGATGCAAGAATGATTCAACATCTGTACATTGGTCAGTGTGATATACCACATTAACAAAATGAATGATGAAACCCTATGATCACCTCTGTAGATACAGAAAAAGCATTTGATACATTTAACATCCATTTATGATTAAAAAATATACTCTCAAGAAAGTAGATATAGAGAGATTGTACCTCAACATAATAAAACCCATATGTAACAAGCCCACAGTCAACATATTATACTCAACAATGAAAAGCTGAAAGCTTTTTATCTAAGATAAGGAATAAGACAAGGATACCCACTCTTGCTATTTTTATTTAACATAGTATTGGAAGTCCTAGACAGAGCAATTAGGCAAGAAAAAGAAATAAAAAACATCTAAATTGGAAAGGAATAATTAAACTGTCACTATTTGCAGATGACATATTATATACAGAAGACCCTGAACACTCCATCAAAAAATGGCTAGAATTAATAAATGAATTCAGTATAGTTGCAAGGTACAAAATCAACACATAAAAATCTGTTGTGTTTCTTTATACTAATTATGAACGATAAGAGAGATTTAGAAAATCCTGTTTGCAATTGCATTAAAAAGTATAAAATATTTAGGAATAAATTTAACCAAGGATATAAATGAGCTATATATTAAAAACTACATGTCATTAAATAAATTGAAGACAATGCAAATAAATGGAAAAATATTCCACACCCATGGATTAGAAGATTAATATTGTTAAAATGTCTATATTACTCCAAGCAGTATACAAATTCAGTGGAATCTCTATCAAAATTCCAATAGCATTTTTCTCAGAAATAGAACAATCCTAAAATTTGTATGTAGTTACAAAAAAATCCTGAATAGCCAGACCAGTCTTGACAAAGAAAAGCAAAACTGGAGGTATCCACACTCCCTAATTTCAAGCTATACTACAAAGCTATAGCAGTTAAAACAGTATGGTATTGACATGAAAAATAGACACACAGTTTAATGAAACAAAATAGAGAGCCTAGAAATAAACCCATGCATATATGGTCAATTAATTTATAATGGCGGAGCCAAAAATATACAGTTGGGGAAGGACAGTCTCTTCAGTAGTGCCGGGAAAATTGGACAGTCACCTGCAAAAGAATGAAACTGGACCACTATCTTATACATGTGCAAAAATTAATGCCAAATGGATTAAAGACTAAGTATTAGACCTGAAACCATAAATCTCCTATCAGAAAACAGGTGGTAGGCTCCCTGACATAGGTCTTGGTGATGATTTTTTGAGTCTGACATCAAAAGCAAAAATAAACAAATGGGACTGTATCAAACTAAAAAACTTCTGCACAGCAAAGGAAACCATCAATTAAAATGAAAAAATAACCTACTGAATTGGAGAAAATAATTGCAAATCATATATCTGATATGTTATCATATGATATGATATGTTATCATATGATATGATTTGCTAATATTCAAAATAAACAAAGACATACAACTCAATAGCAAAAAAAAACAAAACAAAATAAAAGTCCAGTTAAGAAATGGGCAGAAGACTTGAATAGATGTTTTTCCAAGAGATTTACAGAGGGCCAATAAACACATGAAAAGACACTGGATATTCTCCCAATCTCGTTTTGATTTACCTTTTCCATTGTTAAAAAACATGAAAGCTCCCTCTATGAATTTTAGGTGAAGACTTGTGTCCTTAGTTACTTCTTTAAGTATGGAAATAACTATGCAAACAACTATGGAACTAACTATTATAAATTATACAGAACATTCGCTTTCTCTGGTGCATAAAACTCGAACTGCTGCTAAAAAGGAATTTTTTTTAACAAATAACTTCGTCAAAAGATTTGATAATTTAGGTTACAACTCAGACCTCTAGCAGACCACACATACATACATTTCTTTCTTATACTCTTTTCGTCTGGAGCAGGACCTCTTTCAGAAATGTCAAAAAGTCTTTTTGGATTTTAATTTGGACATGATATTAATAATGGTTTTCCTTTAGTATCCTTTGATTAAGGCATTATGAAATGATAACATCCCAATATAATTTAGTAGTACTTCTAAATGAAGTTTCATTTTATTAATCACAATTCCACATCTATGAATTTGATAAATAGATTATCACTTAATGGTATAAAAATTATTTGGAGTTTAGACAGATATATGAACACTTGAAGTTACTCCTTGACCAGTTCATGGCATTTGTTATTACATTAGCATTCTATTCTACTCTCTGGCTCCATCCTTATTGCTGCAAATAACAAAATCTCATTTTTTTATGGCTGAATAATATTACACTGTACACACACACACGCACACACACACACATATACCACATCTTCTTTATCCATTCATCTATCATTGGGCGCTTGGTTGCTTTCATATCTTGCTATTGTAAATAATCCTGCAGTAAACTTAAGGGTGCATATATCTTTTCAAATTAGAGTTTTCATTTGCTTTGAGTAGATACCCAGCAGTGGAATTTCCTTTGATTGGCTTATGATTTATTAAAATGCAGATAGAAATTCACTATGCATTATTTAATAATGAAGTAATTTTATTTGAAGAATGTATTAAGATAAAGTCACAATGTTTGTCTAAAGGAATATTATTTGCTCAGATTTTCTTTTTAAAAAAGATTTTATTTATTTGTTGAGAGAGAGAGAGAGTACATGAGGGTGGTTGGGATGGAGGGAGAGAGAGAGAGAGAGAAAAATATGAAGCAGACTCTGTCTGAGGGCAGAGCCTGAGACGGGGCTCAATTTCACACCCCAAGATCATGACCTGAGGTGAAATAAAGAGTTGACCACTTTAATGACTGAGCCACCCAGGTGCCCCATGATTTCCTATTTTAGGATTAAAAAAAAAAAAGAATATTTCCTGTTTTAATATGATTTCTTAAAGAGAAGGCATACAATGATATTCACATTCTCCTCCTCCAGAACTCATCTCCATTTCTATTCTTTTGTCTTTGAAATGATAAAATCCTAATAGAATTGACTATCATGGTTTCTAACTTAATACCTGAAATTATAAATACCTCCTTTCTCCCCCCCCACCCCACATCTATTAATGTCATATCATTCCTTTTAAAAGGCAGTCCCTTCTCTCTTTCTTTGGTTTCCTTTCTCTGACACTCCAGCATCTTTTCCTCACAAAGCTTTCTGCATTTTCAGCATGACCTCCAGCTTCATATTGGCTGATCTTTCTTTCGTTTTACAAAACTCTCAGGTGCTTTGTGCTCTGTCATGGTCATCAGTTTCTTGGCCTTTATCTAACCTAACTCAGTATTTTCATTACCAAAGTCATTATCTTTTCTAAGTCTCTTCTTCCCATCTTTCATGGGTACTTTTCTAGTTATTGTTTTTCAGAAAATTTTCTCAATCTTTTCCTTCTTCCTTCAATCAATAACCAAGTCTTTTAAAATGTTCTTTTCAAAATCCTTTTTATATTAGTCCTATCCTTCTTTTCTCATGCTTTCTTTCTGAAACTGCTATTTTTTCCTTCCTTAGTCTGTTTTGTATATCCTTACCAAAGTAATGTTTTTGACATTCTTTTGATAATGTCATTTCTCTTCCCTCAGCTTACAGTTTCTTAATATTTTCTACCAAATATGGTAAATTCATCATAGGGTTTTTAAGACCCTCTATAATCTGACATTATTCTCCATTTTCTCATGAAGTTTCTAATATATCAAAAAATATTCAGGTATAATACTAAGCTTGATATATTATCTGTTATTGATGAACATGAAATGCTATGGAAACATGGAGAATGGTGTGTCAATATATTCTATCTCAAGGAATTAAGTAAGGCTTATTTTTTTTTTTAAAGATTTTATTTATTATTTATTTGACAGAGAGAGATCACAAGTAGACAGAGAGACAGGCAGGCAGAGAGAGAGAGAGAGAGAGAGAGGGAAGCAGGCTCCCCGTCGAGCAGAGAGCCCGATGCGGGACTCGATCCCAGGACCCCGAGATCATGACCTGAGCCGAAGGCAGCGGCTTAACCCACTGAGCCACCCAGGCGCCCCAGTAAGGCTTATTTTTGATTGATAGGTTGACAGATAACATTTAATTAAGAATAGAAAAATTGACTTGGAAATATCATTTGCCAAATTAATGCCCATAGGTATAACTCACTGTAGTTTCAAGAAATAAGTGATAGGACCTTGGATTTTTATGTTATTTTCCACTTCAGGTTAGAAACATTAAGACCTATATTAGCTTTTAAAATATAGTCCTATTAATTAGTTCTTAGTTTTCCTCAGGACTAAGGATAATTAGTTTAATAGCATATTAGATGTTTATCAAGTCTTTATATTCTAAGTAATATTGTTTCCATCTGCTAGAAACCTTTCTTTCTAGTAGAGACTCTTTAAACTCTTGCATACTTACAAAAAAACAAACCAACAAATTCTGTAACTTTCAAGAGCCTCAGGATTCAACTGATGGAATATATTTTTCAATGTTTTAACTGATTATTAATACTAATATAGTACTTACCATATTTCCAAAGCAAGAGAAAAGAGAGCCACGTACATCTTTATTAGGATAACGTATCATTAACTCTCAGGGGTGGTCAAATCTAAGAATTAAAAAGTGTACTTTGCCCCATAAGTGAAATGGACTCACAGAGTCAAGGCAAACCTATTTCCTACATGAAAGTGAGTCTCCCTTAACATCATATAAGATTTTTTCTGATTCGTGTATTATTGGTAGTTAGTGCCAGTGGGTCATATTTGCCCATCCCCTCTTCTGAAAATATGAAGGAAGGGAGACAAAGACTAAAAGGAAAGGCTGGGAATATGGCAAGTGGAAAGAAAAGGAGGGATATAAATTAATGCAATTTTCCTTTGGGATCTTATAATTATTTGACTTAAATTGATATATAACTAGTTAGCTTTCCATAAGTGGTTAATATTACATGTAGCAGAATATTATTCTTTCCTTGAAAAGCTGAAATCATTTGTTTCCCTGAAATAATCAGGAATACTCTATCTTTATCTTTTCTATTAGATTTTGTTTTCTAATTGTGAACCTTATCAGAAAATTGTTTTATATGTTCCATTCTGGCTCAGGTTTAGTTCTTCATTGGGTAAAATTCAGTTCTATAACTGTCTAAAATAAAGTGGAAAAATGAAATAACTAATTAGAGAGCTTTGTAGCTTTCTCTGAGATACTACAAAATAGTTTTTAGACATCTGTAGTATTTAAACCTGGTCTAAATTGTGTTTTTACACCTTGGTTTAAATTTCTGTTTACTTTTAAGTATTAAATATATATAAACATCTCCAACTACATTCACAAATCCTAAGATAAAAAGTATGTTAGTATTGTTTTTTGTACTCTTTGAGCTTGAAAGAGACCTGAGAAGCATTGCAACTTACTGGAGAGAGATATTGTCCAAAAGTAATGTTTGCAGAACATTTCACAGGGGTAAAAAACAACTTTAACTCCCATTTCTATTTCTGTAGGTATCTTCTCGGTACTCAGCTTGGCCTCTGAGTGTACAACCCTTGCTGCCGAGCTTCCCAAAGTATCCTACGTGAAAGCTCTTGATGTATGGCTCATTGCTTGTCTTCTCTTTGGGTTTGCTTCCCTGGTGGAGTATGCAGTTGTCCAGGTGATGTTGAATAACCCCAAAAGAGTTGAAGCAGAAAAAGCCAGAATTGCTAAGGCTGAGCAAGCAGATGGGAAAGGTGGAAATGCTGCTAAAAAGAATACTGTCAACGGTACAGGCACTCCTGTTCACATTAGCACTTTGCAGGTAAGATTGAAACTGTCCAGGGAAATTCTTTCCCCTATCCTCTCTGAAGTATCAGGAGAATGATACTTTTCTGTGGGTGTGAAGGTTTGATAGAATTGGTGCTCACTCATTTTTCTCTCACAGAAAAAAAGGAACTGTACACAGCATACTTTTTGGAAAAAAAAAATAAAAAAAAACACTTAGGTTAAATACTAATTAAGAAACAGGAATCCACACTGTATCAAATTTCTAGAAGACTTTCCATGGAGTTTCATGGTACATTTCTGCTTTGATGGCTACCTTTGAATGTGGAGATCTTGCCAAAGTATAGACCTTCTGACTGTCTCTCACTATACCTATGGTTTAGGATCTGTCCAGCTTAGTGGGGAGTGCTTACAGAATTGGACATTGCCTTGTCACTTGATCATAGATTTAAGAATAGTAGGCAATGCCTTTAGATTCTGATAAATTCTGGAGCAGTAGTCTATTTCATGGATTAAATATAGCTATCCACTTACCCCAGTGTACCTGATTGATGTCTTCTGTATGGGAAGAGTAGTAAACCAGGAGACTATGTCCATTGAGCTTTGCATGATAAATTCCGTAAGAGACTAATAGGTTCATACTGTCCTACAACCTTGAAAACCTTACCTCTTCCTTCTATATCATAGCTCCATTAACATGGGCCATTAGTCTATTAGTTTGTTAATTACAGCCATATCCCTTACCTAGAATGTTAGACAAGTATGCTACAGACTCTTTTTTAAATACAAAAGGAGGCAAACTGTTTCTATGTGGTGCTATCTGAAGCTAGAATTTTTAGAAAAATTAAAAAAAATTCTAGTTAAGTCATTAAACTCTCTTTATGAAGAATATGAAGAATAAATACACTATTTTCATTACTGCAGAGTCGTCATGACCTTAGAGAGGTCATATGTTTGACATGTCTTTTCAAGCCTTTTCCACCCAGCATGTCTGTATCACTGTATTTGAAGTAAGTTTCTTGCAGACAACATATATTGTTGATTTATGGCTTTTAATCTGCTCCACCACTCTCATGTTTTGATTGGTATATTTAGATCATTTAAATTTAATTTAAGTATTGATATGTTAGGATTTCATTCTATTGTTTCAGTGTTCTTTTATGTTTCATTTTTTTTTAATCTCCCTCTTTTCTGTTTCTTGTTTTCATGAAGGTTACTTTAACATTTTTTAGAATGACATTTTGAGTTTTCTATATTGTTTTTAAGTATATTTCTTTGTCTATCTTGTTTAGTGGTTGTTCTAGATACTAATTACATGTACATAACTTGTTATGGTCTACTAGTGTCATCATTTTGCCAGTTTGTGTGATGTTATATTCTTTAACATCCCTTTAACTTTCTGTTTACGATAGAATTGTAAATATTTCTTAGAACCTAATTAGAAAGTGTTAAAATTTTTGTTTTGTTATCAAATATAGTTTAGAAAAACTGAGAGCGAGAAGGAAAGCTTATTATATTTATATATCTTTTTGCTTACCATGTTCTTTTTTTCTGATGTCTTTCATTGTTTACTTTTAGAGTATTTCCTTTATCCATTATTTTGGATAATGCTGTTGGTAACAAATTGTTCTAGTTTTCCTCCATCTGAGGAAGTTTTGATTTCCACTTCATTTCTGAAGGATATTTTCACTAGTTATAGGATTCTGGGTTGACAGTTCTTTTAGCACATAAAAAATAATTGTGCTACCTCCTTCTGACCTCTGTGGCTTCTGAAGAGAACTCCACTTCATTTGTACTGTTTTTCCCCCGAGGGTAAACTTTCGTTTTTCTCTGGCCACCTTTAAGACTTCTTTTGGTCTTTATTATTGGGAAGTTAAACTTTATGTTTTGGTGTGGATTTCTTTGCATGTATTCAGCTCCTGCAGAGAAAGGAGGCTGATGTGGGACTTGATCGCATGACCCTGGGATTATGATTGGGCCAAAGTCAGACATTCAACCCGCTGAGCCACCCATGTTTTCCTCAGCTATTATTTTCTTGAGTATCTTTTCAGATCTGCTCTTTCTCCCAACTTTCTGAGTCTGAGTATCTTTTCAGCTCTGCTATCTTTCTCCCAACTTTCTGAGTCTCTGATGACACAACTGTTAGATTCTTTGTTATAGTCCCACAGATCCTTGAGGCTTTTCATTTTTTCTAGTTGACTTTCTCTGTTTTATTGGGATGGGATAATTTCTTTGGTTATATCTTCTAATCCACTGATTTTTTCCTCTGCCCCTTCCATTTTTCTGTTGAACTCATCTGCTGAAATTTATATTTTGCTTAATATATTTTATAGTAATAAAATCTCCATTTGGTCTTTCTTTCATTCTTTCTTTGGTTAGATTTTGTATTTCTTTGCTCAGGCTCTCTATTTTCCAAAAGATTTTGAACAATTGTTCACCATACCTAATTGAAGCATTTTTATCATTCATGTTTAAAACCTTTCTCAGATAATTCTAATACATTTTTCATCTTGGTGTTGGTATCTACTGATCATATTTTTTAAAAAATTCAATTTGAGATCTTCTCTGGTTCTTCATATGATGAGTGATTTCTGTTGAAACCTGAACATTTTCATATTATTTTTTGAGACTCTGAATCTTGTTTAAACTTGCCTTTCTTGTTTTAGTGGGCTTTCTCTTACTGTGTCCTTCCAGGAGAAGGAAGGGTGCTGCATCAGTACTTCCAGAAGTAGAAGTTCAGATCCTCACACTGTGTGGGTCTCTTCATTATTTCAGGGTGGGATTGGGAATTTTTAATATCCCATGTGGTCTCCACTGATATGACAGGGGGAATGCCCTTGTTACCACTCTGTGGTGATGAAAGTCCTGCCTCTCTGCTAGGCCTCCTGTGACATCATCCTCAGTGTAAAAGAGGGGAAGCAATTTGTTTCTGCTGGGTGGGGGTGAACGTCCTTGTTGCTTACACAGTCTCCACTGATACAGTGGGAGAAGCAGACCCTTGTTAGTGGTCTATGGAGATGGAAGTCTAGAAGTCCCAGCTTCCTGTCTGGCCTTCTCCAATACCACTGCAATGAGAGTATTGGGTAACTTGTTACTGCCTCTTAAACATGGAAGGCTCAGTTCCCCGCTCAGCCTTTGCTGCATGAGTGGAGATGGGGTTACACTTTTTTTTGTGTGTGGTGTTTGGCTCAAGTAGAGAGATTATTAGCCAAAAGGGTTTTCGTCTTGCTAAGCTGCTTTTTTCTTTGTTCTGTGACTAGAGGAAGCAGGCTTTTATTGGGGCTATTTTTATCTGTGCCTATTGGCATATTAATTTCAGCTCCTTCAGCTTCAAATCTGGGATGTATAAGGCAAAAAGGACACACAAGAACTCACCACCAAGTGAAGGTGCCCAGCTGATCTCCATTTATATCTCCCAGTCTTTTGTCAGTTTCTCCTTCTTCCAACCTACTAATCCTTCTACTCACTAACTTGAACCCTGGCTAGTGATCTCAAGACAGAAAGCAAAGAAGTTCTACAGAATAGGTGCTATTTATTTTGTAGATGGAGGAAATTTTCAGAGTACCATAGAATATATCAAGATTTTTATGACAATAGATATAAAGGATAAATAAGATCTAGAACATTAGACTGAATTATGTTATTTTCTATTGAAGAGTAATTACACACAATATTATATTAGTTTCAGATGGGAAACATAGTTATTTGATATTTATATGCATTAGGAAATAATCAGCACAGTAAGACAAGTCACAAGCTTTCACCATACAAAATTGTTGCAAAATTATTGAATATATTCCCTATGCTGTAATTTACATACTATATCTTTACTTATTTTATTTTATTTTATTTTATTTTTTAAAGATTTTATTTATTTATTTGACAGAGATCACAAGTAGACGGAGAGGAAGGCAGAGAGAGAGAGAGAGGGAAGCAGGCTTCTTGCTGAGCAGAGAGCCCGATGTGGGACTCGATCCCAGGACCCTGAGATCATGACCTGAGCCAAAGGCAGCGGCTCAACCCACTGAGCCACCCAGGCGCCCCTCTTTACTTATTTTATTAATGGAAGATTGTACCTTTTAATTCCTTTCATTTATTTTTATCCATCTCCTACCCCCCTCCCCTGAAACAACCATCAGTTTGTTCTCTGTATCTCTCTGTATCTCTGAGTCTTGTTTGTTTTGTTTTTGATTCCAAGTATAAGGCAAATAATACAGTATTTATCTTTCTCTGACTTTTCTCACTTAACATAATACTCTGTAGGTCTACCCCTCTTGTCACAAATGACAAGATTTCATTCTCTCTTGTGGTTGAGTAATATTCCATTATATGTATTTACCACATCTTCTTTATTCATTCATCTATCAGTGGATACTTAGGTTGCTTTTGTATCTCGCCTATTATAAATAATACTGTAGCAAAAATTGGGATACCTGTGTGTTTTTATTTTTTTTTAAAGATTTTATTTGTTTATTTGACAGAGAGAGATCACAAGTAGACAGAGAGGCAGGCAGAGAGAGAGAGAGAGAGAGAGAGAAGGAAGCAGGCTCCCTGCTGAGCAGAGAGCCCGATGCGGGACTCGATCCCAGGACCCCGAGATCATGACCTGAGCCGAAGGCAGCGGCTTAACCCACTGAGCCACCCAGGCGCCCACCTGTGTGTTTTTAAATTAGTGTTTTTATTTTCATCAGATAAATACACAGAAGCAGAATTGCTGGGTCAAATGGTATCTCTATTTTTAATTTTTTGAGGAAACTTCATTCTATTTTCCAGAGTGGCTGTACCAGTTTACATTCCTGCCAACAGTGCACAATGGTTGCCTTCTGTCTGCATCTTCACCAACACTTGTCATTTCTTTTGATACTAGCCATTCTGATTGGTGTGATGCGATATCTCAGTGTGGTTTTGATTTGCATTTTCCTGATGGTTAGTGATGTGGAACATCTTTCCATATGCCTGTTGATCATCTATATATATACTTTGGCAAAATGTCTTTTCAGGTCTTCTGCCCAGTTTTGTTCTTTTTTTAAAGATTTTATTTATTCATCTGAGAGAGAAAGACAGAAAGAGCACAGGCAAGAGGAGAGGCAGAGGGAGAGGGAGAAGCAGACTCCCTGCTGAGCTGGTAGCCTGACGTGGGGCTGGATCCCAGGACCTGGAGATCATGACCTGAGCTGAAAGCAGACACTTATTTAACCATCTGAGCCACCCAGGTGCCCTTTCTGCCCAGTTTTTAACTGGACTGTGTTTTTTGATATTGAGTGGTATGAGTTCTAATGTGAATATTAGTATACTTAATGTTGTCCCAAAGTCCCTTAAACTACCCAGTTTTAAAATTATTTTTCTCTTCGTTGTTCGGTTTGGGTTATTTTCATTGTTCTGACTTCCAGGTTGCTGATCCATTTTTATGTATCATCTAATCTACTGTTTATTCCCTCTGGCGTATTTAACATTTTGTTATTGCATTCTTCAGCTCTGGTTGGTGCTTTCTTATATTTTCTATCTCTTTGTTGAAATTCTCACTGTTTTCATCCATTCTTCTCCTGAGTTTGGTGAGCATTTTTATAACCTTTACTATGAACTCTTTATCAGGTAGATTGTTTACTCAATTTCATTTAGTTCTTTTACCAAGATTTTGTCTTGCTTATTCATTTAGAACATATTCCTCCATCTCTTCATTTGCCTGACTCTCTGTGTGTGTTACTAAGTATTAGGTAGTCCAGCTTTTTTTCCTGGTCTGGAAGGAGTGGCCTTATGTAGGTGTTGTCTTGTGGGGCCCAGAAGTGCAAATCTTCCTGGCCACAGGAGCCAGGTGTTCCAGGAGTATCCCCTGTGTAGGCTGTGTGCACCCTCCTCTTGTTGTGCATACAAGACTATTGTGGGCATGTGATAGGTGGGAGTGGGCTCTGGCCCAGCTGGCTGGGATACCTGGCTGTGACTGCTGCAGGGGCATAGTGGATGGGGTTATTGTCTTGTCAGCTGCAAGGCTGACCAAGGCATAGGGTTGTTTGATACCCTTTATGGAGCATGCCCTCTGACCTTAGCAGTCTAGAGGAAGGATTCTAAAATGGCACTCACCAGTGCCAGGATCAGCATGGAAGAACAAGGTAGTAAAACTGGCTGCCTCTACTGTCTAAGTTCCTGGGGGAAAAGAGGCTCAGCTGCCTCCTGTTCTTGCACTGGTTTCCATGTCAAGTGAGTCAGCACCTGAGCCTTTTAAGAGTGGGTTTTTCAATTACTATGGTTCTGTAGTTTTCCTGGACATATTCCTTATCGGTTTTCAGAGTTAGGTATTTTGAGGACTCATGTCTCCTGTGCAGAATCTAAGGGTTAAGTTGCAAGACCTGGAGCTCACGTCTTTCCCTCCTCAGGGTAAAGCTGTGTAACTTTGAGATCCCTCCTAAACATGGAGTGCTGCGCCTAAGGTGTGTTTTTTTTTTTTTTTTTCCTTAGTGAGACCATATCTCTGCCTCTTCTACACATTTTGTTGATGTCCCTTAGTACAGAGGCTCTGTTCATCCACTTTCTTGATCCCCTTCAGAGGGAATTTTTCCATATATGGTTGTAGATTGGTTAGGTCCATGGGAGGGATGAGATCAGGTTCTTCCAAGGCCATCTTGAATTCTCCACAGAATTGTGTTATTTTAAAATTTAGCTTTCAGACATTAAAGTAATTACCCAATGAAGGAAAGTTGAACATATTTAAGAACATCTATATTTTAATTCCTTGTGTTTGAGCTTACTAATAGAAAAACATGTGTTTGGATTCTGAAACTGTTACATTTTGCTACAAAAGTCATAGAGTGATACTTACGGAGTTTAAAAGTTCACCAGAAATTTTAGTCTCCAGAAATAAATATGAGTTATTTTTATTGTTTACAGGCCAAACGCAACTTCTAAAATGAACATTGTACCCATGTAACATTTGTATCCTGAGATAGACTTCAAAATGAGAATGAGTAAAAAAACTAAAATCTTTAATATATATGCCAAACTTAAAGAAAAAATGTAAGCTTGATAAATTCATAAGACTGTTACACATTGACATAAAAATATAAAAGAGAGAAATTAAAATTTGTTGTCTTTTTAATTTAGTGGCTTTGCTATGAAAAAATATACTTTCTAGTTTCAAAATGCATTTGTTCCAGTATACTTTGCTTTCAAAACACAAACTTTTGCATAGTAATTTCTATGAAATTGTTATTGAAACCCAAGTTTGGCTGCTTGTCACTCAAAAGACAATACTCAAGAGACAAGTGTTGGTTGAAAAGGAAAGAATGCTTTGTTTAGGAGGCTGGCAACCTGGGAAGATGGTGGATTGGTGTCCAAGGACCATCTCTGAGGTTCCAGGTGAAGAAGTGGGGTTTTTAAAGGGGAAATTCAGGGTAAGAGATTACATACATATTGATGAAAAGGACAGAGAAACTTATGACTATTCATGAGGAAAGATGGACCACACATACTGAGCAAACATATATGTAACATAAATCTCATTTCACTTTGGGGAGGGACTTAACGCCAGAAAGAGGAAAAATTCAGCCCCTCACATCAGGAGGTTATATTAGGACAGGGAGAAGAGGTTGTGGGCATGCTCAGAGAGCTGGTATAAACTAGAATGGGGTCTTAGTCTTGTTATCTCTGTGAAAGAATGCAGGGCCTTGCTTGTTCATAGGCTGGCACCATGTCGGTTGACCTTGAGTTCAGTCTTCTACAGAAACAGCTAGTGGATTTGTTAGTAGGGTCTGAAAAGACACAATAGCTGATTAGGGAGAAACGATTCTCTGAAAAACAAGCTTTCAACATTCTGCTAGTTTCAGCCTCATGAACCCTGTGGTACACAGTTTCAAAAGGATATGTCATTTATTTTTAGACAGAATAACAATAGTTATTAATGAAAGCACAATGAAATTTGGATTATAGGGAATTTTTGATGCTGATTTTTAAAATTATACTGTGTTTGCTAAGGAAAGGAATAATTTTAAAACGTGTAATAAGAAACAGCAATGATAATGTAATCTAGCTTTTAGCATGTTTTAAAATTTTGCCTGCATACATAAATCTGTCATCATACACACATAATTATCTGGGTTATTTCCCCCTTAAATTTAGTTGAGGACCTACTGTTGTTAATATCATCCTGTCCCCAATGCCTGGTGTGTACCATGTGCTATTCATAAGAAAGATGTTGTGAATAAAAGACAAAATAGTGTCTTTGCCTTATGATTTGAACAATTAAAAACATAAAACCTGTTGTTTAAGTATGAATGAGATAGTTGTTTCCTATAGTAGTGATGGGTTTTTAAAAATAAGGAATGCCTTAAATTGGGTAAAATATATAGAAATTATTCCCTTTTGAACATATTTTTATTAACTGCAAAAGATAATATTATCCCCATGAAATCATATGTAAGTTTTCTGGTCAAGAAATATTCCATATGGTGATTTCCTTTTAAATGTGTGACTCAAACTGAAAACCACACACACACACACACACACACACACACACACACACAATCTAAAGGTTGTAATTTGAAGCATTAGGAAGTTCTTATCTGCGTCATTTTTTATTCTTGACAGTTTCATTACCATACTAGCTCATTTTTGCTACCAGTAATTTTCAGGAATGACAAGTTTATATGATGAAAGTAAATGAGACACATATTTATATGAGGAAAAATTGAGAAATAGTAAATTGGAGATTAATATAACCAAGATCACTTTTAAGAATGTGTTATGTAGGACTACTTTCTTATTAATAAGGAGTGTATTGAATCCCTCTTGATGTGATATTATAATTGCTTTAAATAATATTACATTGTAAATATTTTTGTACTTTTAAGTACATATTTGATATGATAACTATGTGTGGAGAGTATTAGCCAAAAAAGTTGTTTGTGTAAAATCTCCAATGAATGATAAAAGCTGAGCCCAGCCAACTAGTTAATGAATCATGGCCTATTTAAGGAAGCTGAGGACTTCTTATTTCTTATTTAGTTGTGTCACATAATTAAAAGATATTTCTATAGTAGAGGTTCTCTCCTTCAGTACACACATACACACACACACACACACACACAACTCTTTTCAGATAAGAGAACCTTCAAATACATTTCTAGAAGAGGTTTTAATAAATTAAATGAGTGAAGATTTAGTACAACCAAACTGAAGCTCTTTGGAGTACTTTTCTGTTATTACTTTAACATTGAAGAAATTATTCTTCTCTTACTGACATATATACTATATTTAAATAATCTGACTAAATATAGCATCCTATGTCTATATTTTGAATAAACTGTGTGGATAAAATTCTAAAATTATTGAAATGGCTAGCAGAACCCAAGAATATGTTTTTGTAAATAAAACAGATTAAAATACATTATATATTTATTTAAAAATAAATAAATAAATAAATAAATAAATAAATAAATAAATAAATAAAATACCTGTACTCCTGGGGATAAAAATGCATTATATGTTTATTTTTAAAAAAATGTAAATAAAACAGATTAGAAAATTTCAAGTATTTATGTGTGACTTAGGTTATAATATCATATAAATTTGATTACTTATTTAGTTATTTATAGATACTAAAACTATACCTAGAGCTGTGTATAAAATATGATTTAAAGTAAATGCGTTTCTGTAGTAAATATGCATGGCTTTCTTTGTGAGAAAGTAAAGTAAATGATAAGAATTGAGTCTATTGGCAGAAGCTAGAATATCCCTTTGTTTTGATAAGTGGATTCTAAAGCACAGTTAGTAAATAAAACTTTTGGAGTAGAGAATTCTAAAGGGAGAAAGCAAGATGGGATATCCACAGAGTCCCAGATTTTGATGACTGCTCTGAGAGTCTGGGGATAATACAAAGATATGATATGTAGAGACTGTTCTCAACCTCTGTTCCAAACAAGGTAGCAATTTTACTCTTCACAAAAGTTCACTGATAATGCTGACTTACTCTTCAAATAGGACTGGAAAATTAGAGCTTTAAATGTGGTCTTCTTTCTGGTACACTTATAAGAAATGTGTAGGAGTATGAATGTGAGTCTGTGTGTGCATGTGTGTGGTGGTGGAATTTAAATCACAGAATGCTTGCTGAAAATGGCCTTTTAAAACTTTAAATTGGGGAATTTAAATGGAAGGTATAAGAGTAAGTTTTATATATATAAAATATATTTTCTATTATATAATCATAATTTACAATATTCACATATTTGTGTATGTTCATATATTTATAATATATATATTCATAATTATATATATGTGATTTCCCAAAGTCGTATTTAAATAATTTCAATTTTAGTTGCTGCTTTGTTCTCATTCCACTGACCAGTCCCTATTTTTTGCCAGATATTTTCCTAGACACACTGCATAAATTGATATGGACTAGACCCTGAATTTGTGGTTGCTCAATCAAAAATAGTCAATCAAGCCATACTCTTTTAAAGTCAGTTGAGTTCTCACAATTGGTAGTTACAATTGTAGTTACTTGTACAAACTACAATTGTAGTTACAATTGGTAAATTGTAACTACACATTAGGAAAGGGGAGGGAGAATCCTCTTAAGGTTTGCCTCTGTTAGCTAAACAAAGTTCCATCAAAGCAGTATGGAACTATGTTTCTACTTTGAGCTATTTTACATCCCAAACCTTCTCTAAATATGTTAATATATTGGTGTTTCACATCTTTTTTTTCCTTAGTATGAAACACTAAGAAGGGTAAAATTCCCCCCCCAAAAACATATAATAAATAGGTAAATTTCCAGCTCCACAATTCCCATTCCTACTTATCAGCAGCTTCTTGTGTATTTTTATATAGTTATATTTATATAAACATATTTTTAACAATTCTTACTCAGCAGGATTGTACACATATCTATGTGGTATAAAGTATATACAATTAAAGCCAACACTTATATACCAGCTTAAAAAATAACATTACCAGGACATGTTCATAATTGAAGAAAAAATGGAAGTAATCTACATGTATAATGATAGGAGATACACAAACGCATCTTAACTTGTTTTGTTTTTGTTTTTGTTTTTCACCCACTATATCTTAATTTTATGTGCTGTATTCCTCTAAACACTAACATCTGGCTCTTGCCCAGAAGATATGACTCTGTTTGTCCAGATAAAGGATAGGGTCCTGCTACCTGAAGTACTGCTGGGAAATAATTTGTGTTAATTCCTATATTAAGCATGAGTTTTATCCAGCCATAATCTGGTAAAGGTGAATGGAATCTATATAACTAGTCATTGTATTATGAAAAAGGCAAAAACTAGAGTGGCTGTAGTGTACTAAGAGTATATAATGACAGGTTTCCTTTTTCAGTAAAAGCAGTAAATATCAATAATGGAGATTCCAAAGGCAAACTGTGGAACTCAGGATTAAGAACAGTAGGAAATTAAGCAGTAGAGTCAAGAGTCAACTCTTCTGTGGCCTTTTGTAATATCAGTGTTATTTTAAGATGTTGGGGTTGGCATCTATTTTTTCTTTTTTTAAAAAAATATTTTATTTATTTATTTGACGGAGAGAGATCACAAGTAATCAGAGAGGCAGTCAGAGAGAGAGGGGGAAGCAGGCTCCCCAATGAGCAGAGAGCCCGATGCGGGGCTCGATCCCAGGACCCTGAGACCATGACCTGAGCCGAAGGCAGAGGCTTTAACCCACTGAGCCACCCAGACACCCCACCATCTATATTTTCTGAGAGCATTTCTGATTGCTAGAGAGAGTTCAATGTGAAATAATTATTCTGTATGTTATAGGGAATGTTATAAATTTAATAGTTTAGAGATTATCAACTGAATAATCACTTGACATATGATCTGGCTGAAATATACATAATTTCTTTGGATTCTCTGAGTGTGGTTGGCTAATTCACCTTAGTCACAAATTAGGAATGATTGCCTTTCACCAGTTCATTTTTGGTTCATGATCACTATGACCCATTTTTAGTTCCTAGTTGTGAATGCAGTTTAGAGACAGAGTCTGTCTCATTGAAGAGATAAATGCCTCAGTCATTTAAAAACCACCATCTCCAGAAATAGAATCCATGGGGAAGTCAAAGGTTAGAAGTACCAGAAGATTTCTCTTATCCATGTATTGTAGTGATATGGTCTGTATAATGGTTAAATATTAGATTGTAGTTTATTGGTATTTCAAATGAGAACTCTCACAAACCTGGGAGTATCTAAGATAAATGTTGATTTGTGCTTTGAGTCCTTGACATAAAATAACCAATCAAAAGTTTATTCCATGACATAAGCCTTGTCATATGGGCGACATTTTAGAACCCTAAATATTCAAGTAGTCTGACGGCCTCATCAGTTACTATTGGATTTTTTTGTCAAACCGAGATAGTAGTCAACTGACTAAACTAGCAGATTTTTAAAATATCCTTTTGAAGAGATGTTTTATGAATAGAACAATTCTAAATGTACTCTGTCCTCTGTCCAGGTAGGAGAGACGAGATGCAAAAAGGTGTGCACTTCCAAGTCTGACCTGAGGTCTAATGACTTCAGCATTGTTGGAAGCTTACCAAGAGATTTTGAATTATCCAATTATGACTGCTATGGAAAACCTATTGAAGTCAACAATGGGCTTGGGAAATCTCAGGCGAAGAACAACAAGAAGCCACCGCCTGCCAAACCTGTTATTCCAACAGCAGCAAAGCGAATTGATCTTTATGCGAGAGCATTGTTTCCTTTCTGCTTCTTGTTCTTCAACGTTATATATTGGTCTATATATTTATGATAAATCTTTTTGATTTGTGTAAAATAAAATGCCATTTCATTGTGACCGGCCTCACTCATAAATGCCAATCTGAGAAATTTTGCATTTTCATAGCAATATATTGCATTTTGGATGCCATTTGATTGTAATAAAAATGTGGCACCTTACTTTTGAATGGCAGCATGATCTTGTTACTTCTGTGCTCTACTAATGATGTATATATGTATAGCGAACACATTGCTTTAAGAATAAGTGAAGGATAAGCATACTACATAAAATAAAATCCAAACAATTCTCTTCAGTTAGTGTAAATTGCAGATACTTCAGATAATTCTCATAATAAAATGATGTGCACGCTGGATCCTGTTATGATCACCATTCTAATGTATGTAGTATTTCAAATTTCCTTCCTTGTAACTTTGAGAAAAAACCATCTTAATCTTGTATAATATTAGATGGTATTATCACAGATTAAGCAAAATTATATTACATATTGTTTAAACTTTGTAAGTAGAAACATATCAACTATAATTATGTGGGCTCTGTGGAGAAATAAAGTTCAAAAAATTACTAATTTGTAAAATCAGCTCATTTTAAAGTGTGCCTGTGTTGTCAAAATGCCAGTTTATGAAACACAGAGAGCATTTTTGAAACAAAGGGAAATCTAGATTTACGTAAATTCATACTGAATTCTGACTTCTGATAAAAATAAAGGATAGATACATTGATTAAATATTTCTGGCAAAAGAAAGTCTATTTAATCCACCTTAAAGCCTAAATATATTTTCATGGATTTCATTTTGTTGATACAGAATATACAAAATCATTGTGCCTTAGAGAATCATAAATATTTTAAATTGGAATATAATAATGGATATGTGATTTCACATAATTTTTAAGAAATGAAGAAGAAAATACACTATTACTGGAAATAACTTGAGTTTGGGGGGAAAAATCATGGGAGGATTTTAACTTCTTTATTAAAATGCTTACATATTTTTTAAGTAAAATTGACTTTTTTTCTGAATTCATTTTTTTTTATTTGAATACTTTTTGGATTTGCTATAAAACATTTAAAGATTGAGTATGTAATATCTTTGTTTAAGTTCGGTCTTACTGCTAGTTGTATTTTCTTTCTTGTCAGAAGTCTAGGCTTTTTAGATTTATTTACATTGATCTTGTTTGAACCTGAAAATAGGCACTTGATGATCTATAAGTCTCCCGTTTCCTAGTGATATCAATCCAGTGTAACTTTTTCATTTCTCCATAGCTGAAATTGGAATTATCCATAATTCATATAACACAAGCATAAGACCAAGTAAGTATATTTACATTATTTAGAGAGTTTTGTTGGAGCTGAGAGTTTATATGGTCAATTCAATGATAAAATGTGTTTAAATATTGTTTATGCAAATTGATATATGTAATTCAGTGCTATTTCATTAAAGAGTTTAATTTTTTAAAGATTTTCACTGATTACCAAATTTTTAAAAAATAAGATGTAATCTAATTCTCTGTAGTCCTTCAGCACCCCCTAGCTGCAAAACTTAGCCATCTGAATAGTTATAAAATGCCACAAGTAACCCCACCAATGGACTTGAATATCCTGCGGGGATCCAGGGCAGTAACATTTTAATGGAACTGTGATGGAAAAAAAAAATGCCTTGAGATGACTTAAACCATTTAAAATTTTTACTTATAAAAATTTGATTTGATTATAATACATTTTCTATGTTGCTGCAAATTTCATTCATATTCAGTTTGATTTAGATACAGAGTTTAAGTGGGAAATGAACCAAACGGAAGACAGGTTTGATTATGCAAGAATTTATTGAAAAAAGAAATGTGAATGAATTCCATTATGTAATATAGTATTGTCGCCTCTTAAGATCAATTTTAATACCCAACTATAAATATGTCCTGTTCCAGGACTAAGTGTCTTATGAACATCAAATGGAACATTAGACCGTGATCATAACAAAGAAGTACAATCTGTGTCCACTTACAGTTGTTTTATAATTGTTACCTCAAATATTTAGTTGCTTAACCCCACAGTAGTTCTGATCTGTGTCTCTAAATATTATGTCTTTCTGGGAGACTTGCAGTATATCTACCTGGATATCAGTATCTTAGATTCAGTGTCTCCAAAATAAAAATTATCTTCTCTTCACAAATCTGTAGGTTTCCTTATTTCCTGTTCTTGTTAAAGATGTTGCTATTGTAGTCAGCCATATTAAATCTTCCTTCCTTCTCTCGTTTTTCACCCTTTCAGGAGGAATAGAGATTTTCCCTCTCACCCCTACGACTGCCTCCTCTCCATTTCTGCTGACACAACCTTAATTCAGTTGCCTTTCCCATTCTTTTTCAGACTGCTACAGCAGTTTTTAATCTCTCTCCACTCTATCTCAGCTGATTATTACTATCATTATCATTATTATTATTATTATTTTGATTAAGTAATTTCCATACCCAATGTGGGGCTTGAACTCATGATCTTGAAGTGAAGCATTGTGTCCTGCTCAGACTGAGCCACCAGGTGCCCCAACTCAGCTTATTTTGAACTAACTGTGAGATATTAATTTTTTAAATTATCCAAGTAAGATATGAATACCTGATATATTAGAAAGCAAGATGTATTTAGAGTGAGCACTAAACATTGGTGTCATGGCCATCTTTCTTCAAGCTCTTCTCTCTTTTCCCCAGAGGTTATCACCTTACTCTAGGTAAATTTACAACTCTATCCAGGTTTAAGTATAAAAGATAATTTAATTCAATGGGATTTAACATAAAGGGGATTTTACATATGTATAGTTTTGCAACTTCTTTATTTTTCATTTACTGTGTCTTGGAGATCTTTCTGTGTGAGGACATATTGGACATTTATAAATCTATCCTCTGTCTCCTGATTATTCTAAAGCATGACTGTGCTTGAATGTAGTTGCTTCTTAAGCAGAAGTTTTGATTGGTTTACTTTTCTAATCAAAATAGTATTGCACTAAGTATCTTTGTGCACACATGAATATACTTCCATGAGTCGTATGTCAGAAATGGAGTTGCTGAGTTTAAAGATGTGTACATTTTAAATTTGGGGGTGTTCTCCCAGATTTCCCTCCAAAAAATTACTAATGTTGATTTTCATCATCATATATCCAACTCTCACAACCTAGTCATCTCTAAACCTCCTTTATGTCACTGACACACTACTTTTCTTTTTAAAAGCTTTCTTGAGATTGTTACAGACTTTTAGAAAGCTTGCGAAAATATTCCAAAGAATTCCTGTTTACCACTTATACAGATTCCCCAAATGTTAATATGTCACCATACTTACTTATTCCCCTCCTACTGTGTGCGTGTGTGTGTGTGTGTGTGCACTTGAGACATTATTTTCTGAAACATTTAAAATAAATTTACAGATATGATGTCTCTTTACCTTTATACACTTTAGTGTATGTTTCCTAAATAAGGAGATGGTACCACAGTACTACCAGTTATCCATATCAAGAAATAAACATTAATACAAGGCTATAATATAGAGACCTTATTCAAATTTACCATTTGCCCCACTTTTTTTGGTTTGTTTCAAGATCCAATCCAGTATCACAAATTTCACTTAATTATCATGACATTAAATTCTTCAAAATAAAGCTTGTTCATGGCATTCTGCTCAAGCATCTCTGGTGTGTCTTGTGCTGCCCAGTGAACTAAGTAAAAAGTCCTCTCTCTGACATGAAATTTTCTCCTTTTAAATGTTTAGCTTATCTCTGCAGCTATTTCTCATACCACCCATCTCCTCACATCTTAAACTCCAACCAAACTGATTTTGACCTTTATGTGTCCTGTTTAGCAATGATTATAGTGCTAAGTTCAACCAGGCAACTTACCTTTTAGGGAAATGGTTTATTTTATGTTTCACTATTTTAAGTGTGCCACTCTTGAAGGTCCTGTCTTTACTCATTTTAACTAAAACATTTTCCTCCAATATTGTTTATTAGTCATATGGTTGCATCTCTATTAAAAAACGAAGTTAAAATATTTCCTATTACATATTCAGTGTTCAAGTTAAGGTGCTCTAAAAACAACTCAGTTTATCATCCCTATTTACTGAAAGTTTGTTTACATAAATAGTTGCATATAAAATTTTAAAGTACCAAGCCTAAGATGAGAAATGGTTTGAAGTATTTTTTATAACTTTTAATCGACGTCTTTTCCTTAAGATTTTATTTATTTGTCAGAGAGAGGGAACACAAGCAGCGGGAGCAGCAGGGTGAGAGAGAAGCAGGCTCCCTACCAAGCAGGGAGCCTGATGTGGGCCTAGGTAGGTCCCAGGATCCTGAGACTAGAGACCTGAGCCAAAGGCAGGCAATTAACCAACTGAGCCACCCAGGCTCCCTAAAGGCTTTCTTGTTAGACTATTATTGCTATGCTATGCTTTAGAAGAGCAGATTTTTTTCCAATTATATTTTCAAATTAAATGCATATGTTTACACAGCATATCAATAATTTAGCATTCACTACCCTCCCCTTATTTACTGAACAGACTTTCTTGTGATTAATATTAATGGAATATGGATACCATATTCAAGATTGGTTACTCCCTTAGTGTGTATATATACATATAGGCATAAACTTTATATTTTATATTTAATACCTTTATATTTTCTCTCTATTTTTACACCTATATTATTATACATGCCTATATATTATATTTTGTTCTTACCCAAGAAGAACAATGAGAAAATTGAAATTTCTAAATTCTAAACAATAAATGCATTTACGTTTCCACAAATACTTTAAAATTTCTCAAATTTCACATATCACGCCCAAACCATTCTCTCTAAGCCCTCTTAGAATAGAATACTGAAAAGAAAAATTGTACATCGGTAAATGCTTATTGGGTACTTTATATGCTAAAGGTATTGTGTTAGCCCAAAACTGTAAAGACCAGGACTTCCTTCTTAAATGAGAGTCAATAGTGTGAGAAGGAAGTAGATATGCTAAATACACAGATCACTATTATACAAACCGGAATGCATTATGCACATTACCAAAGCATGAGAAGGAACCACCTCATTTGTCTAAAAGAAAAAGACCTGTTTTCAAGAAAAGTAAGAAATAGTTTAATATAGCTAGGTAAACTCTTTTTTACCATAGATTGTAGAATTTTGAAGCTAGATGTTAACTAAAAAAATGATGATATGTAAAGTGTAGAAACATTGCAATTAAAAATGTTAAAGTGCTATTTGTATTTTATTTCCTAGTTAACATTGCTGAGGAAATAATGAACAGTAAAGGAAAGTTTCCTTAGCTGATGATGTAATGCACTTTACCTAATGTTTGCCTCTTAACTAAAACTCCCATCTGATCTTAATCCTATAACTTGAAACATTTTTCAGTAAATCCCAATTTGCAGCCTGAGGCAATTGCAGTTCAATTAATATCATTCACAGTAAAGCGGTCAAAAGGAATCAGAGCCCTCCGCCCCCGTTTAGCAAGAATGCTGTCAAACTACAGGTCCTTTCCCAATTACCTCATCAAATAGGGATTTTATTAGTCAATTAGCTTTGCCTCACCCTATGCCACTGATGACACATAACAGAAACCCCATTTTGTGAAATGGTAAACAAGATGAAGAGGCAAATGATTTTAATTTTTGAAAAAGCTCAGCTCAGTTTATTGTATGTTTCCATGGGATGTTCTTTCAAGTGTTTATTAGAGTTGGAAGTGTAGCAGGAGGAAAATGGCATTTAACCATAATAAACACCCCGTCCACTTCTCTTTAAGGACTACAACGTACGCCATATAGCTTTTAGGGATCTTCTCCTTCAGACAGGAAGTTAGCACACAATGGCAGCATCGTATCTGCCTACTTTACCAGCCAAACATAAGCATTTTTTAATAAATCCAAGTCACAATCTTCAGGCTCCTCAGCTACAAAGATGATCTTTAACTTATTAACTGAAAGAATTATATGGAACTCATTAAGAGGGAATACCTAATAAATTCTGCCTTGGACTATTATAAAGCCTCATTCTAAACACAGCTGCACTTGTCTGGTTCATTCATTTGTATACTCAAAAGCCCTTTCATTCAAAAATCACTGGAGTTTCCAATCAGTCCACTGGCATCTTAGAAGTGTTCAAATTTCTAGATGAATGAATTTAAATGTCTAAATGAAAATGTGAAATCTCCTGAAGACTACGTGTGGGACATGCATGATATAAAAGTAATCTCAGGGTCCTAACTAAGACGAAAGCCAGCATTGTATGGAAACTTACAGGGAGGCAGGGATGGGTAGTAGAAAGACCATTTGGATTGGAAGTAATAGGACCTGGGTTTGCCATATACAGCCCTGCAAACCTGATCTAAGAATTTTTTCTTAAGTAGTCTATTTTTAAAGAAGGAATAAAAATAATGTAAGAATGACCAATTACGCCATGTAAGTCTGCCTTTTATAGCCTGTTATAGGCAAGGATTTGGAAACACATAATCTATGCTAGAATTCTATTTACTAGTGTATATCTGGCAAGTTATTCAACATTTATGAGCCTCAGTTTCCCTATTTCTAAAACATGGGTAACAATAACAATCTCACAATGTTATTGTGATGATTTAATGTATTATTATATGTAAAGTGCTCAGCAGAGTTCCCAGCACATAGTACATGCAATAAAAATTATGGTTATTTTTATCTGATTTTACCCCTAACTAATATGACTACAGTATTTCCAGCACTAAACCTATCACTAAGGAAGTTGCCCTTTTTCAAAATTTCCTAATTAAAATAATGAGTGTTTGGCTAGAATATACACTGACATTTTGATAAGAGGCACGTATTACTTCTGCATGTTAGGTGTTTTAACATCCATAATCATTGAGATTGATTTTGAATATAAAATAAAAGTAATTTAAGGATAGAAACAATATCAGGATATAACTTGTATATTAAAATATTATTGGTAGGTATGAAAAGAATCTTTGGACTATTTACTTGGAAGTCCATAATTTAAACATTAGGTTGTGAGCAACAGAATACAATAATGCCAAAAATTCAAAATCCACATATTTAAGGGTCATATTCTACATTTATCCTATAAAAATAGCTAAATGAGAATATTTCAGAATTTTTTAAAAATAATACAGGAAGGATTTCCTAGATATGTTACCCATATTATTCAAATTGGACTCAATCTCTAATAACTCGTGCATGTATGGTAATAAAAGATAAAGATCTAATAAAAGATAATTAATGCTCATAATGATTTTCCTAGAGAACTGCATGATTCTGAAATTCTTTCTGAAAGTTAGAGGGAATACTAAATAATATTCAGTAGAATTTTTGTGTTAATATATTTTATTGTACTTTAATTCTTTGAAAATCAGTAATTCAAATATGTACTGACCATAATGGTTAGTCTCAATCAAAATATCCAATTAACTCACTTCTGTATAAATGATAATGTGTTGCATTCTGAATTCATATTAAAAATGTATGAGGCCAACCTTTAAGTAACAAAATTATATTTAAATCTTCTTAAGGCAACATATTGTATATTATAGCCATAATATTTATGCTTTATGAAAAAATACTTGTTAAACACTTTGCACCTGACAAGTATAATGCTAGAAAGATACTAAAGTAAAAAATGCATGTGTGTGTGTGTGTGTGTGTGTGTGTATAGGTGTATGTGAACACACACACACACACACATACACATACACACACACACAGTATAATAACAATTGGTTGGTGTTTTATTTGCAATTAAGACATACTATATTTTGCCCATTTAGAAGTACTAAAGGGTACCTATTTTATATATATAGGGAACAGTTTCACATTAAGGTTACATTAGGAGTTCTTTGAGAGAATGTCTATTTAAGGATCAAATAAAACAAGCGTGTTTTATTTGTGCTAATTGATATGAACCAGATGGCCCAGAGAGAAAAATTTAGTCTCAACAGATTGTTCCGTTTATTTATTTGTATGCTATTCATTGAAAAACACTCCCATCCTTGTATATACTCCAGGTTCATTCTGCCCCACCTCATAAAAGGAACTATATATGCCTCTCCCACCCCATCACTGAATACTTCAAGAAAAACTCCTGTTTTCTATGTACAAAATGGTTCAGGAAGGGAACACACCCAGCTGCCTCCCTATTCACTTTGTCCAATTCTTTTGGGTTTACTCATAATTCAGGCTGAATCTAACTCCTTGCACATAGGCTAGGTCAGTCCTGTCCTCCAGGGGGGTCTGGCACTTGCAGAGTATCTTATCTTACTTCGTAGGATACCTTTCTTGGTATCTACACATGAGCCATCATCGTTCATCCCAGCTCAAATCCCAGCTCTTCTTCTCTCAATCCTCCACTTCCGAGGCTTAACCTCCTCTAGTTCCCGCCTTTCTGTATGTTTCCACATGTTTCCTCTGTGTCCCTGGGATGCCCATGCCATTATAAATGAAATCTGAACATCCTTAACCTTTCTTTTATTCCTTCCCCTACCTTGCCTGTACTTAGTCAGAGCTCTTCAGAGAAGTGTGTAAGTTCAATACCAAACTGTGAAATAGCTGTCGGACTGTATCTGTTTCAGGTGGGCCCTGTTTATTTTCTCTCACCATATATAGGATATGAGACTTGAATAAGCATCTTTCTTGCTAATAATTTCGCAGATTCCTTCTCCACCTATGTGTCTTAGTCTGTTGAAGCTAGTATAGGAAATCACCATAGACTTGGTGACTTTAACAACAAACATTTATCTCTCACAATTCTCAAGTCTGATTTTGAGATTAGGGGGCCAGCATGTCTGTTCTTGGAAAATGCTCTCTTCTTGGTTCAGAGGGGGCCATCTCCCGTGGTGCCTTCACAGGGCGAACAGAGCTAGTGAATAGTCTGGCCTCTTGCTGTAAGAGCAACAGTCCCGTTCATGAGGCCTCCACCTTCATGATCTAATTAACTTCCTCAAAGCCTAGTCTCCAAACACCATCACACTGGAATTAGGATTTCAACATTCAACATGAATTTGGCGGGACACAAACATTCACAGTATTGCACACCACTACACTGTGCAAAACTCCTTTTTTTAAACTTCTTTCTTTTGAAACTTGAACTTTTTTTTATGATTTTAAACATGTGTATGTGTGTGTATCAATGAATGAGAGAGATTGAGAATGAGAAGTCTCAGTGGAAATAGAAAATAATCAGAAAAATGGAAAAGGAAATATAATAATTACCTATATTCCAACACTAAGAATTAAATCGCTTTAACTTTCTAGCATATTTGATTTGAATTATTTTATTCATTTTATTGGTAAGTAACATAAGAATACTTTGTCTTATTTGTTCTTTTAATTAGAATTATGAAAATTAATGAAAGGAAACTTCACTAAAAGGAGTTGGGAGGCCAGAACGGGAAACTCTTGGGCCCACTTTTCTTCATTTGCAGAGCCAACAGGAAGAGATATACCTTGCAAGTGACAATACTTTATCTACTTCTTTACTACCCAGCAGGAGGAAGAAAGGTTTTGTTCCTCCCCAGCAACATTTCAGCCAATGAGAGACAGTCACAACTCAGCCAGTGAAAAGCCATCATATTTCAAACCCAGTTTTCACCATTGGGCTTTTTATAATATAAACAACTTGTTTATATTTTGTTTATAACAGGCCTTCTATAGAAATCTCCTTCCTCTATAAAAAAGCATACTTTTCCTTTGTTCTCCAGACTTGTCCATGACTTGCCATGGCTTGTTTGTCCTGAATTGCAAGTATCTGCTATTTCCAGATGAACCCATTTTTTGCTGGTAAAATAACTGGCAGTTTTATATTTAAGGTTAACAGACCCTAAGGGATAAAACTGAAATAGTCACCACCTCTTGATCCTCTGCACTTACACCTGGAGGCAGTTATGATTATCAGTTAGTTTGTACTTTTTTCAAAAATTATTGCTTAATATTCTAAAGGAACAAGACACTAATATTCATGTTTTTAAATGTACATAAATGATATGTAACCATATGTTTTACTCACAACTTTAGGGTTTTTTAAAGCTATTCATACATAACCAGATTATTCATTCATATGCATGTATCACATTTTATTTAATTAAGAATATTTATGTTGATTCAAAAATTTCATTATTTCAAATAATGCTGAAATAAACATCCTTGTGGATATATCCTAGTATTTATGTGAGAATTATTTTGTGTAGTAGATAACTATACAAAGAACATCTATAGTGTTAAAAAATTAACTTATAAAGCAAAATTTTTCTATAGGGTAGGTTTATCAATTTACACACCTGCCGTGATTGTATGAAAGAACTTATTTCCATCCTCCATTCAGCAAGTGATACAGTCAGACTTTAACTTTAAGAAATTTACCAAACTAAGGTGCTGAGTATACTCATTGTTTTAATTTGTAACTATTTTTTTTTTTTTAAAGATTTTATTTATTTGACAGACAGAGATCACAAGTAGACAGAGAGGCAGGCAGAGAGAGAGAGGGAAGCAGGCTCCCTGCTGAGCAGAGAGCCCGATGCGGGGCTCGATCCCAGGACCCTGAGATCATGACCTGAGCCAAAGGCAGCGGCTTAACCCACTGAGCCACCCAGGTGCCCCTTAATTTGTAACTATTGACATATTGTATTTTTTCTTCTATAAACTATTACGTAGTTACTGTGTTAAAAGATTTTTTTAACTCAAATAATATCTGTATTCCTGAGATGAGCTGTTTTGTTTGTGATGTGTTGTTTTTAGCATATTTCTTTTATATTTAATATGGTCTTTTAAGAGTTATGTAAAATTGCTGTATCTGTCTTTATATGTGAGATTGGCCAAAATAATATTTTCTTATGTCATCCACATTCTGTTTATTTGGTTTCATAAAAATGAGTTGAGTATCTTTTTGTTTCTTTCTAAACTCTAGAAGAAATTAAATAAACCCAGAATGAATGGTTCTTTGAGTTTTTCTAGAACTCCACAAAAACCAAATCCAGTTTTATGCTGTTGAAGGTCCATTGGGAGACATTTATGAATCTGAGGACATTTGAAAACAAAAGAAGTATTGGTCTATTCACACTTTTCCCTTGCTAGATAAATTTTGATAATTTATATTTTCTGTAGGAAATTATCTGTTGTATTTAGATTTTTAAAATATTGGTGATCATGCATAAAATAATGTGTTGTGGTGTTAAAAATCTCTATTATAATCTGTATCCCTTTTCATCCTAATGATATTTACATATGTTATCTCTTTTTTATCTTTTTTATCTCTTTTATCTCTTTTATCTCTTTTCTTAACTGCACTTATACAGATTTTCAATTCTATTAGTCTTATCAGAAAATCAGTTTATGGGGCGCCTGGATGGCTCAGTGGGTTAAGCCGCTGCCTTCGGCTCAGGTCATAATCTCAGGTTTCCTGGGATCGAGCCCCGCATTGGGCTCTCTGCTCAGCCGGGAGCCTGCTTCCCTCTCTCTCTCTCTCTCTGCCTGCCTCTCTGCCTACTTGTGATCTATCTCTGTCAAATAAATAAATAAAATCTTAAAAAAAAAAAAAGAAAATCAGTTTATGTCTTTTTTTTTTTTTTTTTTTTTAGTTTACTTCTTTCTTGATCAGTACAATTGGACTTATTTTGTATGTGTGTGTACTCCTTCATTAATTTCTCCTTTTGTCTTCAGTATTTCTTTTCTTCGATTTTGTTTGGGTCTATTTTGTCATTATTTCCTAAAGTTCTTGATTCAAATGCTCAGTTCTTTTTTCCCAGCTATTCTTATTTTCCAATAGATGCATCTAAAGTTACAAATTCCTCTGTAGGCATTGCTGCATGGCACATATTTTTCTATACATTTTTTGTTGAGGTCTAGTTATCAGTGTTTTTAAGTCTATTTTTAATTTATTCTGTGATATGAAATTATTTAGAATTGTGGCTTCTACTATCCAGATTTACAGGATATTTGGTTATCATTTTTTTAGGAACATCTATGTTTTGACCATCATTTCATTATTGATTTCTTATCTTACTAAATGTGATTGATGAACACAATCTTTGACAAAAATTATTAAAAGCTGACATTTTACCATGTAATTCTATTGATTTCACCTTCTATATTTTAAGGCTTTATTAATCCCTGTGTATATATATTTTATATATATATAATTTACATTTACATAATTAACATATAGTGTATTATTAATTTCAGAGGTAGAGTTCAGTGATTCATAAGTTGTATATAACAGCCAGTGCTCATTATATACATGTCCTTCTTAATGCCCATCATCCATTTACCCACTCCCTCACCTTGTAACAACCCTCGGTTTGTATCCTATGGTTAAGAGTCTCTTTGGGTTTGTCTCCCTCTCTGATTTCATCTTGTTTTATTTTCTCCTCCCTTCCTCTATGCTCCTCTGTTTTATTTCTTAAATGCCACATATGAATAAAATCATATGATAACTTTCTTTCTCTGATTGACTTATTTCACTTAACACCCTCTAGTTTCATCCATATCCTTACAAATGGCAAGATTTCATTTTTTTGATGAGTAATATTCCATTGTGTATATATGTAGTTATACACACACATCTTCTTTATCCATTCATTTGTCGATGGACATCTGGGCTCTTTCCATAGTTTGGATATTGTGGACATTATTGCTATAAACATTAGGGTGCAGGTGTCCCTTTGGTTCACTACATTGTATCTTTGGGGTAAATACCTAGTAGGGCAATTGCTGGATCATAGGGTAACTCTATTTTTAACTTTTTGAGGAAACTCCATACTGTTTTCCAGAGTGGCTGTACCAGCTTGCATTCCCATCCACAGTGTAAGCGGGTTTCCCTTTCTCCACATCCTTGCCAGCATTTTTTGTTTCATGACTTGTCAATTTTAGCCATTCTGACTGAGGTAAATTAGTATCTCATTGTAGTTTTGATTTGTATTTCCCTGATGACGAGCTGATATGGAGCATTTTTTTTCATGTGTCTGTTGGCTGCTTGTACATATTCTTTGGAGAAATGTCTGTTTAGTTCTTCTGCCCATTTCTTGACTGTATTATTTGTTCTTTGGGTGTTGTGTTTGGTAAGTTCTTAATAGATTTTGGATACTACCTTTTATCTGATAAAACATTTGCAAAAATCTCTCATTCCATAGGATGTCTTTTGGTTTTGTCAACTGTCCAAAAGCTTTTAATCTTGATGAAGTCCCAATAGCTCACTTTTGCCTTTGTTTCCCTTGCCTTTGGAGATGTGTCTAGCCAGAAGTCGCCCCGGCCAAGGTCAAAGAGTTTGTTGCCTTATTGTCCTCTAGGATTTTGATGGATTCCCATCTTGCATTTAGATGTTTCTTCCATTTTGAGTCTATTTTTGTGTATGGCATAAGGAAATGGTCCAGTTTCATTCTTCTGCATGTGGCGGTCCAATTTTCCCAACACCATTTGTTGATGAGACTGCATTTTTCCCATTGGATATTCTTTCCTGCTTTGTTGAAGATTAGTTGACCATAAAGTTGAAAATCAATTTCTGGGTTCTCCATTCTTTTACATTGATCTGTGTGTCTGTTTTTGTGCCAGTACCATACTGTCTTAATGATTATGAAGTCTGGATTTGTTGATGCCACAAGATTTAGTTTTCTTTTTCAACTTTTCTTGGATATTTGGGGTCTTTTCTGGTTCCGTACAAATTTTAGGATTATTTGTTCCAGCTCTATGAAAAATGTTGATGGTATTTTGATAGGATTGCATTGAATGTGTAGATTGCTCTGGGAAGCATAGACATTTTAAAAATATTTGTTCTTCCAATCTATGAGAACAGAACATTTTTCCATTTCTTCATGTCTTCCTCAATTTCTTTCATGAATGCTCTTTAGTTTTCTGAGTATAGATCCTTTACCTCTTTGGTTGGGTTTATGACTAGTTACCTTATGTTCTTGGTGCAATTGTAAATGGAATTGATTCCTTAATATTTCTTTCTTATGTCTCATTGTTAGTGTATAGAAATGCAACTGATTTCTGTGCATTGATTTTATATCCTGCCACTTTGCTGAGTTCTAGTGATTTGGGGGTCAAGTTTCTTGGGTTTTCCACATACAATATCATGCCATCTGTGAAGAGTGTAAGTTTGACTTCTTCTTTGCCTATTTAGATGATCTTTCTTTCTTTCTTTCTTTCTTTCTGGTTCTTTCTTTCTCTCTTTTCTTATTACTAGGTCTTCTAGTATTACCTTGAACAGCAATAGTGATACTGGACATCCTTGCCATATTCCTAACCTTAGGGGAAAAGCTTTCAGGTTTTCCCCACTGAGAGTGATATTTGCTGTGGGTTTTTTGTATATGGCTTTTATGATATTGAGATATCTTCCTTCTATTCCTACGCTGTGGAGAGTTTTAATCATGAAAAGATGCTGTACTTTGTGAAATACTTTTTCTGCATCTGTTGAGAGGATTATGTGGTTCTTGTCCTTTCTTTTATTAATACAGTGTATCACACTGATTGATTTGTGTACATTGAACCACCTTGCAGCCCAGGAATAAATCCCACTTGGTCATGGTGAGTAATCCTTTTAATGTACTGTTGGATGCTGTTGGCTAGTATCCTGGTGAGAATTTTGGCATGAATGTGCATTAGGGTTATTGGTCGGTAATTCTCCTTTATGTTGAGATTTTTGTATGTTTGGGGGATCAGATAATGCTGGGCTCAGAATGAATTTGGAAGTTTTCCTTGCATTTCTATTTTTTGAAAAAGCTTCAGAATAGGTCTTAGTTCTTTAAGTGATTGGCAGAATTCCCCAGGGAAACCATCTGGCCTTGGGCTCTTGTTTGTTGGGAGATTTTTGATCAATGCTTCAGTATCCTTGCTGATTATGGGTCTGTTCAGGTATTCTATTTCTTCTTGGTTCAGTTTTGGTAGTTTATATATTTCTAGGAATACATCTATTTCTTCCAGACTGCTTAATTTGTTGACATATAGTTGTTCATATTATATTCATATAATTGTTGTATTTCTTCAGTGTTGATTGTGATCACTCCTCTTCCATTCATGATTTTATTAATTTGTGTCCTTTATCTTTTTTTGCTAAGTCTGGCTAAGGGTTTATAGATCTTATTCTTTCAAAGAACCAGCTCCTATTTTCATTGATCTGTTCTACAGTTCTTTTGGTTTCTATTTCATTGATTTCTGCTATAATCTTTATTAATTCTCTTCAACTGCTGGGTTTAGGCTTTATTTACTGTTCTTTCTCTAGCTCCTTTGGGTGTAACATTGGGGTATGTATTTGAGACCTCTCTTGTTTCTTAAGAAAGGCTTGTATTGCTACATTCTTCCCTCTTAGGACTGCCTTTGCTGCATCCCAAAGGTTTTGTACAGTTGTGTTTTCATTTTCATTTGTTTCCATGAGTTTTTTAAATTCTTTAATTTCCTGGCTGACCCATTCATTCTTTAATAAGATGCTCTTTAACCTCCATGTATTTATTTCCTTCCAAATTTCCTCTTGTGATTGAGTTCAAGTTTTAAAGCACCGTGGTCTGAAAATATGCAGGGATTAATTCCAATCTTTTGGTATCATTTGAAACCTGATTTGTAACCCGGTATGTGATCTCTGGAGAATGTTCCATGTGCACTCAAGAAGAATGTGTATTCTGTTGCTTTAGAAGAGAATGCTCTGAATATATCTATGAAGTCCATCTGGTCCAGTGTGTCGTATAAAGCCCTTGTTTCTGTTGATCTTCTGTTTAGATGATCTGTCCATTGCAGGGATGTCTTTCACTGGAGCAGACTTATAAAAGTTCTAATTTTGTGCTCTTCTGCTATATCACTTTCTGGTGTCAGCTTATGAAGCCCCCCCCCCACACTCCCACGTGTTTTATCTTCCCATATATCGCCTTGGATTCACTTCTTCACATTTATTACCTTGCAGAAAGTGGTCACTTTCCTATCTGTAGAATTGCAGCAATTCTTTTTTAGATCCTTGGTTGAGTTCCCAGGTGATCAGAATGATTTGATAGCTATCTAGTTGAATCCTGGGACCAGACAAAACTAAGGTCTCCTACCCCTTCTCCATCCTTCTCCTCCTCCAAGATCTATATATGATATATAACTCCCTAAGACTGACAATCTGATGGATTATTGCATTTATTTGTATAATTTTTGCTACTTAATTCAATGTCATGCATTTCCTCTTTAATTTCATATCTTATTTTGCCTAATTTTAATTTTGTCACATAACTTCCTCCTTGCTGACCTGTTCATCTTTTTGGTGTTGTCCATTATGAACTGCATATACCTATGCATATGAGCTATTTTAGAATCTAACTTGAACACTGTCTTAATTGTAATGAAATATTAGGCAAAGTCAAAAAAGGGACATTCTATGGAAAACTTGACCAGTAATCTTCAAAATGTCAAAATCATGAAAAACAAGGGAGATATCAGTGGTCATAGGAAACTAAGTTTTGGTAACTAAATACAGTGTGGTATCCCGGATGAGATTCTGGAAATGGGGCATTAATTAAAAAGATTGGGGAAACAGAATTAAGTCTGTAGTTCTGGTAATAGTATTGTACTAATGTTAATATATTAGTTTTGATACACATACTGAGCATTGATTTTATATCCTGCTCAGGATAGTGAAAGCCAGGCAAATGGTATTTGGAACTCTATTTTCCTTGTAATTCTTTTGTATAAACAAAATTATTTGAAAATAAACAGTTTATAAATATTGTTTGAGTTTTTCTATTAATAACTATGTTTAATTCATTAATATTTATTTTTTATATATATGGATATACTTTTTATATATATGGATATACTTCTGCCATTTTATGTAGCATATTCTTACCATTCTCTTTCCTTCTCACTGTTGTTTTGATCAAATTTTCTTAATTCTATTTTTTCTCTATCATATAGAAATATGTATATTACATTCTTTTTAAAAATGTTTTTATTTTAGTTTTTTGGAGAGAGAAAGAAAGAGAGAGCAGCGTTGGGGGGAGGGTGGCAGAGGGAGAGTGAGAATCCCAAGCAGTCTCCATGTCTAGCATGGGATCCTACTCGGGATTTGATCTCATGACCCTGAGACCATTACCTGAACTAAAATCAAGAGTTGGACCGTTAACTGAGCCACCCAGGCACCCCTATTACATTCTTTATGTGTAGAATTTTTAAACCACATATCTAAGTTTTTTCCTCCTATGTCTAAGTGTATTAACTATTTCTATTTGTTCTCTGATCAAGATAATAATATGAACATGTATTTCCTTCTTTCACTATCTCTTTATCAACTCCTATATTAAATTGCCTGGAATTTTAATCCTTGAATACAAGTAAAAGTAGAAATGTTTATTGTTGAATCAAATACTTATTTAGGTTTAGAAGATTTTCTATCTTCTCATTGTAATACATTATTTAGAATGTTTTTCTTGAGCAAGTTATGAAATTCTGTGGTAAATTTTATGAACTTATATGTGTTTTAAAATGTCTGTTGCTCCTTTATTCTTACATGAATATTAGGTTAGTATATAAAACTTAAAGTTATTTTCCTGCTAATGTTTCTGATGAAATATGTGATGTCAGCCTGGGTCTTGGTTTTTAGTCATTGTTTTTTGTTTTGTTTTGTTTGGTTTGGTTTGGTTTGGTTTGGTAGGTAATCTGTCTTTTCCTGCTAATAGATTTTAGGATATTCTTTTCCCTTCCCTAAATTTTGACTAGATATCTTATTTTTTCCTTTAGCTCTTCTCAACAGTTTGGGGAAAATTTTACTCTCTTTTAAATTACAGCTTCACCATCTTTTCTTCTCTCTTTCTGAAACTCTTAGAGTCCTTTTAATTTCAGTGTGTTTAAAATTACCCAATGTCAAGTTTACTAATTTTTTCAATGACTGAAGTAATCCCCAAACACAGAGAAGCACAAAGAAGCAAATATCATCAAAATGGTAGTCCTTCTTTGATGCATTAAGATGTGCACTGGACTAGCTTTAATGTAAGAGATCTCTTAGTAAAGTACATGGTCCTGTAATGTACACAGAAAGAAGCTTACTTGGTGATGAAACATTTTCTTTTATAATAGTTGACTAGCTTAACATTATACTTTCCAGAGAGTGATTGAATTCATATATTTTGGATTTGTTAACCAAGATGATTTCTATACAGACCAGGTACATCTTCCTAAAAAGATTCCATAGATGAGGCACCTGGGTGGCTCAGTGAGTTAAATCCTCTGCCTTCGTCTCAGGTCATGATCCCAGGGTCCTAGGATCGAGCCCCACACAGGGAGCCTGCTTCCTCCTCTCTCTTTCTGCCTACCTGTGATCTCTCTCTGTCAAATAAATAAATAAAATCTTTAAAAAAAAAAAGATTCCATAGGTAAGAACTCTTGCTACTAATGTATTTTCCAGGTGGTTTCCCACTCATATGTTTATGAGGAGATTTGATTAGTCTTCTTTCTTTTTTACACATTCACCAAAAGAGGAGAGAATCTGTTATAGGTCTGCTGCTTTCCTTCTCAGTCCATTCTCTAGCCTTGGTCAAGATCTTTTTGACACATACTTCTCAGAAACTTTTCATAAAATTTCATGTTTTATTTTATGGACTATTTTATATTAAATAATAAAATTCATAAGCCCCTTTGATCAGCATTTTAAACCACTTAATGTGTAGGAGGAATTTTCTCTATGAGGCTTGCTATTTGTAACCATATCATTTCACAGTTCTTTGATATTTTTTTTACCAGCAATTTTAACTACATTAGCTGTAGTAATTTCAAATTAAAAAGTGCCAATACATTTTTAATTTTTAAGGAAAAATTCACTTATTTTATTCTGGTAAATTTTTATGAAAGTGATCTATCACTTAGTTTTTCAAATCTGCCTCTGAAACTATTTTCTCATTCTGGAGGTCATCATCTATAGTAAGTTTGGTTTTTATTTGATTCTACCTATTAGCCTACAAATCCTTTGTTACCTATAAAATTTTAGCAGATAAATTAAGAGTATATTTGGCACATCATTTGTAAATATCTGGTATATTTACATCAGTAAATTTGCAATATCATTCTCATTCCTTCCTAACAGAAGCCACATTTCAGCAACTAGGATGGAGACTGGAGGTCTTTGTTCAGTAAATTGTGGATTCCAGCTTGTCTTGTGGGCATAACCATAGCTCATTTATGGTATAGCTCTTCACAGAGCCTGACATAAAAGGCCATGACCATGTGTAACACTGACCATGTGTAACACTGCCCATCTTTCCCCTCTATGGATAATCTTATATTGCTTCTTTACCTTTTCAATTCTAATTAGTTGTATCACAGAAATGACAAAATCTTTTTTACTTGTGGTAATGAAGAATTAGAGAAAACAACAAAAGCCACCAATTCTTTAATAATGTCTGGCCACAGTGTCCCTGTAAATGTACCTCACTACTCTAACTCTCTAAACTTTAAACACATCAGATTACATATGATTAGAATGTCCAAAAGTCATTCCTAGGTAAGAATTTAAGTCCTCTGTCATCATTGATGACAAGTATGGAGTCTCATTAGAGTCATTATTCAATTATTCAGAGTCATATTCTAAAAACAATAAGCTGAATGATAGCTGGAGTTAATAATTTGAGTTATCAAATTATATCACCTATTTTTCCCTTAATTTTTCAGGTGGAGTTCATTGGCAGAGCTCATATATTAACAAGAGTCAAGTTCCACTTCTCTAAAAAAAATAAGTTCAGAATTTTCTCCCAATATTAGCCACTAATCAGCGCCAGGTATAAGAGCACTTGGGGAGAATAGACATTCTTGTGGAAATAGCATGACTACATTCTTTCCTACGACTGTGAATCACTTATAAATTCCAATTCCATTTGTTATTATTTCCCTTTGTTTTCTTTTACCACTCCTCATGATAAGCATTGTTTAGCTCAAATGTCCTGTTCAACCATTGTGCTGAGGACCAAATTATTTAAACATCTAAGCCAACCTTTCAAAGTGTTTCCCTTTATCTGTATTGAATAATAAGTATTTTAATTACCTATTCCAATTAGAAATTTAAAATGTGATAGATCTTATAATATTAGGCTTCTTTTTCCAATTTTGCTTATTGGTAGCAATCAAGCGCTTACTTATCCAAAAGGGCCAAAATGGTAGAAAATTTGTTTTTCCAAATTTTTAATTGTTTTCTCCAAGGCTGTTTGTACTGCAGGAGTAGAAAAGCCTACAATAGGCAATTCACAGAATGGGAGAAAATGTTTGTGAATCAAATATTTGAAAAGGAATTAAATCTAAAATAGAGGAATTCTAAAACTCAACAGTAATAGAAACAAAACCTTTTCCAAAACAACAAAGGACTTGAATAGACTTTTATTCAAAGAAGATACACAAATGGCAAAAAGCATATGAAAAGATGCTCAATATCTCTAATCACTATGGAAATATAAATCAAAATCTATACCATGACATATCTCACATCCAGTAGTATGGTTATTATTAAAGTAAAATAACAAGTGTGTGAAGATGTGGAAAAATTGAGCACCTTGGGCACTATTGGTGGGAACATAAAATGGTATAGCCACTGTGGAAAACAGCATGGCAGGTCTCCAAAAAACTTAAAAATAGAATTACTATATAATGCAGTAATTTCGTGTCTGGGCATGTACCCAAAAGAATTGAAAGCAGGGTCACAAAGACATATTTGTAAACCCATGTTCATAGCAGCAATATTCACATCAGCTACAACTTGGAAGCAGACCAAGTATCCATTGACAGATGGATAGATAAGCAAAATGTGACACACACACACACACACACACACACACACATACATACTATGGGATATTATTCAACCTTTAAAAAGAAGGAAATTCTGATGTTTTCTAAAGCACATGGATGAATCTTGATACATTATGCTAAGTGAAATAAAGCAGTCACCAATAGACAAATAATGTATGATTCCAGTTATATGAGGTACTTAGAGTAGTCAAAATCAGAGACAGAAAATAGAATGGTGGTTGCCAGGGGCCAGAGAGAGGGAATGGGGAGTTATTGTTTAATCAGTATAAAGGATCAGCTTTATAAGATAAAGAATGGGAATTTAGCATAGTATTATGAATGTATTTAATACCACTGAACTGGACACTTAACAGTGGTTAGGATGGTAAATTTTGATACATATATTTTACCATAATAAAAAAATGTAAAAAAAGGATATTTGCTAAAGAAAGATAAACAAAGAAAAGAGAAAAGAAGAAAAGAAAAAAAGAAAAAGAAAGAAAAAAGAAAACCCTAGAGTTGAATCTGTGTCAATCCCAGTCAAAACCATTTGCAGATCCTTGCAGCTAATGGTTGAAATTCAGTGTAATCAGATTTAAAGGTATTGATTCCTTTCCAGTTGCCATTAGGCATAGTTTCTTATTACATTAGACATTTCTTCAGGTGCCAGAGGACATGACATCTCAGTCCATGAGTACATGTCCTGAACACCCACATGCCCACTTGTTCATAATGTCAGGAGCTAGTGAGGCATCTATGCTAATTTTCCAATTTCCCTTTTAGCTGGCAACAGTATTTTTTTTTTTTATTTTTTATTTTTTTTATTTTAAAGATTTTATTTTTTATTTACTTATTTGTCAGAGAGAGCGAGGGAGAGAGAGCGAGCACAGGCAGACAGAATGGCAGGCAGAGGCAGAGGGAGAAGCAGGTTCCCTGACGAGCAAGGAGCCCAATGCGGGACTCGATCCCAGGACGCTGGGATCACGACTCGAGCCGAAGGCAGCCGCTTAACCAACTGAGCCACTCAGGCGTCCCTACAACAGTATTTTATTTTATTTTATTTTATTTTTTTAAAGATTTTATTTATTTATTTGACAGAGAGAAATCACAAGTAGGCAGAGAGGCAGGCAGAGAGAGAGAGGAGGAAGCAGGCTCCCTGCTGAGCAGAAAGCCCGATGTGGGGCTTGAACCCAGGACCTGGGATCATGACCTGAGCCGAAGGCAGCAGCTTAACCCACTGAGCCACCCAGGCGCCCCCTACAACAGTATTTTATTGGTGAGCATCTACATGACCCAATTTCATTCTTGCTCTAAATGCCCACAGACAATTTTGTAACTGAATTCTCCATATGCAGTACTTTTTTATTGTTCGGTCATCTAGAGTCCATTTGCCTGATCATATAGCAAAGGTCTTTGGCTACAACCCAAGTCTATAAATACTGAAACACCCTCTAGAGGACCTGAGTCTAATTCCTCTTCTGCTTTTAATTAAACATTTCTCAGTTCTATTCATTATGTATGTGAACTTGCCCTTGCTTGCTTCCATCAAAGTTTTACCATCTGCTGGGCATTTCGTGGCTGATTTCCAAACAGCATTATGGCTCTAAGATTGGGAACTCCCTAACATTGAAAATTCCCTAAATTTGGGAACTCCTGCTGGTGACCAGCAAGCCTATTTTTCATCAGTAGGGAGAGAACAAGATTCTAACTGCACAGCAATGGGAACAAGGAGCTCCTCAGGGATCATAAGATCTATGGAAAGGCAATCCACTCATGTGTATGGCATACCTCACTGAAATACCCTTCAACCTTGTGCTGTCCTTAAACTTCCATTTTTTTTAAAAAGATTTTATTCATTTATTTGAGAGAGAGAGAGAGAGAGAGAGAGAATGAGCAGAGGGAGAAGGACAAGCAGACTCCGTGCTGAGCACAGAACCTGACTCGGGGCTCAATCCCATGACCCTGAGATCATGACTTGAGCAGAAACCAAGTGTCAGATGCTCAACCAACTGAGCTACCCAGGCATCCCTTAAACTTCCATTTTTATAAGTGAACTTTGCCATGGTCCTCTCTCCCTATTAGAATGCTATTAGAGGGGTGCCTGGGTGGCTCAGTGGTTAAGCCGCTGCCTTCGGCTCAGGTCATGATCTCAGGGTCCTGGGATGGAGCCCCGCATCGGGTTCTCTGCTCTGCGGAGAGCCTCCCCTCTCTCGGCCTGCCTCTCTGCTTGCTTGTGATCTCTCTCTCTCTCTGTGTCAAATAAATAAATAAAATCTAAGAAGAAAAAAAAAAAGAATGCTATTAGAAAGCTTAATTCTATTAGAATGCTTCTATGACATCATCTAATTCATCACTGGTATTTCTGTCCTTAGATTTATTGGACCCTTCTGTGATGGGTAAAATTTTAATTAATATCCAATAAGAAGCCAACCCTTTCTTTTCAAGTAAGCTAGAATTAGCAGCAGTCAGGCAGTCCTCAGGTCCAACATCCGTGAGGCCTCAAATTATGCCAAAGGTCTAATTTATTCTGATTGCAGATACCTCTAATGTAATGAGAGCAGCCAGGTCCTAAGAGTTCAATGGGATTGCTTGTGACCACTCTCTGTAACTCTTTTAATGCTTGTTTCTGCTCAGAGCCCAAGGCAAATTCAAATTTCCTTCTGGCGACTTTGTGATTAGGAAGCAACAGGATTCCTAGATGAGAAAGATGATTTTGCCTTTACCTAGCAAGTAAACTGAGTGAATCAGAGGGTTCATCACATTTAGTCCTTAATAATCTGCTATTTACATTAGGTCCTGCTTAATCTACTGGCTAGACAGGGTTATTGTAATGGCAGTTAGTGGGAATCAAGATTCTCACTTCAACCAGTTCTTTAATCAGAGCAATGATAATTTACTGCCCTTCTGGATTTTTATCTTGCTTAATGCTAACTACTGAGGAGAGCTCAGGTAATTCCCAGGTTCTTGTTTATCACGGCCAATTTAAACTGGACCAAAGGCAGACTGAATTTATATCCCTTGTGAAAATCATCCCCATGTCTTCTTGTTCACATGTAACCCCTATCCCAGTTATGTGTGTAGTTATAGGCAATGAGGCCACAGAATAATCAATCTAGTCACAATTTTCAGTTTGTAGCTTTATCTCTACCTTAATATTTTTCACTCAGCAAGTGTACCCTCCCAGTTTCAACTTTGAGCCCTTGAGAACACATCCTTTTCCCCCATAGAGCCATTCATATCCTCCACAGGGATAACTCTGCTTTGAGGACTGGGCAAAGATGCTTTGGCATGTGCTCTGACATCTTAGTCCAGAAGCTTTACTTCATTGTTAAACTATTTTCCACACTGTCTCCTATATTGCTCTCTTGGTCACTCATATTTACTGAAGGATTTGTGAAGTAGTATCACAGATCCTACTTGTTTATTTGCCAGGTCCCCTCAGGTCTTTTTACCAGTTCCTTGGACCCACCCTTTGGCTTTGATGTATTTTCTGTGCAAAGATAGTGCCTGAAGATGATGGCTCTTTAGAGGACGGTTCTAGAATATTGAGGTGCCCTGATGAGCCACAAATGCCTGGAATTCACATTGTTTCCCGAGTCGGGGCAGCCGAATGCCAGGGACTGACCGTATGGGCGAAGAGAAATCTAGATCCTTTTCTCTGAAGTGGGACTCATGTTCTTGAGCTCTCCTAGGGATCTGATTGAATCTGGGAATTCACCTGAAATTGCATATCCACCTTGGTTTGTTCCCTTGCCCTCTCTGGTTTTCTTATTCCCTTCTTACTTTCTCCTGGGAGTATATAATAAATCACTTGTATTTAAATCCTTGGCCCAGGATCTGCTTCTAGGAAATCTGACTTAAGATACCTAACTAATAATATCCAATTCTTGTCATCCCTCTGAGTAACCTTTATGCCGTAGAGAAGGGATGGCAAACAGGTGTCTTTTGTCACCAGGCTCTCTTCTGACTTCATTGCTGTCACTTCCTACTTCCATTGTGCATGTCATGGCACCTTTCCTGCTGAACTCAGATGCCAGCTCAGAATTCTCTACACCCTACTTTAGAAAAGCGCATATAACCCTGACATGTTCTAAGTGTTTTACTTCAATATAAAACAACAACAGTAAATTATACCAAGCCCGTCCTTTTAACCACTCCATCTCCCACCCTCACTATCCAGAGAATCTTACACGTAAATCAGATTGAATCCACACTATATTCTCTGCCTAATCATGTATTTAGAAGTGAGGGTGTACACTGATGTTTTCTTCTCTATTTTCATTAGGGAGTTTTAAAGGGATCATACAGCTATATGGTCAGAGGGAAAGAACGCATTGTCTTGTTGTTATGGGTGATCACTGGGATATCTTGAAAAGATCATCAGTTTACTTGGAGTGTGCCCCTCAGTCTTTTGAATTTCACGAACATGGAATTTCATGAAAATGGAATTTGGAAGTGAATATATTGAAAGATGCAGTTGTTTCTTCTGCTGCTTCACAGAACAGCTTCAACTTGGCTGCTCTGATCACCAATCTTTAAAAGACAGTTCTCTCTTTATCATATTGTGTCTAGTGAGTTTTGTTACTGTTGCTTGTCACAAAGCTATGAGAATTTTGTAAACTTCTATATTAACTTGTTATTGTTGGTGTCTCTAATTATAAGAAAAAATTAAATAAAGTCTTTGTGAGAACAGGGACCTTATCTGACTTGTTTACCATTGTATTTCCCACAGTCGATTGGACTGGCTCCAAGGAGGAATTCAACCAATAGGAGGTGAACAAGTAAATGACGAATGAAATAGTAGGAGGAAGCACAGGTGAGGACTGGTCTGTGTGGAACTTGAATACCCAATGCAGAAACGGAGAATCACATCTGATTACCTATTCCTATGATTTTATTATGATTCTGTCTTATAAAACAGTGGATTGCACATGGTTCTTGGAGTTAGATACAATCTATGTTAACATCCTGGGTCTATCACTTACTAGTTCAGGATTACTTAAATTTTCAGGGCCCAGTTTGTTCCTCCTTAAAATAATATTGTGCCAGGTAGGGCTTACAAGGGAGATAAAATGAGGCAAATGTTTAACATAGTATCTGGCACATAGTAAGTACTTAGTAAAGGTAACTATTTTGGAACTTAGAGCATATAATATTTTTTATGTATTAAGAAGAAATATGGAGTAAATTGGTATATTTCCTTTATGTAATACAATTATACACACTAGTGTGAAAACAAAAAATATTTATCTGAATAATAAACTCCTGGCTCTAAAATGAGATATAAGGGTCTGGAGATCAACCTGCCCATCATTCCATTAGATAATAATTAAGATTTATTGTTCATATTTTTGGGGCAACTTATAAAATAGTTTTGAGACATTACTAAGTTTTTAACAGCTGCTTGACATTTATACACCAAATATATAAAATAGGAAATATAAAAACACCACTTAAAGAATGCCATGGATATATGTGGCTCCTTTAAACCCAAATTTTCTTGCTGATCTTTGGAGAAAGTTGAGCTGTATAAATTTTATTCCAGTTAACCTTAGCCTTATTCTAGTTCATTGACTTTATCATAATTGAAAGCAAGTAGTTAAACACACAAAATTGTATTATGTCATAACAACAATAAAAAAAGACAAAATGTTTGTTTATTTGCTTGTCCCCTCCCCAGGATTAAAATAATTATGTCTCTCTGGCGTGGTATCAGTGACAGATTTTTGCATTTATCCATACATGATATAGAATGGTAGTCAGACACTGATAATTTAAAGCAGGAGTGGGGACCAGCAAGCAAACAAGCAGAAAACCACTGAACTAAAACAAAAATCTTGTCTTTTTTTGTTATGACATAATATAATTTTGTTTATTTTAATTTTTTAAAAAATAGCTATTCAACCATGATGTCTTTTAGCACAGTCAGGTAAAAATCCCAATTATTGTTGCCAAAAAGAGAGTGCTGAACAAGGATGTTTGTGGGCTAAAAATTCTTTTATGGAACTCATTAGCTGTATCAGACACAAAAATATTTATGATGTTATAAAACTGCTGAAAACAGAGCAGGCATTCAGTGCCATTTAGAGTTTATTTGGGCCTCAAACTACTTTCATAACCTTGAAATTCTCTCAAGTAGTATATGTAGTAGCAAATGGTGTTATTCTATTGAGTTTACAGTGTTATTAGAGTTTATGCAATGTTCAAGCAATAGCCTTTGAAATAAATAGAATACTATACTCATAGCAAATTATATGTAAGTGATCAAATCAATTTAAAGGTTTCTAAGATTAAAGAAAGCATTTTTGTGTATAAAGTCACAGAATTTCTCCTTTATTAGAATTAGCCTTATTTTTTTTCTATATCTGCCTATTCTAATGGACATGTTTGTCTCTCAGCTTACACATTTCTGTCTCTCTCCTCGTCGTTGTTAAGAGTATCCATGCATTGTATCAACTCCTGGCTTTCATGCAGAATAGTCCCAAATCCAACCACTGCATACCTTCTTTCCTGGACAAATTGCTGGGTTAAAGCTGGCCATGTGCCTTAGGCAAGCCAGTCCAGATAAGCTTTAAGACATCTTGTTGGAATACCAGACACCAAAGTGCTTTCTTTCCAGCAGGAAAAAATACCAGTTGCTACAACCATAAGAAGAAATAATCTCAATCTTGTCTGGTCAAAAGATAATCAGTGATTGGACCAACTAAATCCTATTATAACTCTGGAATTTCAGTTCTATGAATGATTATGTTTATCTTATTTTTAAGGCAGCTGCTGCTGGAATTTCTGTTGGTTTTTTTTTTTTTTGTATAAAACATCATAGATTTAGCAACAAAATTACTCTTTTTAGAAAAGGGAACTTATATTTCTTCCTAACTCATTCAGATATAAGAATTTAAGCATTGCCATTAAAGTTGATTCTTATTTTATTCTTCAGGCTGTAGTATAATAGTTCTATGGTTTTCCCCCTTGAAAAGCAGATTTTCTTTCTTTCTTTTTTTTAACATCTTAATTTAATTTAATTTTTTTTCAGTGTTCCAAGATTCATTGTTTATGCACCACATCCAGTGCTAAAAAGCAGGTTTTCTAGAATGTGTGATGGCATTGTAGATATTCCCTTGAATATCCAAAATCCTTGTAGTAAATTTACTCTGCTGATGCAGTTCAGTCCCCATAGAAAGGTTCACTAGAGGTTAGGCTGAAGGAGAGGGTCACATCCCAGCTGTACAACTTAATATGGAATATCAGACCTCCATTTTTTAACAAGTACTTTGTGTCTTCTTTCCCGGGAATTTCTGACCATCTTCTCTGTAGATCCTGGCTCCTGTTATGCTGTGTTTCCTTGCTTCTCTGTTTTCTGGCCCACTTATGTTGGGTGTCCCCTGGAAGTTCAACTCTCCACCTTTAAAAAAAAAAAAAAAGATTTTATCCTTCCTCAGGTCTTCTTAGATGTAGATTCCCCTTTGTACAAACAAGAACTGAAATGCTCTATTAAATAAAATATTAACCAAGCTGAGACTTAACTTTTGCAGTTGAAAACTGGCAAAGGCTTTGCAACTGAAGTCTTATTTTGTATTTCCATAAGACTCTGTGGAAAGATAAGTTTATTTTCTATGTCATTTGAATCATGCCCCTTCTCTTAAAAAAAAAAAAAGAAGTAACTTTATATAACACTTTACCCCTTCACTGCAATAGTCTGTCTCACTAGAACATGAACTCTCTGAATGCAAAAATCTGTCATACTTACTGAGATTCCTCTAGAACTTAGCACCTTGGTGATCAATAAATATTTGTTGAATGGATGAAAACATAACTGAACACTAAAAATAAAAATATAAGTATATAGGAATTTAAGTTGACCAAATATTATAGGTATTTATTTGCACAATACTATCCAAATATTCTATCCACTTATTCTCCGTGTAATGAATTTAGACTATTCATTCTTTAATATTATCTGATATTTTTTCTCTTGTGGGATATTTTAAAATTTTTATTATTTTTAAAAAATTATTTTATAAACATATAATGTAGTTTTATCCCCAGGGGTACAGGTCTGTGAATCGCCAGGTTTACACACTTCACAGCACTCACCATAGCACATACCCTCCCCAATGTCCATAACCCCACCCCCCTCTCCCTCCCCCCATCAACCCTCAGTTTGTTTTGTGAGATTAAGAGTCACTAATGGTTGGTCTCCCTCCCAATCCCATCTTGTTACATTTATTCTTCTCCTACCCCCTTAACGCCCCCCATGTTACATCTCCACTTCCTCATATCAGGGAGATCATATGATAGTTGTCTTTCTCCAGTTGAGTTATTTCACTAAGCATGATACCCTCTAGTTCCATCCACGTCATTGCAAATGGCAAGATTACATTTCTTTTGATGGCTGCGTAGTATTCCATTGTATATATATATACCACATATTCTTTATCCATTAATCTGTTGATGGACATCTAGGTTCTTTCCGTAGTTTGGCTATTGTAGACATTGCTGCTATAAACATTCGGGTGCACGTGCCCCTTCGGATCACAACGTTTGTATCTTTAGGGTAAATACCCAGTAGTGCAATTGCTGGGTCATAGGGTAGTTCCATTTTCAACTTTTTGAGGAACCTCCATGCTGTTTTCCAGAGTGGTTGCACCAGCTTGCATTCCCACTAACAGTGTAGGAGGGTTCTCCTTTCTCCGCATCCTCGCCAGCATCTGTCATTTCCTGACTTATTAATTTTAGCCAATCTGATTGGTGTGAGGTGATATCTCATCGTGGTTTTTATTTGTATTTCCCTGATACCGAGTGATGTGGAACACCTTTTCATGTGTCTGTTGGCCATCTGGATATCTTCTTTGCAGAAATGTCTGTTCATGACTTCTGCCCTTTTCTTGATTGGATTATTTGTTCTTTGAGTGTTGAGCTTGCTAAGTTCTTTATAGATTTTGGACACTAGCCCTTTATCTGATATGTCATTTGCAAATATCTTCTCCCAATCTGTCAGTTGTCTTTTGGTTTTGTTAACTGTTTCCTTTGCTGTGCAAAAACTTTTGATCTTGATGAAATCCCAATAGTTCATTTTTGCCCTTGCTTCCCTTGCCTTTGGCGATGTTCCTAGGAAGACGTTACTGCGGCTGAGGTCGAAGAGGTTGCTGCCTGTGTTCTCCTCAAGGATTTTGATGGATTCCTTTCTCACATTGAGATCCTTCATCCATTTTGAGTCTATTTTCATGTGTGGTGTAAGAAAATGGTCCAATTTCATTTTTCTGCATGTGGCTGTCCAATTTTCCCAACACCATTTATTGAAGAGGCTTTTTTCCATTGGACATTCTTTCCTGCTTTGTCGAAGATTAGTTGACCATAGAGTTGAGGGTCTATTTCTGGGCTCTCTATTCTGTTCCATCGATCTATGTGTCTGTTTTTGTGCCATTACCATACTGTCTTGACGATGACAGCTTTATAATAGAGCTTGAAGTCCGGAATTGTGATGCCACCAACTTTGGCTTTCTTTTTCAATATTCCTTTGGCTATTCAAGGTCTTTTGTGGTTCCATATAAATTTTAGGATTATTTGTTCCATTTCTTTGGGAAAAAAAGGGTGGGATTTTGGCAGGAATTGCATTAAATGTGTAGATTGCTTAGGTAGCATAGACATTTTCACAATATTTGTTCTTCCAATCCAGGAGCATGGAACATTTTTCCATTGCTTTGTGTCTTCCTCAATTTCTTTCATGAGTACTTTACAGTTTTCTGAGTATAGATTCTTTGCCTCTTTGGTTAGGTTTATTCCTAGGTCTTATAGTTTTGGGTGCAATTGTAAATGGGATTGACTCCTTAATTTCTCTTTCTTCTGTCTTGTTGTTGGTGTAGAGAAATGCAACTGATTTTTGTGCATTGATTTTATATCCTGACACTTTACTAAATTCCTGTACAAGATCTAGCAGTTTTGGAGTGGAGTCTTTTGGGTTTTCCATATATTGTATCATACCATCTGCGAAGAGTGATAGTTTGACTTCTTCTTTGCCGATTTGGATGCCTTTAATTTCCTTTTGTTGTCTGATTGCTGAGGCTAGGATTTCTAGTACTATGTTGAAAAGCGGTGGTGATAATGGACATCCCTGCCACGTTCCTGACCTTAGTGGAAAAGCTTTCAGTTTTTCTCCATTGAGAATGATATTTGTGGTGGGTTTTTCATAGATGGCTTTGATAATATTGAGGTATGTGCCCTCTATCCCTACACTTTGAAGAGTTTTGATCAGGAAGGGATGCTGTACTTTGTCAAATGCTTTTTCAGCATCTATGGAGAGTATCATATGGGTCTTGTTCTTTCTTTTATTAATGTGTTGTATCACATTGATTGATTAGCGGATGTTGAACCAACCTTGCAGCCATGGAATAAATCCCACGTGGTCGTGGTGAATAATCCTTTTAATGTACTGTTGAATCCTATTGGCTAGTATTTTGGTGAGAATTTTTGCATCTGTGTTCATTAAGGATATTGGTCTGTATTTCTCTTTTTTTGATGGGATCCTTGTCTGGTTTTGGGATCAAGGTGATGCTGGCCTCATAAAATGAGTTTGGAAGTTTTCCTTCCATTTCTATTTTTTGGAACAGTTTCAGGAGAATAGGAATCAGTTCTTCTTTAAATGTTTGGTAGAATTCCCCCGGGAAGCCGTCTGGCCCTGGGCTTTTGTTTGTTTGGAGATTTTTGATGACTGTTTCAATCTCCTTACTGGTTATGGGTCTGTTCAGGTTTTCTAATTCTTTCTGGTTCAGTTGTGGTAGTTTATATGTCTCTAGGAATGCATCCATTTCTTCCAGATTGTCAAATTCGCTTGTGTAGAGTTGCTCATAGTATGTTCTTATGATTGTCTGTATTTCTTTGGTGTTCGTTGTGATCTCTCCTCTTTCATTCATGATTTTATTTATTTGGGTCCTTTCTCTTTTCTTTTTGATAAGTCTGGCCAGGGGTTTATCAATCTTATTAATTCTTTCAAAGAACCAGCTCCTAGTTTCGTTGATTTGTTCTGTTGTTTGTTTTTTGTTTTGTTTTGTTTTTTTTTTGTTGTTGTTGTTGTTGTTGTTGTTTTTTGTTTGTTTGTTTGTTTGTTTCTATTTCATTGATTTCTGCTCTGGTCTTTATTATTTCTCTTCTCCTGCTGGGCTTAGGCTTTCTTTGTTGTTCTTTCTCCAGCTCCTTTAGGTGTAGGGTTAGGTTGTGTATTTGAGACCTTTCTTGTTTCTTGAGAAAGGCTTGTACTGTATATATTTTCCTCTCAGGACTGCCTTTGCTGTGTCCCACAGATTTTGAACCATTGTGTTTTCATTATCATTTGTTTCCATGAATTTTTTCAATTCTTCTTTAATTTCCTCGTTGATCCATTCATTCTTTAGAAGAATGCTGTTTAGTCTCCATGTATTTGTGTTCTTTCCAAATTTTCTCTTGTGATTGAGTTCTAGCTTCAGAGCATTGTGGTCTGAAAATATGCAGGGAATGATCCCAATCTTTTGATACTGGTTGAGACCTGATTTATGACCCAGGATTGATCTCTTTTGGAGAATGTTCATGTGCACTAGAGAAGAATGTGTATTCTGTTGCTTTGAGATGAAATGTTCTGAATATATCTGTGATGTCCATCTGGTCCAGTGTGTCATTTAAGGTCTTTATTTCCTTGTTGATCTTTTGCTTGGATGATTTGTCCATTTCAGTGAGGGGAGTGTTAAAGTCCCCTACTATTATTGTATTTTTGTCAATGTGTTTCTTTGATTTTGTTATTAATTGTTTTATAATTGGCTGCTCCCATGTTAGGGGCATAGATATTTAAAATTGTTAGATCTTCTTGTTGGACAGACCCTTTGAGTATGATATAGTGTCCTTCCTCATCTCTTATTATAGTCTTTGGCTTAAAATCTAATTGATCTGATATAAAGATTGCCACCCCAGCTTTCTTCTGATGTCCATTAGCATGGTAAATTGTTTTCCACCCCCTCACTTTAAATCTGGAGATGTCTTCAGATCTAAAATGAGTTTCTTGTAGGCAACATATTGATGGTTTTTTTTTTTTTAAAGATTTTATTTATTTATTTGACAGAGAGATCACAAGCAGGCAGAGAGGCAGGCAGAGAGAGAGGAGGAAGCAGGCTCCCTGCTGAGCAGAGACCCCGATGCGGGGCTCGATCCCAGGACTCTGAGATCATGACCTGAGCTGAAGGCAGCAGCTTAACCCACTGAGCCACCCAGGCACCCCTGGGTTTTGTTTTTTTATCCATTCTGATACTCTGTGTCTTTTGATTGGGGCATTTAGCCCATTAACATTCAGGGTAACTATTGAGAGATATGAATTTAGTGCCATTGTATTGCCTGTAAGGTGACTGTTACTGTATATTGTCTCTGTTCCTTTCTGATCTACTACTTTTAGGCTCTCTCTTTGCTTAGAGGACCCCTTTCAATATTTCCTGTAGAGCTGGTTTGGTATTTGCAAATTCTTTCAGTTTTTGTTTGTCCTGGAAGCTTTTTGTCTTTCCTTCTATTTTCAATGATAGCCTAGCTGGATATAGTATCCTTGGCTTCATGTTTTTCTCATTTAGTGCTCTGCATATATCATGCCAGTTCTTTCTGGCCTGCCAGGTCTCTGTGGATAAGTCTGCTGCCAATCTAATATTTTTACTATTGTATGTTACAGACTTCTTTTCCTGGGCTACTTTCAGGATTTTCTCTTTGTCGCTAAGACTTGTAAATTTTACTATTAGGTGACAGGGTGTGGACCTATTCTTGTTGCTTTTGAGGGGAGTTCTCTGCACCTCCTGGATTTTGATGCTTCTTCCCTTTGCCATATTAGGGAAATTCTCTCCAATAATTCTCTCCAATATACCTTCTGCTCCCCTCTCTCTTTCTTCTTCTTCTGGAATCCCAATTATTCTAATGTTGTTTTGTCTTATGGGGTCACTTATCTCTCGAATTCTCCCCTCAGTCCAGTAGCTGTCTGTCCTTCTTTTGCTCAGCTTCTTTATTCTCTGTCATTTGGTCTTCTATATCACTAATTCTTTCTTCTGCCTCATTTATCCTAGCAGTAAGAGCCTCCATTTTTTATTGCACCTCAGTAATAGATTTTTTTTATTTCAAGTTAGTTAGATTTTAGTTCTTTTATTTCTCCAGAAAGCGCTTTTATCTCTCCAGAAAGGGTTTCTCTAATATCTTCCATGCCTTTTTCGAGCCTGGCTAGAACCTTGAGAATTGTCCTTCTGAACTCTAGATCTGACATATTACCAATGTTTGTGTTGATTAGGTCCCTAGCCTTCGGTACTGCAATATTATCTGATTTGAATTGGCTTTTTAAAACTCCTGGAGCAACTGGGTAACAGTTGTTAGCGTCTGCCTTCAGATCAGGTCATGATCTCAGGATCCTGGGATCAAGCCCTGAATTGGTCTCCCTGCTCAGGGGGGTAGCCTGCTTCTCCCTCTCCCACTCCCCCTGCTTATGTTCCCTCTTGCTGTGTCTTTCTCTGTCAAATAAATAAGTCTTAAAACAAAACAAAACAAAACAAAACCTCCTGAAGGACAATTGCCCTTATTAAAAAAACAAAAAAGTTTCCTATGGATTATGTTTGGTATATTCCAGAAAGACAGACTACCAGAGGGTAATTTCTTTTTTTTTTTAATTTTTTAAAAAAAATTTATTTGATAGACAGAAATCACAAGTAGGCAGAGAGGCAGGCAGAGAGAGTGGGGGAAGGCAGGCTCCCTGCTGATCAGAGAGCCTGATGTGGGGCTTGATGCGGGGCTCGATCCCAGGACCCTGAGATCACGACCTGAGCTGAAGGCAGAGGCTTTAACCAGAGGGTAATTTCTTTACACTTCTTATTAATCTATGTTGAAAACAATAGCAAATTCGTGGCTTTCCTAGGTATTAAATTAGGGTTGTATTCCTATCCATAAATTTCCATAAAAGAAAGCAGTTTCAGAAGATCAGACTAATTTCAAGTTTGGTCATGCAGGAAAGCAAACCAATCCCCCAAAACTGATTTCAAGATGTAAACTGCTATAGGGGAAGCTCCTACAGGTTTTGCTTGTTTGTTAATGCAAGCCCCTGACTTAAACTTTGATTACAGGGGCATTTTATTTCAAAGAAGCCTATTTTGAATAAATACAGTACCAGGGACACAGCTAGACACAGAACCAAGCCACCTCCCTCGCCTGAGGCTTCCTTGTTTTGGAGATCTTAGTTGATTTTGATAACAGACCATTTGGGCAACTTGTTTTTTCTCTTCCAGTGCCTTAAATCCCTGCTTTTTTGTTCAAAATTTACTGGGCTCTTGTCTCCTCCTATAGAATACAGTAACAGCCACCAACAGATTCCTGCTCTGTCTTCTGGGAATCTCACAATAAGTCCTCCCAGTTCTTCAGATCTGGTCCTTCATCATATGTGATATTAATGAAGCCATTTGATGATGTACCCCCACCCCACCCCCAAGTTTGATATTGGTGCTATTGTGAGAAAATCTATGTACTCTCTAAGATGTTCCCATAATACAAAATCTCAACCTGCCAAAGTCACGTAGACTTCCTTGGATCTTCATCTGACATAGTTATATCATGATCCAAGCAGATTTGGGGTGGATGTAATCCAAAATGACACAGAAACTCTTGTGAAAGCATCTCCTACATTATCTTCTTTGTCTAAAGGTATAATGTGAACTCAGGTCAGATGGACGTTATACTGTCTTTTTTTCCCTGCCTTTCCTCTAGGTACACTTGCAAAGTCACCCAAGCCATCAAGTTGCCAACTATTGGGAATGAAAAACAATGTCTTCCCCATCAATAGCTGCTATGAAACACAATTTTTGGTGTCTCTGCCTAGTGATTCATTTCATATCCTAACATTTATCTGAATCTTCATTAAGTTTAATAAAGAATGGCCAACATGCACATATTTCTGTTTCCTCTTCAAATTATACTGTCTCCTTCTCTGTCCTGCTTTCTGTTCCTGATGGCTGACCTGTAGGAGCTGCGTCAGTGACTTCCCTCACTCTGACTCTCAACTGACTTTAGCCAACAGGGATCCTGGTCGGGTGATTGGAGGAAGAAAGCAAAGTGAGGTTGGAATATTTCTTCCTCTGTTTTCCTTTTGATGGGTCACTTCAGGTGACCTATGTCTCCAGTCAAAGATCAGGTCTTCTTTCAAGACGGCCTTCTTCTGACTCTCTCTTCCTAGATTCAGATACTGGATTCCTCCATTAATTCCTTTCAGCCTAAGGATGTCAGTGGCCCTGCTGCTACTACCCTGGATATTGTACAAATTATTATACCAAATTTTGTGGTTTCCTTTACTTACATACATTTTATAAGTAGAATATCTTTGTATAATTCTTTTTGTATATGTCATCTCTTTTCCACTGGGACGCAGATACAGAGCAATGTTTGCAAGTGGCCCTAGGAGATAGAACCTTACAATGGGATTCAAGCATTAGATTGCTCACATATTTTGAGGAACAGAGGATATAGTTCTTACAGGGGAGGGGGAATGGGACTTTGATGATCTATAGAAGATGTTGGCACCATGATTATAAACATTTTCACTGTTGGCCGTATAAGACAAAGTGGAACTGGAGGGAAATTGGGTATGTGTGGCATTTTGTTGTTGAAACGACAGTAATAATTTGTAATATTGGAGTCATCCAGCTTTTTTCTCTGGCCCCAGAGAACAAACAGAGGAGATACAAGAAATTAAAGCCAATGAGCATGCAATTAGGAATATGTATGAATATCAAAAATCCTCTTTGAAGTTTTGAATGCGTCCCTCCTCTCCTAATGTAGCAAGGAATTTATGGCTTGAAGAAACCGAAGTAAACAACAAGGTGTTCTAGCAGTTAGGTATAGATATTATATTAAATGGTGTAACTATAAGTATATATTATAGTCTCAATATAAAGACTATATTATCTATAATATAATGGTGTTGGTAAGCAAGGACTGGAATTCTGGTGCATTGAATAAACACATTCGTACAAACCTGGATGACATTGGGAGTCTTTAAATTCTGAATTCTTCAGAATTGCTGTGTAAGCAGAAACAGAAGCAGAAGTCAACCTTTCAACCTTTCAACCTCTCTGCAAGGGAGCCATCCCCTATAGCTGGAGGGGGATGTCTGCATGGAATAGTTGATTCCCAAGATGAAGCCAATTCTTTCTCACTCCAACATCTCTCATTGTCTCCATACCAATAATTACATTCAAATATTATATCCCTATATTATATCCCAAATAATATTTATCCCACTATATCCTCAAGAGAGGTACAGGGACTGCTCTGGATATAACCTCGATAATAGCAGAACTTGACATTGATACACTATATTGTTGACACCATGTTAATTGAACCTGATGAATAAGAAGTAGTAAGCCACTTAGATGCCTTAGTTATAATATGCATGACAGCGTGTGGGAGATAAACCCCTCAGATATTAAAGGGTCAGCCTCATAAGTGAATTTCTCAAGCACCCAGTGACTTGAGGCTAATTGTGCTTTTTCCACCCACCACAAAGAAAGAAGCCATGCTTGGTAGACTTGTCTGGATTTTGCAGGCAATGTGTACTGCATTTGGGCATGCTGCTCTGACACATTTATTAGCCTTAAGCTATAAGGTTGCCAGTTGGACTGAAAGAAATAAACTACATTGGCAGTTTCAGGCTGCAGTGCAAGCTGACATTTAAGTCTTGAGACCCAGTAGACACAATGGTATTTGAAGTGTCTGGGGCAGACAAAGATGTTGATACAGAAAGAGTGGCAAGTTCCAGTAAAGGAATCTCAGCACAGGTGCCCCAGGTTTAAAGTAAGACCTTGCTCCCCTCTGCTGGCAATTCTTTTCCATTTTAAAAGTAGTTTCTAGCTTGCCAGTAGGCCCTGGTATATACTAAGCTTCTGTCCGGAGGATACCACATGATTTTACAACCTGGTTTCCCATCCAGAAGAAATGACATCATCTGGTCCATTGCACCATAAAATCATACCTTCACAGCAGCATACTATTATAAAATAGAAAGGGTACCTACTAGACTGGAGGAGAAATGTGCTATGCCATGGAGTAGATGAGGAAGTTCTCTACTCACTACAGTTCCTCTTAGTATTCTCTTGTCCAGTAATCAGACCAAAGAAAACTACAGAAGCCCCAAAAAAGACTAGAACATCAAGGACTCAGACCCTGCAGGAATGAAGATTTGGGTCATGTACAATAAGTAAAGAATTCTGTCTCATTGAAGTGCTGACTAAAGTAAGTGAATACGGAAGGCATGCTTGAAAAAAGTGACTGCGAGTACCTATTTATGTCTCATACCCATCTACAGATTTGAAAATTGTTGTAGCTATGTTTTATGCTATTTATCCATTTCTTTCCTTCTCTCTTTTGCCCCCCTTACATTATACGAAAAGCACTAGTGGAGTCCTGCTGAATACGTTTAACTAGCTGTTTGCCCTTCTAATTTCTGCTGTTGCCCACTGAGAGAGAGTCAAGTATATTTTAGGAGAAAAAACTTTTTATGACAGTTGAATTTGATACTGTGATAATGCAATTTGGTTAAAATACTTTGTAAATTCATAACTTGTGAAAAGAGAATTGTTGAAAACCATGTTGGGTGTTCTAGAAATGGACGCTAAATGCAAGTAGGTAAAAAATTTTATTCTAGCTAAGAGTGAACAAGGCTATCAAAAAATATGAAAAAAATCATAAAAAATGAAAAAGATTTAGTGTTATTTCTTCACACATATTCCTAAATTCTTATTCAATTTTAGAGAGACTGAAATGGGAAACTATTTAGGAAAACCATGGTCAAGGTAATGGCCTGGTCTCACTCCAAGTGAAGGAAAATGATTATGCATTTATCGGTACTAAGTGAAAGTGAGATTTTAAAGGTATGCGTGTGTCTTCTATTTCCTCAATTTTTTGTTTTAAATGATATTTCCAAGAAATAGTAACTGTCATATGAAACACCACACGCTGATGATGCTTCTCAAAGTCAAACTTCAGATGAAGCCTTATCCCTGAGTATCAGAATCAGGGTCAAGTGCTAACACAATAGTTTGAGGGTTTCTATCCCATAGATCCTCTAATCCAACATGCACCAAAGTGAACACATCATTTGCCTACATGTTTGCTTTCTAGTGTACTACACGTTTCATCCTGAGGTGAGACAACATTGTCCTGGAAACTCTGCCTAGCACAGGAGTTGTCTTTTTTTCTCCATATCCTTTACCTACATGACATGCAGGTTCACTAACAGGTTCTACTAAGTTTCCATCCTAAATATTTCATGAAACCAACCTTTTTTTTTTTTTTTTTCCTATCCATATGATTATTCTCTTAATCCGGATTCTCAACATCCCCACCAGAAATACAACCTTCTACCTGGTCTCCCTACATTCAATATGTTTCCCCACAAATATATTCTCCACAGCCTCCAGAATGTTCTACCTAAAATACAAATCTTAAGAACTCATCTTTGTACTTACAACTTTCCAAATGGTTTCCTTTTCCTATAGGATAAACTACCTATTCCTTACTATGATCTAGCTTATTTCTGTTACTCCTTGTCTTATACTTTCTATTCTAGAAACACTGCATTACTTGTTAATTCTTTGGCTACAAACATGCATTTACGATGTATTTACTTTTAAATGAAATATTCTTGAAGTCAACTAAGACGGCAAAATAAGAACCTGACTCCGCTTTTCCCATGAACATACTGAATGTATAACTACACATGGAGCAATTATCATGAAAAGAAATCCAGAAACTGAGCAACTCCTATACTTTGACGAATGAGAAAAATACCCACATCAAAAAGGTTGGTAAAGCCTGAGACATGCTTTGCCATAAATCCATCCCCATCATAGTGCCTACTGTACTACTGAGAAGGAATTCCCAACTCCCCACTTCATTCTGAAGAGGGAAGTGTTCACAATCCATATTTAGTACCTTTAACTTTTAGGATTCTCACTTGAGGGATGGGTCTCCAAAATACCTAGTTGTGAAAGCAAATGAGGCTTGCATCCAGGAGATTCAGAACCATAGAAGGAGGAGGAGGAGGGAGGGGTCGGGAGAGAGAAAGGAGGAGATGATGAAGGAGAAGAAGTTGATTATGGGCCTGTGAGAACTCCCTGAAACTATCTCCCTCAGGGTTCAGCATGGATGAAGTAGGCAAAAAGGAAAAAAGGTCTATCTGGGTATTTTAAAAGCTGCTGTTTGAGGGCCAGGCATCTAATTTAGCACACATCTAGGGGCTGACTAAGATCCTCCCTGGAGATTGGGGAAGCTGGTGGACCCTTTCCTTGCCTTCTTGCTCTAGCCCACTCCCAGCCACCATTTTTTTTCCTAGAAAGAGCTTGTACGCATGTCTGGTGTCCCAAACTTTTGTGATTGCTGTCTGAGGGGCAGGACTCCGGATCACCTGGCTTTGAGAACCAAGAGAACTTGAAATTTATGAGTCCCATGAACTGTAGCAAAGAAAGAAGCATTTCATTACGGGTGCAGAAGCACCTTCCCTGCCCTCTATGGCTGTACACCAGGGTCTAGAACAGAAAGAAGAGCCAAAATGTCCATCTCCCAGTTTATCCCTGGAAGGGGTTTGACTACATGCTTTTCCAGCTTCTGCCTAGGGACCCATCTTCAAATCAGCTTGCCTCTGGGTCCAAAACCTGATCCTCCCCTTTGGGACAATGATAGGTTTTGGCGTGCTCCCATCTACTGTAACCAACCACTAAGAATGAAGAAGGTGGTTTGGCCAATCACAAAGATTTGAGGAACAACCAGAAACTTGGGCCAAGATGATTAAAGAGGTTCATCTCCTACACAAGACCACTTCCTCAAGACTGAAAGAGGTGCCTGTTGGATTTCATGCAGAAACCAAAACAGACATTCAAGGAAAATGAAGAAACAGAGAAATGCATACCAAACAAAGGAACAAGATTAATTTCCAGAAACAGAAGTTAGTGAAAGGGAGATAAAGGATTTGCTTGATATAGAGTTTAAAATAGTGGTCATTTAGATTGAATTGTGAAGAAATAGAAAATATGAACAGACCAGTTACTACTAAAGAGATTGAATTAGTAATCAAAAATCTCCCAACACAGAAAAGTTTAAGACCAGATGGATTCTTTGGGTGAATTCTACCAAACATTTAAAGAACAATACCAAGCCTCCTCAAAACAAAAGAGGAGGGAACACTTTCAAACTCATTTTACAAAAGCCAGGATTATCGTGTTACCAAAGCAGACAAGGACACTCCAAGAAAGAAACAATTTTATTGCCAATATCCCTAGTGAGCATAGATGCAACAATTCTCAACAAAATATTAGAAAGCAAATTCAATAGTACATTAAGAGTCATACACCGTAATCAAGTGTGACTTGTTCTAGGGATGAAAGGAGGCAAGGTGCAACACCTGCAAAGAAATCAATGGGAAACACCACAGTAACAAAATGAAGAATAAAAATCATATGATCATTTCAAAAGATGCAGAAAAAGCATTTGAAAAAATCATCATCATTTCATGATAAAAACTCTCAACAACCTGGGTATTAGGGGGAACATACCTCAGTATAACCAAGATCATAAATGACAAGGCTTGAGCTAGCAGCATACTCAACAGTAAGATCAAGAATAAGACAAGGTTGCCTATTCTCACCACTTTTTTCAACATAGCACTGGAAGTCCTAGCCACACAATTGAAAAAAGAAAGAAAGAAAGAAAGAAAGAAAGAAAGAAAGAAAGAAAGAAAGAAAGAAAAAAGAAGAAAGGGGAAAGGGAGAAAGAGAGAAAGGAGGGAGGAAGGGAGAGAGTGAAGGAAGGAAAGAAGGAGAAAAAAACAGAAAAAGAAAAGTAATCAAAATGGGAAAGGAAGAAGTACAATTGATCCTCTTTACACATGACATAGTATTATATATAGAAAACACTAAGTCCCACCAAAAACCTGTTAGAACTAATAATTTCAGTAAAGTCGCAGGATTCAAAATCAATATAAAAAAATTGTGTTTCTCTAATCAACAAAGAACTATCAAAAAGAGAAATTAAGAAAATAATCCACTTTATAACAGCATCAAAAAGAATAAAATAACATACACTTAATACTATAGAATTGATGAAAGAAATTGAAGAATATAAAATAAGTGGAAAATGATTTTGTGCTCATGGATTGGAAGAATTTATATTATTAAAATGTTCATACTATCCAAAGTGATCTATAGATTCAGTGCAATCCCTATCAAAATTCCAATGGCGTTGTTCACAGAAATAGAAAAAAAATTCTAAAATTTACATGAAAGCAAAAAAGACCATGAGTAGTCAAAACAATCTTCAGAAAAAACTTAGGTAGAGGCAGTATACTTCCTGATCTCAAACTATATTACAAAGCTCTAGTAAGCAAAAACATATGAAGTTGACATTAAAAACAGACACATTGGAAAAAACACAAAAACAAACAAATGAACAAAAAACCAGACACATGGATTAGAATAGAGAACCAGAAATGAATTTATGTATATTGGGTTAGTTAATTTTTGACAAAGGAGTCAAGAATATACCATAGGGAAAGGATATTTTCTGCAATAAACAGTATTTGGAAAACCAGATTGCCACATGCGAAAGAATGCAAGTGGACCCCAATATTACATCATATGCAAAAATGAACTCAAAATGGATTAAAGACATGAACATAAGACCTGAAAAATAAAACTCCTTGAAGAAAACAGGAGGTAAGTTCCTTGACATTGGTCTTGGAAATGATTTTTTTTTTTTTTTGACACCAAATGCAAAAATAAATAAGTAGGCCTACATCAAACTAAAAAGCATCTGCACAGCAAAGGGAAAACATCAACAAAATGAAAAGGCAACCTATGGAATGGGAGAAGGTATTTGTAAATCATATATTTGATAATGGGTTAATATCCAAAACATACAAAGAACTTATTCATCACACTAGCAAAACCCAAAAATCTGATTAAAAACTGGGCACAGGCTTTGAATAAACATTTTTCCAAAGAAGACATGCTGGTCTTGGCCAACTGGTACATGAAAAGGTGCGCAATATCACTAATCATCAGGGAAATGTAAATCAAAACTATGATGAGATATCACCTCTCATTTTTTGTTACAGCTAGTATTAAAAAGATAAGAGATAACAAATGTTGGCAAGGAAGTGAAGAAAAGGGAACCATTGTATACTGTTGGTGGGAATGTAAACTGATACAACTATTACAGAAAACAGTATGAAGATTTCTCAAGAAATTAAAAATAGAGCTACCATATGATCTGGCAATCCCACCTTTGGGTGTGTATGCAGAAGAAATGAAACCATTATCTTGAAGAGACACCAGTACTTCCATGTTCATTGCAGCATTATTCATACTAGCCAAGGTATGGAAGAAACCCAAGTGTCTGTCATTGCATGAATGGATTAAAAAAAAGTGCTATATATGAGATATATATCCTATGTATGATATATATGATGACATAATATTATTCAACCTTGATATGAATGAATCTGGAGGGCATTATGTTAATTGGAATAAGCTAAACAGAGAAAAACAAATACTGTATGGTATCACTGATATGTGGAATCTTAAAAAAAAAAAAAAGTCAAACTCATAGTCATAGAAACAGAGTAGAAAAGTAGTTGCCTGGGGCTGGAGGGTGGGGAATATAGGGAGAGGTTGGTAAAGGCATACAAATATTCAATTTTAAGATAAACAAGGTCTGAGGATTAATGTATAAGATGATGATTGTAGTTGATAACACTGTAGTGTATAATTGAAATATGTTAAGAGAGTGGAACTTAAATGTTCTCACAAGAAAAAAAGGATAAATATGTGAAGTGATAGATATGTTAATTAACTAGTTGGAGTAATCCTTTAACAATGAAATGAAAACACACATCAAGTAACCACACTATGCATGCTAAATATCTTAATTTTATTTGTCAATTATAACTCAAAAAAGTTGAAAATTAAAATAAAAAAAAAAGTATTCCCCTTACTACATCCCCACTGCACACCTATCTATAACTTCTACTTCACTCAGTTCACGTGTTAGCATTTGGTGACTCCCTCTTCCCCGAGCTCCAACATAAAGTGTCAATTACAGATTCCTCTTTGCCTCACCATATTATCTTAACCATATGCCTACTTGTTTCATTTCTTACAGCCCTTCTCCCATTGTCTTCATCATTTGCTTACTTGAATGAAGTCTGGGAATTTCTTGAGAAAAGTTTCTGTTGGGTCATCTTTTTATCCAGTGTCAACCACAGTATTTGGAATATAGTGGTTTCTTAGACTTTATTGAATTAATGAATGAATTGAAACACTGTTTTCAATAAATATTCCTGGTACAGGATTGTTATCTATTAGGGTAAGATTCATTAAAATTCATTAAAATCCATATAATCACAAACAACCTAAAAGGAAAACTACTTCTTTTCATTTTTAGACATTCTAAATTCATTTTTAAAAAAGGGACAAAAGCCTAACTTACTAACTTTAGACATATATTCTGGATCATGTAGTTGATCTTATTGAAACCGTGATTTAAAATTTTGCTGCTTAAAAGAAAAGAATGTTGTCTCAATCTGGAAAAACTATTAACATTAATGTTATTCTTTATTTTAATTAAAGAATTGAAACTTCTATTTATAGTCTATTTATGTTTGCTTGTTCTCAGCCAATGGGGTCTCCTGTCTGGAACCAGGGTTCTTTCTGGAGAAAGTGCAGTCTTTGTATCTTTTGCTGAAAAAGCATGGACCCTTTCTCCTTTCTATTATTGCATTGCATCCAAGCTTTTCAGATGGCCTACATTTTCACAGTTCCAGATCAACAGGAAGAAAGGCGATGATCTCCACGTTGGTGAGACTTTGTCACTAGGAAGTATGGCACTGATCTATAATCCACTTCTGATAATGAAATCAGCTAAATTTTGCTCTATCAGTTGTTTAAATATTATCACACCCTTCCTCACACACAATGATTTTCCTTTATGCAAAGCTTTTTATTATGGAATAAAAATTAAAACTGTGCAGATTGCATAGGATATATAATATCCTTAAGCATTTTAAAGCAGATTTAAAAGGGAAATTATTGTTTCACATGTTGAGACAAAGATTAGGTGAAACAAATTGAATTTTTACATATAATATTTGTTTGAGAAAGTCTTAATGCTAAAAGTTATATTTAAATACATGCATAAAGGAACAGCAGTAACAACCAACCAAGCAAACAAAAAAATGACAGAGTGGGTAGTATTTTTATTTCTTCCATGTTTTAATGTAATTTACCTTGCTTTAGAAAACAATACTTATGGATAATTACCAAAATTGAACAGCAGAGGGCAGAAAATAGCAAATTCTGTTTCTTTAGGGAAGGCTACTCTATTCACCTATAGATCTAATAGTTTTGAAATTTTCAAAATTGATTTATTACTGATCAATTAGAGATATATTCTTGAAGTGAGAAGTTTCTAAGTATTCAAAATAAATTCTAGTAGTTTTCATTAATTTTCATAACTACTTACTTCAGGCAATTTAAATTAATTACATTTATATTGACAGTATTCTATGCTTAAAAATATAAGCTGGATAAACATTATAGCAAATTAGAAGGAGTTCTATAAACGATGATATAATGATACTAACATTTCAGAAAATGTATACAGGTATGTTGTGAAATGTACATACATTCATAACAGTTGAATTACAAGTCGTACCTACTAAAATTTTTATTTCTATTTTCTATGTGAAATATAGCTTGTCATTAAACAGTAATATTTACCCTGAGTTCTTACAGTATTTGCTAAGGAAAATGATCTATGATTCAGCAAATTCTTACTTTATATCATTTGCTTTATAGAATGTAATTCAGTTATTTTGAGTTCATCTTTGCCTTTGAATTTGAAATAGATTAGTATGAAAATGGTTTTTGAAGAAAAATTTTTTGAAAAAACATTTTTTAAAGAAAAATTCAATTTACATTGATCTACACTTTAAACATCGTTTCTCCACATTTAAGCTCCTTTCTCTCTCCTTTCATTCCAAGTTACTTTGTATGAAACTGGAGTTCTTGTGGAAAAAACTGGATGGAAGAAAAAAGAAAGTAGCTGGAAAAGATTTTTTTTATTTTTCTCTGAGAAATTATTTATTCATTTATATATACTTTATATATACATCATATATTTCAAATAGGGAATAATATCAGATCATTTTTTGTGCCTTACATCACAACTAGTGATTGACTAGATAAGATTAACTTAACTATTCTTTATATTATAAATTTGGATATATTTTCATTTATATCTCCTTTACTATTGTTATCCTTATTTAATTTTTAATAAGCTATATGCATTTTTTTTAAGATTTTATTTATTTATTTGACAGAGGGAGATCACAAGTAGACGGAGAGGCAGGCAGAGAGAGAGGGAAGCAGGCTTCTTGCTGAGCAGAGAGCCGGATGTGGGACTCGATCCCAGGACCCTGAGATCATGACCTGAGCTGAAGGCAGCGGCTTAACCCACTGAGCCACCCAGGCGCCCCATAAGCTATATGCATTTAATTCACAGGGCCTGTTTTATATATAGTGAATTTCTTATTAACTGACTGAAATAAATTCTTGGTGATAAAATTGAGAGGTATTTTTACTAAGGTATTTTACTAAGCTCAGTACTAGATTATGGATATTTCACTTTCTGGTTTAGGAATAAATATGTAAAATCAAAAGCAGGGGAAGACCATAACTTGGTATCACAAAGTTCTAGGATTTGAGAGCCATAGAGGCCACTTTGCCCATCTTTTTCATTTCTAAGATGGAGAAATCAAGCCCAGGAATGATTAAGGTGCAAGTATGAGGTAACAGTTAACAAGGAGGTTGTTGCAATGATATTAGTGTGACAATGCACAAGAAGGCAGTATGGTAGATTAACACTTAGCATTCTGAAATACAAGCAAGTTAATCCTTTAGTATTGTGGGCTCCAATCTACTGCCTTCTGGAAACAATCCCTTGTACTCAACCTTTCTTTATTTCTTTGTTTAAACCCCCAAAGCCATAAAACTTAAGAATTTCTGAGGCAGCAGAAGGAATTGCCACAGCAGGTTTCCAGGCAACTGCTTGGCAAGCAGTGAGAAGTGCATAAATTCCATAGGGGGAAGTCTAGTCTTAGATCCTCCCCCATCAACTCCCTTCCCACTAACTTTTAATCCCTAACCTTATCTTTCTTTCGCAGTGATCTTAAACTCATGGGTTTAAAGTGATGAAAACTTAGCTTACTTCCTTTGAGCAGTGATTTCTCAAAACTCAGGGTCAAAACCGGTGGGATTTCCAGTTTCTCACTATGTCCCTGGGAAAGACTGTGCATCTCAACGCCCTTTCTAGACTCACCTCATCTTTTTCTTTCTCCTATGAGTCTTTCCTTGAAACGGAGTCTTCTCCTTTCAGTAAAGAAAGGGCTTCTAAAGAGTCAAGTCTACCTGTTTTTACTATAAGAGGGACTCTGCAGTGAAGTATGTGAGACCTGCGCTCGGCTGGCTCTGCAAGCTGGCATTAACATCCAATAGAACACACTATAAAGATGGGATATCCATGCAAAGTATTTCAAAGATTCGATCTTGATCTCCTCCCATGTGTCTCTAGCCTTTAAAGAAAGAATGTGGGTTTTTTCCCCTGGATGCTGGCTACATCACATTTAGCAAAACTTCACGATTTTGGAACAGTTTCTTCGATGGGTATTTTGTTTTCTTGTTTGCTTTTTGGCTGGGTGAGGTGAGGTGGATGATAGCTTTTCTACATTGCTAGGTGAGTTTTCACAGGCAAGAGAAAATGAAAATAAAAATTAATGAATGAAAAAATGAAAAAAAAATTGAATGTAAAACAGCACGGCCTGGTGAGAAAATGCTTCACCGGCAACAATTAAGAATTCGGCTTCTGCACAGCAGCCGGAAATCAGCTTTGCTGCGTTTGGTCCAGGCTGGAGCATCTCAGCGGTAGCTGCGGCGGCGGCACAAAGGTAGCACGAGGCTGGCGGGGCGGGTTGGGGGGTGGCGCTGTCCTCGGTGCTGAAAAGCAGAGCGCTCGGTGGGAGCGACAGCTCTCGAGACCCGAGGTGTATCCCAGTGGTAGCGGCTGCCCCGCTCTGAGCTGCGCTTCTTGAGCGCCGCGCTCGCGACGCTGCCGGGGCAGCGCAGGGTGCGGGGTGCGGGGGAGGGGTTGGACGCGCGCGCCAGCAGCCTGCCGCGAGTCGCGCACGCGCGCCGGGGACTGCCTGCTCTTCTGTGACTTGCGTCTGTGTGTGTGTGTGTGTGTGCGTGTGTGCGTGTGTGCGCGCGCGCGCGGGCGCGCGCGTGTGTGAGACAGAGGGGAGAGGGAGAAGAGAGCGCGAGAGAGGGTGAGTGTGTGTGAGTGCATGGGAGGGTGCTGAATATTCCAAGACACTGGAACCACAGCGGCAGCTCCGCTGAAAACTGCATCCAGCCAGTCCTCCGGACTTCGGGAGCAGGGACAGGGCGCAGGGCATCAACAGCCACCAGCAGAACCTGGGAAATAGGAATTTTTCTGCCTCCACTTCGGGTTTTTAGCAGCTTGGTGCTAAATTGCTGTCTCAAAATGCAGAGGATCTAATTTGCTGAGGAAAACCGCCAAGGAAGAAAGAGGAGGAAAAGGAAAAAAAAAAAAAAAGGGGGTATTTTGTGGATGCTCTACTTTTCTTGGAAATGCAAAAGATTATGCATATATCTGTCCTCCTTTCTCCTGTTTTATGGGGACTGATTTTTGGTGTCTCTTCTAACAGCATACAGATAGGTAGGTACCCTTTGTGCTCTGCTTTTGAATGTGTATAATTTGGTGGTAATCTTTGTTCACAGTGGACAAATTAATTCATGTCATGTAGACTTATGTCATACCTTGACTGCATTCCAGATTTAAACTGCCTAGAATATACATGTTTTTCTTAGCATGAAGCAAATGGAAAAGGCTATGGTTTTGATACAATAGAGGAAAAGGTGTTCTCATTTCTGATCCCCAAATTTTATTAATTCCGCCTTAACATTTTCCTGTTTGTTCAGATCCTCTAGGGGGTATGAATGCAAAGCTTGTGGTTACCAGGGAAGGCTAACGTTTCTGGCCACCTACCTTGCCCTCAGACTCTCATCTGTGTCTTGACCCCTTAGCTACCATTAGGAGATCAGCTCCCCGCTGCTGCCCGAGTCCCTTGATGTGTTTATTCGGCCTATTAGCGAGAATAAGAGACTCCCAGGCTGTTGGGCGCTAGCGGGCTCCCCTCCTTTCCTTCCCTGGCACTGACACTGTTCTGCTTGGTGTTTGTTCTTTGCAGGGGGGCTATTTCCCAGGGGCGCCGATCAGGAATACAGTGCATTTCGGGTAGGGATGGTTCAGTTTTCCACTTCGGAGTTCAGACTGACTCCCCACATCGACAATTTGGAGGTAGCAAACAGCTTCGCAGTCACTAATGCTTGTAAGTAATGAATATTCATGTCTTTTGGATGCCGCACGAGGAGCGCCCGCGAGTGTGGTGTGTGTGTGCTTCTGTGTCAGTGTGTGGGTGTGAGTGACTGCACACGCGCGTGCGTGTGACGGCGTAAGGAGAAAGTGGCTGCTATCTCGGGGACCCCCGCTGGCGGGGGTTGTTGGGTGAAGAGGGAGCAAAAGCCATTGAAGAGTGTGCGCACTAGGGAAGTGGGGTGGGGACTGGAGCTGGAGGGGTAGGTTCTGGGGATTCTAGCTTATCCTGAGAGCTTCAAGAGAAGCCCTCTTTGCCCGCCCCCCCCCCTCCACGCCCCCGGCTTGCGCGGCTGGTGGTACCTTGACCATAGAGAACAGGTTTATTCCTCTGGGCGCACAGTCGGGCAGCTGGGTAAATCCCATCGGGGACTGCCAGAGCCCAACCGCCTGCCCCGGCAGCTGCACTCCTCTCTTGACCTCGGATTTAAATACACAGGCCCGGCTCGTTTCATCGTATGGGCCCCGCGGGCCCTATATTACACGCTTCGACAGGACAAGTTAAAATGGTTCTGGAGTTGGGTTCGGGGTTATTACATAACGCCCACCAGAGGGGCGCGGCGAGGCGCGGCTAGAAGCGACGCTGACGCAGGCCCACTGCCGGCCGGGTCCTGTAGGGGTGGAGGGGGAGCGCTGTCAATTTCTCGGTGTTCCGCGGAGCCTCAGCCTAAGTTGAAGGGGGTCATTCTGCGGTGGGCGCCGCGATGAGCTCGTCGCCCGGGTGCGCGTGGTTCTCAGGTACAGGGCTCCAGCATAGGCAGTGAAAGGAGAAAGACCCGAAAGCAGCTGGATCCGGCCGAGTTTGGAAATCCGAAGAAGTCGCCGATCAGCCATTTTAGTGTTTGCATTATCCGTGTTATTCCTACCACTCCGCTCAGGCTTCCAGGACACGCGATGAAGCTCTGTCAAGGCTTCATGCAAAGTAACAGATAGAATCCAAGCCATTAAGTCTCTAAAAGGTTCAATGGAGAGGCTCGCGGTCTCTTGTACCGCCGCTCCCGCCCCTGCGACGGCCGTGGGCAGTGCGCCGCCTCCACTGTACCTTCCTGCGCTCTTCCCAGCAGCTGCCATCATTTCCTGCCGACCCGGTTGGGAGATTCATTCCTGCCTTAATGTTCGCAGTTTTTATTAAATAGTTAACAGTTTCGGGGAGTGGGTCGCAGATGGCTCACCTTCCACTTTGGCTACAGTGTAGAGGAGCCAGCGGAAAATTACCACAAAAAAAGCCCAACTGCAGTGTTCCCACATTAGGCAAACTGGTTGTCATCTCAATTCCCCATACTGAGCCTTAATCATATATTCGATAGGTTAGCTCGAGTATGTTATCAGGAACAACATCAACTCATTTTGAAACTACCACCGCTTGGATGAAGAAATGGAATAATTTGCTTTTACTTGTAGAACAGGGGCATTATTATGGTTGTGTTAGATGTCTAGAATCCAATTTTTTATAAAAAAAGTATTTAGAAAGGCTTCAGTGCCACATGTTTCCTTCAAATGTTGATACCAAAGGAGAGAAGAAACTGAAGCTATGAGCGTGCAGGGAGAAATTGAGAGAGCAAGACCTAAAGTGGATTTGCAGCTTAAAAAAATTTTTTTTTTCCGTAGAAGAATATTAAGAAATTTCAGTACATACATACATAGAAAGAAGCCCCTGTAGTTTCATTATTGAGTTTTTTTATACTTGACCTATTAACCGACCAGATTTAGGTTATTTATTTGATTTGATATCAAATTTCTAGTTTTTCCCTGAATTATGAATTTAACCTATGCCTGTGCTAAGTATCTAACTGTATGTAATTGTATAGTAGTGTGAAAATGCTTTGAAAAGTAATGAAATTAAGGCAAGACTGATTGTTAGGAGTATGTAGATTCCTAAAACACTGTGAAAGTGATCGACAGGTGCACTTTTAAAAATGGTCCACATTTGAGAAGTGCACTCATTGGTGAAAATAGCGAGAGGGTCTGACTGAGAAAATAACAGATATGTCCACTGAACAAAATGAATATTCCTTGATTCTAAGAGATGTTGTATGACTGTGCTGGAACTTTGTAAAGAATAAAGTCTTATTTTTGGTTTAGATGAGGTGACTGGTTTTAGGTCTTCCATCTCAATATTTTTGAAGAGATTTATTTTTAATATAAATTGTATTGAAATAAGTTATGCAGACAGAGAATGTATATGTATTAGCACATATATAACTCCTTGAATTTCCACAGAATGAATACATCCATGGCACCTGAATTTCATCAAACACACACACACACACACACACACACACACACACACACACACACGATTTAATTTGTTTGACAACACTTCTGAGAGTTGGGGAAAATGAAATCTTCATTTTGTTCGGATTTTTTTGTTTTTCTCAGAAAACGAATCTGAAATAAAAATGTAGGTCTACAGATCCCAAAATTACTCTTCCATGGGTTACTATCCTAAGACACTAAAACAAATTGTGGTGAGCAACTGAAAGCCTTTTTAAGTTTGGCATGTGCCACTCCCATGTTATAAGTAATCTTACTGATTGCTAAAGAGAACTAATGAGACATTGTTGTACAAAGGAGACACATTGGATAGAATTTTCTGGAGTTGATATTGAGTCATTAACTGAGTAAATTACTTAACATTTGTGACTCAGTTTCTTCATTCCCTTAGGAATTTCACAATCTAGAGCTTATAAAATGAACTGGAGTGTTCATAGTCTTCTTCATTTCTTTTTGTTTTGCCAAGGGCAGGAGAAGAACTTGAAATTAGTTTAACTCTTTATGTTCATGTAAACTACAACCATGAAGTCAATAGTCAAGAAATGAATGGAAATCTCTAATCTCAAAATTGTCAAGATGAGTTTTGATCATTTTAACCCTGCTCAAGGTTTTTCTCCTATGCTTAGCCTTTGTTTGCTTGCTTTTTCAGTCAGGGAAGTCCATGATTCTTTACTATATGAAGTGGAAGCAGAAGCATCAAATGTATTGATAGCTAAAAACAAAATGACTTCCTCTCATTTTCTCCAGAAATCTAAGGAATTCTGGTCTTTAACTCCATTATTAAAATATGTATCATCATCAGTTAATTTTCATAAAGTAGCTTGTTGTTTTGCCTAGTTTAAAAATCTCATAGTGTTAAATGTATATATTAAGAAAATGGAGTTTTATAAGGTAGTAATGTAATTGCTAGGTAGAAAAGAAATTAGTTTACTAATATAGTTTTATTCTTGACATACAGGAACTTATTTGGAAATGTCTAGGTTGACATTGATTTAGGATCTAGCTCTGTTCACCAAATGGGTTAAGGTTATGCAAATGAAGTGAAGTCATTATATTGTCAACTGGGTAAAATGACTGCTGTGCAGGGCACCAGCTCCCACATCCTTCCCTTTTGCAGTCACAGTGGGATAAGGAAAGTACCTGTTCCCATTTGTTTCCATGGGTACCTGAGGAAATAAAGACGGGTTTCTAATTCTTTTTTTCTCTCTGACTCTCCCCCTCCTCCCTCCTCCTTTCCTTTCCTCCTTCTCTTTCTTCTTAGCTAGAGATAGTACTAAGATTTTTATTTTTTCCTGAAAGCTGTTAAAAACATGAACCTTTAATATGAGAAAATACGAACCATAAAACCGGGGGGGGGGGACTATCATCTGATGTGTTCAATGATTCAGACTAGTGATGGCTTCAATAATTCTTCTGTCCCTCCCTCCTTCCTCCCCAAATTCCCTCCCTTCCTTCCAACCCTCCCTCCCTCTTTCCTTCTTTCCTTCCTTCTCTCCTCCCTCCCTTCCTTCTTTCTTTCCTTCTTCCCTGCTTTCCACTTCCTCCCTCCCTCCCTTCCTTCCTTCTTTCCTTCTTTCTTCCCTCCCTCCCTCCTCCTCCCTCCCTTTCTTCCCTCTTCCCTTCCTTCCTTCCTTCCTTCCTTCCTTCCTTCCTTCCTATCTCCCTGCCTTCCTTCCTTCCTTCCTATCTCCCTGCCTTCCTCCCTTCTTTCCCTCCCTCTCATTCCTTCCTTCCTTCCTTCCCTACTCTCTTCATTCTTTCAGTGTTTATTGAATGCCTTCTGGTTGTCAGAGAATAAATGAATGCTTTTTTTTTCCCCCTAATCTTTCCCTTCTGTACTGTTTTGAAAAGTTCTCAAAGTCTTATAAACCTTGAGGCCTTCAGTGTGCCTGGCCACCATGGTCTCGTCTAAGAACCTTTGAGGATGTAAAGATATTCTAATTGTTCTTATACAAAAGCAATGTATTACAGAAACTCAGATATTTTTGAAAATAATAAATTTGATTTTGTTATATGTGTACACACCACATATTATATATAGTTAACAAAATAGCAGATTTTAAGAAAACACTAAATATTTTTACATTCTCAAAAAATTTAATAAAGTAGTACTCTGCTCATTACCAAAATTTCTTTAGAACAAAACTGTCTAAAGTGGGTACAAACATGAATATTGGATACCATAGGCTTTAGAATGAAAATTTTTGAACATTAAATTTCCTCTTCAAAATCTTTCCTGTCTCTTTTCATGAATGACTTTGACAAATTGTTATTAGCTTATTTTAAAATAATTTAATAAATTTATAATTCAATTCTATAAAATAAATTATAAAAATATTTAAAGAAATAACAGATAAAAATCTACTTTTTCTCTAAGCCAGCAGATGGGGATGTTGGAGAAAATATTGTTCTTTCATAAAACTGTTGCGCACACTAAATACCTTTTGAAACATTGTAAACACATTTATTTAGGGAAATTAAAAAAATACATAAATGGCATTTACTTTGAAAAACTTTACTTAAAATGCTCTTTGAAAAAGAACTTTGAAAAAGAACTGTTTTAAAAACAAAGTGCCTTTGATTTTATATAGATTATCTTGAATATCTTCATAAAATTGATTAATATAATAATTAATAAAGGCATTCAGAGACAGGATTGGTAAATGCTCTCAGAAGAGAGAAAGTTCTAAAATTTTATTTTATTTTATTTTATTTGTTTTTTTAACCTTGATTCATCAGATATCATTTTTAAGGTGTATTTCTTATCATTGAATTTTCACTGTGAATTATTGAAAGTCTATATCTGTGTTCACCGAATTAATTCACGTTTGCTAAACCTTTATTGCATTTTGCATGAATGCAACTGTATGTTTGTATATGTGTGAGCATGCATATGTTTGTGTATAGTTAGAGATGGGCTATCGTGTCTTGCTATTTTTATTGAAGCAATTACTAAAAACCTGGAGTTACCAACATATGTAAAAATTGCACAAAACTAGAATCAACTTGGATGCTATTAAGCCAAAATAAGAATTCATGGTGTGAAGAAAACCATGAATACATGTACCAGAACACAGTACCTTACACCTGGTGGTGTAAATATTGTTATAGTCAGTTGGAGGTTACAAAGAAATAGCTCCTGATATGTAAGAATATTTAATTTGTCATTAGGTTTTTGTAGTTAAACTTTCATACTTCACTTATCACTGGAGAATTTCAAGAAAATGTTACATTATACTAAACAGAAATCAAAGAATCACATCAGTTGGAACATTCTATTTTAGGATAAGAGAAATTAAGTATTTAGATAAAAAATACTATATGAAATGATAGAAATTTAACAAGAATTTATCCCTTTGCTACTCCTTTTTGAGGGCTTGCAGGCTTAACCTGCTGACTCAAGAGGTATGGAGCATTTCTGTTTTACATCAAACCTTTAAAGTGATAAGGTCATTGCACTGTGACATTATGACAATAGAATGCTGATTCATGCTCAGACTTCAGATCCTCTCATAAACTCTTCCAGTAACACCCTAAAGACTTTTGAACTTCCCCTAGGGCCCCCCAAATTTTAAAGAAGTCTTAAAAGTGCAGTTGTTTCCTAATTATCCCAGCGTGTATTGCTGTATAATTGTTTTCAGAGAATATGTTTTTTTCCTTCCTCTTTCTCTCTTCCTCCTCTCTGTTCTCCCCTTTTTAAAAAAGTCAATGGAAATAATCTGCAGAGCAAATGCAGGAAATAAAATTTAAATTTAAATAGAGGGTTTTTTTTTAAGTGAACAAAGGCTATATTACACAGAGCTAAAATCTTGTATCTGATTTAAACATTTTATTGGAATGGCAATGGCCACTGGATAAATTATGTTTCCTTTCCTTTTTTTTTTTCTTTTTAAACTGGATTCTACTGAAGTTTCCATAGCTATTATTAAAATATTAGCTCTTTTTATGGCAAATTTCTGCCAAAATTTCTGAGATTTTTCTCTAGTGCTTTGAGTAACCAATTGTCAAAAACCTCTTATATGACTAGGTCTCTTCAATACAATAAGATAATTAGTTGTTGAATTCAAAGTTAAAATTTCAAAATCCCCCCTGATTTAAAACATTTCAAACATCAAAATGTTTATCAAAGCTGATTTTTCTAATTTGGGGAAAAAGAAAAGGTGAATGTGGTTCTCACCATGGTGTTAAGAATCTGACACCTATTATTTTCCAGTACTATTCATTTTGTCATTTTTGATAATGTTAATTTATAGAATGAGCTCATTTAAAAATTAACTTGGGTAATGAGAATGTGGCTTTCTTAAAGGAGTCAGGATCATGCCATTGTTGTCTTTGTATCCTTCAGAAACCCTAGTCTAGTTTCTAGTGCACTAAGGGACTTAAGGATTATTTATCTACTAGACACATTTAATATTATAGCAGATTTTCTTATTACAGAATTATACTTTTTAAAGTCAGAATTTTTCTTTTCCTCTCCATTTTGGCTTCAAAAGAAACAGTTTCCTTGGTGTCTGACGCCTCATATCTTATTTAGATCGAGGTGTAATGTATTTTTCATTTTCATCTACAAGCTAGATATGTTCAACGTTATCATCTTTATTCCTTAAGATACATTGCTATACGTGAAAGCCATTTATTGAAGATAAGTAGAATACACACTTTAAAGAGGATTTACAAATGCTGTTTGGGTGAGGCCAAAGCCAAGTTGCTCGTGCTTGGAATGAGAGTCTGTTATGAGGGCCCTGAGAGTTACGGGTGTGCTCAGCTTCCATTTTAGTTTTGGATTTTTCTCAAAATGTGTCTATACATATTCCTCGAATGGCCACAAGATTGTCATTCTCCCCCTTCTCCCAGAATATAATATACCACAATTTTCTGTGTTTATCTTTTCATGCAATTTTTTAAAGAAGTATCAAATTATAAGTTTTTTTTCTTTTAGCAGATATCTCAAAATGAGGAGTTTATGGACACAGTTCTTCTTGTGTACCAGTTGCTCTAATATTTGTGCTAATGTATACATTTTTTTATATGCATGCTTTTTTTTTTTACCTTTAGGATTTATTTTCCAGTAATTTAGTTATGTCCCTTTTTTATCCTATGCATCATTTGCTTCAGCAAAAATCCCTCAACTTTTTATTATAGACTTATAGTTTTTATACATTAACTAACTTACTGAAAAAATCATTTGAAATGCTTACTATTGATTGTTAGCTTAAGGTCAAAGACAATTTTAAAGTTGAGAGCCTTGATGTTTATAAGTGTCTTCAACTGGATAGAACAAATAGGTTTGGGAGAATAGAGATTCATTATAGGAAGGAAATTTATAAAGAAATTTATAGTTTCTTAGATGAGTTTAATTTTCATATCTCTTCACATTTCTCAAATTAATGATACATGCACTCATCATAGTTTTACTATTTAGGATTGTTCTTTTAAAGAATTTTAAAGCGTAGTGTTATATAGTTTATTTATGGGTTTGTTAATACTTATCTTTTTTTCCTCATTATTTCAGTATTTAAAATATAAGCACAAACTGGGTTGAACTAAGTGCCTGAATTTCAGTATGTCCAAAATGTTTTGAAAATGTCATATTTTTTCTATGGAATTTATTAACCCTTCATGTACAATTAATTTTAATTGATAAGTACTGTGATATTCACTGTTTAAAAAAAGATTTTATTCACTTATTTGAGAGAAAGAGCATGAGCAGAAGCAGGGACAGAGAGACAAGCAGACTCCCTACTGAATGGGGAAAAACAGTTCATGAGATGGATCCCAGGACCCTGAGATCCTGACCTAGATGATGACTTGAGCCAAAGTCAGATGCTTAACCCATTGAGCCACCCAGGTGTCCCTGAAATTCATTTGTTTTATGGTCCTCTGATACTTTCACTCTGGTTGAGCTTCAGTGAACCTCACAATATGCTCATTCAATGCAAATATTTTTGGTCTTATATTTCTAAATACCCAATTATACTATTGGAAATGATAGAACTATGGTTATATAAACTGAATAAACTATATGCTTATTATTAAGATATAGTGAAGTGTTAGCTGATTCTTCATCCTTGTAAGAGAATGTGGCCTTAGTCAATCATTTCTAACTTCAACATAAATTTAATTGAAACTCAAGCTACATAATTTGATATAAGAAAAGATTTTCTCAACCTGTAAGCCTTTGCAGCTGATATTAAGGCTTTACGTTATGATCCTATTCTCTTTCAGATTTAGTTTTCAATTCCCCTAGCACTGGCGTTCAGTTCATTGCAGTTATGGATGTCAGCAATTTGATTATGTTTTTTATTTCTTATGCAAGACTAAAAGGATAGAACTAAATACATATTTTGAAATAAATATCTTCAGGCCAAGGGGAAAAGTATTTCTTTTTCTTTATTGTAAATTGAAATTGCCAGATTTCTTAATGTGTGGGAAGAGGGCCATGGAAAAGAGGGATAAACTCCAAGAGGCAGTGTAATGTGGTATACTAGCTAGGGCAATAGTACTGGAAATTCTTCTGTTGAAGCTTCTCTTTGGCTTGGAGTCTCCCAGTTTGCAAGTCTATGGTCAGTCTTCATGTACACTGAACTACTACAAAACAGTGAATTCTTACATTTATATTATTTTTGACAAATAGAAACTATTAACTCTTTCCAGAGAGAGAGAAAAAGGAAAAGAGGCATTATGCATCCTTTTATGCAAAACACCAATTTTAGGCACTTTATCGTTCTAAGCTGGTAAAAAAATTCATCCTTGGTAATTATAAGGTAAAATTCTGACTGAAAAGTTTTGGAAAACATAGATAAAAATATGTAATGTGGCACATCCTACTAGACTTTGAATTTGAGGGTATGCACTGAATCATAGTAAACTTGACCTCCTGCTTGGGGTACCTGAGACATTGTAGCAACTGAACAACTAACTGCTTGATAAATGCTAATAGGGCTCAACAGTAGAACACAGAAAAATTTGTTTTTAGTGTGTTACCCTGTGATGATATAGTCATGTCATATGTTAAATATTATTTAACATCTAAATAATATTTTAACAATCCTAGATATATTTAAAGTATATTAGCATCTTAGAAGAATAGTCAACAAATTTCCTTTAAAGATTTTATTTATTTATGTGAGAGAGAGAGAGCAAGAGAGAAGGCACAAGCAAGATGAAGGGTAGAGGGAGAAGCAGGCTCCCCACTGAGAAAGAAGTCCAACAGGGGGCCCGATCCCAGGACCCTGGGATCATGACCTGAGCCAAAGGCAGATGTTTAACCAACTGAGCCCCTCAGGCACCTGAATATCCAATAAAATTAATTATGATCATTCACAAACAATATATAATTTTTGTCATTAAAGTTAATTATTTAAAAATTTTTAAGGCCATTTTGGCACTGAAATGCTGAACATAATGAGTAGTTTCAATCCGAAGAATAAGGATTATAAGGTATAGGATGATCAGTTTGATCAATATATTTGAAAATATTTATCATATATATTTTCATGATACTAACTTGGATCATTGTTAACTTACTCCTCATGGGCTTCATGTTAAGTTATTTCTTGTGGTTTACAGATATTTAAAGGTACTGTTTTCAATCATTCAGCTACCACAGAAATAGCTCCTACAACTCTAGAGTTGGAGGAGGGGCTTCCTTAAAAAACAGACAGACAAACAAACAAATAAACAAACTCTCATCCCAAGCCTTTGGCAAAGAAAGTTCTGGAAACAATGAACTCTACGGGTGGGAGGAAAGGTGTGTGCTTTGCTAGTTTTTCTTCAAAGACACATTGCAACTTCTGTCATGATTTTTTCTTTATTCGTGTCTTATCTTGTGAGGAATTGAAAGTTTTCAATCTTGCTTTTAATTTCCATAGGAAATGGAGATGTTGATCTTTATAATTCCCAAGCACTTTCACAATTTATAGCTTCATTTGTTTTAACATGTTTTTAGTTTTTACAGATTTCCGGTGTTATTACTGATTTACACTTGGAGAGGAATATTTAGGAAGAAAAGCAACAATTCACAGGGATTATCAAGGAATGATGTAGTTTTAGTTCTTTGATGGGAACAACTATAAATCCTCATTTTTATACTAAGAATACAGACAAGTCAAGGATTGTCATCTTAATGATAAACACACGCACTTTGCTGCCCTGATAACATGGAAGACAGAATACTGTTGGCTAGGAATTGGAACTTGGAACCAAACTCTAGTCCTATTATTGAATGAGTGACATTAGACAAATTTAATGTCTGTAAGTCTCAGTTTCCACCCTTGTGAAAAAGAATCATACGTTAGAGGATTGTTTTGAAGATACACAGTAGGCATAAAACATTGCATACTTTGTTTGGTGCATCTATGTGCATGAGCATTGGTGAACTTTTATTATTACTTCCTGTATTAGGATCTTTAGGTAGCTTTGATGTGTGTTGATATAAGACGTGAGAGATAAAGAAGAATGTAATTCAGATTTCCTGTTAGAATCTTTTTCTATTATTTTTAAACCAGGGCATAACATATGCTGTTTCATGGCAAAGAAGAGACTAGTAAAATAAACTGCATAAACCACTTAAAGTTATGTTTGGTGCACTAGAGTATGAAAATGATTTTTAAAAACCGAGGAGTCAAAACCGAGTGATAACACAGCTTTCCCTTTATAGCATATCACTTATTATTAGGATGTCAGTAATTTGGAACTCTTCTATCCCTGGTAGAACTTTCAAGCACATAATTAATATATCGCTCGATATCTTTTTTGAACTGTGCACAATATAGATTCCTAATGTTTTATTTCACTTAATTAATTAAATTATATTTATTTAAGTGAAAAGCGATCAAGAGACCAGAGGCCTTGAAATCAGGCAAATGCGGATTTGAATATGATCAGTAGCTTTATGATACAAAGCAAGGTTTTTTCTCTTTGTAGGATGAGGCTGTTTCCTCCTCACATCTGATATTATTGGAGGTTTAAATGAGAAAATAAATGGCCTTGATTTGTTTGTCGTGAATGATCCAAATATTTCCTTCTTCTATGTATTCTAGCCCTTTACTGAGAACTAAACAGCATGGTCACAGCAATTGAGGAGAATAAAACGCTTGCCTTCAAAGAGCTTATGTATTTGATAGCTTTATATTTATGTGTAACTTTCATCTTTTCAAAGCACTTCTATATCAGTTTGGTGTTTAATATTGGTAGCTCTGCAAAGTTTATGGGTTAAATAGCATTATTATGCTGATTTCCAGGTGATGAAACAGGAATTAAGTGAATTGTTCTAAGCAACTGCAGGTTTATGGAGGAGCTCTTGCTTGGAAAACAAGCCTGTTGCTTCCTGGGCTAGAGCCTTTCCCCAGTCCTAGGTGGCAGTGAAGCTAGAGTGTTAAGATGAGCATATGTGATTTTAATAATGATCCACAATTTACTAGTGATGTGACTCTGTATATATCGGCTAAGCTTTTAGTCCTTTTTCTTCCTCTGTAAAATGGGAGTCATTATGATACCCGCCTCGTAATATAACTGTCAGATTTAAGTGGTAATAGTTGCCCAATATAATAGAGTGATTAATTGCTAATTTTAGTGGTTTCAATCCTCTTAGTGTATATTAGTCACATATACTTGGCTCCAACCTTTTATTTTTTAAGATTTACTTATTTGTTTGAGAGAGAGAGAGTGAGAGGATTGGTGGGGGAGCAGAGGGAGAGGGACAAGCAGACCCCACGCTGAGCACAGAGCCAGATGTGGGACTCAATTCCAGGACCCTGAGATCATGACCTGAGCCCAAATCAAGAGTCAGACACTTAACCAACTGGGCCACCCATGTGCCCCTTGGCTCCATCCTTTTAGATGCATGAAAGAGAAAGTAGCCAAGGAGAGCTAATTTAGCTCTCTATGTAATTTTCAAATTAACGAGCTTCTTTAATATGGCCATTCAACTAATATTAGGACTAGGGTTTTGTTCTATTATCACTTTTAGGAAACTGGTGAATGTGCACACCTTACAATAATTTTAGGATGTTTTTGATCCACAAGTCTCCCTAAAATTCAATAGATAAACAGAAGGGACTGAAAATCATGAATAAGTTAACAAAAATGTATATTCTGGTTAGCTTTAATTGTGAATATCTAATTTTATTCAGTAACCACTTTTAACACTAATATATTTGAATAAGTAAAAATGATGGTAGATATTTCCCATGAATAGCGTGACATTAAACACAGGACATGTTCATTGTGACTTCTTTCCTGTGGATCAGTTATCTGCAACCTGCTGCAGGTTGGTTGGTCCATTGTCATCTTCCTTACAAGTTCCTTCCTCAACATGAATAAGGGAGGCTCTGTTTTCCTGTACCTGTCTCAAAAATGGAAAAAAACTCTTAAATAATTACTTGTCTAGAGACCACTTCTTTTGGAGAATGGAAAGACACTTATTCAGGGGATGTAACCACTGACAGTAAGTAAAAATAAGGAGTTCCTGTAAATGAGCTAAAATTTTTCTTTGTTTATAAACTATCCATTACCTCATTTTGTGTTGATTTTCATTAATATGATTGTTGCCTCATATTGCAATAATTAGCATGTGAAATCTTTGGTGTAGTCAGAACTTGGGTCAAAAGTATTTTTTAAAGCAAATCCATATACAAGATATTGATGCCTTATGATTTGGACCTGAGGTAGAATGCATTGGGTTAAAGTCAAATGCTTATCTTCAAAATACTTATGTCTACCTTGTTAGTATGTGTCAAAATATCACAGAATTTTTTTCTTTCTTTACCTCTTTTCTCAAACTTTTAGTAGATATCTGTTCTATGCCAATCCCTTGATGATATCTTAGGTAACAAAGGAAGATAATGATTCTGTATTGGAAATTATTCATGGGTCCAAAATCTTTTTTATGGCAAAGGTAGTAGTTATTCTAGGATAGCTAGGTGATTTTCTTATTATGTTAATGTGTATAGTGTAGTCTTGGTTTCTAGACTGTTTGTAAATATTATTAAGTACCTTGGAACTAGATTTGAATCTTGAGTAGAAATGGTAATTCCAAAAATTATGAAGTAAACAGAAAATGGTCCTGATGGAAGCTGAAAAATAATGATCTTATGAGTTAGAATATATTGTTGAAAAATAGGTGGCCAAATGAGGAACTAGTATTTCTAATTAAATGTGAATTGAAGAGCTGTCAAAAAGAATTATAATTTTTGAATCAGATTTGGAAATGATAACTTATATTTTATTTTGTATGATTTTGTTTTTTTCCTTCTCTACTCAAAGCTTTTAAGTTGTTTGAACTGGCGTGCACTGTGGAAATTGCTGGGTGGTCTTTATATAAATTAATTAGATATGGGCTATATTATATAATTATCATAAATGCTCTTTTAGCTTGTTACTGAAGAAACTAGTTGCACTTTTTACAATAGTAAGTTTTATGAAATAGTTAAAAATGTTGATATGTATAGTTATTTCAAGTAATTTGAACTTACACATTACTAGTTCTCTTATAATGTTAAGACAGATTTTATAAAATCTAAACTTTGATTATTACAGCAGTTTGAGTGTTTTGGTGGCTCAGTTGGTTAACTGTCTGACTCTTGACTTCAGGTCAGGTCATAGTCTTAGGGTCTGGAGATTGAGCCCCCATCAGGTACTGTGCTCAGTGAGGAGTCTGCTTGGGATTCTCTCTCTCCCTTTCCCTCTGCCTCCCACCCCATGCTCATGCCGTCTTCTCAAATAAATAAATAAATAAATCTTTTAAAAAATCAATGTAGTTTTAATGTATAGAAAAATATAAAAGAATTAAAATATTTGTGAATAATAACATTCTGGAATTTTGAATTATTTAAAACTTAAAACATGGAAAAATTAAAATTTAGATTCTTAAGGTCTTTCTTAATATTTTAAGGTTTAAAAATTCTGATGAAATTAATTGTTGCATGTGGTGATTTTTTAAACATTGCAAAAGGGAATATAATAAATATTGAGTCTTTTTCCATTCCTCAATTCCACTTCTTTCAGATTATCACCATCATGGTTTCCAGGAATTCTAGTGTAACATGTGAACTATGCTGTCTGTATCTTGATTGCTTCCAACTTAACAAAAATTAGAGTGCTACTTTTATCTGCACAGTTTCCTTTTTCTTTGTAATCTTTGCATTGTATTCTCTGTTGTTATTTAGCCCTGTCTTTTGTCGATGATTTTTTTCAACCTCTTGCTATCTATTTTAATATCATGTGCAAATGAGTTTGCAGAATAGATTCCTCTGAGTGGAATAACCGAGTCAAAAGGTGTTTGAATTTGAAATTGTGCTAACTGTCAAAAAAAGGTGTATCAGTTTATAATCCTACCTACAGCATATGCCTGTGTTCTCCTGATTTTACGAGTAGTATACAATATTAAAATTTTAAAAGCTTTGCCACTGATATGTAATTGCTTAAATCTACAATGAAAACTTTTTACTAATGCTAAGGTTTCTTTTTTTTTTAAGATTTTATTTATTTATTTGACAGACAGAGATCACAAGTAGGCAGAGAGGCAGGCAGAGAGAGAGGAGGAAGCAGGTTCCCCGCTGAGCAGAGAGCCTGATGTGGGGTCGATCCCAGGACGCTGGGATCATGACCTGAGCCAAAAGCAGAGGCTTTAACCCACTGAGCCACCCAGGCGCCCAATGCTAAAATTTCTTAACATCATTACTTGCATTTCTGCGTGTATGTATGTGTGTGTGTGTGTGTGTGCACCCACACACTTGTTCATAACTTTACCCAGTTTTCTGTTGGGCTGTGGATCTATAGTACTTATGGACATATATGATGAAGTAACATATACTTTGTTGTGTTATGTGGTTATTTTTGTTTTTCTTTTAAAGTCCTTATGATTTTTCAGAGTCAAAATTTCAGTTCATGATTTTTAAGAGTACAGATATTATATTTTAGTCAAATTTAGAAGTTGTTTATTTTATTGCTTCAGGATTTTTGTGCCTTGCTCAGCAAGATTTTTTCCCACTTAAAGTTATTTAAAGAGAAACAACTGCTCATTTTCAAAATTAGTATCCATCCTATTTTGGTTTTATGATTCAGAATAAATCTTTGATTCATCTGCATTTATTTGATATAAATACTAAAGTAGGGATCTAGCTATAGTTTTTCCTTCATGAGGTTAGCCAATTGTCACAACATAGAATACTAAAAAAATTGGATTTTCCCCCTTGATTTGAAATGCCATCCGAGATTTTCTTGAGTAAATAATTCTTTTGGGAGTTAAAAAACAAACAGGGAATTCACCCAGAAAATGAAATAAGCAACATTGAAACTCTATTACAAACAAAGGAATGTAAAGTAATGCAAGAGACTTCTTTCCTGAGTAGTGCTATTCTTATAAATTGTGCTTTTGTGTCACTGGGTCTCAGACCAATAAAAGAGGATGTCAGATTTTGAACGTTAACTGAGCCCAGAGGGATAAATAAAGGATTTTGTTATGTTTTTTGGCTTGTGTCACAGCGCTAATATCACTTTAATGGACAGCTAGTTTTGCACATTTCTCTACCTGAAGCAATGTTTAAGTAATGGGTTATGACTATGACTTGGCTTTGGAATATCACTTTGAAATTAGTCAGTGTAGCAATCCTTATGTGTTCACAAATAGAATTTTAAAACCAAAGACCACAATCCATATGCAATGACGAAAGGTAAAGGAACTCAGATATGCATGGTTTTATTAACTAATACATAGTTTCACCCTCAATTTGTTGTAAGAACTAGTTATATGGTCTCTCTAAAGCCAAATATCGAGCTATTTATGGTATAAATCCCAGATAAGCCGGAATGCTAAATAAAACACTAACCTGTCTCTTGCGTCACAAAATACTTTCTATTTGTCTTATGATATATGACTTACATTGTATATTTTCAGCTAAACATCAGGGAAATTTATAAATCTTTAACCACTACATATGTGGAATTCTGAACTGAATGTGGTTAAGTTCGTTTTCTGGCATATATTTTCTGGTACATGTTCTTCCCATGATCATTAAAATGGGAAGATTTTAACTTTTAAGATAATGATTTTATAAAATATATTTCTTTAAATTTCTGAAAGACCCGAGTCATCTACTTATGTTTTAATATATCTTTTGATAAATAGAAAACATATACCTGAGTGAAAATTAAAAAAAAATCATAGAAATGCTGTGTTAATAATTATTTATGGTAACACACTTAAAAAATTAAATATTTTGTAAACATTGGTTTAGTCTGGTTTCTTCCCCCCACTGATAAAGGCAGAAGAGAGTGAGGAAGAAAAAGCCATTTGTTGCCACTCTGCTAAAAACGGGTGATGTGCCATGAAAGGGTGTACATAATGCTTTTCTGGTATCCTAATGGAGTGGAATGAAGGTAGACCAAGGTGGCAGATTTTTCAAGAGGGCTCCATGGAACACACCGTCCCTGTTCTGTTTCAAGGGATTACTTCTGTTTTCCTTTTGCCTTACTTTCACTTGTGTCCAAATAGCTATTAATAGATATCATAGTAGTTTTCTGTTTTGCTTTAAAGCCTCACAGTTTGTATTAGCTTTCCATTTATTTTTAGTTTTCTTTGCAAATTTGAGAAGTTGAATGACTATGTTGAACACCTGAAACTAATGTAACATTGTGTGTCAACTGTGTTCATATCAAAAAAAGAAAGAAAAAAAATTTCCTCCAAAATTAATACAAAAACTTTGTGAAGCTCTGATGAGAATGTTTTTCCTAATTATAAAAGTTACATATTAAGATATCTAAAAGAAAATAAAAAATCATCACTAATTTTAACCAAGAAATATCACTTAATAATTACATGTGTTCTTTTCTAGTATTTTTGTGCATGAAACATTCTTGGAAGGCAGTAGACATTTGTACACTTAATTTTCATAGCTTCATAATACTCATCCCCATAATTCATCATTTTCTAATTTTGCAGTTTTTGTTTGAATCCTTTTATCCATTATCAAATATTGCTGCAGTTGAAAACCCTTCTGCATATGCATTTTTCCTCATTTCTGATGACTGAAGTGTAATTATAGGATCAAAGGCCTTGAAGCGTTTAGGTATTTCTGATATACACTAAGGAAATTCATACCAATTTATAATCCTATCAACAATCTATGAAAAGTCTAATCTCAAAGACCCTCAATATCATTGTTACTATTTTTAAAAGTCATTAGTTATTAGATAGCTAGAAAAATCTTCTTTTTCAGTAAGTTTTTCATGCTTATGACACATTAATGTTTCTTTTTTCACAAATTGTTTATTAAGATATTTTGCTCAGTCTTCATCACCACCTTGGTATTTTTTCCCATTGACTTGCATGAGTTATTTATCCAAGATAACTGCTACTGGAGAAGATGGGGCTAGGGAGTTGAACATCCAGTAATTAAATGCTTTGGCCGAGACAAGGTCCACACTACTTCACCTTCTAGGTTTTTGGTTACACCTATTCACATGGCCATACACAACTTAAGAGGATGTAGGCTAATTCCTCTTAAAATAATTTTGTGAAAATAATAATAAGTAATAAAATAATAAAACTGTATATATATGGCTTTTGTGGATATTGATTTCTAGGATGAAGCTGTATTTTCTTAGAACTTGGAAGGCAATTACAAACTTATCTTCTATCATCAGGTATTGTTGAGAAGTATAATTCTCATTTTTTTTGTATACATTTATTATTTCCTTTCTGGAAGCTTTCAGGGTATCCTTTATCTTTTGTCTCCTAAAAATTCACCGTGATAGACCTGTATTGAAATTTTTTTTTTCCCATCCTACTCAGCACTCAACAGATTTTCTTCCTTGGGATTTGGGAAATTCTTAGTCATTATTACTCAGAGGATTTGCCCTCTTCCATTTAATTATTTCTTTCTAGATAGCCATTTAAGTTGGCTTTTTTCCTTCTCATTTAGAATTTATTTAACATAACATAACATAAACATTTGAAAGTAGTCCATCATCAGATTTCTTCATGCCATATCTTTACACATTATTTTTACTAGTATAGTGCAATTAAAATAAGTCTCATGGCATTCATTTTGCTATATAGAACATCCAACTAATTCTGAGGTTGTCCTGAATGATTATTCCTCTGTTATGCTTAACGAGATATTCACTGTTTCTCTTCCTGCTCATTGTATGGCTATCTAAAAATATAGCTTTTGTGGTATTTTGGAAACCACAGAGAATTGCTGGATGAGAGAAACATATTTGTGAATGATGATGGAACAATAAAAAAACCAAAGACGAAGCATTAAAATGAGGGAAACAGATGAGCAGGAAAATGTGAGCAATGACATAAATAATAAGAGAGATTTGGTTTGCCTATTTCACATTACTGATTCTTGTCTCATCTTGGTCATCCCCTTTCTTGTATTTAATTATAAGTTGATTTTCTTTCCTCTTTGCAACAGTTCTATGAAACTTACATATTCACAGTTTTTATCTTTGCCATCTCATTCTTTTGAAAGTCCCTTTCTTTATGTTGGCACATAGTTTTCTATATTTTTGATATTTCATCTTAGGCATATGACTTTTGAATTTTGAATGTGGTGATCATGAAAAGCTTCCTTTTCAGGTTCTTATCTGAAAATCAGTCTGGTGAAAGCTTCACCTATGTTTTAACAGATGTATCACTAATTATCAAATAAGGGTACTCAGTAGAAAAAAATATTAAGTATATTTGACAGAAGAAAAAAAAAACCTGGAGATTTAGCGATTTTATTTTTTATTGTCAACCTTTCTTTGCCCTTTTCTTTGTTGATAATGGAGATCATCGCTAGCCTCAGAAAATGAAAGTGCACTAAAAAAGTCACACAAATGATGCATTAGTAGCTGGATGAAAATGCAGTTTATTAAATATTTTTTTGTTTTTTGAAGAAAATCAGGAAGATTGATTCATATGCTTTCTGATGATAGAGGTACTGGTGAGATTGCCAGTCTCCCTAACTCCTCTGAAGAGTTTAGCATCTCTCCCCTAAAATGTATCTATAGTTGATTCTCAATACATGTATCTATAGTTGATTCACAGTAGTTATTTTCTGTAACATTGCTGTGAACACCGAATTAGGGAACACTGAGCCATTGCTCCTAAGGAAATAGATTCTCTGGTCAGAGTGTTTCCACCAACTGACTGATACATAACCTTTGATATGTGTTTCTGCTTCAGACATCTTATTTAATACATCTTGTTGATCCACTCATATTGGGCTCATGCCTGAGCAGTTTATTTAACACATACATTTTCTCAGTATGACACATAACAACCTTAGGAATATTTGACAGTTGGGACCTGTCCTGGGACCATGTTCAGCATAATGTTTGGGCATTTTGTTTTATTTATTTATTTTTAAATATTTTATTTATTTATTTGACACAAAGAGTGAGAACAAGTGAGTGTGGACAGGGAGGAGGGTCAGGGGAGAGGAAGAATCAGGCTTCCCACTGAGCAGAGAGCTCAACTCCGGTCTTGATCTGAGGACCCTGGCATCATGACCTGAGCGGAAGGCAGACGCTTAACTGACTGAGTCACCCATGCACCCCGTATGCTTGGGCATTTTAAGTAAAATCACCAACAAAATGCATAAAAATGCAGAAAACTTAACACTAAATAAACTGTATAAAGGAGATTTTATAGTTTGCGAGCTAAAACATGAAGGCAAAGGATTCGGTCTCAGTTGGCACTGTGTGTCCTGGGCCACTGCTCTGCGTGTGAGTGAATGGCAGTCGATGGGCTGCAAGTACTGAGTTGGGGGTCACAGATAAATGTCAGTGTGTAGGTGAGTTTGCACATGCAAAATCCATGAGTAATGAAAATGGACTGTATTTGTTTGATTTGAGCCAGTTTTGGCAATTCAAATAGCTTTCTATTTCTTCTTCTTAGTAGTAGTCTGATGGAATTGAAAGAATTTCACCTTGCTTTGAAGTGTTTATAATTACCTATGCTGATAAATAACCTTGGATTTGAAAGGATGAGAAACCGACATCATTTTAAGCTCTGTGGAGCAAATTGAAGGGAAAAAAAAATCCTTATTTCCACAAATTCAAGTTCATGATGGCACTGCTGAAGGACGAAGCATTTTATTTTATTTCTGCTTTAAAGACTGTTCCCCAGGGTGCCTGGGTGGCTCAGTGGGTTAAGCCACTGCCTTTGGCTCAGGTCATGATCTCAGGGTCCTGGGATCGAGCCCCACATCGGGCTCTCTGCTCGGCAGGGAGCCTGCTTCCCTCTCTCTCTCTCTCTGTCTACTTGTGATCTCTCTCTCTGTCAAATAAATAAATAAAATCTTAAAAAAAAAAAAAAAGACTGTCCCCCAAATGAGAAAGGTGTAACTCCAAAAGGCATTAAGTCCCTTTGGGGTGTTTAAGCAGTGATTTTTCTGTTATGTTGTTCTAGACTTTTTCCACTTGTGTTTTGCCAGTCTTCTCACGGGGAAGGTCCAAGAGCCAAAGAAGACAGAGAAATGAGAAGTGCACATGGCTGTCCTGTGTCTCTGTGCATAGCGTGCACACCATTTGGCCATGTGTTGGGATAGATCGAGGCTTCACAAGGGTTTAAAGGAAACTAGGTATGAATCTAGGTACCATTCCACCTCTTGTAAGGGATTTTTCTCAGCATTGAGGTTGTGGTGAGGAAGACTGGAAAGGTGTACATCCTCATGGAACCCACATTAGAATGGGGTGAGTGACAAATTGATCAACAGACAGAAGAGAGGCAGTTATAGGTGGGTTATAGGCTTACATGTTTTAAAAGAACTCAGTAGGACACATGATGGAGGAACCAGATAACGATACTATGTTAGGCGCATTCCTGGAGGGAATGAGACCTAAACCAACAAGAATCAGCCTGAGGGATGAAGGACGGGGGAGGAGCATTCTTGGTAGAAGGCACAGGAAATACAAAGGGCCTGAAAGAGAAAAGTCTTGTGTGATTACCCTCCAGGAGAAACCCAGAGGAGCTGCAACATGGTAAGAGAGCCAGAGAGTGGACCAAAGAAGCTCGAGAGATCAGTAAAGGAGGCAAAACACACAGTTCTTTGTAGATCATGGCAAGTAGCATGTGTGTTAATTTATGTATATTCAAGATTCATATATATCTCAGACCAGAAGATAAACAGTAAAAAGATCTTACCCCTTAACAACTCTGCTCTATCAGAGTGAATGTCAGCAAAAATATTCAATAGGAAGAAGGAAATACTGTTTCCATACTTGCAAGATCGTTGTAGGATGACAAAATTATTTTCTTTTGATTGGATTTGGGTTTGCATTTATTTTGTTCAGTAGGAATAGCTCCCTAGAAATTTCTTAGGCAACAAAGAATTTCTCTCCTTGCAGGGACTTTTGGTTTGTTGTACTGTGAATGGGCCTATAGAAACGAGGCTAGTGATGTGACAGTTCCATTATAATTCAGGATCCTCAAAGTTTGTTCCTTCCTTGGTGCCACAACGATCTTCTGAACAAAGCATCTGTCATCTTTGACTTATGAACTTCTTCATTGTGAGAAACAGGAAGGCCTGGCCTCCAGGGTAAGGGATGGGGTCACCATTTCCCTCTTTAGCTTCGTAGGCTGAGGCAGAGTTAGTTGTTCCTGGTGAGGATGAATGAGGTCCTCCCTGAAGCCATGTTGACGGCTCCATGAATACTCTCCCCTCTGAAAACAAGAGTGGTGAGAAATGTGAAATTTAATGTGCTCATCTGCCAATCGGTCCTCATTGTCTTAGCCAAAACATGATCTTTGGTTGAGAAAAGAGAGGCTTAAAAACACATAATACCAGAAGGATTGCCACTTTCTAAAAATTTATATTTGCTCAATTCATTTGTATAATAGAGCTACCTAGCACATGAGGAATTTTCATGCACTTTAAAATGGTAGCAGGCAGAGTAAAGTTGTTACTTTGAGTATCCCAGACCATCTATGGAAGCTGCGATTCTCAGTGTAATCCCCAGGGTCCACTAGTGTTTTTATGTCTGGGTAATTATGGTCGTATCATATACTTCAGTGTTTGTTGATGCTGCCAGGTCCAGTATACATCTAGGGAATGAACTCTGCTTTCCTTATGAAAAACAAAGCAAAACACTCTGCTTTCCCTTTCTCCTTATGTGGATGATAATAGACTTGGAGTTACATGTCATTCAAAGGAATAGAATCCAACCTAAGAACAGTCCCCTTGAGTCTTCTCCTATATGCCTCATCAGGATATTCATGCTTCCCGAAGGGCTTGAGAACAGGGTTTCTTGGGGGGCGGAAGCTGTTAAAACTCAATAACTTGATAAAATTGAAAGATGAAGAGACTTTGTTGTATTACTAGAAACAAGATAAGTGAAATGAAATCCAATGATAAAATATCAGGACCTCAGAACCTCAGGATGGATGCCATGCTAAATAGTAAAGGCAATAAATTGTCAGTCTTTGGGGGATGCTTTCTAGAAAGAAAGATTCCAAGACTTCTCCTGATAGTCTATTTAATCACAAAGTAACTCATCTTGTTAAGAGTTTCTGTCTTATGTCTAACTTAATTTGTTTTACTGTAACTTAAATATCCTTTCTTTTATTCAACCCTCGAAGAAGGAGGAAAAAAAAAAAAGATTCTCCGCTTCTCAGCATGATAGGACTCCACATACTTAAAGACGATAAATAAACCATTCGTTTACTTCCTAACTAAGGCACTCAACTCAGGCTTCTCCAAGTACATGAGTTCATTCTCTGGTTTATTTTTTTCATCATATATAACTTCATTCCTATTTTTATTTGAGAAAAAAGAGCTGAGACCTGGTAGGTGCAATATTAATAATTTCTAGCTAATTCTGACGATGGTTGAGGCATATATTCAAGATTATTATTTAATATTGAATACATTCCAATATTACATTTAGCTTTGAAATAACTACATTATATTGATGATACTCATTCAATATGGAAGTTAAGATCTTGCTGAGCTTTTCTGTTTAATTTTTATTTTTTACTTTATTATTCTTGTGTTTGGTTAAGAATTCTAATTGCTACTTCTTAATTATGTAGTAATGAACAGACTAGTTAGCCCCTCTTGGCTTTAATTACATTATTTGTGAAATATAAATAATGTGATATTGTTTCTGTAAAAATATTTAATGACCGACCAGGAGTGTGGTAAGTGCTCAACAAATGCAAGTTTTCTCTCTGAATACATTTTATTTCTTGTGTGTATTATTTGAAGTTTATATATTTATTCATAAATGGATACATTTATCCATTTATGGATGGAAATCCATATACATTTATGGATGGAAATAGGATGTTTGTTCAACTTCATTCTATTTTTTTTTTTAAGTAGGTTGCATGGTGGGCTTGAATGTGGGGCTTGAACTCATGACCCTGAGATCAAGGCCTGTACTGAGATCAATAGTAGGATGCTTAATCCACTAAGACAGCCAGGCACTCCAACTTTATTTTTAATAAACACTTTTTATGATGTGACTTGCTCCCTCTATTTTAGTTTCATACTTTAGTTGTGATATGACTTCCTTCAAACATAAATTATAGAATGGAAATCAAATGTATGGAGTCTGGTTTGCTTTTTTCAAATTCACTTTGGAATCTGTTCAGGGTTTACTCTTCTAAAGGGCTTTGGGCTGCATATCTTATTATGTCTTCTGTAATATCGAATATTGAAATTAGCATGGTGTCATCTATAGTTGATATGCTACCTCTTTGTAGTTTTGTAGGGACTTTCACTTCTGGGTTAAGGCTGATTTTTCTTCTCAGAAATGTTGAATCATCATTATTTTTAATCTTCAGTGTTTCCTCAAGTGTTTTAGGAAACATGATTTCATACTCATAAAAATATGTTGTTTAAATTTTAATTTTTCATTTCTGTTTATTTTCACTTTGGATTTCTATATTCATGTTAGAACATATACACAACATATGTCACAACTAGTGATAGAATTTGAAAGCTACTTTGTTTTATAATTGTAATTTACAATTATATTAATTATGCTTTAATTCATTTCCTTTAACCAGTGGATGGGAAGAAGTTTCTTGCCTATTCCTTTTAGTTTTCCTCACCCAGATAAAGATGAAAGTCTGTAATATTTGGGACTCATCAGCAAGTTTCTATTACATGGCTGAAAATTGAGCCTTTCTACAATCAGCAAGTACTTTGCAAGAATATTTCCTGATAGGCTTTCTCAGGAAGCAAACCCAGAGTCATCTTCTCCCAGCATGTTCCAAATATGCTAGAAGGAAAAAGACAAACACAGTAAAGATTTGAAGGTGGAATGCATATGTCCCTAAATATATGTAGGATGTGGATCTAGAAAAATCAGAGATCGTTATGATGGATGAAACTGGGAAATGCCCCACCTCTTCTGTGTGTGTGTGTGTGTGTGTGTGTGTGTGTGTGTGTGTGTGTGTTAATGTGGAAATAGAAGAAGTAATGGGCATAAACTGTGACTCTTAAATTAGTAAGATGCCCAGAAATGTACCTAACACGTAGAAGGAAATCAATGAAGAATGTGAGATGAGGTCCAGAGAAAGGCTGTTTTCGGCTGTGCAGGCATATACATAATCCTACAGCAGGTCTTGTCACATTAGTCTAGAAATGGGACTTGGGCCAGGCAGGTGAACCGGGCAACCGGAGCAGAGCGCAAGCTGACTCCTGGCTGCGAGAGTGTTTGGGGGAGGCGGGGCAGTTGCTGTTCTTGAGAGTCCTGGGGAGAAAGCTGAGATCAGAGCTGTCTAACCAAAATGGAGACACAAGGACAGTTCTGATTAAAAGGGAATTTCAGGTTTCAAAGCAGGACAGGGGCCCAGGGATGTATGTGCGGGAGGTGGATTTCGGAGAGCAGAGTTAGAGAAGCAGGCGCAGGCAGAAGCGGAGTCATCACGCTGACCGCAAACACTCTTATCTGGAGGAAGCTGTTAGAGCTTGACTCTGGATCACAGGACAGAGATGCCTGATCTTGGCTTTTCTCATCCTCTCTGGGAAATCACTCGTTACTGGTTTATCAAGTTTAAGCTTTGCCTGGTTTGTAAAATCCTCCCCTAACATTATGGACTCTTTGGATAATAAACTCTTGGCCCTAGTCAATATCCCCTTTCTTTTACAAATACTTTTAGTACCTCCTGTGTGCCAGACACTGTGTCAGTGGGAAAGAAACTGCCCTCAAGGGATCTGTAATCTAGTAGGTCACTTTATGAACTTCCAAGGATGTTTTAAAGTTCCTGAGCACTTCCTAATGAGTGCCTTCAGACTCTTCTCCAATTACTGAAAAGCTTGGTATAACCTAGATATACACAATTTTTATTTGTCATTCATGACTCAATAAAATGTATTATTTTAGGGGTGTCTGGCTCAGTCATTAGGTGTCTGCCTTCAGCTTAGGTCATGATCCCAGCATCATGGAATCAAGCCCCCCATTGAACTCCCGGTTAGGCAGGAAGCCTGCATCTCCCTCTCGCACTCCCCCTGCTTTTGTTCCATCTCTAATTCTCTCTCTGTCAAATAAATAAATATAATCTTTTAAAAATATATTTTATTATTGTATTGTTTATTGTTTTATATAATATATAATATAAATTATATAATATATGTTATATATACATATATATGTGTGTGTATATATATATGTGTATATATATATATGTGTGTATATATATATATATGTGTGTGTGTGTGTGTGTATATATATATATATATATATATATATAAGCTTAGATACATCCTTTAATACAAACTCAAAATTCTTAACACATGCACTGTGAAGATTTTCTGGAATATTTTAATCTTCACAGTCCCAATGTCTCCAGAACTTGCAATCTATTTTAACTATTTTGTTTAATTATAGACTTCTCAGGGCTGGAAAAGACTTAGCATAATTTATTTCATTATTTTATAATATGGAGAAATGAAGCCCCCCAGAATAAGATGATCTAGGTAAGGTTAGCATAGCTATTTGCAGAAAGAGCCAAGATTTGTACCTACAACTTCTGACGCGTACATCAGTCAGGTGTCTGGCAAAGTGCTGGGATACTGCAGATACTCAATGAATGATGGCTGTTATTCACTAGGCATCAGGCTTGTTCTTCACTGGGTTATGGTTTCTTTAAGGATTGTGTGTGCGTTACACTAGCATTGTGTATCCTGGATTACCAGCACAGAACTGAGCCAGTTGTAGATGCTAAGCATATACTTACTGATGGTTAACAAAAAAAGCTTTTGTATTGTCTTCATATGGAGGAAGTAGAAACTGTGAAAGAGAACCACCACATCAATGTTAAGAACTATTATCACTGGGACGCCTGGGTGGCTCAGTTGGTTAAGTGGCTCAGGTCATGATCCCAGCGTCCTGGGATCGAGTCCCATATCGGGCTCCTTGCTCGACAGGGAACCTGCTTCTCCCTCTGTCTCTGCCTGCCTCTCTGCCTACTTGTGATCTCTCTCTCTCTCTCTGACAAATAAATAAAATCTTTTAAAAAAAAGAACTATTATCATTGTGACTTTATTGTGAAGAATATTTAGGTTCCTGAGCCTTGCAGTTGAGCAATGGGCACATGCTGGGGCTGTTACTCTAGTAAAAATGATTATTGATTGTTTATATTGCAAAGAAGTGACTGTTGTGATCTGCAAATATTTTTAAAGCTGCCATTAAACAGCCACTGCTCAAATTGGAATTAGTGATTATGGGACTGCCAAAAATCATTGCATCACACAAATCAAAAGAACATGGCTCCCTTTTTGTTAATAGCTACTTAAACCTCCTAGCTTTAAGTTCAAGATACAAGTTTAACTGCTTCACAGATAAAGAAGCATTGTTCCAATGGAAAGCAGCCTTAGAAGCCTGAATCCCTGTGTTATTAATGTTTTATTTGCTGAAGAATCTTTAGTTGATATACATCTGAATTTAAAGCAAATTATTATACCTGATACTAAGGGCTTAGGAAGGAGAATAAGCAGCTTTGCTCTGTCCTATCACTGGAACACAGGGAGGTTGATTATTGCATCCTAGGGTGATACTTGGAACAGGGTCAATTTTCACAGTTGAATAAATGTTAAAATGGTGGGTCTGTATTTCTCATCTAGCCAATGCATATATTAAATAAATATCTAGGGATCTTTCTTTTTTATATATTCTAAAATATTCAGTTTGAAGATTTCAGTTGGCCTAGTCCTTTTTTAATGTTTGCAAGATACAGAAGATATAGAAGGCAAAGACGATAAATATAAAAGACACATAAACACCTCCACTCCTAAGTTAAAACCCACCATTAAATCCAGACGGTCCTCTTACTCCCCAGGAAAAAAACAAATAAGGAAAAAGATGTGATAATTGTGATAAATAATAAAAATGTTTTCTCCACATTTACAAAAACCACAATATTTTTATCTCCAAAACGAAAATCTTCCTCAATTCACATACTTCATGATTCCAGGGGACATCTTAGGATATTAGCACAGTTACTAGAAAATAGTAAGAGAGAGTGTTTCTTACCATCCAGCTATGTTTGCTTTTCTTCCTGTTGTTTTCTATGTTTCTCTCCCATCCCCTAAATTTTCTCCATTTCATCATTTTCTTAGCAGATAAGTAGTATAAAGGAGTATAACCTTAGAAAGAGAAACAGAAACCCAGTTTCCTGAATCACCTGTATTTGATGCATTGTGGCACTTATCAAAAAAAACCTTACATATCTTCCAGTTTTATACTCAGAAATGTCATCTTAAATGAAGGAAGACAGTAACAACTAGGAGAGAGAGTTAAACTCATGTCATTGCACTGAGAGTGATGGAGAATGATAGAAAAGAGACATGCCATGGAAAAGGTCTTAAAATATTTAAAGCTTTTAAAAAATATTTTCTGACACGGTGACTTATAAGAGAAAGAAGGTCATCTTAGTATTCCTGGAGGGGCAGAACGAAAACAATATGGGTTCTTGGCTACTCTTTATTTTTTTATTTTTTAAAGATTTTGTTTATTTATTTGATACAGAGAAAGAGATAGCAAGAGAGGGAATACAAGCAAGGGGAGTGGGAGAGGAAGAAGCAGGCTTCCCCCTGAGCAGGGAGCCTGATGTGGGGCTCGATACCAGCACCCTGGGATATATGACAACTTAGCCACCCAGGTGTCCCAGTCTTTATTATTTAAAGAAAGTTCCTTTCAGTTCATTCAGTCATTCAGCTTTTTCATTGGATTCTATTCAGTTATTTTATTCCTGTTAGTTATTTTATTCCTGTAGTACATTTTTTCTTTTTAATTTTATTTCATCTGTCTTGGTAGTGACAGCCTGCTGATGTCCACTATTAACATCGATATCATGAACAGATTGTGAAGCCAATGAAGATGTGTATCTTTCTAATAAAGAAGAACAAGCAGAGAGGAATGTTCTTCCAATAATACTGCTAATGGCAGAGACTGCTACAATAAAATGCCCATTTTTAAGACCATTTTTTTTGTCGTTTCATATAATTGTAGGTATGGAAATTCGGTGGAAAATTGATATTCATTTATTCATTCATTCATTTTAAGGTTAACACAGTCAATCGTACCCTTAGGCCAGGAGTCTTATATACTAGTCCAATGATTCTTAAAGTGTTGTCTGAGGATCTCAGGAGTCCATGAAGTCTAAATTATTTTTATGATAACCTCAAGACATTGTCTTTCTGCTTTGTATACTGTTGCTGACAGGACAAAAACATCCATTAGCATAAACTGAGGCAGTGGTACCAAACTATACTGAATCATACGTGCATAAGAAAAAAAAAAAAAAGATTTGCTCGAGAATGTCTATCGTAAAGCAATAAAAGCCGTGGATTCTACTGACTCTTAATCCATATAGACATCTTTTTGTATTCTGTGAATCAAAATGAAAAGTATATGCGGAACACCTGGTTATTTGTTTACTAATTTCACAGACCACCTATTTACTTGAAAGAGTAACTGACAAACTAGGGTTACTTAGACTTGGATATTTTGGCAACAGTTTTTGTGAAAAAAGCAAAGTAAGTCTGTCACTTTAAGGGAAAATAATTGACAGTTTTTGGTGCCAATTAAAATATTCAAGCTTTTATGTAAAAATAGAATTTTTGAATTTAGAATTTAGAATTTTTGTATCTGTCATTGTGGGTTTGTCACCTTCCAATAATTAAAGACTTCTCTGATAAGAGTAGTGGTAATATGAAGGAATGCACAATTTTCATATTGTATAATGAGATGTATCAACATTTGGAAAATCAGGTTAATTTATTGAATTAGTATTTTCCAAATCACCAATGCATAATATTACAGAACTGGGCATGGGTAGAAGATCCAAAGCACAATGTAGACACACAGTGGATTTTAATGGAACAGAGTACAAAGTTCGTTTATATGGTTTTTAGATTCCACATTATAACTAACCTGAAAAACTACCAGTTACCAGGGCGCCTGGGTGGCTCAGTGGGTTGAAGCCTCTGTCTTCTGCTCCGGTCATGGTCCCAGGGTCCTGGGATGGAGCCCAGCATCGGAGGGGGGGGTCTCTGCTCAGCAGGGAGCCTGCTTCCTCTCTCTCTGCCTGCATCTCTTCTACTAGTGGTCTTTGTCAAATAAATAAAATCTTTTAAAAAACAAAAAACAAAAAACAAAAACAACAACAAAAAAACCCTACCAGTTACCAACTTTTAGCGTGATCCAAAGAATAATATCCATGATTAACTGAAAAGGCTATCAAAATACTTGCCACTTTTTTTTTTTTTTTAAAGATTCTATTTATCCATTTGAGAGAGAGGGAGTGAGAGAGAGCATGAGAGTGGAGATCAGAGGGAGAAGCAGACTCCTTGTGGAGCTGGGAGCCCAACGCAGGACTCCATCTTGGGACTCTGGGACTATGACTTGAGCGGAAGGCAGTCGCTTAACCAACTGAGCCACCCAGGCGCCCTACTTGACACTTTTTAAACTAATAGATATGTGAAGACAGATTTTCTTTTCTTTTTAAAAAAATTTTTATTTATTCATTTGACAGAGAGAGAGAGAGAGAGAGAGAGTGAGCGTGCACAAGCAGGGGGAGGGGCAGAGGGCGAGAAAGAAGCAGCCTCCTCAGCAGGGAACTAGACTTGGCACTCAATCCCAGGACCTTGGGATCATGACCTAAGCCACCTAGGCGCCTCAGGACAGATTTTCTTAATACATGTCCATCACAGTAAAATACAAGAATCTTGCTTTCTTCTTTTCTAACATTACAGATATTTGGAAAAATGGAAAGCAGCGCTACTCTTCTCATTCTTCTGGACAATATGGTTTTTCATAAAAGATGTTACGAGTAGGAGCTCAGGATAGGCTTAATACTATTGTTTTTACATGAACGTTATAAAATCTTCCAGTTTTAAATTATAGTAAGTAGGAATAAGTATAACTCTAATAAACAAAGGCTCATTATAGTCCTTGATAAATTTTAAGAGAGTGAAAGAATGGTGAACTCAAACTATTTGAGAACTGCTGTCCAAGTCTGTGGAGATTTTCTACTCGTGGGACTTCAGAAGGTGAACTGACAACATGATAGGAAAACAGAACTTACAAATTTGGAACTTGAAAATTTGCTTTGACCTCTTACACCAAAGTTTATGGGAATTATTGTATTTAGGAAAAAAATGCTTCTATATAGGGATCAAAACTTTGAGTGAGGCTCCATTGCCGATACTCTTTCAGACCCCACAAAATTGATCCAAACAGATAATTTCATTGGAAATTTTAAGCCGGTGCCAAGTCTAGCTCAATGACGTTTACATCCTGATTTTCCCCCCACTTTCAGCAGTGAATAAAGTTTATCTTATGCTAATCAAGAGAAAAATTCCTTTTATGTGTTTTTGTAAAAGATCTGTCAAATACAAGTAAAAACAGATCTATTCATCTTTTCAGATATATTTTAAGGTAAAAGTGTGCACATACACTTTTGTTATTCTGAAAATTTTGGGATTAGATTAAAAATGAGGGGAAATATGCGATTTTTTTTCCTGTCCAGAAATAAAAAAAATATATGGATGTGTGATTATACTCTAAGGACCAGAAGGTTTTTTAGTTATGGAAGGGAAAAGTTACAATAGTCTATTAATGATTTGGGGACAATTAGCAAATTACTTGGTAAAGTTTGCATAAGCTCCTCACTTCCTGTATGTAGTCTAAGAACACATAGAAGTCTTTTTAAAAGTCTGGACTTTTTAGAGTCCAGAGGTGGAGGTGGTCTTTGCAAATATATGAAGATCATGAGGCATAAAGGGAAGGATAAATAGATTTGATGACATAAAACTAAAAAAAACCAAACAAACAAACAAACAAACAAAACCACCTGTATTACTCATTTGAAAAATTTAAAATAAAGACAGATTGGGACAATGTTTCTAACACATGCAGTTGACAAATGGTTCCTATCTGTAGTGCATAATGTCTGTAAAGAGCTCCTACAAGGTAGTAAGGAAAAGATGGACAACTCGTTATGTAAAGATCAGGAAATAAAATAATAAGAAGAGATACATATATTCAGCTAATATATGGAGAATTTGTCAAAATAACAATATTATAAATGGAGTTATTCAGAGTTGAGGGTGTTTCGAAGACTCTCATACTCAGTTGGAAGGATTTTTTCTTTTTATTTATTTTTAAAAAAATTTAAATTCATAAATTAACATATAATGTATTGGTTTCAGAGATAGAGGTCAGTGATTCTACAGTTTTGTGTAACACCCAGTGCTCATTGTATCACGTGCCCTCCTTAATGTCCATCTCCAGTTACCTCATCCTCCCACCCCCTCCCCTTCAGCAACCCTCAGTTTGCTTCCTATGATTAAGAGTCTATTAGGGTTTGTCTCTTTCTCAGATTTTTGCCTTGTTTTATTTTTTCCTCTCTTCCACTATGACCCACTATGTTTGTTTTTTAAATTCCACATATGAATGAGATCGTTGTCTTTCTCTGATTGATTATTTCACTCAGCATAATACCCTCTAGTTCCAACCATGTCATTCCAAACAGCAAGATTTCATTTTTTGATGGCTGAGTAGTATTTCACTGTGTGTGTGTGTGTGTGTGTGTATACAGAAGATGTTACATATAACATATATATACACATGTACATATATATGTATTCTTTTTATATATATATTAAATATATATATATTTATATTATATGTATATTTATATCTTCTTTATTCATATATTACATCTTCTTTATCCATTCATGTGTTGATGGACATCTGGGCTCTTCCCATAGTTTGGCTATTGTGGACATTGCTCCTATGAACATTGGGGTTTAGGTGCCCTTTTGGATCACTGCATTTGTATCTTTGGGGTAAATTTCTTGTAGTGTAATTGCTGGGTTATAGGGTAGCTCTATTTCTGACTTTTTAAGGAACCTCCATGCTGCTTTCCAGAGTGGCTGCACCAGCTTGCATTCCCGCTAATAATGTAAGAGTGTTCCCTTCTCCATATCCTTGCTAGCATCTGTCATTTCCTGACTTGTTAATTTTAAGAACTTAACTTGGCTAAATATGTGTCTAAGCTAGAAAATCTGCATCTAGTAATTTATCCTTGGGATATTCACATCTGAGCTCAAAGATCTAAATATAGGATGTTCATTGTCTTCAATGGTGAAAATTTAGAAGCAAGTTAAATGGTTACTAGTCATGAATTAGTTAAATAAATGACAGCAATTCAATTTGACACATTTTGTAGCCATGAAAATATATGTAGTTTTATATACAATGAGAAGGAATTTCTTCATATGTTAAGTATAAAACACTGTGATTAGGGGAGCCTGGGTGGCTCAGTCATTTAAGTGTCTTCCTGCTACTCAGGTCATGATCCCAGAGTCTTGGGATCGAGCCCCACATCCAGCTCCCGGCTCATTGGGTAATCTGCTTCTCCCTCTTATACTCCCACTGCTTATGTTCCCTCTCTCACTGTCTCTCTCTGTCAAATAAATAAAATCTGAAAAAAAAAAAACCACTGTGATTATTTTTATAAAAATACTGTGTGTGCATATAATACTTGTCAATATGTATTGATAAAATATCTTTGGAAGAGATGCACCAAACTACTGAAAATTGCTTTACATCAGTGATGTGGTTATAAGGGGTTTTCACTTTCTTTTACTGTTTGATTTACCTCTTCCAGTTCAATATTAATTAAATTGAATTTTTCTAGTATAATTTCCCCGAGTTTCAGTTATACCTTCATTCATTTTTGTATTACAGGAGAGTGGGGAAGTTTCAGCTAGATTGCAGTGGCCAGCTCCTCAATTTTAAGACATTAATTACTTATGAGGAGGGAGGAGCTCACAGAGGGTTTACCCCCTAAAACTCAAAAGGCCCGGTGTGACCACAATTTAAGAATTAATTTATATCTCAAATCAGCTATTTAAGTTGTATCCACCTTGTGAGGTGATTATGTTCTTTGAATTTCACTAAGAAAATTCAATTCAATTAGTATTTAAATGAGCATACTATATTCAGGCAATCTGTTTAATCCAATTATATTTACCACTAATACATTCTCATTGTAAAATTTTAAAAATTGTAGGGAGAGGAATAGAGTACAAGCATAGTACAAGGCAGTGTATGAATTACCAAATAGTTATAAGCCAGAAGGAGCTACAATTTCAGAGATGCATGAATTAGTTAAATAAATGATAGCAAATCAATCTGACAGATTTTTGTGCAGTCATAAAAAATACAATACAGTCATGAAAATACTCTATATACAATGAGAAGAAATTTCATCATATATTGAATATAAAATATTTTTATAAAATATTATGGGTGTATAATACGTGTCTATACATAAATTCGGAGGAGGAAAAAATGGGATAATCTGGAATATGAACATTGAGGAGGAGGAAATTAATCTGGTCCTGAGACAACAATTAGGATTTAGTATAAAGACAGATCTTGTAGGTCCTGGAATAGATTCCAGAAATCATGGAGAAATTATCAGCAACTCTCTCATTTACTTATGGAACATTTTCTGTTATTTTGGATGAATTAAGGAAAAGGTTTGCTATAAAGTCCCTGATCACGTTTGTTACCTTCTGAGTTGTTAAACATTTTTGCATCATGAATAAATCACTGAATAAGAGCTAAACCATTATCCAGGCAAATAATTAGCATTCAAAGACACTTTTTTCTTTATATGCATTCTTTATTAGCATATCAGCAGTTCTTCTTTAAAAGTTTATATGAATGAGCCTTTTTTCTTTTTTCTTCTTTTTTTTTTTTTTTTTTTTCATCTACTACCAACTGCCAGCTTCCTTTTTTCCTTATGGAAGCACTGCCATAGATCTAGTGACCTCTGTTTTGTGAATGAGAAGACTGAGGCACAGAGAGGTTAAGGTCACATGGTGTAGAAGAACTGAGATCTGAGCCATCATTCCCTCATGTCAGGCCCTGTGGCCTTTTTACTGTGCCATGCTGCTTTCAAATATATCTTACATTTTCTGTGTCCTGTGTTTAATCGCTCTCTGAGGTTGTTATTTGTTCATGGAATTTATTTTGCTCTTTCGTATCACTGAAGGGAGATTTTATCTTTAGTGCTTTGGAGCCTGAAAGAGTAAATGTGTCTTAAAAAGTAGGTCTAACTGCTTACAAAGATCAATGAGCCCTTGACTGCTTTCTCTAAATATTATTTATGGTAGGTGTTGAATTGTCTCCTTGACTGAAATGCAAGATATAACAATGTGGAAAGCAATGAATTTGTAAAAATCTACAGGATTAATTTCAAAAGTATCATTTATCTTAATGCCTCAGCTTTACTTGTGAGACCAGAATACAATTTTCTTTTGGCATTGGTCTTTTACTCTGAAAAACTATGAAGATAATGTATTTGATTAAAAAGAGTAACTATGAAAACAAACTAAATTTTCTATTACAAATAATTTTATCCAATACAGTTGAAGAGTAGCAAAAGCCAATTTCTATGGCATCTTGCTAACTGAATATTACTGATTCTTGAAAAGTTTTCAAGTTCCCAGACGTTCTGAAGCAGAAAGAAACAAAAAAACTTGGAAGATAAAGACATGAAGGGGAAGGAGAAACACCTTTCAATTCCTTTCACTAGGGTTTACTACTGGACATCAAATATGACCTGGCACAGTGGGATTGGAGAATTCCATCATTTTAGAGAAGCTTTCCTGGATAAGTCACTTTATCCCTTTACATGTCGATTTCCTTAAATAAGACAAGTTGGGTTGGTCCGAGGACCAATGGCTCTACCATTCTGTAGACAGATTATTTCACAGGCCATCTGGTGTTTCAAGATGATATGAATCTTATGTTCCATTCATCCCAAATCCTGGAGGAGGAACAAAGCTTTAAAGTAATTTCAGAGAATGATGTCATCATATGATTCTGTTTTCTGTTCTCTTTATTTTAATTATATGTGGTCTTCCTTGTCCATTTTGGTTACTACCAAGTCTTCCACTGCTATGCTTATTTGTGAGAGTACCTAATGCAGATACTCTTGTGTTACTCAACACTTGCATATCTAGTTGTCACTTAAATTTGATTAGAGCTTAACACATTTCAAAAGGACTCCTTATAGCCCACTGCTGGACAACACCCTTAAACCTGTATTTCCTTTCTTGTTGCTCAACCTGATTAAGATTGTCTTTGTTTATAGTTATATTTTTTGTGTGTTCTTCTTGCTCACAAACAACCCTTTCTTACTAATTTAAATACTTGCACATTTCTGTCATTTCTATCTCCAGATTGGAAGATTTCTCCTCATTTCTATTCTTACTCTTGTGGCCATAAACCTATGTCATACTTTTGTTACAACAGAGTTCATTGTCTTTGTGTTCAGTCTTTCTTCCTTACAATCCGTTTTGCACACTTCATTTTCCTGATGTACATATTTGATCTTGTCCTGCTCCTTTCAGAAGTGATCTGTGGTTTTTCATTGCATAGGAAGCAAGAGTCTTCTCAGTCTAGACTTTTCAGGGTCTTCACTTTTTGGCCTGATCCTTCCATTCTAAGTCTCTCCTAGACATCCTGTACTTCAGTCATATCAGACTAACTACCATTTTAAAATTCATATTGTTAATTATAATATGGATTTGACTCTGTGAAAAAGAGATCCCATATAATTGTGACTTAACCAATATAAAAGTTTAATTCTCTGTTACATAATAACCCAGATGCAGTTGTGATCATTTAGGAACCCAGACACGAACACCTCAAGCATTTTACTCCTTTCAGCATGATCAGTGGTAACTGGGTACCATGTCTCCACCTTCCAGTAGCAGGAAAGAAGAAGTGGGGAAGAAGGACACACCATCTGCATTTGAAACATATTCTGGAATTTGCAAGTACCCTTTCCTTTATATGTCATTGATCAGAACTTAATAGCACTTATAACCTGGCCATACTAGTTGCATGGAAGGCTAGAAAATATGATGTTGATACTAGTCCAATATATGTATAGTTAAAATTGTTAATATTATGGCAGAAAGGGAAAACAACGGATAGCCAGGAGTCTTTCTCACATTCCCTAAATTGTTGTTAGTGGTGGTCTTCTGCTCTCCTTCCTCATCTTTCTTCCTCTCCCCTTCTCTTTCTCTTTTCTCTTCCTCTTCCTCCTCTCTGTCTTCTTGTCCCTTCTCTCCTTACCTCCATGGCCTTTGTTATCATTTTATTTATTGAGATAGCATTTAGTTTTATCTCTATTGTGAAAATTCCTTTCCATCGTTCAGATCCAAGCCAAAACCATACTGTTCAAGAGTCTGTAATTTTAAATCAATCTATTTTCCTCTTGATTTCCATTTACACATAATGTACTTTAATATTTAATATACGGGTTTTCATCTTTAAGTTTTCAGAATGTGGGCATGTACAAAATGTTATTCATAGCTTGGTTTTATAATATTTATCTACATTGCTTTGTATATATAAATATTTGATAATTAAATGTTTTGGCATCTAAATGCTCTAGGTGCTACTTTATTTTATCTCACCCCATCAACAAATAGATCAATCAAAAAAAAAAAAAAAAGAACAAAACAAATAACAGGACTCAGAAGTTAAGTATATTGACTAAAATTATCCAGCTAGTATATTATAGGGAAATATTCTAATTCACCAAATGGCAAGCTTGCCATAGTCAGTTTGCTGCAAGACAATTTGTGGAAATTAGATTGGTTAAATTATTGAGGTTTTTCTTTTTCAAAAGTTTATATTTCCTAGAGCGTCCTGGCATTTATTTTGCTTTGTAATTTTCCAGTCCAAGTTGCTTGAATATAATCTTTATGTATTTACATTGTTCTTATGTTTAGTATTTTTACGAAGATATGTGCCTTTTCTATGAGTGCAGTGTATTATCTTGTATCTCTTGACCACCCATCTCGCTCATGTTTGATTTTACTTTTGAATCAGTTTCTGCATCAGTCTCTGGAAGACCCAAGTTTTGATTGGACTTTAAAAATTATTGTTTTCTTTCCATTTTATCATGCTGCCTTATTGATTATGTGCTCAAAAGTCTTGTCGGACTTGAAATGTCTTGCTAGGAAATATGGCATGCTTTATCCATGTTAGATAATGGTCTTTTACTAACTTGTTAATATTCTGTGACCAAAAATAATATTAATATTTTGGTTCTAACTTGGAGAGCATTTTAAGTATCAAACTTCTATGAGTCAAAAATTCTCATTGTAGAGGAGACTCATTTGTGATCTTCACACATTAGAAGACCTAATAAGCATATTATCTAAATCTTCATTTGGAAGTTTGGAGAAAACGTCAGCCCTGAATTTTAATCAGTAAAGCCATAGGCTATTATTTCTCATCCTTTGATGTCTTTTTCTGTCCTGCCCTTTCCAAATAATATTAACTTTTGCTGCTGGATGGGCTCTAATTTTAAATCCAGGCCTATAGCAGTTTCTGGGCCAATCATAACAGAGTTATCAGCAAAAAGATAATCACTTTTTGCAAAGCCCCTTGGTGAACTTCCAACAAAGTTTTCTTGCTAATCATTTCTGATACTTCAAGAGTGTCAAGAATGAACCTTGAGTGCCTATGTGGCTTCTAAGCTATAGTCTAGCCTTTCTCTAAACTTTGCCCCTAATTCTGACCTAATCCACTGGAGTAGGATCTATTATAAGCACTATTTAATTGACTGCCTTTTGTATTGACACCAAACAAATATCTTGGTATATATTATTCCTTCTCCAACTATCAGAGACATAATCTACTCTTGTTTAGGTCAATCAACCTTTTTATCCTTCTCTCATTAACCTCTCAAAAAAGGCCTGGTACAGAGATACTACCACAAAAACTTCTTAGGAAAATCTTTCCATTTATTTTTCATATGTTATGTTATACTTCCAAAATGATTCATCACTGATCAGAGTTATTTAAGTTATATGAGAAAAAGACATACAAAACCAAATTCCCAACAGCAGCCAAGTTACGCTATTGTATATGAGACAAATAATGTAAACTCTTATTTATATATTTAGCTCACAGTAGTTAACACATATTTACTTAAAATGTGACTTTTCTGGTTGTCATTTAAATTTGTCAAGGTAAACTAAGAATAGCAAGATTCCCAGAACTAGGTCACAATCTTACACAGTTAGTTCCTTTGAATAGAGAAGCAGAAAATGCACCACATTAAGTGCTTCAGGTCAAAGTAGTTGATATTATATCCTTGTTTCTTCTAAGGCATTCTCTTTTCTACTTCTCATTCCCTGGTGAATACCCAAAGCAAAAAGCAGACACTAATATTTCATGTGAGGATGACTGTTTCATATTTGCTTTACAGAAATTATAAATATTTAGACTGTGTCAAATGAAATAATTTCTACTTTTTGGATATCTCCATTTGGAGAGTTGTTTCTGTAGTGGTTCAAGTATTTTATAAGTGATTTAAGAGCTTAATACACCAAATAATCCATTTGCATTCTTGTTCTATTTAAAGAATGCAAACCTCATGTATTATAATTTTATTCCATTTTATTGGAGTTAATTCAGAAAATATGGCCAACCAGGTGGCATCCGAGGGTTTTGCTACTTCTGAGGAGATTAGCATATAAACACATCACAACATATGGTTAAAGGTTCATTTACAGGTGTGACAGCTTCTGGATCTTGTTGCCCTAAATCAGTTTAATAGTCAGTGTGTTGGGTTAGCTGCCTTACCAGAGGTATTTAGCTGTTATTAAAAAAAAAAATGTATCTACAGTATGGATTGTGTGAGCATTTATTATAATTGCAATAAATTCAATAGTTCCAGTGTCTCACTGGAGATTAGGGAGGTGAAATTACCTTCTCTAGGACATTCAAGGTCATAGGTGCTGAAGTTTTCTGGTGGGAATTACCACTCAAAAATCTTGGAATTATTAAGTTTGACCTTATATTTTCCAAGTATTTTCCTCTCTTTACCTTTTGCATTTTGAACCTTACCATTAGTTGCAAAGAAAGAAGTATTATCATCTCTTTCAGTGGTGAAATATATTAACAAAAGAATATAGAATTTTAATGGTCCCAAAGGGAAATATCTGAGTTAAATACCCCATATCCAAGGAACACTTTGGAAATGTATCATGTATTGGTTTCTGGAACTGCATGTAGGCTTAAGAGTTTTGTTTTTGTTTTTGTTTTTAAAGATTGAGGTATGTTTTCATTTTCTATTGCTGTGGTTATAAATTTCTGTGAACTTTGTGGCTTAAGACATCCCAAATTTATTATTTATTGTTCTGAAGGTCAGAAGCTGAAATTAGTCTCCATGAACTAAAATCAAGGATGTCAGCAGGGTTGCGTTCCTTTTTGGGGCTACTAGGGGAAAATCCATTTTGCTGCCTTGTCCATCTGCTGGAGGCTACCTGTAGTTCTCCATAGGTGTCCTTCTATCTCAACTCTAGCAATGGCAGGTCAAGTCTTTCTTTCACGGTTCTTGCATTTTTCAGACTGTATCACTCTGGTGCTGTCCTTCTTCTGCATGCCTCTTGCATTTATAAAGGTCCTTGTAATTATATTGGAATACCTGATTAATCCAGGAAAATCTCCCCATCTCAAAATCAGATGATTAGCAAGCAACTGTAAATCCATCCGCAATCTTAATTCCTCATTGCTGTGTAACCTAACATATTCATAGATTCCAGGAATTAGGAAATGGGAATCTTTGCGGGATCATTTTTCTGCCCAGCACAGGTGATAGAGACTTTTTTTTTAAAAGGACACAAAATAAGAGTGTGTGAGGAAAGAGAGTTGGTAAGAAAAGCAGCTTGCTAGTCCCTGCTCTGCAGCCGTCTAGGAAAGAAACCCAGAAAAGCTATTCAGTTTCTCTGTGTCACAGTTTACCATTTCAATAAATTAATAATAAATACTATCCACTGGAAGCTTCTGATATACCATTCACTCTTTAATATATGTGTTAGCTCATTTAATTCTCAAAACAATTCTACCCCACTTTGTAGATAATCAGACTTGTGGCACACAGTTTATGCAACATTTTCTCGATCACTCAGCAGTAAGTGGAGAGGTATGATTTCATTCATAAAGTCTGACCTAACTCAGAATTTTTAAACATTAGGCTTATTGAAGTAAGATACTATATTTTATCTTTTCATTTATTTATTAAAGTCAACCAATGAATATTAATTGGGCACGCACTGGAAGACCAGAAACTCTGGTAGGCATTGGAAGTATGGTGGTAAATAAGCAAAACATACATTCTGTCTCTGTAGGTAAGATGAAATATGAACATTGTTGTTATAATTAACTGTTGTATTACAAACCAGCCCCAAACTTGGTGGCTTCAAGCAACAATTATTTTGTTATCTCTTATGATTTTGTAGGTTTACTGGTATCAGCTGGGCAATTCTGCCCCATATAAGTTCAGCTGGGTTTCATGCCCCTAGAAAATCTAAGATGGCTCACTTTTATGACTGGCAGTTGGTGCTGTCTGTTGGCTGGTGCACCATATGACAAGCTTCTAACTGCATGATGTGTGCATTCCATGGAGTTTCCCAATAATGAATGTGTTAAGGGGGAGGAAATAATTCTGCCAGTTTTCTTTAAGACTAGGTCAGGAATTAATACAACATCACCTCTGTATTCTGTTGGCTAAGCAGTGAATTCACATTCAATTAAAAAAAATTAAAGATCTTATTTATTTATTTGTCAGAGAGAGAAAGAGAGAGAAAGAACGAACACAACCAGGAGGAGCAACAGGCAGAGGGAGCAGCAGGCTCCCTGTTGGAGAGGGAGTCCAATGCAGGACTCAATCCCAGGACCCTGGGATCATGACCTGAGCCAAAGACAGACACTTAACTGACTGACCACCCAGGTGTCCCAAGTGTGTTCATATTCAAGAAGAGAAGTATATTTAAATCTTTTATGTAAAGAGTGACTTAGAAATTGTGGCTAGTTGTGGTCCATCACAGACTAGAACATAGAAAGTAAGTGAGGGTTTTATGAGGAAATCATGGGTACATCACATAAGGCCTCATAAGGATTTGGGAATCTAAAATAACTGCAATAGACAGATTTTGAACAACTTTAATCAGGAAAATTTAAGCATAATTCAGAATTAAATTATGAATAAAATCACTATGGCTGTAACATGGAGAATGGGGTGAAACTCTAGGATAATAATAATGTGATTTGGACTGGGAAAGTAGGTAGGCATGAAAGGAAGTCAGATTTGAATGGTATTTAGAAGGTTTATTTGAGAAGACATGGTCATTGGAAAATTAATATTGATTCAAGGTGGATTCGAGGTAGAGGAGAGGTAGAAGAAAATGAAGATATGCTTTCTGTCTTGAAAAACTTAAGATTGCGCTTTATTGAAGTAGCTCACAATGGTAGAAAAGAAAGTTCTGAAAGGGGAATGATGAACTCAGTTTTAGAATCATTTATTGAACTTAAAGTCCTATGAAACATCCAGCTGAAGTTGCCTAAGGCAACTGGATATATGGTCTGGGATTCAGGACTAAGAGGTAGGTTGAAGATAGAGATCTTGCTGTTTTCTCCAAAGGCATGATTGAAGGTATGATTATGAAGGAAAGTGTGTAAAGAGAGAATGTGGTTTGAAAAGAAACGTATGCTTAGGACAGAATCTAAGGAACATCAACATTTAATGGTCAGAGAGAAGGTGAAAGAGAGAGGTGACAGAAGAAGTGTTTAAAGAGGTAGGAAAAAATGCTTATGGCAAGTAAGAGCAGTTTCAAACAGGTTATAAAGATCTCTCTGGAATGCTGCTGAGCGATCAGGAGGCAAGGGTGGTTAGCAGGTTTGTGGGAAGGAGCAACAGGACAGTTGAAGACCTGAGCAATGAGTTTGGTAAAGTTCCATAGACCCATTGGGACATGCTAATGAAGGATTGGATGCAAGCAGCTGAAGATGGCATGTGGATCTTGAACTTATTTGAAGAGATTAGGCTGTAAGAGAGAAGTGAGGATGGAGGAGTCTGAGACGTTTAGTAAGCTCGTTTTTGTCTTTTTTTTTTTTTTTTAAGTTGAGAGACTTGAACAGAAGGGTCCAGTTAAAAAAATAAAGAAAATTTTGAAAATCAAGGAGAAAGAGGATGCTAGTTTTGTGCTAAAATTATAAAAAAAAATTAAATCTGAAGTGTGGGAATGTTGTGAAATACAGCATCACTAATACTGGAAGAGATTATTATAAGCATTTTGTCATCAAGACCTACCATTTGCTGCTGTTATTCATATCATTCTAATTAACATTAGTAGCATTTTAAGTCTTGTATACTAAAATTTTAAGATGTGACGATGCCTCTGACTTAGGAAATATATGAGTGGTCATGGTTTCTTTCTTTCTTTAGAGCTTTTAAGAAATGGACATAGTGCATTTGTCCTTGGGATTTTTTTTTCCAGTGTCATTTATGAGAGTTGAGTCTATCTCCAAATCAGAACTTTTTAACTTTAAAAACACTTTCTTTAAAAGTCTTCTTGACATTGTTGGATAACAAACTTCTGGACTCCTTTGAAATTTTAGGACTTTGAAATTGAAACTGTCTCAACTCTTGAATTTTTTATCTAATGTGTTTAAAAGAACTCTTTGTATGGAGAGTCAAAGTGTTGAAAGGAGAAATGATCAAAGTTTATAAAACTTGGAAGAGAATAAACATGAACTTATTCACCAAATTTCATAATATTACAATTAGAGGACACCCTTGAAACACAAAGAAAGAGGTTAGGGAAAATCAAAAGAAATGCTACTTTAGACAGTCTGTTTTAAATTAGTGAAATATTAACCAAAGAGGTGAGAGAATGTGAAAATACAAGTAGATTAAAGGGGATTCATGAATGAGATAGATCTTTAGTAGTCTTTGAATTGTTCAAGGGTATAGTGAATATTTGGCATACTGGCTTCACATGATTTCACAAAGTTGTTCTTCCACATGACTCTCAGATAACAAAATACATATGAGCTAAGGAGAACTGTGGTCTTCCTGGTATGGGCTTGGTATTTCATGTTTTCATGCCTTAGAATTTAATAGTATAAAATTGTACTGAAATAAGGAGGCCCACTGCCTATATTAGAATCTTAGTTCTGTGGCTTACTAGATGTGTGTTTTGGGGCAGATTACTTTCTGTAGCTATGTCTCTGTTTTCTCATAGGGAAAATAAAAAAAAAACTACCTTATGATAGTTTTTTGAAATATTAGTTGTATTAATATAAGTAAAAAACTTGATGTCTTTGTTCTTGTTGTTATGCCAAGATACTGTAGTACTGTTTTTTGAAATGGCATTTAAAACCCAAAGCTTTTATTTATTTATTTATTTGTGTATTTATTTGTTTATTTATTTATTTTAAAGATTTTATTCATTTATTTGACACAGAGAGAGAACACAAGCAGGGGAAGCAGCAGGCAGAGAGAGGGAGAAGCAGGCACCCCGCTGAGCAGAAAGGCCAACGTGGGGCTCTATCCTACGACCCTGAGATTATGACCTCAGTTGAAGGCAGACATTTAACTGACTGAGCCACCCAGGTGCTCCAAGCCAAAGCATTTTTTTTTTTCTTTTTTAAATTTTTATTTTTTAATTTCTTTTCAGTGTTCCAGAATCCATTGTTTATGCATAACTTCCAGTGCTCCACGCAATAAGTGCCCTCCATAATACCCACCACCAGGCTCACCCAACATCCCACCCCCCCCCACCCCTCCAAAACCCTCAGATTGTTTCTCAGAGTTCACAGTCTCTCATGGTTCATCTTCCCCTTCAGTTTCCCCCAACCTCCTTCTCCTCTCCATCTCCCCATGTCTTCCAAGCCAAAGCAATTTTAAACTGAACTCAGTACTTGTATGTAAATTACTAGAGGGCAGTGCTAATACTCCAGGAAAAATTTCTTTTCTGAAAAAAAAAACTATAATTCGTTTTGTGAATAATCAAGTTTGTTATTCCACTAGATCATATATAGTATTTAGTTATTAATTAAATTTTATTCCACTTGAATTACTATTCAGTTTTAAATTCAGGGCCTTTTTTTTTCTAGAGTACATGTTTTCTTAATTATGATTTGTGAAAAGTTAGAAAAGAAGAAAATCATTTAAAACCGAGGGAAAAATATATGTAATAGCCACATAAGTAGTTCTTTTCTCTTTTTCAATTAAGGAAATGTAGGTATGAGTATGGGTTGGAGAGAATTAGAAAAGTAGAAGTATCCATGTGTACCCCTATCCATCATATATGTATACATGCATATATGTGTATATATATACATATATATACACACACACATATACGCAAATATAATGTAGACTTTGGTTTAGTGATGATAGTGGTGGTTATGGATGGTTCAATTAGTATGAATCTATTCTCTCTTCTCTTCTCATTGAATCAATACTCTCATCACATCCGATGCCACATGGGAAAGTGAATGAAAGAAAAATGTATGTAAGACATTTACAATCGAGGAAGACAGCCCAAAATCAGGCTCCCCACCTGGAAGAAAGGAAAAGATGAAGCACAAAGGTATCTTTACGTCCTAACTATGGTCAAAGGTAGATAGAAGTTTCAGTAGCTGTTCATTAAAGTCTCATCTATGCTTGCTTCCTAAGACAGTGCTCAAACACAGTAATTTAATCCGTTAGAATTTGAAGGCATTAAGAAATTATCTGTAACAACCATTCTTTTTATAAATAAGAAAATTTATGACCTAAAAATTTACATAACCGGGCCAAGATCTCATAGTCAATGAAAGAGCTAAAGATATAGTAGAATCCTGGACTCATGTCTGAACTACTTATTGTCATCACTATTAGAACATCTTCGGAAGCATGACATGAAGATTCAGTTTTTTTTTTTCTTTTCTTAGCAGTAGATTTATACAAGTCCAGGTGTATCAGTATTTGATGAGTATATTATCCTTCAGATATCAAATCATGAATTGTCATTCCATTTTCTGAAATACATTTATAGAACTAAGAATTTTTAAACATACATTTAACTATGTTTATAGATTTTAGTTATATAGAAATTTATTTTTTGGCATCTACAACTTTTATTCAATATAGGCAATTTTTCTACTAAGATGGATAATGCACGATGTACTCTTGAGCCCTTCTTTATGCTCAAACAAAAAGATCTTGAAAAGTGGGTCCGTCAATTCTTTTTAAGTTAATCCACACTTTTCTATCTTTTATAATTCAGAACTTCTTTATATTAAGATTTGACTTCTCCCATTAAAGGTAGCTTCTTAAGAAGCTCTGTTTAAAGTGATCTTGATAAAAATTGCCCTTATATCAGGGAGATCAAGATGGGATTGGGAGGGAGACAAACCATAAGTGACTCTTAATCTCACAAAACAAACTGAGGGTTGATGGGGGGAGGGGGTTGGGAGAGGGGGTGGGGTTATGGATATCGGGGAGGGTATGTGCTATGGTGAGTGTTATGAAGTGTGTAAACCTGGCGATTCGCAGACCTGTACCCCTGGGGATAAAAATATATGTTTATAAAGCTGTAAAAAAAAAAAAAAAAAAAGAAAGAAAGGATGAATCCCCAAGTTTTGTAGCAACATGGACGGGACTGGAAGAGATTATGCTGAGTGAAATAAGTCAAGCAGAGAGAGTCAATTATCATATGGTTTCACTTATTTGTGGAGCATAACAAATAGCATGGAGGACAAGGGGAGATGGAGAGGAGAAGGGAGTTGAGGGAAATTGGAAGGGGAGGTGAACCATGAGAGACTATGGACTCTGAAAAACGATCTGAGAATTTTGAAGGGGTGGGGGGTGGGAGGTTGGGGGCACCAGGTGGTGGGTATTGTAGAGGGCACGGATTGCATGGAGCACTGGGTGTGGTGCAAAAATAATGAATACTGTTATGCTGAAAAAAATAAAAAAATTAAATTAAAAAAAAATTGCCCTTATAAGTAAAAACTCTTTCCATAATTGATTCAAATAGTGCTCCTTTAATGTCAATAACTTTTAAACTCCTGTATAATATTGGGTTTCCTGCATGAAGGTCAGAGCTTTATCTGGCTCGGGAGACTTTCTACATGAGCTGATTATCTGTCAGACTCAGAGTTAACTCATGTTGATGATGATGATGATGATGACGACAATGATGATGATGATGGCAGCTTTACACAGACAAGGTTCTCGCTTTTTTCCCCTGCGAAGAAATATTCTTACTTACGTGGGTGTAAACTATTTCAGGTACTTCCGTCCTTCTTTTGCTTTGTGCATTTTCAGGAACTTGGCACGTGTTCCGTGCAATGAGTCTCTTAGAGACACCTGGAAGTTTTGTGCTCCAAAAGGCAATATGCCATTAGCTTCAAGGTACTGGCTCATGCTGAGAACACACCACCCGGCAGCCTCCACAGCTATGCTTTCAGGTTTCTCTTTGGCGTGGAACTTGAGGGGCTCAATTGGTGTCAAAAGTCTTTGAAGAATTTAAAATGTGTTGGAGGGGGGCACCTGGGTGGCTCAGTGGGTTAAAACCTCTGCCTTCGGCTCAGGTCATGATCTCAAGGTCCTGGGATCGAGCCCCACGTCGGGCTCTCTGCTCAGTGGAGAGCCTGCTTCCTCCTCTCTCTCTCTCTGCCGGCCTCTGCCTACATGTGATCTCTGTCTGTCAAATAAATAAATAAAATCTTTAAAATGTGTTGGAGATTGGGTCATATTTTTCCTTGATAATTAATATAAATGGTTTTTCTTTGCTCATTATTCCACTTAACAGTTCAAGATTTTTAAACCTTTTGGACCACTATGCTATGCCTTTTCTCACGTTAGGAAACCAGTGATGAAGAAAGTGAAATATGTGTTCCTTGACTCCAACTTGTAATCTGGCCAGAAAAGCATGCAAGTAAACTGCTTAGGAGACCGTGACACCCTTAGAGTCAAGGGTAACACAACGTGCTATGGCAGTGCCTGGGCCTTGGGATTCGGACCAGAGTCAGAAAGCTCAGATGGGCAGTGAAACCATGAAGGTTCATCGTGGAGCATGTATGGGAGGTAGTCTGTAGTAAAGACAGGGAGTTGGATGCAGGGGGAATTGGAAGGACTGGCGATTCTTTTGGTGGGTTGAAAGAATATTGTACTTTATAGGAACTGCAATTTATTTTTCTTTCGGAGGATACACTTTAAAACAAGCCTTTCATTTCCAGGAGGTATTTTTATTTTCAAACACTAATAAACTCTCTCACTTCAGAAAAGACATATTTGATTCATTTTAATGAGACCTAAATATATTAGAATAGAGGAACATAGACGATTGATAACTGGCTAGCCCTAGGAGGTTCCTTTGTTCTGTATTGCAAAACTGCGCTTTGGTCCTAGAAGGAATGCTTTTTGGAGGTCTTAATTTTCTTATCTGAAAATTAAAGATTTTATTTATTTATTTGACAGAGAGTGAGAGAACAAAAGCAGGGGAGTGGGAGAGGGAGAAGCAGGCTTCCTGCTGAGCAGGGAGCCCGATGCAGGACTCCATCCCAGTACCCTGGGATCATGACCCGAGTTTGAAGACAGTCACTTAACCAACTGAGCCACCCAAGCACCCTGTCTGTGAGTTTTTATTTTAATAGATTTTGTTATTTTTCATACTTAGATTTCACAACAACACTGTGATGTAGCTAATTGTATTTACAAAAAAGGAATCGGGGAGGTACAGGGAGGGCAAAAGATCAATATCAGATAGTGATAATTCATAAAGTCAGACGCCAAATACAGGTTTTTAAGCACCAAATTACGTCCTACTTTCATCAAGTCAGAGTTTCGCATTTGAACTCAACCTGTCTTTTTATATGACCATCCTTACTTTTAAATATAATCTCATTTGCAAAGAGAAGGATAGGGCTGAAAAGTCATTTATTAATTTGCTTATTTATTCAAGCACATTTTTTATTCAATTACATTTCTAAAATAAGATTAGATGATTTAATTATATGAATAAGTATAATAGTATTATCATCTTGCTATTGAGTCCTTATAGTTTTCATTATTTATACATGAGATCATTAAAGTTTACTTTGTTACAAAATGCCAAAACTGGCTTTTTTCTTTTTAGCTTAGTTAAATTTAAATTTATTTAGAAATTATAAGACTCAAAGCTTCTTCTGGAACTTCTGCATTTTCTATTCAGTTTGGGAAAAGCACATACTTTTTTTGTGCCTAGATTTTTAATAGTATCTTTTTTAAAAATTGAGGAATGATTGACATATAAAATATGTTAATTTCTGGTTTGCAACACAATATTTCATTATTTGTATACATTGCAAAATGATTGCCATAACAAGTGTAGTTAATATCCATCACCATAGTTACTAATTTCTTTCTTTTCAAACATGTCTGTTTAATCCAAGTTTGTCTTACCATAAAATGTTCTCTTACGTTACATCAGATGTATTTAGGATTAGAACAGTGACATCTCCAGAAGTCATCTGGTGATTTATATCATTGATGTGTTGTTTGTTGTTGAAATGATCTCCTTTATTCTTAAAAACTTTTGTGCATGTAAATAAATAGAATATTTAAATTGTTGTTTGGCTGAAGCTATGGCCATGCTTACAAAGAGCAAAGCATTTGGAAGATGAATGCTTTTTTTATTAAGATGTCAAGGAACTATAAAGCTTGTGAGTTGAAGAGTCAGAAAAAAAAAAAGAGCTTACTGCTATCCCTTAGAATGAAAATAGAAAAGAAGTAAATAGGAAGTAGTGTCCAAAGCAACCTCAGGAAAATTTCTGAGTGTCTTGGACAATGTTCAACAATACATAGTAGTAATAAGGAAGAGGTGTTTGTATCGATTATATATTGCCACCTACCTGCCCCTAAAAAATCAATGGCTTAAAACAACAACTGTTTTGTTTTCATGATTGTATAGGTGGGAAGTGAGTTTCTTCACCTTGTCTTGCCCAGGTTCACCTAGACGTATGTGTTCTGTTAGTGAGCTCATTTGGCATAAATGGAATGACTGGGTCTCTGTTCTGGGGTGTGTGTGTGTGTGTGTGTGTGTTTGAAATGCTTTATTGAAATTCTTTGAGAGGATAAGAATTTATGCCATGAACCAAACAAGAGTACTGATAGAATTTTCTGGCTCAACCACCCTGTACCTCCCCACTCCGGCCCACTCTGCCACTGTTGAGGGAAGCCCTACCTGAAGTGGGACATGGTCAGCTTTAGAAAGGTGACAGTGGGGGGCGCCTGGGTGGCTCAGTGGGTTAAGCTGCTGCCTTCGGCTCAGGTCATGATCTCGGAGTCCTGGGATCGAGCCCCGCATCGGGCTCTCTGCTCAGCAGGGAGCCTGCTTCCTCCTCTCTCTCTGCCTGCCTCTCTGCCTGCTTGTGATCTCTCTCTCTGTCAAATAAATAAATAAAATCTTTAAAAAAAAAAAAAAAGAAAGGTGACAGTGGGACTGAGGCCAGGTCCTGGGGCAGGAAGTGTCCCCTACATTATTGAGGGGGCCACAGAGCAAACCCAGCAGCCACCATAAGTGGCCGGGGCCATTGGGATTTCTTCCTGGTAATTATAAAAGGGAAATTGGCAAACCAAAGGAACCCTGGAAAACAGGGAGATGGCTTGGAGACCTGGCCACCTGAGGACTTGCCACTTGGGTCCTATGTGAAAGAAAATCATTCCTCCTGGCTCCAGTGTTTGTGCCATCTCTCCTTTCCACCTCTGCACAGACCCCACAACAGTTTACTTTGTGTTGTTTTTAAAAATATCATGTCAGTTTGTAAATGTTCCAGAGAAGTATTACTTCAATAAAGCTATTCTTCACACACAGTCTTGGCACAACGTTCTAGGATGACAAGCCTCTGTGTGCAAGCGCGTGCACTATCTTCGCTCACAGCCTACAGATCAAAGCAAGGCAAAGGCCATACCCTGATGGAAGGAGGAAAGCACACATGAGCATAAGTAACGGGAGATGTGATTTATTTGGATTCATTGGTATAACAATCTCTCCCAATCTGCCCTTGGGCTCCAGTGACTCATGTGCAAAATACACTCACCCCCTTCCAAAACCCTCAGTCCCATCCAACCAAGCTTCAAGGCCATATCTCATCATCTACATCACATTCGTACAGAGAGAAGCTGTTTGGGTGGAGATTCTCTTTAACCAGAGAACTGGAACTAAAAAGATGACTTACATTTTCTCCCTCTTCTTCCTCTGTATCCACACCTGACATCAATTTTGTGAGGGACAAGAAAATCCCCATAACTCAATAATTGGATGAACAAAAGGTACAAAGAAGTTACTGGTCCATGGCATTGCTGAAATCGAGCTGGAATGTTCTTTATTGGGTCATCCTGCTTCCTGGGGGCTTCCTTAATTCATTGCTTTCTGTTATGCTTGACTCTGCCTTTTGGGTACTTGGGTCTGTCTTTCCTATTTCATTACACAGGCTACATGTTTGCTGTTGAGTAGCCTTCTCAGCCTGTTTATTTTCATAGAAAATTCATTTTGAACTGCCTCTTTACATTTCAGTCCAAGCTAATTACAAAAAAGACGGATTAAAAAGACAAAGTAGGTAGCAGGAGTTTGTCCTTTGGGCCAGGGGGAGGGAATGAGGACAATGTGCCTTTATTCTGTACCATTGTAGTAGCAGTACTTTTGTTATTGGAATAGGCACTGCTTCCTCTACAAAATATGTTACTGAAAATTTACAAAAATCCCAAACTAGATTATCACTTCATATGCTTGTGTAGAACACTCAGCTTCAATCACTACGGTGGCCTGGGCCCAGAATATGTATGAATTGAGACTCAAAAGAGAATGGACTGATTTCACAAAAAGGTCAAAAAACATGCTGGGCCAACTACTTTATTCACTTCTAGTTTGCTTGATACACTTAAAGTCTTTATAACTTTATTTTTTTAAAGATTTTGTTTATTTATTTGACACAAAAAGAGAGAGAGCAAGTAGAGGAAGGCAGGGGAGAAGCAGGCTTCCTGCTGAGCAGGGAGCCTGATGTGGGCTCGATCCCAGGACCCTGGGATTATGACCTGAGCCGAAGGCAGATGCCTAATGACTGAGCCACGCAGGCGCCCCTAAAGTCTTTTCATAACTTTAAATAAGTTATGGGTGAGCCTGGTGGCGGGTATTAAGGAGGGAGCATATTGCATGGAACACTGGGTGTGGTACATAAACAATGAATCTTGGAACACTGCATCAAAAGCTAATGATGTATTTTATGGTGACTAATGTAGCACAATAATAAATAAATAAATAAATAAATAAATAAATAAATAAATGTATGTCAGGGAAATACCTTAGAAAGACCAGTGTTTTTAAAAAAATATTTAGGCTTTTCATTGTAAGAATGGGCGTTTAAACCATTGAAATATCTACAAACTAGATTTCCTCCTTTCCATGCAAAAAATTCTCCTAAGAGCCCAGGATCTCCTCCAAACTGTTGCTAAGAACCACTCAAACGGAAGACTGTTTTGACTTAATTTTGTTTATGCACATTGTAGTGATGACAGCAAAATAAAGTTTGTAAAGTCATGGCTGAGGGGAAAATGGTGCTCTTTCTAGGAGCAGAGGCAAATCTCCTCCTCCCTGAATAATCTGAGGCCTGAAATGTTAGGCTCATAGTGAATGTAATAAATACCCACATAGGAAATTATTATTAATGTGCTGTTGTCTAAGTATTATGTTATTTATAATACGGGAACTATACATACTAATCAGTTTGATTGTATGTGGAAATAAACCTTCCTAATGTCTTTAATGCTGAGCATTGTTTCTAAAATTTCCTGATTTTGTGACTTTCATTTCACAGATTTAGCTAATTTACATTTAGCTAATTTAGCTTCATATTATTCACTTTTTGCCTCTGATTTTAAAATTATTAGAAATGAGTGTGCTTCTTGCAGTAAATTAAGACACATCAGTATTTTATGGAAAATCAGTCAAATCTTTACCTGTAAAATAGAGGGACTAAGATTTATATTATTACCCTGAGATTCTAGCATAAGGTCAAAGAGATACTGAAAGGAGACATGAAATCAGAGATATGAAAGCCTTCTCCAAAGGTGAAAGTTTTTGAGTTGTCATTAATTAATAATTAATAACCTAGTTTCTTACAATAAATATTCATTATTGGGTGATGCTGGAGAGTTTTTAATATTGTGACATCAGTATAACACACTTATATTTAATAAAAAAACATGGAGATTTCTGCAGAAAAGTGACTCTTGGATTTTTCTAACACAAAAGCGCTTCAACACTTACCAGTTTAACTGTTTGTAAATGGAGTGACCCAGAAGCACTTGACAGGACATAATTTATGATTCTTCTGAAGCACAGATTTGAGAGAATTTGATGTTGCATGAGGAGAACTGGGCCAGCTAGTGCACTTAATTAACTAGTCAGTATTTATTTCTTAACATAGCTTGGTTGTTACTTTATTGAGAACGAAAAAAAAAAACCCCAAACCACTAATTAGGACACTGCAAGTGACCTTAAGCTCCCAGCGTTGACTTTAGTGGGTTTACATTTGATGTGATGTGTTTTCTGTTCCTCATCTGATCCTCAGTGACTGTAACCAGTTTTTTTTTTTATTTTATAAGTCCTGATCTCCAAAGCATCTGTTATTCACTTAAATCACGTTACTAAATATAGCAGATGTATAAAAAGTTATACAGCCCATTATAGCAGATGTCTTGATACACAGCACGCAGCAAAGACTATAAAACATGACTAAGAAGGTTGAAATCCTCGAACCTCCTACACTGTTGTCTATCCTCTCCCAGTCGCTGTCTCAAATTTGATATCTCTCATTTCTATAAATTTCACTATATTTTTACCACTCATATGTTTACTTTTTAAAAAGAGCATAGTTTCTTTTACCTTTCTGAAAACAAATTATCCATCTCCTGTAGCTTGCTTTTCTCATACTCAAGAGTATGCTTTGAGATTAACACTTGTAGTTCTAGATAGAAATAATGAAATAAAAAAATGAAAATACTCATTGTCACTGCTGTGTGCTGTTCCATTGGGTATACCACAGTGTGTGGTGGCATTTTGAAGGATGTTTTCATTGTTTTGGTAATACAAGCAAAGTGGCCATAAACATTTTATTTGTCCCCTGGTGTGTACACTCCAGGGCAAATGCCTGAAAAAGAAATTATTGCTGGTGTGTTCTTTAACCTTCAGGATCTTGTCCAGTTACTGTTTAAAGTGACTTTATTAGTGCACATACCTACATTGAGTTCTGGTTTTTATATTTCCTCAATTCTTGGCATCATCAGACTTGTCACTTTTGCCAATTCATAGATACATCAAGTTAACTCAGTTGGCTGTAATGAGTATTGCCTGATTTTCAGTGTGGTTGAGCATTTTAAATTTGGGGGTTTGCCTTTTATGTCATTTTTAAAATACAGTATCTTTTCTTGTCATTCATAATTTTATATTGGGTTACTTTTTCTTTTCTTAGTGATTTGTAGTTTTTTATATAACCAGGGTTTTATTTTTTTATTATTACTATTATTTTTTTTATTTTAAAGATTTTATTTATTTATTTATTTATTTGACAGACAGAGATCACAAGCAGGCAGAGAGGCAGGCAGAGAGAGAAAGAGGAGGAAGCAGGCTTCCCACAGGGCAGAGAGCCCGATGCGGAGCTCCATCCCAGGACCCTGGGATCATGACCTGAGCCGAAGGCAGAGGCTTTAACCCACTGAGCCACCCAGGCGCCCCATAACCAGGGTTTTAATCCACATTCACTTATACTGGTGGCAAGTACCTTGGCCGTTTTTTTTTTTTTTTTTTTTAAGATTTATTTATTTATTTTAGAGAGACAGAGAGACAGAGAGACAGAGAGAGCATGGGGGTTTGGGGAAGGCCAGGAGAAAGAGAATTGCAAGCAGTCTCCTTCCTGAGCTCAAAGCCCGATGCGGGGCTCAACCAACCTGAGATCGTGACCTGAACCTAAACCAAGAATTGACACTCAACCGACTGAGGCACCCAGGCACCCCTGCCTTTTAATTTTCTTTGTGATATTTTTCAAATTCATTTTTACAAAAACTCCTAAAGTAGTTGACTTTATTAATATTTTCCTTTATCATTTTTGCTTCTTGTGTCTTAAGAAATTTTTTTCCTATATTCACTTTATAAAGATATGGCCCTATAGTTTCATCTATTCTTAAAAGCTTTAATTTTTACTTTTCTTCCTTTAGCCCACATAAAGTTTTTTTCTGTGTGTGTGCAATAAAGCTTATGTTTTCCCTGTGGTTAATCAACTGTCTGAGAAGCTTCTGACTGAAGAACCTATTCTTTCTCCATTTAGCTACTATATCACTTCTATTCCACTAATTTTCCAAATATTAAAATGGGCCTGTTTCTAAGCTCTTGTACTGATCTATTGGTCTAATAATAATTAAAAATGTTTCTGCTCTTCTCCACCTGTGTCTTTTCAATATAAAATTTCAAGTTAGTTTTCCAAGTTTCATGAAAATATCTATCCCAATTTTTATTGGATTTCCTTTTTCTTTGATTTTGGTCAGTTTATTTCACTCCTCTGATTTCATCAGTTATCAAAATGTTGAAAAACTGTGGTACTTAAGTTTTCGGTGATGGAGAGCTAAACAAGTTAGAACAGTGTCATATACACAGTGCACACTTAATAAAAGTTAACTTTTATTATAGATTGTTTTGAAATTTGACATATTTATGATATTGAGTCCTCTTACCGATGAAAATGCAAATCTTTATATAAATCCTCTTTATGATCTTTCAATAAAGTCCATAATTTTTATACACATATTTTATTTGATTTTATTCTTAGGTACAACTATTTTTATTCTTTTAGTGGTTGCATAATAATTTAACAAACATTTTTCTGTTTGTAAATAGCCAATGGGATTCTAGGATGAAATTTCTTTTCTCTACGTATTTTGAAAATCTCATTCTACTATCTTTCAGGCTTCTTTGTTGTGGTTGAGACATGTGCTATCACTATAATTTATGTTCTTTTATAGCAAATCTTTCTTTTCTGTTTCTTCCTTTCATTCATCTCCTTTCTTTGATATACTGTAACTTCAGTAACTTTTGTGGAAGTCAATTTATTGAGCAGGGTTAAATATATATTTTCATAAATTCTAAAAAAAAAATCACCAGCTTCTTAATATTGTCTTCACCCATCCTCTCTATTCTCTAACAACTCCAATGAGCTGTTTTGCGTTATCTATCTCTTTGCTTGTTTAGATAATTCTAGGTGATTCTTGGTAAAACTTCTCATTGGCTAATTTTCTTCTAGTTTGATCTAATATGATGCCTAATTCTTACTTTGGGTTTTTAACCTTAATACTCATATTTATTGTGATAGAAATCATTTTTCTTTCAAATATAACTGTTCTACAGTGTCTTTTTCATATTTGAAATATTTTCTTTTATTTACTTTTTAGATAGTTAATTATTATTATTTTTAAGATTTTTATTTATTTATTTGATAGAGATCACAAGTAGGCAGAGAGGCAGACAGAGAGTGGAAAGGAAGCAGGCTCCCCGCTGAGCAGAGAGCCCAATGTGGGACTTGATCCCAGGACCCTGGGATCATGACCTGAGCTGAAGGCAGAGGCTTAACCTACTGAGCCACCCAGGTGCTCTGATAGTTAATTATTTTATCTTGCACTTATAAAATGTAATTTTGGTGGTGTGTGTGTGTGTGTGTCTGTTTGTGCCTGTACTGATTGCTTTTATTCTTACATATCTATTCTTGTTCTTCCTTCCTTCCTTTTTCTTTCTTTCTTTTTTTTTTTTTTTTTCCAATTTTGAGCTCATATTTAGTGCCATTTATCTGTTGGAATTCCAGTCATCCTGGATTGGACTACATTTTTTTTTTAAGGGAGTATGTATGTTTATTTGCTTTTTTTTTTTTTTTTTAATTTCTTTTCAGCGTTGTTTATTTGCTTTTGCTTAGATTGGAGATCAATCCAGAATGACTTTACATTAATATTCAGTGATGGGTTTTCCTAAATGTAAACTGAAACTAAGAACTGTTGGGTTGTGTAGGCTATGGTCGTGAGTTCACAGGGAGACATTGTTTTTCTACTGAGAGCAAAGCCCAGTAAAAGAAATTTCCCTGTTTCATCCCTTTGCCAGCCAATCATCCCCTACTTTATCCCATGTTCTCATCTGGGGGAGGATCCAAAGCCTTTTTCATTTCCCTAATGAGCCATTAAATAGAACTTTTAAGTAACCCTGACAAATAATTATCCTGAGGGCAGCCAGGTCTCAATGTCCCATCGTTTCTTCCTATTATTTTTGTGAGTTTTCTTTCTTGTGGACTTAGCTCTGCACAGATAATGTTATATCAGGGGGAAAAGAAGAGTTTTTAAGGCTATTGAGCTACCCAGATTGCTGAAAATGAAAGCCAACACAGTGAGCTGTAAGAATACAGAAAAAAAAAATGTTTTAATATAGTAGAAGACATTTTTAGGACCCTTGTTTGGGAAATTAAGGGAAAAAAATGCGGTTGCCCCCAAATTTCAGTTATTTCTTATTCTAATGTAAGCAGAGTTATTAAGTTCTATTCGTATAGATATGTGTGTTTTCGAATGTTGCAAGGAAAATCCCATAATTGAATCTCTAAATTTAAAGAGGTTGTTCAAGTCATCTGGGTGTCAGCAACAAAACAATGGCAAAGCAATAGCCAAATTAAAACCCATTTACATTTCTTAGGTTTTTGCCATTTATCAGACACTGTTCTTAGTACTTAATTTTTCTGTTTAAACTTATTTTTGCTTTAACTTTATTTTTCTAAGATCTCAGACAAGTACTTGTCTGACTTCCACCGGGACATCTCTGTGTCAGTGTGCCCCAGCATTTTACCGCTCTGACCAAGTCTTTAAAAATGTTAAGTGAATCATCCAAAGCTATAGTGCATGTTGTGTGGTCTGGCTCCAATTCAGTACTATTTTTACTACATGTTTCCTTAATGGAAAAATTATCTTGTTTGTATTTTACATATTTTATAAAATCTCTTCAAAAATTCATGGGTATTAGACTAATTTGTTCTCATTTAATAGGTAATTTAACTTACCAATAGAAACAAGACAAATTTTCTCCATCTAGTCTGTATTCAAACATATGCTTATTTCTTCCAGTAATGGTATTGAGGAGATTAGGAACATTTTGATGAATCAGAAAGACATATTTGGTATTTTCTCATGAGGTTTTATATTTCTTTACCCCATATGACTTTTTTGGATATTTTGAGTGAATATATGTCTTTTAATTTGGATTAGATATTGTGGGAAGGTTGCAATGATAACTAGAATATTGGGTAGAAACACAAGCAAACTTGAGCCTTGCTAGTTTTAGGGTGAAATATGAAAAATCATCTACTCCCGTGAAAATATTTATTTTTGATCTTTACCTTTTTCTACTGTTTCATTCACTGCTAACCATGTGTGAAGTGGCAAAAAGTAAATTGGAGCTCTGTTTTGATCAGTGCTGATAAGGCAGCAAAGATTTGATTCAGAATCAAATCAGTTGATCATGAATCTTCTTCATGAAGAAGAATGGTCTCCCTGAATGTGGTTTCTTTTTAGAAGATATAATTAGTTAATTGATTAATTTTAAGTTTTTTTTTTAATTCCAGTTAACATATAGTGTAGCTTAGTTTCAGGGGTACAATATAGTGATTCAACACTTCTATACAACACCCAGTGCACCCCTTACCCCCATCATCTGTTTCATTCATTCCCCCACCCACCTCTCCTCTGGTAACGATCAGTTTCTTCTTTTTTCCCCAAAGATTTTGCTTATTTGAGAGAGAGAGAGAGAGAGAGAGAGAGAGCACACACGTGTGAGAGCAAGGAGAGGGGTAGAAGGAGAGGGAGAAACAGACTCTTCTCTGAGTGGGGAACCTGCTGTAGGAAGGGATCCCAGGACCCAGAGATCATGACCTGAGCCTAAGTCAGAGGCTTAACTGACTGAGCCACCCAAGTGCCCCCATCAGTTTTTTTCTTAAGGTTATTTGTCTGTTTCTTAATTTACCTCTCTTTTTCCTTTCCTCATTTGTTTGGCTTCTTATATTCCACATGTGAGTGAAATCATATGGTATTTGTCTTTCCCTGAATGACTTATTTTGTTTCACATTATACTCTCTAGCTCCATGCATGTCCTTGCAAATGGCAAGATTTCATTCTCTTTTGATGCTGAATAATATTCCATTGTGTATGTGTGTGTGTATGTATGCCACATCTCTTTTATCCACTCATTAATTAACATTTGTGTTGCTTCCATATTAAAAGATGTAGTTTAAATATGTTCCTTAAATATGTTCCTTAAAAATTTCCCAGAATAATGTGGACATAAACAAATAAGAACATATATAGTAAAAAAAATGCCTTCGGTTTTAATACCTGAACATTGCTGAAAATAAAGTCAGTGCCCCCAGGGGCTATGTTACATTTATGAAAATCAAACACTTGTTATAATTGTTTAGAAATATCAAATTCATAAGACTTTGCTTAATTATTTGATATGGTTATGGTGATTACATTATGCCATTCCTGCCATGCACCATTTCATTTTGTCCTGAATGTAGAAATACAAATAAGAAAATAATATATGTTGGGGCGCCTGGGTGGCTCAGTGGGTTAAGCCGCTGCCTTCGGCTCAGGTCATGATCTCAGGGTCCTGGGATCGAGTCCCACATCGGGCTCTCTGCTCAGCAAGAAGCCTGCTTCCCTCTCTCTCTCTCTATGCCTGCCTCTCCGTCTACTTGTGATCTCTCTCTGTCAAATAAATAAAAAATAAAAAAAAGAAAAAAAAAAGAAAATAATATATGTTAGTGAAATTCAAGATTTTTAAGAAGCCCTGGTTCAACACGACATAATTCACATATATAAATACTTACCTCCACTTAGTTTGTTACCTTAGAGTTATTTTCTTATGACTTGTTAACCAAAAAATCATAGTAAAAATATAATCTACAAATTATAAATATCTATAAATAAGCTTTCTAGCTGGATTATTTGACCTATTTGGATGTATGTCATAGGGTAACATGCAAGTACACACACACACACACACACACACACACACACACACACACACAGATATACATACACACTAGATGTCCATACACTGAGAATATATATTAGAAAAGAATTTAGATAAAAAGCTGGAGAGATTATTTTTCTTAATACCTCTTTGATGTAAGATACCTATTGCTACATAACTACTCTGGAATTCATTTTCTCATCTATTATAGTATGTTTCCCTGTTTTTCTTGTGTGACATTTCTAGTTAGTTCACATAATTATTTGAGTTCAAATTCTAGCTCTACGACCACCAGCTCCGTGAACTTGGGAAATACAGTCTCTCTGTATAGCAATTTGCTGGGAGGATTAAATGACTTGATCTATGTGAGCCCTAAGAAGAGTTTCTGGCACATAATGTTTTATCTAAGTGCTAGTTATTACTTCAAAGAATAATGGTCATGTAGTGATCAGACTAATGGTACTTATTTCTAAGACTTTGTTTTCTCTTTTCTTTAAATTACATTTCATTAAAGCATAGGTTCTGGTTTCACAATGATACAACATTAATATACAATATAATGTAATAATTTAATCAAAGGGAAATTTTATCTTATGAAAAAACACTGTGTAACTTCACAAATAATTTGACAAAGTCCTGTCAAATTATGATTACATTTGGTCCAGTGTTGCTGAAAATTTTTTGAGAGCACGAAATATGTTACATAAAAGAAAATTACACTAAAAAAAGGAAAATGTTATACACACACACACATATATATATATATATATATATATATATGTAAGTTTCTCCCTTCATTAATATTTTTGGGCACTCTAAAATATTAGCATTTAGAAAAGTATATCCGTGGCTGATTACATTACTGCTTTCTACCGTGTTACCCTGGAAGGAACTATTTCCCAAGAGTAGGCCAGCCATTTTGTGCATATATTATCAGGAAGTTATGCCTTGGTTTTCCTCACTTCCATGCTAAGACTTAGTTTGTTTTTTTCCCATTGATAAAAGAGTCATTGTTACACTTACTGAAGTAGGACATATACTAGAACATTGTTCTTAACATTAAAAAAAATCAGAACATATTCTTTGGTTCTTTAAAAAATTGTGTTAGAAGTTCTGATCCCCATGTTGGTTGTTTCCACAGCATAGTCTGTCAGGGACCTGGCAGCTATCTAATGGGTGTGCAAAGGGCAGGCAACCAAACTGAGTAGTTTAGACTCCGGAAGAGATTTCTGTTACTGCTTTTTGTTTTCGCCATTTGCATTTAATTTAGCCACCTTAAAAATTGTCAAATCTTCAATTTACTCTGTGACTTAGGTACAAAATTACATGTGTTCTCCAGAACAAGGCATCCATTCATTGAGATATCTTTGAAATGATGGCTTTAACTGAATTCATATGAACCTATTTTCAGTAATCATGTACAGCTGAAATCACGTATGCTGGAAGCCTAAGATATATACAATATTGATACTCTTCTTTGCAGTTAGCTGTCTATGTGCTCATTTCTATTTTTTCTAGCTTTGTTTTTCAGAGAAATTAGTTATTGCAATAGCAATTTACACTGAGCTTTTGTACTGTCTTTTCTGAATGCCTCTTTTTCAGCTATTCATTTGTTGTCCACCTGCTTTCATCGCTCTAAATAGTTTTTCTTTATCCCTGGCTCTTACTAATGGAGAATTATTGCTTGGCTAATTAATTTTTCCTTTACCTTGTTGCACCTATGGTGCTGGGAGTAGGGTATTATTAATTTTAGGACCATATTGATAATGATGAAATATTGATGTTATATAACTTGTATTATGTTTTCTCCTATTTTCTTTTCATTCTCTATGACCACATAGTAAGGTGAAGTGTAAAGCTGGAACAATCATTCATACAATACGTGGGCTATTTAAGAACCAGTATATTATGAAAGAAAGAATTATGAACTGTAGGAAAGAGTTTAATTTTATACATTGATCAAATGTATCAGATGATTATTCAGATTCTCACTCAATTTTCATTGCATGGAAATCAGATAATGGTGTATACTTTTAAATTTATTATTAATTTAAGAAATGTAACATATTTAAAAAATAAGGAAAAATCATCTCAATGTGGAATGTCCAAAGGTGAGTTGAGTAGAATTATTACAAAAATAGTGACATTCTACATAGAAAAATCCCAGAGAATCAACCCAGAAGCTCATAGAATTGATAAAAGAGTTCAATAATATCTCTAGATATAAAAGTGTCACTTTTTAAAAATTTAAGTTCCAGTTAGTTAACATGCAATGTAATCTTAGTTGCAGGTGTAGAATTTAGAGATTCATCACTTACATACAATACCCAGTGCTCGTCACAAGTGTCTTCTTTTTTTTTTTTAAAGATTTTATTTATTTATTTGACAGACAGAGATCACAAGTAGGCAGAGAGGCAGGCAGAGAGAGAGGAAGGGAAGCAGGCTCCCTGCTGAGCAGGGAGCCCGATGCGGGACTCGATCCCAGGACCCTGAGATCATGACCTGAGCCGAAGGCAGCGGCTTAACCCACTGAGCCACCCAGGCGCCCACACAAGTGTCTTCTTTAATAACCATCACCCCACTCACCATGGGCAAAAAACATGAATAGACATTTTTCTAAAGAAGACATTTATAGATGGCTAACAGACACATGAAAAGATGCTCAATATCACTCATCATCAGGGAAATAAAAGTATTATTTTGAAGTCAATAGCTTTCTTACAAGCTAGTAGTACCTAATATAGAAATGTAAGGAAAACATTTCTTACAATAGTAATAATACTATGAAGTATTTAGGGATAAACTTAATAACAAGTGTACAAGGTATGAATAAAAGTGTAGAACTTTACTGAAAATCATAAAATCTCTCAATAGAGATTGGCTATTATAGTTAATGGCATTGTAAATGTTAATCTCGGCCAATTAATGTGTGTATCAGTCCAATCCTAACCAAAATTTAGAAGAGAAAAATGTAGGTCAATAGGCAAAACTACCCTGAAAGTTATTGAAAATGGTTGTTTTTAAAAGGAAGAGTAATTAAAATACTTCTTTCCTTCTTGAGAAATAGACTTAAGCACAAAAGGGAACTTGGATGTGATAAAGGTACCATTTTAAAATTGAAGGGAAATCAATAAAATTAAATGAAAGTAGTCGGAGTATTGAATATCCATGTAGGAACATAGATTCTACCTTGCATAAAATCCAAATAGAAATAATAGAAGAAGGCTTATAGTGTCATTACAAATAAATAACTATCAGTGTATCTGAGACTTCTTGGAAAAATAATTCTCAGAATACCTATCATATCAAAAGTCCCAAGGAATCAGTGACACTTAATCATTATTATATAACAACAAACGTTTTTCATTAGGATGCAAAGATCATGTGAATTGCCATTTGGGATAATTGTCCTTACTGAGGATTAATGGGAGAATTGAATGCGCATAGGGCAGCTCATTGTATGGGGCTGAACACTTTCTGAAAATGACTATTGTTTTATGAGTGGTTTTTATGTTATGCCAGGCCCAAATTATTTTGGTTTTTGAAAATTATATATGCACATAATTTAAGAGTCGAAGAATTGTATAAAGTTTGTTGCCAAAAAAAAAAAAAAGAAATAATAGAAGAATTAGTTATGACAAGACTAATCATGAAATCAAACAAAAAATTTTTGAAAAACTTAGGCTGGCAAATTCTTATTATACAAGACACAAAATCTAGGAGTCATCAAGGAAAAGAAAGAATTTGTTTACAATTTTTTTTTTAAGATTTCATTTATTTATTTATTTTCATTCATTTATTTAATTTATTTATTTCATTTATTTCTTTATTTGAGATACATAGATTAAGAATGAATGCACATATGATTTGGGGAAGCTGCAGAGGGTGAGGGAGAGGATTCCAGACGGACTCTACTCTTAGCATGTAGCCCTTCAGGGCTTGATCTCATGATCTCATGACCCTGAGATCATAACCTGAGTCAAAACCGAGAGTCAGCCACTTAACTGACTGAGCCACCTGGGCACCCCTACAAATATTATAAACAAAGTAAAAGATGAAAGGGAAAGAAAGAAAGAAAAAAACATGACCTTTATATATAAATGCAATTAAACAAAATTTAGGCAGTAACCTGGTAGTAAAAAAATATGCAGGATATGGGAATAGATCATTAAAAGAGAAATATATAAAAGTGAATGCACTTTTTCATTAATGATGGAAATCTACGTTTTCCTGTTTACCAGAGGGAGCACTGTAGTACAATGAATTAAAGAGCCAGATCTTGGGGTGCTTGGGTGGCTCAGTGGGTTAAAACCTCTGCCTTCAGCTCAGGTCATGAGCCCAGGGTCCTGGGATCGAGCCCTGCATCAGGCTCTCTGCTCAGCAGGGAGCCTGCTTTACTTCATGTCTATCTCTCTCTGCCTGCCTCTCTGTCTACTTGTGATCTCTGTCTGCCAAATAAATAAATAAATTATAAAAAAAAAAAAGAGCAAGATCTGGAGTCTGGCTGCATGGGTTTGACCCCCCACCGTATCATTTTCTGAAGGTGTTATCTCAGAAAATTATCTCCTTTTCAATTTTTTTCTCATCCGTAAAATGTATAATATCAGGTCTCATGTAGATATGAGTTTTAAAAAACTCTTACTTGAAAAATGTAATACCTTCTATCACAAGGATACAAAACTCAAGTTGTCATTTTCAAAACAGCAGTGAAATAGTATCACATGATAGCTTAGAAAAAAATTAAATGGGTTTAACTATCAGCTGTTGAAGAACACCAAAAAATAGGAATTTATCTTTTTTTGTTGACAGGGATATGAATTGGTACACTGTATTTAGGTGATGATTTGATGGCATTGATAACATTTTATACAGCATAATGTTCAACCAAGCAGTTCCACCTTTTCTTTTTTTATTGAAGAGTAGTTGACACACAATATCCCATGAGTTCAGGTGTACAGCATAGTGATTTGGTGAAACTCTATGTTATGCTATGCTCCCCACCAAGGGTGCAACTATCTGTCACCATACAACACTAATACAATACCATTGGCTATATTCCCTATGATATGCCTTACATCCCCAGGACTTTTTCTTTCCATACCTGTAAGCCTATATGTCACCCTGTCCTTCACCCATTTTGCCCATCCTTTATTCCTTCTACTCTGGCAATCATCAGTTTTTTTCTCTGTATTTATAAGACTGATTCTTATTTTTGTTTGCTTGCTCATTTGTTTATTCATGTTTTGCTTTTTAAATTTCATCTATAGGTGAAATCACATGATATTTGTCTCTCTGACTTATTTCTGTTAGAATAATGCCCTCTAGGTCCATGCGTGTTGGTACAAATGGCAAGATCTCATCATTTTTTGGTGAGTGAGTGGTATTCCATTGTGTATATATATAAATGGTTGTGCGTGTGTGTGTGTGTGTATGTGCATACAACATCTTCTTTATCCATCTATCAATGGACACTTGGATTGTTTCCATATCTTGGCTATAAATAATGGTTATAAATAATATATATAAATGATATAAATAATGTGATAAACATAAGGATATATACACCTTTTTGAATTAGTGTTTCCATTTTCTTTGGGTAATGGCATAACTGTATCATTTGCTATTTCTATTTTTAATTTTTTGAGGAACCTCCATATTGTTTTCTACAGTGATTGCACCAATTTACATTCCCACCAACAGTGCATGAGGGTTCCTTATTATCCACATCTTCACCAACACGTATGTCTTGTCTTTTTGATGCTAACCATTCTTCCGGGTAAAATGGGGTATTATAGTGGCTTTGATTTGTGTTTCCTTGATGATTAGTGATATTGAGTATCTTCATGTATCTGTTGGCTATCTGTAAGTCTTCTTTGAAAAGATGTCTAATCGGTCCTTTTCACATTTTAACTGGATTATTTGTGGGGTTTTTTTGGTGTGGAGCTGTGTAAGTTCTTACGATATTTTGGATATTAACCCCTCATCAGATATATAATTTGCAAATATCTTCTCCTATTCAATAGGTTACCATATTGTTTGGTTGATCATTTTCTTCGCTGTGCAAAAATTCTTTATTTTGGTCTAGTCCCAATAGTTTATTTTTGTCTTTGTTTTGCTTGCCTGAAGAGGCATATTTAGAAAAATGTTGCTAAGTCCGATGTCAAAGAAATTATTGCCTATGTTTTCTTTTAAGAGATTTATGGTTTCTTGTCTCACATTTAGGTCTTTAATTCATTTTGAGTTTATTTTTTGTGTATGGTGTAAGAAAGTGGCTCAGTTTTATTTGTTTGCATGTAGCTGATCAATTTCCCCAGAACGATTTATTGAAGAGACTACTTTTTTTTTTTTCCTTTGTATATTCTTGCCTCCTTTGTTGTAGATTAATTGACCATACAACTGTTGGGTTATTTCTGGGCTGTCTATTCTGTTCCATTAATCAATGTGCCTATTTTTGTGCCAGTACCATACTTCTTGATTACTACAGCTTTGTAGTATATCTTCAAATCCGGTATTGTGATACCTCCAGCTTTGTCATTCTTTCTCAAGGTTACTTTGGCTATTCAGGGTCTTTGATAGTTCCATACAAATTTTAGTGTTATTTGTTTTAGTTCTGTGAAAAATACTTTTAACAATGCCATTTTTTTTTTAATTTTTATTAATTTTATTTTTTATAAACATATAATATATTTTTATCCCCAGGGGTACAGGTCTGTGAATCACCAGGTTTACACACTTTACAGCACTCACCATAGCACATACCCTCCCCAGTGTCCATAATCCCACCCCCCTCCCAACCCCCCTCCCCCCATCAACCCTCAGTTTGTTTTGCCATTTTTAATAATATGTTCTGCAAAAATGTTAGCCCAGGGGTACAAAGATGAACATACAAACATGTTTGCTGCAGCCTTGTTTATAGTAATAAAAATTCGTGACAATCTAAATACCTTAGTTTGGGAATATTGATGAAATTGTGATATATCCAGACCAGGGAATTCTAGGGAGTAGTTTAAAAGAATGAACTAAGTCTGTATCAACATGGTAATTTCTTTGTCAAATGTCAAAGGAATTTTGGAAATTCACAGGAAAATTGTTCTGTGCTCTCCTTAATTAAAAACATAACAAAATAAGAAAAACATAACAAAATCAGAAAAATAACAAACAAAATCAGTTCTAACTAGGGACTTCAGCTGTGCAAGTATACATACCAAATGATTGTTAATAGGGGTTGCTTCTGGGAAAAGTAGGGAGCCAGGAATTATAGCCTTTTAATGAGCACACTTGTTTAAATTTCTGTAAGAGTTTATTCCTGTTATTTTTGAGTTATAAACATTTTATTTATGTTACTGAGATAAATGTAAGGGCCAAAACATAAATAAGCTACTACTCTTTTCTTGAGGAAACTCTTTTCACACCATTAGTTCTGTACTTCCTCCTCTTATCAAAGTGAATGTAACAATGAAACAAAACCTTTGGATGATGTTAGAGTTGAAGCATCATGTTCCCTTAACAAACACGAGGGCATCATTTTACGAGAACCAATGCATCAAGTGTGAATGAGTCCATTGTGCTAAAGTTAATTCCTCCAGTTATTTAGCGATTTAGGAATGTAGGCTAATGGTCTAGAGCATTTCTTTGTACATTTACATAATTGCTTGTTATATGATATTCAAAAATTTTTCCTTCATTTAATAAACCTTTATGAGTTAACATATAAATGTTGAGGCATATAAGTAGAAACCTTCTCACTTGCCAACAAAAGGATGAGCAAGAAAGTCCTGCAAAAACTTCAGAGACCCTTTGAACCATCCAAAAGAAAGAAGGCTGTCAGATCTAATTTGAGAGCCTCCAGACAGGTAAAGCAATAAAGTTCTGTCTTTTCCTTTTTTAGCATGTGTCACCTAAAGGAAAATTCTTTTAAGTAGAAACCTTCTAGTTATTTGAAAAGTTTCTTTTTTTTTTAAAGACTTATCACAAAAGCTAACATTTTTATTTGTACTGAAATATCATTGAATCTGTATTTGGCAGAAACATAGTCCTTCAATTTTGTACATTCTAATTACAATCAGATAAGAGATGTGACATTTCTTTAGGCATCAGGATGAAGAACGGCTGTGGAGCCTAGGCTATCTCTTTTAGGCAAGACATAGACATAGACATGAAATAGAAAAAGCAAAACATTGAAGGAAGGAACAGGATAAACAGAAAGGAGAAGAAATATAAAAAGAAGAAAGAATAAAAGGAAGAAAGACTCATAAAAAGTTATAGAGAATGGCAGAATTTAATCTGCAAAAATTTATCATATCTCACACTCAATTTTACAGGAGTTAAGCTTGTAATGAATAATAAATATGCACTACTGGCATTTTGTATAATTTCTTTCTTTGATGTTTGGCCATACAGGCCCAAGTTTGAGCTCGATGGGACCTCTGAGGGCACGGAGACATTTGAAAGCTGCAATTTGCCAGAAGCATACAGCTGGCTGGTGTCACAACTGGGATTAGATGCCAGGCCTCCAGACGTTCAGCCTGGCACTCTTTATCCACAACATTCAAATCACAGCAGGGCATGCAGGGCCCAGAATTTACATAGAGCATAAGCCCGGCAAGAATTTGCAGAGTAGAACTCTGCGTATTTATGAGGAGGAAATACATGTCCAAGGGATGAAGAATGGGACTATCTTTTGTGAAATAGCATCTTATATAAACAGAGGTGATTCCCTTTCGTTTATGTGTCCAGAACCCATCATTAAAATTCACACGAGAGTTATTGCCTATTACTGCCAGGACTACTCTTGCTTGCTATCCTCAATGATGAATGAAGCCAGAATAAATGGTATAGATTTTTTAAAGCTGCATATAATACCAGCAATAGCAATAAACTTACGACATTTCACCTCGCTCAACAAACATAACAGGAAGGTCAGGAAGGATAAATGTTTGTTAGAGGGAAAGAAAAACTGTGTTATTACAGTTTCATTGTCTTCTACTACTGGGTGTTGATGTTGCATCCCATTTAATATTTGTATGAAAATGGGATCAAAATACATGCAAAGGAGATGCAATTTATCATAGTAAAGATTTGTGGCAGGGCTATAGGGAAAATCATCAATGAGGCAATTTATAGACGATGTCATTGTGGTGTCTGTGTATTATTCTTCACATTTTCTCTCTTTAGTGTTTCACTCAATAGCTATATAGTGAATAATTTTGCTAGGAACTGTGCTGGCCCCTGTGGAGCAGGAGTAGATGCAGAACAGTAAGCTTTCGAAAAGAGTTTTGTAAGAGGTGCTAACTGCTAGCTCTGGAGGGGGAGACATTTCCTGTCCATTGGCAGTGAAAGAAGGTGCCGTCCCCCTAGATATATAAACTTTAAAATGACCCCATTAATGAAAGGTAGATAGTTTTACTCCATCTCATTGTGAGAACAGACTATTGTACTTACCGAGGTTTTCCAAGAAGAAAAGAAAATATAGTTTTCTTTTTTTTTTTTTAACATGGAAAACAATTGTCCATGTGTGGTCTGTTATATCAATCACCTTTTTTTGAAGGAATACATGTTGTTTATGATACGTGCTTAAGCATGAACAACTCCATTGAATTATGTAAGTAAGACATTTGAGATTGTGAGACTACCTGAGGATGTTTTCAAATACAGAATGTGTTATTGGACATACGTCCAAGACAAAGAAGTTCACTTCTTTCATTAGCTTTCCAAGTGCACCCTGCATTTATAAAAATAAATATAAAAATAAAAGTTAGTAACTTCACCTCTCTTGGTGCACATTTTCCACATATCAAATATATTTTGAAAACTTAATAAGATTTTACAAATATTTCAGGGTTTGTTTTCTCATAGGAATGATTATGGTGTTTTGGGATTTGTTTGTTTGTTTTCCTATTATGGGAACTAAGAAACTAAGTTTCATGGGTAATTTTAATGAACACTAGTTATTTTGCAGTATGATAGTGAATGATGAAAATACTGTCCTGACATAATTCTCCCAGTATCAACAGAAATGAAATTTCATTGTTGGAAGCTCTTTTATATCTTTGTTATCCAGTTGGTTCAGATCCCATTCGTTTAACAAATAAGTAATGGTGTACTTGTGAAAATTCCTGAATTGGGTATTGAAGAGAATACACAATGCTCTGGTTGGATTTTCTGTCATTAGCACATTCATTTTATGATTTCTATTTCCCCCAACATTTCTTTCTATATTATCTAGTCTAAACTTTAAACCATTCCTCCCGGTTAGGCAGGAGAGGAATTAATATCCTTACTGAGTAGACAAGAAAACAGGCTCAGGTTCAGTGGCTCCACCTACCAGATGACCAGCGAAGGATGAAACTGGCCTTCCAATTCAGGTATCCTTATTTTGCTCTCACACTGAACTCTGATCTTAAGGAGGTCCCAAATCACCCTCCCTCCCCACACACATACCCAAGCTCAGTCAAACATACTGTACTCCCATGAGGGAGGGACTCATAATCAGAAAGTCATATTCAGTTGATGGTATGCGGGACAGACTTCATGGAAGAATTGGTATTTTAATAAGTAACATTTGTCAAGTGCCGGTTGTGTGCTGAGTAGTGAGATAACAGCACTTCATTCTCTGCTCTCAGTAAGCTCAGAGTTCAAGGGCAAAGCCAAGCAGTTATAACTCAGGCTAACATGCAAAAATTCAGAGTGCTTTAGAATCACATGTAGGAAAGGCATGTAACTCAGACCACAGAGAGCAGGTAACACCTGAGCACTATTAGGTATATTATTCTCTAAGCAGTGGGGAGACATCGATGGATTTTAAGTAGGAGCCTTATATCTGCCATGATAAGAAAGAGATTTATGATAAAAGGGGATATTTGCGAAAGTACTGCAGCAATCCAGCCAATAAATGTTTGAGGACCATATGAAGGCAATGCCAGGGGAGCTGGAGAGGACAGATTTGAGAGTCAAAGGGGGCAGTATTGGTGACAATTTAGTATGCTGGGGATTAAGGAAAGGAAAAGATGTGGAGGGATCCTCATATTCAGAAAAGAAGGGTTTTATTTGAACACATGAACACTTGCCTTATAGAATTGGTGAATTTGATGCTAAAGAAAAAAGACAAATACAATCTTGATGCATGATTAATAAATAGTTATTATCAACATTGATTAGAACATGGAATATAATAAGTAAGGGGGTCACAAGAGGCTTATATGGAACTTACTAGTTGCCAAAACTGTTGCAGCTCATTTTTTCCTTTTCTTTTTTTTAAAAAAGATTTTATTTATTTATTTGACAGAGAGAGAGAGATACAGTGAGGGAGTGGGAGATGGAGAAGGAGACTCCCTGCTGAACAGGGAGCCTGATGTGGGGCTCAATCCCAGGACCCTGGGATCATGACCTGAGCCGAAGGCAGATACTTATTGAGTGAGCCACCCAGGCGCCCCTCTTTTCTTTTCTCTCTCTCTCTTTTTTAAAAGATTTTATTTATTTGTTTGAGAGAGAGAGAGAGAGACCACAAGCAGGGGTGGGGGGACAGGGACAAGGGAGAAGGGGATGAATGAAGTAGAATAAAACAGAGACAGTTATAAATATCATGAACAGAAAAAAGAAGAGTAACGAAATAATTATTCTGAAATCTAGAAGACCAATGATTACAAGAGTTATGGTGCCACGAGCAGAAAGGGAAAAAAAAAATCAACACAAATAAATGATTTATAGGATAAAATTTTCAGGATTTCCCTCCTGTTTTTATGGGTGTAGATAGGGAACTAGACATTTTTCCAGTGGGTGATATTGGAGGGTGAGAGATTGGAGCTAAGCTAGCAATTCCAGCTAACATGCACAATATCGACCCTGTTTGCTGTGGCAGTTTCTAAGCTTAACACCAAGCTCATCACATTGAATGATGACAGTATGTATTTGTTCAGTAAATAAATAGACAAATGGAGACAACTGAGGTGCCAATGAAGTTGTGGGAAGCATGCATAAAAAGTTGAATTTGACCTTGTTAAAAGGAATGTGGCCCCTAAGAGACAAGCTACAAAAAGAGAAGAAAAAAACAATCAGAAAACGGACCCTTGGAGAATGCCTTTTTAATTTGGGATATGGGGGGAAAAATAAAAAAGGTAAGTGAGTGAAAGGTAATTAGAGGGAGAGGAAAAGTACCAAGAGGGTATTGTTTTACATTGGCAGCAATGCAGAGAAGGGATTGGAGGAGACCAAGACTAATCACAGGAGAGAGAGAGAGAGAAAGAGAGAGAGAGAGAGAGATGAGGAAGCAAGTTTTTGATTAATAAATTCAGAGAGGCTAAGAAAGCTTGATCTGAGAAAAAGATGATTGGCTTTAGTGAGTAGGAGATCATTACTGACAAATGATAGGGAAATTTCAATAGTAAATTCAGGGTCAAAATTTGCAAGAGGTTAATGTTAGAAGTTTAGTGATGAGAGAAGAGATATTTTCGGTGGGCTCCAGATTTTCAAGTCAGGACTGCTTGGTGATACAGCTTTTATCAGACTTTGCACAAGCTGCAAAGGGGCTGTCACCATTCCTGCTTATGAAGCAGCCAATGCTATTTCATTGAGGTGAATGGCAATTTAGTATAAAAAAAGGTAAAACAAAAAATAAATCATGCCCTGTTCTTTTTCTGCCTTTCTACTAAATAACCATCCAAGGTTCTCCAGACTCTGTCGAGTATGCTACATTAGCAGCACCAATGAGAAGAAAGATAGGAGGTGGATGCACCATCAGCATTGTTATTGGCTTATATCATCTGGGCTATAATAAAAAGTGGAATAATCAGCAAGTTACTTACACCCAGGAGATGATAATTTCTGCTGTTTTGACCTAAAGTGTCTTTTAAAAGGACTTCCCTTTGCTGAGCTTCTCAAAGTTGATATTTAATATTTTATTAAAGTAGAACTCAGTAAGAGCATCTTTACCTACCTTTTGCAATCAGTTTTGAGTCTTAAGACATGAATGAAATTCTAATACTAATCGGCATAATCATTTAGAAAGTTGTAAAAGTGTTTCATAAGGTGATTGTATGGGGCATGGAACTGGAGGTGAAACTGATCATTTCTGTTCCTTTCTCTGCTTCTGAAGATGACGTAGGAAAAGAATGAATATATGTGGGGTCCTGTTATTATCTAACTAATTTTAGGAAGCTACTTTTGGAATTATTCCACCACTTGTGACAAATTATTAGACATTCTCAGTGATAATAAATCTTCTGTCTTTGAAGATGGATATAAGTTAGGGAAATGGCTTTAAATTTGGAGGGATAGCTGGGAAATAAAGTTGAGATCACAATGAGAAATTTAATTTCTAATCAAGTGAAGAGTAATTTCAAGGCACTGCACCTAAGATTCTTGTGTGTTATGTCAACAGGGCCAAGTATTTGTGGTATATTGGGGGAAGCATCAGTGTTAGAATGCAAAAATACTCGGGTATTTAGGGGATGAAAGGTTACAAGTGTAGCACTAAGTTCTTTTGTTTTTATTTTGTTTTGTTTTATCTTGAGATGATCGCTGCAAACTGGATAAGCAAAATACCTCAGCTCAGGTCAGCATTCTGATTGATTCCTGGTTGTAAATCTCAATGATCTCCTCATCATGTTTGGGGACAGAGACAGGGACTGACCTAAGGTAAAGAGAGGGAGGTGAGCAGTGTTGTAGAAATGACTGTTAATGGTATATAGAAAAAGGACATTAAGAGAGAAATATCTAGAAAAAAGGAAGATACAAATAGACAATTGAATATTTACCATGAAAAGATAAAAGAGGGTTTGGAAGGACTGGGGATAGGCAGGAAAGGAAAGCCATTGTTACAAAATTATGCTCATTGGAGAATTAGCTGAATTTCCTGAAAAAAAGTGCCTTTGGAATCAGGTGAATTATAATTTCTTGTGAAGTCTTGTACTGCTTGTGCCTGTTGTTGGGCCAAAGCCAAGTGTTTCCAGATGGCCACAATAACCAGGAGGCCCCTTGACAACTCACTTCAGAGTCTAAAACAAATGCAAATGAAAGGTATGGCTCCTTATTACGATAGTCTATGCATTCAAACAGGAGCGTCCTTTATCAAGCATTCTGCTGATGGCTATGGCTGCTGTTCCCATCACAGAAGCTATTTCACTTACGATGAGAAGAAGAGGTCTCATTAATAAATCATATCACCTGATATTCCTATAGTATTTAGATGACATGCCAACACTTCACCGGAAAATGGAATAAAATAGACCCAGAGAGAATTTTATAGCAATTTCCCCCTTTTTATATGTCATATGGAATCATCAGTTTCTGAACAAACTTGAGATTTAAGATGTACATGTCAGTACACATATATCCATGTACAAAATAAGAAATCACCACAGAATTTGCCTGGAAGGGTTTTAATAATGAAGGGGTTTTTTTTTTTTTTTTTTTCCATTTATGTGAAGAATGAGCCAGGCCAACACATTAAAGTTATTTTCAACTTCTCTACTCAGACAAGGACCAAAATATGAACATAAGTAAAGGGCAGAAACCTCATCTCTATTATATGTTCAAGTTTGAAATGAATGTAAAGGAGTATATTCAGCTTCCTGAGATATATTAGACTATTCTGCAGAAGATTGGTAATAAAGGAGGAAGATGCCAATTGGTACATTACACAGATAAAACCTAGAAATCCTAGAAAACTTATGTTAGAAAGACAGAAGTGGGTTGAAGATTAGTAAATATATAAAGGAAAATGGGAATATTTGATAAATAAAAACCACTCAAAGAAATAGTCAGTCTTGCTTTCCTTTCCTTGCATGTCATTTAATACTTGCTAAAAATTATTGCCTATTATTTATTGATTGTCTGGAATTGGTTATTAGAATCTGTATGTATTGTAGCAATGCTCTTATTCATGAAGCAAATCTATTTTTCTACAGATATTCTATTTTTGAAAGGAAATAGAATGAAATGGAATTGCATTAGTTTTTTTTTTTTTAAGATTTTATTTAGTTATTTGACAGAGATCACAAGTAGGCAGAGAGGCAGGCAGAGAGAGAGAGAGGAAGGGAAGCAGGCACCCTGTTGAGCAGAGAGCCCAATGTGGGGCTCGATCCCAGAACCCTGAGACCATGACCTGAGCCGAAGGCAAAGGCTTAACCCACTGAGCCACCCAGGAGCCCCGGAATTGCATTAGTTTTATCCTTTAAATGGGATTAATTCATTTGAAAGGTATTATGGTATTATGCTCTAGCTTGTTAGATTATGTTACTGGATAGCTTATTTTCATTTCCTTGGATTGAAATGACCCTTGAGATTTAAAGAAAATATCAGCTATTTAATCATTTAAAGCTATGTAGTTGACCTGAATTGGTGATCTTAAGCATTATGGCATGTATGGTTTCTATAGGGCACTTCAGAGGAATCAGTCTTGGACAAAGTAACTATTACTTCTCAGATATTTTCAGATTTGTGTTTCAAAAAATTATTCTGGCTTTATTGTAGAGTACTGAACTAAAGGGGAATACTGGATGAAGGAAGAAATTTGGGCAGGAATTCCAATAATCCATGTGGGAAAACAGTATTACCCATTAATTGAAAGCATGGACTTTGATTCCAGATGCCTAGGTTTGAACACAGCATCTTTCACTTACTAGCTGTGTGACTTGAGGCAAATCACTTAATCTTGTGTTTCAATTTTCCTATCAAAATCCCTATTTGGGAATAATAATAGTTCCTGCCTCAAGGGTGATCATGAGAAATAAATGAGTTAATGTGCCATAGAACATGCCAGTCACAAGGCAAGTACAATGTAATAATAGGTTGTTAATGAACTTGGATGATTGAGATGGAGCTACAAACAAGTGGACCACATTTGAATATATTTAGGTATTAGGTTAAACAATAATTAGTGATTGACTATGAGGGAGAAGGTCGGAGGAGGTATTGTCTTATGCCATTTAGTGTATATCATTAGAGGGTAAGGGATTTTGGAGTGATAGGGACTTTCAAATAAAATATTACCGTTTTTTTAGGGATTATGGTCCTAAATCAGAATATTTGGTAATGTTCTTTGTTTAGTATGGGTAAGGGAAGTCCATGAGAAAGATTAAAATTCGGGTTTCTGAACTCCATTTAATTGCTACTTGACTGAGAGATCCAAGGTTAGAGGTCTCTTTCTGGTGATATGTCTCTTTGTGTATGTTGTGAGTCTTGCATTTGGTTTTTCTTAAAGAACTTTGGGTCAGCATTAGAATCCTTCATAAGCCCTCTGACCTTCTAGTATGAAGCATCATTAACACAATAAATCCTTTTAAAGAATCAGATTTTAGGGGCTGCCTGGGTGGCTCAGTGGGTTAAGCCTCTGTCTTCAGCTCAGGTCATGATCTCAGGGTCCTGGGATCGAGTCCCACATTGGGCTCTCTGCTAGGCAGGGAGCCTGCTTCCTCCTCTCTCTCTCTCTCTCTCTACTTGTGATCTCTCTCTGTCAAATAAATAAAATCTTAAAAAAAAAAGAATCAGATTTTAGAGGGAATGAGATGTTATGAATGTGTATAAATGCTGGGTAACTGTAGTTGGTTCTTCATATAATTAATGATTGTTACTTACACTTTTTTTTAGAGATTTATTTATTTCTTTATTTGAAAGAGAGACAGAGTGTACATGTGTGAGTGTGGGGAGGGACAGAAGGAGAGAATCCTCCATCTCCATTGAACATGGAGACCACACTGGAGCTCCATCTCAAGACCCTGAGATCATGACCTCAGCCAAAACCAAGAGTTCGTAGCTCAACCAAACTGAGCCACCCAGGAGCCCTTAATTTTTTTTTTTTTTCAATGTGGCTATCCTAAAATAGTTTTCCACTTACATGGTTTGTTTAAAAAAAAAAAATGTATCTATTTTCTTATAGCCAAAATTACTTTTTAATGCTTTATAATTCTTTGAATTCCTCCAAGAGAGAGCTAAGTAAATAAGTGCTCAGACAGGATGGATCATTGATATAAATTCTGTATTTTTCCATTTTGATTTTTTTCTGTTTCATATAAAAGAGCATTAAGTTTTAAGCAAATCTACGTTACGGTATGCCAATTTCAGTGATTTATCCTTTCTATTTTTCCTATTCAGTCTGCTCCCAGTTTTCAAGAGGAGTCTATGCTATTTTTGGATTTTATGACAAGAAGTCTGTAAATACCATCACATCATTTTGTGGAACGCTCCATGTCTCCTTCATCACTCCCAGCTTCCCAACAGATGGCACACATCCATTTGTCATTCAGATGAGACCTGACCTCAAAGGAGCACTTCTTAGCTTGATTGAATACTATCAATGGGACAAGTTTGCATATCTCTATGACAGTGACAGAGGTAAGTGACAATATCCCTATGTCTTTGTAATGGGTCAGATTAAATGCCTACACTTGACACTTATATGAGATGTTATGGAGCAACACAAGCCAGGTGTGTTAAAGTCCAGGGGTCACTTGATTTGATTTTTCTGTGTAAATGAATAATGCAATTTGAAAATTGGGAAACGTATTTAGAGTTAAAAAAAAAAGTTGTGAATGTTCATTTTAAAAATAAAGATCCTGTCAACCCAATACCCAGATGATCAGTTGTAATGTAAATAGTACCTTCTGAGATTCGGAGTCAAGACACTATTAGTTGAAGGTCACTGAAGTGACTGCCTTGAAAGTTGGTCAAAGTGAAACTGAATGGATATTTAAATAAGGACTTCTAGAGAAATTTGTAGCAATTAAATATTTTCACATGCAGAAGTTTTATGAGAAAGGTATGACCGTTATTAACCTTGCTTTAAAATGACATCCCTGAATCTCAGAGAAGTTAAAGGACTTGCTCATGTTCCGTTTGAGCAGCAGTACAATTTGACCCAGGTCTTCTGACAGCAGACCCATGAATTTTTGTAATTCTAGGTTTATGATAAAATGTTATTGATTATCATACTAATTGGATAGAGTCTTGGCTCATTATGCTAAAGTTGTATTTTCAGGGGGAGTTACTTCCTTCGTGTTTTCCATATCTCTTGTTGCAAAGTTCATTATTAGTAGATCTGCTTGATGTATGTGTCATAGAATCCCAGATGTTCCTTTTAAAAGTTTTATTTATTGATTGATTGATTTGAGTATAGTTGATACACAACGTCACAGTAGTTTCAGGTGTACAACATAGTGATTTCAACAACTCTGTACCTTGTGCTTTGCTCACCACAAGTGTAGCTCCCATCTGTCGCCATACAACACTATGACAATACTACTGACTACATTCTTTTATTCCCAAGACCTATTCATATCATAACTGGAAATCTGTAAATCTGACTCCCCCTCACCCATTTGCCCAATACCTCACCCTTCTCCCCTCTGGCAGCCAGCAGTTTGTTCTCTGTATTCTCTGTTTTCTGTATTTTATAGTTTGTCTTCTGTATGTATAGGTCCGGTTCTGCTTTTTTAAAATAGAGTCTGATTCTGTTTGTTTATTCATTTGTTTTGTTTTTTAGGTTCCACATATGAGTGAAATCATATGGTATTTGTCTTTCTCTTTCTGTCTCACTTTCTCCTCCTGTCTCTCTCCTTCTGTCATAATAACCCCTAGATCCACCCATGTTGTAACAAGTGGCAGGATCTCATCCTTTTTTATGGCTGAATGATAGTCCATTGTATATATACCACATCTTACTTATCCATTCACCTATTAGTCAAGACTTGGGCTGTTTCCATATCTTGGTTAGTGTAAATAAATCTGCAATACTCATAGGGGTGCATAGATCTTTTCAAATTAGTGTTTTCATTTTCTTTAGAATCTTGGATGTTCTTAAATATTTCTGGGTCCAAGATTTGGCTTCAGTGGGTGTACTTTCTAAAGCTGAAGGAACATTTTGTGTCTGTTTGCATATGTATTTTTCTAAAGACAGTACCCATAATCAAACTCAAAAAGATTAAGAACCGCTATTGTACGAGTACCCAAGTACCAGATTGGGCTTCCTTCAGCAGCTTGCTTCCTGGAGTATTTAAAGGTTCCAATGAAACCCAGAAGCCTGTTTCAACCAATATAGGGCACCTTGTTAACCCACAAGGGCAGACAAGAAGAGAGCCAGCCGTCAGTCAATTCGCCATTGATTAGTCTGTAGTCATTTGCTGCAGCAATCCCACCTGGAGTGCTCAAGCTAGGTGTCTCATTCTCTGCCTTGTCCTCCGAGTCTCTGGAATGAGAACACTTGGTGGAAAAGCCTGTCAGCACTCTACAAACTGAAAAAAACGTTGCTATGTCAACAACTTCTCCCCCCTGCTTTGGGAAGGGAGAGCTTTGCTATTCCTATGAGGAATGAAAAATTAAAACAGAACCATTTAAAAAAATATGGATTGTAATGTGCTGGATGATTCCGAAGCATACTTCCTATTACTGTGATAAAAGGCTTACAAAACTGACCTTATTCATAGGTTTTCCTTCTGCTCTCTGCTATGTCCTTTAGAACTCTTGCATTAATAAGGCTAGTCTACAATCTGCGAGTATGCTGAATGTCTCTTTCACCCTTGCACTCTGTTGGCAGTGATTTCTACCAGGGAAATATATTTTATCTCTGGACGCTCTTTTTCATTGTCTTTGCTCCAGACCAGGCCACCACCACATGTTCCTTCTCTTCCCTCTCCATTTCCACACTTGTTTCTCTTTTGGGCGCCTGGGTAGCTCATTTGGCTAAATGACTGCCTTCGGCTCATGTGATGATCCCAGAGTCCCAGGATTGAGTCCCTCACTGGGCTCCCTGCTCAGTGGGGAGGCAGCTTCTCCCTCTGACCCTACCTCCTCTTGTGCTCTCTCTCGCTCTCTCTCTCATTCACTCTCTCTCAAATAAATAGAATCTTTAAAAAAAAAACTCATTAAAATGAAGGTAAAATTGAAAATCCCTAACATGGCTCTCAAGTCTGGTTCCTGCCAATTTATGCTACTGTCCTGCTCACTTACTAAACTAAATCCATCTAACTAATCTTCTTTCACAGTGTCCAGATACACCAAACCAAACTCTTTCCCCTCAAATATCTGGACACACCTCTGATTCTTTCTCCCCCTTCACAGTTCAGCTTACAGAGCATTTCCACAGAGCTTCATTTCATACTGTTCTTCTCTCACGAAGAAGTCTCCTCTTTTCCTAAGTAGGGCTTATCACAATTTGTAATTAATATTCATATCTGTTCTTTCACTCAAGAACTGCTATTGAGCTCCCACAATGCTCGAGGAATAGTTTTAGACACAAGGCCTGGCATTTTGTCTTTTATTTGTACCCTGGATGTGAAGCCCCAGGAAGGCAATGTTTAGGCAATACCCATTACACTGGGGGTCCATTTCCTTACTGTACACACAGAACTTAAGATGATTCTGGAACAGAGCTGATATTGAATAAATAGTATTAATGAGTTAAGCTTCTGTGTATTTTAAATTTGAGATGATTTGAGAACCCAAATCTCACTGGCTAAATTGAAGGATCAGAAGATGATTCTGTTTGACAAAGCTGAAGGTGGCATTTTTACTGTGGGGGTTGTTGGGGTCCGTTATCAAAGGAACGAGACTGAGACAAAGTGAAAGTTATGCAAAGCGTTATTCTATACCAAGCATTAGAAGTTAGACTGACTGGCCAGGGGAACAAGACTAAGACAAAGTGAAACTTATGTAGAACTTTATTCTATGCCAAGTATTAGAAGTCAGACAGACTAGCCAGGGCCGCCTCCGAAGAGAGCGACCCCCTCCCGATCTCACAGGCTGGTTTTATAGGGCATAACTGAAGACCCAAGGTACGTGGCTTCTATTGTTAAGGCGCTTACTCCTGGAATCGACACCTGGAACTGATACCAGGAACTACTGGGGCGTCTATTCCCAGAATGAAGTCCGTGGATGTAAACAACAATATGGCTACCTAGGCAATATGGAGTTGTTCTGGCTAAGCAGCCCTAATAGTTAAACAGGTTTTAACATTAAATTGGCCCTAACAGGGGTATGCTTCACCCTCACTGTGACTCCCTCTAGGTGAACCTGAACTTTTGAGAAAAGTCATATAGACAACAGAGGCCATAAACAGAAAGAGAGAAACTCTCATATTTGGAGAGAGATACTGAGGGCAAGCTCTGGGAGACAATCAGGTGAAGAAAGATGAGTTCATGAACTTGTGAAAAGAACATGAAACATTTTGAAGTGATTTTATAAATACATAATTTGGAAATATTAAATGAAACTGAAGTGATGAGATAATCTCATCATTAAATTTTACAAATTGACTTGAGTTTAAGTTCATCTTTTGAGAGAAGAATATTAGAGTTACAGTATTATATGTTACAGTGAAGTATTATATGTTAAAGCCAAAAATGGCCTTATGGACACATTTCCAAGGTATTATATAAAATGGTTGCTTCTGTTTTAATATGAACAATGTTGTGCTGAATCTGAAACTCTTCAGAGGTAAGTGTATAAGACTCAAAATAGCAAAAAACTTCATTTTACATAGTGTTTTACTTGGATTAAGGAATGGGATTTTGCTATCCAGTTTTTTTCTTATTACTGTCCTAGTTTATATAGCTTTGCCATCATATTACATTTTGAAAAGTTCATTTGTGCATGTATTGTATGACTGGCTTTCTTTTCTTCAGCTGCTAACCTCATACCCTTCAAGGAAGCACCTCCTTATTTAGTGTTATGTGATTATGAGCATGCATCTTTTTTCCCTTTATCCCTGCTATGCATGCTTTAAAAATAGATTCCATGATTTCATCTCCATGTGTCTCTACATGCTTCAATTTTAAACAATTTGGTCTGTCCTTGATGTGGCACTCTCTCTACTTCTTGGATTATAAGGTTTTTTTTTTTTTTTTTTTCAACTTAAAAAATATTTTAATTTCAGTTAGTTAACACACATTGTTATATTAGTTTTGGTGTACAATAAAGTGATTCAACACTTCCATACAACACCCAGTGCTCATCACAACAAATGCAGTCTTCAATCCCTGTCACCTCTTTCACCCATCCTCCCAATCACTTACCCCCTGGTAGCCATCTTCTCTATAGTTAAGAGTTTGATTCTTGCTTTCTCTCTCTCTCTCTCAATTTCTCTTATTTTTTTCCATTTGCTTGTTTGTTTTGTTTTCTTAAATTCCAAATGTGAGTAAAATCATATGGTATTTGTCTTTCTCCAACTGACTTATTTTGCTTAGCATTATACTCTCCAGCTCCATCTGTGTTGTTGCAAATGGCAAGACTTCATTCTTTGTGTATATAGAACACATCTTCTTTATCAGTTCATCAATTGATAGACCCTTGGGCTGTGTCCATGTCTTAGTTGTTGCAAATAATGCTGCTATAAACATAAGGGTTCATGTATCCCTTTGAATTTTTTTTATTATTATTTGGGTAAATACACAGCAGTACAATTGCCAGATCATAAGGTTATTTTTAACTTTTCTAGGAACCTTCATCCAGTTTTCTACAGTGGCTGTACCAGTTTTTATTACCAAAAATTCGTGAGGGTTCCTTTTTAGCCACATCCTTTCCAACACCTGTTGTTCCTTGATTTTAGTCATTCTGACAGGTGTGAGGTGATATCTCATTGTAATTTTGACTTGCATTTCCGTGATGATCAGTGATGATGAGGATCTAGTCATGTGTCTATTGGCTATCTGAATGTGTTCGTTGGAAAAATGTCTATTCATGTCTTCTGCACATTTTTAATTGGATCATTTGTTTTTTTTTGGATGTTGAGTTTTATAAGTTCTTTATGTATTTTGGATACTAATCTTTTATCAGATGTATCATTTGTAAATATCTTCTCCCATTCTGTACGTTGCCTTTTAGTTTTGTTGATTGATCCTTCATCATGCAGAAATGTTTTATTTTGATGTAGTCCCAATAGTTTATTTTTGATTTTGTTTCCCTTGACTCAGGAAACACATCTAGAAAGAAGTTGCTATGGCCAAGGTCAAAGAAATTACTACCTCCTATCCAAATTCTAGGATTTGTATGGTTTCAGGTCTTACATTTTTATCTTTAATCCATTTTGAATTTATTTTTGTGTAGGGTGTGAGAAAGTGGTCCAGTTTCATTCTTTTCTCTGTTTCTGTCTAGTCTTCCCAACACCATTTGTTGAAGAGACTGTCTTTTTCCCATTGGATATTCTTTCCTGCTTTGTCGAAGACTAATTGACTATATAATTGTGAATTTATTTCTGGATTTTCTGTTCTGTTCCATTGATCTATGTGTCTGTTTTGTGCCAGGACCATACTGTTTTTGTTTGTTTGTTTGTTTGTTTAAGATTCCATTCATTCATCTGACAGACAGAGATCACAAGTAGGCAGAGAGACGGGCAGAGAGAGAGGTGGAAGCAGGCTTCCCGCTGAGCAGAAAGCCCAATGTGGGGCTTGATCCCAGAACCCTGGACCATGACCCGAGCCAAAGGCAGAGGCCCCAACCCACTGAGCCACCCAGGCACCCCAGGACCATACTGTTTTGATCACTTGAGCTTTGTAATGTAACTTGAAGTCCAGAATTGTGATGCCTCCAGCTTTGCATTTCTTTTTTAGGATTGCTTTGGCTATTTGGGATCTTTTGTGTTTCCATACAAATTTATGATTATTTGTTCTAGTTTTGTGAAGAATGCTCTTGGTATTTTAGTAAGGATTGCATTAAGTGTATAGATTGCTTTGGAGAGTATAAATATTTTAGCAATATTTGTTCTTCCAATCCATGAGCATGGAATGTCTCAATTTCTTTCTGTCATCTTCAATTCCTTTCATCAGTGTTTTATAGTTTACAGGTCTTTCGTCACTTTGATTAGGTTTATTCCTAGGTATCTTATTATTTGGGGTGCAACTGTAAATGAGTTTTTTTCTTAAGTTTCTCTTTCTGCTGCTTCATTATTGGTGTATAGAAATGCAAGAGATTTCTGTACATTGATTTTATATCCTGCAACTTTACTGAATTTGTGTATGAGTTCAAGCAGTTTTCTGATACAGTCTTTTTAGTCTTCTATGTACAGTATCATGTCATCTCCAAATAGTGAAAGTTTTACTTCTTTCTTACCAATTTGGTATCTCTTTTTGTTGTCTGATTCCTGTGACTAGGACTCCAGTACAATGCTGAATAAAAGTGGTGAGAGTAGACATGCATGTCTTGTTTCTGACATTAGGGGAAAAGGTTTCAGTTTTTCCCCATTAAAGATAATGTTAACTGTGGGTTTTTCATAGATGGCCTTTATTATGTTGAGATATATTCCCTCTGAATCTACTTTGTTCAGGGTTTTTATTATGTCTGGATATTGTACTTTGTCAAATGTTTTTTCTTTTCCTGCATATTTTGAATTGTTCAAATGTTTCTTATCCTTTCTTTTATGATGTGATGTATTATATTGACTGATTTGTGAATATTGAGCCACCCTTGCAACTCAGAAATAAATCCTACTTGATTGTGGTGAGTGATCTTTTAAAAATGTTTAAATGAATTCAGTTTTGTAGTATTTTTGAGAATATTCATCAGGAATATTGTCCCGTAGTTCTCTTTTTTAGTCGTGTCTTTATCTGGTTTTGGTATCAGGGTAATTCTGGCCTCATAAAATGAATTTGGAAGTTTTCCTTCCTTTTCTATTTTTTGAATAGTTTCATAAGACTACATATTAACTATTCTTTAAATATTTCGTAGATTTCACCTGTGAAATCTAGGTGAAGAGTTACGTGGTCCTGGACTTTGGTGTGTTGGGAGTTACTTGATTACTGACTCAGTTTCTTTGCTGGTTATTGGTCTGTTCAAATTTTCTATTTCTTCCTATTTAAGTTTTGGTAGTTTATATGTTTCTAAGAATTTATCCATTTTTTTCTAGGTTGTCCAATCTGTTGGTATACAAGGTTTGTTTTTTTTTTTTCAATTTTTAATAATATTTTCTGAGTGTAGAATAAAATATAATGGCTTTTTAAAAAATATTTTATTTATTATCCATTTGAGAGAGAGAGAGAGAGAAAGCACACAAGCCATGGGAAGGGACAGAAGGACAGAGGAGAAATAGGCTCCCTGCTGAGCAGCGAACCTGATGTGTGTCTTAATCCCAGGACTGGGGGATTATGACCTGAACTGAAGGCAGACCCTTAACCAATTGAGTCACCCAGGCACCCCTATATTATTAAATGTTAATTTCTAAATATACTAATTGATGTTCTTTTGAGCAGCATGGGGCCAAAGCTTGAATATGGCTCATAACTTTCTACCCCAAATATCAGCTGGATGAAAAAAAATTTTTTTTTCTATGCTTATTTATTGCACTGCTCCTAACTAAGACTACCCTTTAAACCCTTCCTCCTCCCCACCATCCATCAAAATGCTGAACAACAAGTCCAGGAGTCCATGTCCCAATTATAAACAAGGCAGGACATGGATGCATGTTGGTCTTTGTAGAGTTCATCTTCTAGTTCAAGTTTACACATGAAAGCAGTGCTGAAAATGTTCATTTGGTGACTGTGATGTTTTAGGACCGCTGTCTTCTCTTTATCCAAGCCATATTGCAGCAGCCTGTGACTTCTTGATGAACCAGTGTTCTTCCTAAAAGCATATTATTATTGAGGTGCTTGGGTGGCTCAGTCATTAAGCGTCTGCATTCGGCTCCGGTCATGATCCCAGGGTCCTGAGATCAAGCCCCGCATCAGGATCCCTGCTTGGCAGGAAGCCTGCTTCTCCCTCTCCCACTCCCCCTGCTTGTGTTCTTCACATCTCTTGCTGTGTGCTCTCTCTGCCAAATAAATAAAATAAAATAAAATAAAATAAAGCATATTATTACTTCAAAGACAGTAGGTAGATAGATCTTCAATACATTTGAAACTATAGAGTAATGGGTTTACCTATGTTAATGCATTAAATATCACCTTATGTATTAAATTTGAACCAAGACTTTAATCAAAATGTGTCTCTTATTTATTGGTCCAGTGTCAATAAAGTAAGACAATACACTTCTATACATAGTAAGTAAAACTAGAACTAATGCTTTATATCTTTTTGTCTTGATTTTACTTTTAAACTATACTATTTGTTCCCTGAAGGGAAGGCTCTTTGATTCCAGTTTCAAGAAGAAATCATGCATAGAATAAAAGTACTTCCAAATTATAAATTTCTTTTCAGATGTTCCTGAGAAAGTCAATGAGGGAAATTTATGTTAATCTAATCTGCCTAGGCATGCTGCCATGATTTAGTGATCATAAATATTAATTTCTGTGCCTGAAAGATGAATAAGGGCAGTGAATTTTAAATGAAACAAAGAAAATATTTTTGAAAAGAAAGAAATGATCTGAATGAAATATACCTATTTGCAGTAATCATTTTTAATCTACCTGCTAATATACCAATTAAAACATTTAGACTTTACTTATCTTTAGGCTGATGACGTTTCTATAACTCTCTCACGGTATTATTAACATTAGCTCAAGATGAAACTGTGAAGTACTGATGGTAATACTTTGGAAGAGTTTTAGGGTGATTGTCAGCTCACAAATAGGTTATACAACTATAACTAGTTTTGCAACAATTAAGCATTTGAAGTGGTAATGTAATCCAACAAAACATAGTCTAGCTATTCTTTATTTTAGCCAAAAGCCTGAGAATTTATAGAGTTTAGAACTTAATTTTAGACTTTGTAATATTCTTGAGTTACTTTAAAATGCATTTTAAATATATGATTTAGGAGGAATTGTTAATTTTCTGTTTTTTTTTTTTTAATTTTCAAATTTGTAGATGAACAACTGTGTATCTCAAGCTTTCTTTGTTCTGAGTAATTTGGTAAAAAGAAATCAGTTTCTGCTATAATTCAAATATCCTGATACAGTATGGATACTAGAGTAGAACAATTAATACTTACTAATAACTTGAAGTAAACCAGTATTTTTAAAGAAGTCCCACTGTTCATGCAAGTTTATAGTCTGGTTAAAAGATGGAGGTATTTATGATGATAATTTTATGCTAGTTTGTGTGGAAAGGAAAGAGTAATTATCTCAGGTAATATTGTTTTCCCTAATTAGAATGTGGTACCAAGAGACCAAGAAATGAATTCGTGTTAGGTTTGAAGAGGTTAATTTCACCTCAATAGTTGTAACATATATTTTCAGTGATTTTTAAAATGATCTGTTAATTTTAAACTAACCAGAAATAACACAAAAGTCTTAGTTGTGAGGAAGACACAGATCAAGTTAGGAGCCTAAGAGGTTTGTTACTTTACTGAAAAAACGAGTCTAAGAATATGGATTACTAAGCATGGGACAGCAATCTCTTTAAATCATGAGTCAGACTATATTATGGACTGTGAGTTACTTCTGGCTGTTCCTAGATGATTTAATATTATTCATTGTCTTCTGATGACACTAAATTAATCAAATCTGATATTGCACCACTTGAGCTACTTAGCTTCTTAGTGGATGTAATGTTTTTAGGCTTCATAGGTTACAAAACATTAATTCTGAGAGTTTGAATAAGAGAAAATCCACACCAACTGTGAGTTACTTTTGGCACATAGAATGAATTCTTTGAAAACTCAACTATTTTTTTAAATGCCTTCTTATTAATATATTACATTATATCATCTTCCTTTTTTTTTTTTAACAAGATGAACTGCCAATGTTAGGTATAGAAATATCACTTGATTAAACTGATTTACAAATCATTATTTGTATCTAAAATTTCTTGTAATATATATTGAAAGATGCGATAGAATATCAAGAACATCACCACTTGAAATTTTAATATGTGGTCAACTTCATAATTAAATAAAAACAAAAAATAATTTCTGCTTAGAATAAAGGAATTGCAGTGTTATATGATAAGATGTGGATAGCATATGGAAGATCATTCATAGATATAATGTTTTTAAGGAGGTAACAAGGAAGTATTAGTTGCATAAAGATTAAAATTTGTGAAAAAGTAGGACCTAGATAGTGAAAGAGGTTTAGAAAATTAGCTATTTTTCCTACTCGGGAAAGAAGACTGGATAGATTTAATAACTGTTTTCAAGCACTTTGAGAGCTCTTGAATTGATCATGATGGCCAGCTGTATGTTCTATCTTCACTGATGATGAAAAACAGGAAGAGGGTTTGAATTATACCATAGAATGATTTATTTATAAGTAGTGGATGGAAATCATAGGTGATCCATGAAGTTTTTAAAAGAAATTTTATCATTAATAGATTTTTTTTTTTAACAATGGAAAGCTGTCTCTTGTTTAAGTTATTCTTTGAGAAATTCCTGTGTTTCCTGTTTTTGGTACATGACTGGACAGAAGAAACAATTATTGTTGTTTTGTCAAAAAAAAAAAGCACACAAATTCCCTTTAAGTTCAGTTTATGGCTCAACTTCCCAATTTGAAATAAAAATAAATTATTTTCAATTTTCACAATGAAATGTTTTAAATAAAAAATAGAATAGTATGAAGATCCCCAAGGATTCTTAACTCAGCTTTGTTTTTTTTAAAGAATTTATTTTTTTATTTGACAGATAGAGGTCACAAGTAGGCAGAGAGGCAGGCAGAGAGAGAGAGAGAGAGAGAGAGAGGAGGAAGCAGGCTCCCTGCTGAGCAGAGAGCCTGATGTGGGGCTCAATCCCAGGACCCTGGGATCATGACCTGACCCGAAGGCAGAGGCTTTAACCCACTGAGCCACCCAGGTGCCCCATTAACTCAGCTTTGTTAATGACAAATGTACAAGGAATTCCTGTATTATTATCTATATCCCTGTCCTTCACAATTGTTTTGAAACAAATACCTGCCATCATGTAATTTCATCTGTACATATTTCAGTTTGTATTGTGAAATAACCACAATGTCATTATCATATGCAGGCAGGTTTACAGTAATTCATTAATATCATCATCTATTTTTCCCCACAGTTTATTTAAATCAAGATAAAAATGAGGTATTTATCCCCCAATTGGTTGATATCTTTCTTAAGTCTTTAATAGCATATGTAGAGTTTCCATTTGATGATTGCAACACTCTGATATTTAGCATATTACTCTGCCACGTATTATAAATCGGTAGCTAGAGCTAGAAGTCTGGCAAGATTCATGTTCATTTTTTGGCAGGAATACTCCATAGATGATGTTAAATATTCCTATTTAGAGACAGGTAACTTTTGCATTTTAGCAGCAGTTAATGATTTTTACCTTGATTCATTAATTCACTATGTGTTAAAAGATGGTTGTAATTCTGAATCTATATTCCTTCATCATTTGTCATTTGTCAGCTGGACAAATGAGGTTTTCCAAAAAAGGAAAAGCTGTCTTAACTAATTATTACCTAATTATTAGGTCATAAAGGAGGGGTAGGAAAATGCTTGTTTCTTTTCCTTTATTTACCAATTTCAAATTTCAAAATAATAACTCAGCTCCTAGTATTCTTCAAAGGCAACCAGATATTTATATGTATTTAAATATCACTGATTCAATTTCTTTGCTGGCTATCAGTCTGTTCAAGTTTTCTATTTCTTGCTGTTTCAGTTTTGGTAGTTTATAATTTTAGGTATTCATAATAATTCATGGGTTTAAAATATGTTATATATTTAAGTCTTTTGCGGTTATTATTCCTATTGATATCCAAATTGCCTCAAATTTACTTGATCTTCATCACATTGACTCCTGAGTCTTTTGACACAACTCTGATAGTTTTGGAGAGCTTCTCTGCATTTTGTATCACAAGATGTTCTAAACTAATCTTATATACTCTTGGTCAGTATTGAATCAATACAATTTTTAATGCCGTTTCCAGGTTCAATAGTTTTTTTTTTTTTTACAATGCACATATTTTTGCCATAGTAAGTAGGTTGAAAATAAAGTGTAGTACGTGAATAAAATTTATAGATTAGTGTGATCATATTAGGAAAATCCCACATTTTATGGCTAAAAAGAAATCAGCATTCTTCTGAGAAAGATGTAGGACTTTCTGGAATCAGAAAGATGATGTGATGAGTCCTGAATTCTTTTTGGAGCCCAGATTTTGTGTTGTTCATTAAGCTATTAATAGAAATGATGAATTTAGGTTGGCTGTGAAGACTTGAAGTGATGTGGAAGACAAGTTAATGTATTGCTTTTCCTAGTGCTAAACTGAAGATTTAACTTTAGGGAATAAGTTCCCCAATTATTTTCCTTCTCAATCCTATGGATGAAGTAATATATTTTTATTAAAAATACAAAGAAATTTTCTAAGTCATATGATGTTATAAGCAAAGTTACTGATAAATAGTAAACAGGTTTTACATTTGAAAAGTTAAGTAAATGTAACAAATCTGAGCTAGAAAACTAACTGCTACCATCTGGTTAATAGGTGAACATTTTAATCTCTATGGGATCAGTCCCAATAACAAAAACATGATGTGACAGAAGGCTGAGGAAAACAACGGCTGACTGGAAGACAATAGCAGGAAATATAACAGCCTCATTGAGATTATTGGCTTGTATGCTCACAGAGACTCATGTAGATTTGTCTCCCTGAAAATGTTTGCAACATTTTCATTTAACATCCTCTTGAGGATGTTAATATGAAATGATAGGTTGTCATATGTAAAGAAACAGTCTTTCCCATTCTGTAAGAGAAAGAAATGTGTGTCATGTCTTTGGATCTCACATTAACCAAAGGTATCACAGACATTACTCTTTGGTAATATCTGAAAGAAACAGCTGAAAGAGCTGAAAGAAGGGGAGACTATCCCCCCGAAATATGGTTCTTTCCATCAGAACAATAGCATATAGATAAAAGAGTTTTTGATGTGAAGTGGAAATAATTCAATGTTGATAGAGATCCTCACTGTAGATTTTTTTTTTTTTAAGATTTTATTTATTTATTTATTTGAGAGAGAGACAGTGAGAGAGAGCATGAGCGAGGAGAAGGTCAGAGAGAGAAGCGGACTCCCCACGGAGCCAGGAGCCCGATGCGGGACTCGATCCAGGGACTCCCAGGATCATGACGGGAGCCGAAGGCAGTCGTCCAACCAACTGAGCCACCCAGGCGTCCCCTCACTGTAGCTTTTTAGAGGAGTCAGCATCCCCTCAGTTGCACAAAAATATCAGACTTAAAAATATATTTGCTGTCAATTTCACAATGTAATTCTGAGTTATCCAAATATCTTTTACGGTCATCATTTTTCTTTGCCTTCCTAGGCTTATCAACACTGCAAGCTGTACTGGATTCTGCTGCGGAAAAGAAATGGCAAGTGACTGCTATCAACGTGGGAAACATTAACAATGACAAGAAAGATGAGACATACCGATCACTTTTTCAAGATCTGGAGTTAAAAAAGGAACGGCGTGTAATCCTGGACTGTGAACGGGATAAAGTAAACGACATCGTAGACCAGGTTGGCTACTCTGTTTTCTAATGGCACCAAATATAGAATGTGCGTGCAGTGTCAGCATTTGCAGCCAGTATTCGTGTGGGTGCTGAACAGCAGTTTTTCCTTTATGGTTTATGTAGGATGAAGCAAAGGTCATCAATTAAATTACCTCTGGTTTCAGTTAGCAATATCAGATGGTCTTCAATCATGCTGACACACCATACTAATCATTAACTATATTTAATATGTAGCTACAGAGTCTTATGTTCTATATGATAAGCATTGCCCTAAAGTTTGATATTTTTAATTGGAAATTTAAAATTGTTGAACATTTTAGAGGTAAAGAAATGGCCACTAATTAAGTGAAAATAAGGCTGGGGTTCTAAGAGAGAAATGAGTAGTGTATGGCAAAACATGGAGAACATCAAATATTAGAGCACAGTATGGAACATTGAGCCTATGTTGTCTGAACGTATCTGTGTTCAGAGAAAGCCTGTATTTATTTTTCCAAGATTTTTGTTTCCTCCTGCTAGGTGGGCTTTGTGTCACTATAAAACTATTAATCTATGAAATTAAAATATGTAGGGGAGACATATTCAGTCTGTGTTTGCTGTTTGAGAAGTTTATTGGACATAAGGATGTTTTATCTGTGCTTACCATACCACTTTGATTCCATTTAAGGTCTCTTAGGATAGGACAGCTATTCAGTAATATCCTAATGATAAAAATAAGATCCACTATATTAAATGTAGGGTAAATGACCAGGGATATTGGTGAAGCAGCATAATGATTTAGTAAGTTAAGATCTGCTTCACTGGGTATCTGCTTCTTTTCGCATAAGATCCACTATATTAAATGTAGGGTAAATGACCAGGGATGTTGGTGAAGCAGCATCATGATTTATTAAGTTAAGATCTGCTTCACTGGGTATCTGCTGCTTTTCCCAACTGATAAATGTGTGTGTGTGTGTGTGTGTGTGTGTGTGTGTGTGTGTGTGTGTGTGTAGTGGCTGTTAGTTCCTTGGAATAATATAGGATTGGAAGAAAAATATGCAGTTAAGTATGCATTTCTTGGCCCTTCTAGGTTTTGAGTAAAAAATTAATTCACCATTTGTATAACACAAAGCATTTTGGAAACATAAATGTTGATGTAGCTTTAATTGATATGTAATAATACAGGCCCTAAGACATACAAAATGAATCTCACATAAAATATTAAATAACTGGATAAACTAACTTGTTATGAGAAAGAGCTAAATGTTTTATGCCAGAGAGGTGAACATTTCAGTGAAAAAGTCTTAATTCTTGTCTCAGGAGATGATGTTAGGGCTGTTTTAACCTGAAGGTCTCTTGTTCAAATGTGATCCTCAGCAACTCATTTGAATTTCATAGGAGATTCTCATTAAAACTGAATTTTAATAATAGTCATTAGTCTTTTTTTAAAGAATTTATGTATTCATGGATCATCATAATTAATGTTGGTGAAAGTCTACGTGAAAATAATTATTTCCAAAACTAGAAGATAGGAGAATTTGGGAATATATGGAATGTAATATGTTGAAACAAATATATGATGATTAAATGTTCATATGGACATCCATTCAAAAGGTACAGATACTTTGCACATGTTTATTGTATTTTCATAAGACACTCTTGAATTATTAAATGAGTGTGTACAGTGGTTGGTTGCATCATTCAGCAAACATTAACTGCAGACATCCTCTGTGTCTAGAATGAAATGTGCAAAGACAGGGAATAGTAATAGCTGTGCTCCATTAACCCATGGTTTAGAGAGGAAGGCAAATTTTACATGTCACACTGTAGTTCTACAAGTTAGAAAGCAATGTGGTCTAAGAGGAGGAGGAAGAACCTATCTTTAACAGGGAAAGGAGGATCTATGGAGGGTTCACACATTGGCAGCCTTTGTCTGGCTTGTTTTCATTCATTTACTCATTCAGTAAATTTCCTTGGGTGTCTAATATTGCCAGACAATCACTGTGGTAGATCCAAGAAAGTAATGTTAAATAAAACAGGCAACTCCATTAAGGTAAATATTTATGATATATTTACAGAAATTAATATGCAACTATATGGTGGTATATATGAATGAAGAGAACAGGATGTTATGAAAAAAATTACAACAAAATTTAGATTAGGAGATCATGGAAGACCTTCAAGGAATAGAGTGACCCAAGCAAAAAGTGGGATTGAACTACATTTGAAGAAAAAGAGACAGTATTTACTTATTCACTCTATAAATACTTATAAGAGAACAGAGGTGATGAAACTTTACTGTTATAATAGCTTTAAGTTAGAAAGAGAACCAATCTTTCTTGATTATGAAAATTTTATCATTCAATAAAACCTTAGAGTTACATATTTCTGATTGTGATTGGGTGGAAAAGGGACTCAGCCATCAGAAACATTTAGAAATCAATATAAGTTTACTATTGTTAGTGCAGTGTTAATTACTATTATAAACAAAAATATGATGGCATGGTCAACATGAATTCCTATGTAGAGGCAGAGCTAGTGAATTTTCATACCCCCCCCCATTTCAGTGAACGCTCTACTCAACTACTGGTAGCACCATTTATAAGATTTGTGTTGTTGTTGTTGTTTGCTTGTTTGTTTGTTTTTAATTCCCAGAAGGAAGGCATGCATGATTCTGAAAGTAGAGTGAACAATAAACAGAACCAGCAGATGTCAGTAGGACAAAATCAATTAAATTCAAGTGATGCTAATTAATATATTTTTCATGCAGAAGGACATCTTTTCTTTGCAATTTTCCTTTCAATACAGAGGGTTCATTTTCTTGGAAAAAGTGATTTAGCTGTATAACATAAAAATAGGTTAGAAAATGATACAAGCCCTAACTCTCTTCCAAATAGCTATCACTTAGCATCAAAGGGGCATTTGGTGGAATCTTTCCTAAGATTTTGCCCTGGTTCTTTAACTAAGTGCATTGCTTCAGAGTACCTGACTTTGTCTGGGATAAGAGAAGGTCAAGGAAATCCTTTCCCAGGAGGTAACATTGGGCTCAGATTCCTTGTGCCTGAAGCATTAATAAGACAAATGATATGGTGGTTGAGACTGCTTTCCAAGCAAGGAAGCCGAATATGTGAAGTCCTGAGGTGATGGAAAGAAGCCTTTTTGTGTACAAAAATACTTAAAAGGAGGGCCAATGAGAGTGGAAAAAGAGGGCCTGGAGAAGCTTGCAAGATTACTGGACTTTGTAGCATAAATTAAGGATTTTGCTTATTATGCTAGAAGCAATGGGAAGTCAACAAAACTGTGTCATCAGGGAAATGAGCTAATGGTTTGAATGTTTCTCTGCAGCCCTGGCATTTCCTGCTTTCTTTTAGTGTGAAATTTTTTTAAAAACAAGAGCTACATTTGAATATCTAAGTACTAGGACTACAGCATGTCCATTTCACCTATGTATTACTCTCTTGAATTGCTATAGATCAGTGACAAGTCACACTGATTCTGTAATGCCCCAAACTGTAATGAGCATTACCAATAAAAGCTCAACGTCGTGTTCCATCATACGTTTATCTCGCCATTGAGTTTTGACTTAGATTTGTGGAGAAAGAGTAGTTTCTCTGATGCTTTGCTGCCTCAAGCTGGAAATAATCATGTTCATTTGAACTAAATTGCAAGCATCTCAAGACTCTTAAGATGGGAATATTATTTTATAAATTCATATAAGAATTCTTTTATGTGCTTATTCATAATTTTAAAATTAATGTTCTACTATAAATTTGAGTGTCAGTGTGTGAGTATAAAATCTCAGGTGTTGATTTCAGCTGCCTAATGTTTTAGAAAAATAGCTTTTTTAGAAATAAAATTATGACTTATGGATTCAATATTCTTTTCATTTTACATTTCTTAAAATCTTGTGACTTTATTTTCACCAAAGACAAAACTGAAATAATTATTTGTTTACTTATTGACTTCTTGAAAGATAGCATTTATAAAGCACTGAAATGTATTGTTACTTTTTTCTGAGAGAAATATTCTCTGTATTTGAGAATTATATTTTGTCAAATAGGATCCATCACAGAATATCAGAAAACATAGTAAATAAAATTCCACTTTTTTCCTCAGGTCATAACATCAATAATTATAATTTATATTATTTGCATGTATTAAATAATTATTTCTTTATCTTTGTTAGGTTATTACCATTGGAAAACATGTTAAAGGTTACCATTATATCATTGCAAATCTGGTAGGTGAATTAACTGATATTTTTAATTTTAATAGAGATACTTAGAAAAATAGTTTTGAATGACCAGCATTTACAGTGTTACTTTTAAAAACATATCTTGATTATATTGATCAATTAGAAGTAACAATGTTTTTCTCAGTTTGTGTTTTAGACTGACTTCCCACTTTATATACTTTAATCAATTTCCTATTATAAGTGATGTAAGAAATATTTGACAAACTTTATAAATTGTCTTAGAAGGCATATTTAATTATGGAAAAGTTTTCAAAAATATCTAAAGTTCAATTGTTCAAATTTCCTCTTGTTTCTCATTATCACAATGTTTTATAATTTTTCCCTTTGTGCATTCCTTTAAAGTTTTCAGTAAACATAGTATTTGAGATAAATACACATTTGTGAAAATACATCTTAGAGAAAAATTAAACCTGCAAATGTCAAGAATTTTTATTTATTTCTGATTTTCTATTTACTATAAAAGCAGTACAATGACATTAAATCCCTGTAGCTGATCACTTTTTCATTGGGCTTTCTGTCAAATTATGATTATACTGAACATCTAAGTGTTTGACTATATCTCCTTCTCTTAAGTATAATCAGAGCCAAGTTAGAATTATTGTTAGACATTTTTTTCAAAATAGTTTTCAGATTAGTAGTAAAATGACCTTAAGCCTTTACTGTTGCAAAGTTTTACGTTCTTTGATGAAGTATGATCTTACTTGACTGAGAAAACTGCCCTCCCCAATCTCAGGAAGATAGAAAAGAGGGAGAAAATGAGAGCTTATTCTAAATAGCATAATAAGACTTTGGAAAGGTCTCATATTTACCCAAATGTAGACTTACTTTCTTTCTCTCTCTTTCTTTCTTTCTTTCTTTCTTTCTTTCTTTCTTTCTTTCTTTCTTTCTTTCTTTCTTTTTCCCTTTCTTTCTTTTTCCCTTTCTTTCTTTCTTTCTTTTTTTCTTTCTTTCTTTCTTTCTTTCTCTTTCTTTTTTTCTTAGAAAGAGGGATGGAGGGTAAGGGCAGAGGGAGAGGGAGAGAAAGAATCCCAAGCTGGCTCTATGCTCAGCAGCATGGAGCCTTACTCGGGGCTTGATGTCATGACCCTGAGATCATGACCTGAGCCAAACCAAGAGTTGGCCACTCAACCCACTGAGCCCAGGCATCCCTGTAGATTTGTTTCTGTAGGTAGTTTCTGGAATATTATATTGTTCTATCAGAAGACATTATTTCTAGTAATGATGGGGGGAAAAACTTTATAACTAATAAATGCTGTTTTCACTAGAAGGTGGCACCAGTGATTTAGAATATTAAATCTCAAATCTGCATGTTGTTAGTAGAAGTTGGTTGTTCAGATAAAACTTCTGTTTGCCAGTGAAATGGCTATTATAAAATTCATTAGAGTTTATCTATTGATATGATATTACAGATCCTAAATGACTCCCTACCAGAGAAGCAGGGGTTAAAATAAATGAAGCTCTGTATTCACTCTCTTCAGAACCACATTCTGTGCAGGGAACAGCCTGGACAGTCAGTCCCCTGTGTGAATTGTGCCATTTGATGAACAACACAGAGCCACATTGAAAGCCGTGATCTTTAAAAATGTCCAGATGGAGAAGATTATATTGGAACATTGAGAAATAATGACAGAAGGTGGCTCATCAATTTGAGAGTTGATATCTGATGCTATGAAATGGAAAGAAATGTACAGATGACCAAAGTGGGGGAAAAAATTAGAAAATAGAAAACGTGTGACTGTTGCTGTCATCTTCTAGGGAGGAACATGGCTTGTATTTTATCTGAATTCAAATTCTGCTTTTCCATTTCTGAATACTTGGCATCTTCACCATATGGAACTTCCAGTGAGTCAGTGAGTTCAAAGTATCTGAGGAGTGTTGCAGTTTCTGAGAATTTAGAGAGCACTTGAAATTTTCACTGACATTTAAAATTGAAGAATGCCATTCAGTGTTGAAGAGCTTTCATCTTCCAAACTCTCGATTGGAGATATCTCCCTTTCTCTGTCTAGGGTCTAATGAGTGTTAAATGAGGTGGTGATAAAAGAAAAGTCCTCAGATACAGCTATTGATGAATTTCCTCAGGAACAGGTAATAGTTGATTAGGCTCCCAAAACACAGATTGTGATTAAGTTCCTGATGAAGCATTTAAAAGGATAGTTTGTACATAAAGTGATGAAGAAGTGGTCATAAAGGGAGGCAGTTCTCATTTCTTCAACCTGGATATGGACAGAAAGTACTGCAATCCACCCCCACCTGACTACCATACAGTGAAGCACTTAATCAGGTAGCCTCCCCCAGGCACATGGAAATTCCAAGATATCTTTTAGTGTCTGAATGTTAAATAGCCAAGGAGAATCAGGCATTTGAGAAAAGTCTGGGCCATGAAGGATGTAATACAAAACAAATAAATGAATGAATAAATAAACAGAAACAGGGCAGGCAGAAAACACAAGAAAAATGTTTAAAATTGTAAAGAGTATCTGCAGAGTAATAGGAGAAAATTATCCATAAAGAAGAGAGAAAGTATGTTGTGAAAAAGAGGAAAAACTCAGAGAATAAGAAAGAATTATGGGAAGTTAACTTTTTTTCTACTACAAGTAAAATTATATGACTTTGATGATAAGTTTAAGAAAAATCTTCCAGATGATGTAACAAAACAACAATACAATATGAGGTGGTGTGTACAGGGAACCTGTGAAAAACTTAGATGTTCAATCTAAAAGTTACAATGTCATAATAATAGGCATTCTAGAAAGACATACAGTGAAGGCAGGGGAAAGAAATTATCAAAGAACATTCAGAAAAATTCCCAGTACTCGATGACACAAATATGCCCGTTGACTACACAAAACAATGAAAGAAAAGAGACTTCTTTTATGTTTCAAAGAAAATGTCATCATGAAATTTCAGAGATCAATAGAAGATCTTAAAAGTTTCAGACAGGTGGGAGGAGAAGGCAGACAGAAATATGAAGCAGGTCACATGCAAAAAATAATTAGAAATAATGACATTGTATTTTTCAATAGGAACAATAAAAGTCAGTGGAACGATGTCTTCAGGTTATGAGAGTAATCAAGTGTCAGTGTAAAATGAAGATATCTTGAGACATTCAGTGTCTCAAAAAATTTACCTCCAATGTGTCTGAGAAACTACTGAGCACTCTGGAAGAAGAAGGGAGTAAAACATGAGAGATTAGTGATCCAGGAAGTGAGAGAACAAGTCAGCAACATGGTGAAGGGACACTCCAGAGTAACAGTTGCAGAAGAGATGGAAAGAGGCATCAATTCAAATCGCGGCATTCAGAAGGTCTCCTGTAAATTAAATATTCAGAAAAAAGAGAAATAGATTACTTGATATGTTTGATATTACTTTAAAAAAGATTTACTCATATAAACATGAAAAGTTCTCATGGAGCAACTACAGAAAAATAAGAATAGGTACACAGAAAACTATAGTAGTGAAAAAAATGAAGCAATTATTATCTCACATTAGAGTGAGATACTATTCAAGAAGGAAAATGCAGGGACACCTGGGTGGCTCAGTCAGTTAAGCTCCCAACTCTTGATGTCCACTCAGGTCATGATCTCAGGGTTGTGAGACAGCCCCATCTCTGTGCTGAGCATGGATCCTACCTAAGATTCTCTCTCTCTCCCTCCCTCTCTGCCTTTCCCCTCTTACTAGTGCTCTCTCTCTCTTAAGAAAAAAAAAAAAAAAAAGGAAAATACAGTCATACCACATTATTTGACTGCTCTGAATAACAGAATTATAAATATGATAACTGTGAACATGAAATGGGTGAGCAGGTAAATCTGGATGAATTATATACACATCACACATAAGCAGAAACTCAATGAAGATATCTAAAATTGATAAATTAAGAAAAATAGAAAAGATGTGTGCAGAAATATGGTGGTAAATATATGAAAAACAAAAATTACTGAAATTGCTTGTTTTGAAGCAGCTTAACTGGAGCATGTCTGATTTTTGTTATATATATTCTGGCACTATTTACATTATTTCAATAAAAAGAAAAACCAAAATTTGACCCAATAATGAAGTAATTATCCTTCTTTACACAAATAGTACTAAAATATATTTTTTAATATCAATAACAAAGAAAAGATTCTCCCGTATTTGAGATTCGGGGATATTTTCAATCCTTATGCAGAATAATGAGAAGTAAATGTATAAGGTAAAAAAATACTTATAATTGTGGTTTATTAAAATTGTGACTTCATCCTTGGGATAATGTCCTCTCAAATTGAGATAGAATTTATGACAGTGCAATATTTGAAATTAATGGCAGCACTACATGATAGTTTTACTAATGACTGAATTCATTCTAATAATGCAAGAGATTGATTTTTAAACTTTCATATATTTTATAAAAAGTTAAGCTCCGTACTTAATATGATATTGTTTGAGTGTTTGCAAATTATGACTAGGCATTTAGTACCTTCCGTTCTCATTTTAAAGATGTTTTATCACCTATGAGAATGAACAATTAAAATAGGAATAACTTGCTTACTATGTTATATTTCTTGGGGTACTAGCTTTATGTTCTTAAGTATTTATAACTATGTGGTAGTGCTCTGTTGTAGATTGAATAAATAAAACCAGTACTTACCCACGGAAGATTTCTCAGTAAAATGGAGAGCTTTTATGTGAGTACAACCAATAAACAATCATTGATTAAGGATCCGCTGTGATGCCAAGATGACAGTAGGTACTAGTGCAGAGTATTGGTTGCTAAATACACGAAACACTTCCTCTAGGCTTTTTTATATCTCATGTGTTCTTTGACATTTGTAAAATCACAATGTATAGAATTATTGGGTAAATGTTAAGTTCTCTTTGAGTCTTAATGGAAAGCCTGACATATGTGCTCTATGTCTAGGGATTTACTGATGGAGACCTATTAAAAATTCAGTTTGGAGGTGCAAATGTCTCTGGGTTTCAGATAGTGGACTATGATGATTCCCTGGTATCCAAATTTATAGAAAGATGGTCAACACTGGAAGAAAAAGAATACCCTGGAGCACATACGACTACAATTAAGGTATCTCTCTATCTACTAATATGTCCATCTACATCTGGATCTATATATCTGTATCTTTATCTGTATCTAACTGCTGGCAAGTAGTGTGTTCTCTGGGACACTCTAGGAAGAAGATGAAAATCTTAATTTGTTTTAGGAACAAAAAGCAATAAGTGCTTTATGAAATCAAACAAGGAATCTTTGAATTCTAAATGCAGTGCACTGTTCTGATATGAACATGACCAGACTCATCTTTTATTCTCCACGGGTCTGGACTTCACTTGTTTATTCAACGTATTTTATTATTCATACACCTACCTACATATATTTACCTCTAAATATTAAATGCTTCTGCTGTTGATAGGAAGGTTTTCTTCCTTCTGTTTGTCACCTTATTGACAGCGGAGATAAAAGAGGATCATAACGTATGTGGAATGAGATGATCACATTCTTTATGAAACTAGACTTATGAAAAATAAGAGCAAAAGTTGCAAAGCATTTCAGATACATAGTGATTTCGTTTGTTTATTTGTGTATTATTAAGCAGATGTGTATGAACCAGCCAGGACAGTGTTATTTTAGTTGCTCTCCCAGTTTATACTTCAGACAGAGATTTTGTGGTTGTTTTCTGCACCTAATGAAGAAAAAAAACAAATATGGATTTTTGGCTCTAAATTTGTGTCTGGCTATGAGACTGGTCCTAGGTAAGGATTGAAAGCGTTGAATTCTCTATTTTTGGATATGTGAATGGATCCTGTTAATTATAAGTTAAATTCAAGAAACCATCTCATAGAATGTTAAAGAATAACCCAAAGTTATCTTTTTTTCTCAAAACTAGGTGACTTTGGTGACCTTCACTGATATTCCCATGTACACTGTTTATAAGAGTACTGTGGGTTTGTGGGGGTACCTTCAGGTAGCAAAGCTGATAAGAAGACAAATGGACATCTAGTCTTTTCATTGATGTCAGGGTGTGTCTCCGCCTGTGGCTCTCATTCTGTGGAATTGCAGGCTTCCATCCATTCCAAGATGGTGCCTTTAAAGCTCTCTGATGAAGATTGCATGTGGCATTCATCCCCAAATAGAACTAAAGTGCTCCTTTTGAATACTCGATTAGTCACCGTGTTCCTACCACTGCTGTCTACTGTGAGAAGGATGAGAGCAAAATGAGATGACTATATTCTCATGGAAGTCATATCATTATTGAAGTGCATGGGTCATGTATCAAAATGCAAGGCAAATTTGGGGCCTGGGAGATATTTAGCAATGCATTCTGTTAACAATTTCACCAAAACCTAGCTCCAGATTTCACTCTGCTGGGAGCTTACTCCCTTCCTGCTGTAGCACGTAAAAAAAAACAAAAACAAAAGTAAAAACAAAAACAAGCCCCCCCCCCAAAACAAAAAAGACTCTTATCTTTGAAAATCCCCAGTCTAATGGAGGAGACTAACATGTCAGTAAGCAAATAAGCAAAACAGAGAATGATGCATGTAAAATATGCCAGCTCTCCACATATGATTAGGACAGTATGGGAGAAAGGATGTTAAGGAGGGCTCTCCAGGGGTGGGGTGTCTCAGCAGGGCTTTTCATGTGGTTGAGCAGGAGAAAAACTGTAGGAGGGTGTTGGAGAAAGAGAATGTACACTGATTCAAAGTGGTACAAGGGCATGACAGTGTCAGGAAACTGTACTTTTTCTTCTGTTTGTTTGTTTTGTTTTGTTTTCTGCTGTAAAAATTCAAAATATATGGATTGAGTGAGAGATGGACATTTTGTGGGAGTTACCAAGAGATAAGTCTCTTCTAATGTCAGCAGATGTAAAAGATAGGAATCACTGGACAGGGCTTTCATGATTTTTTCTGCTCCATGGGCAGAAAAAAGGAAGAAAAACTACTTGGGGTAATGATACAGTATTTTCTAATAAAAAAATAGCATTATCTTCTATATATGATCTGTTTAAGAAAGGAAAGCAAGAATATTTCCTAATGAGATTATTTCTTTCTATATTGTCTTTTGGGTCATTGACTGTACCAGGTACATAGCCTGATAGTTTAAGTCATGTTTTATTGTCACCAAAATAAAAACTTAGGTTATAGGCATAAAAACCTGCAAAAATGCAATTCAGTACATGAAATTCTCCCTGTGGTTAGGCTTGGGAGATAATATAAACTATTTCAAGTTGTGGGAATATTAAATTAATGATTGTTTTAAACTTTTAGTCTTCTCCAGAAGTTAACAAATCTTCGATAGTTTCTTAGTTAAAATCATCCTTATTCAATAAATACAAGTAAAATATAAATATTTCAATATTTTGCATATTTTAATAACCAAGAAATATGTTAATAATGTTAAATTTCTTCATTCTTATACTCTGTACAAAAAATTACTCTAAAGTCATGGTACAGAGATTTTACATCTGGTTCACCAATTTGCTAATTTCAGGCAACGTTCATTCATTTATTCATTTATCAATGCATTTATCCATTCAATGCCTATCTATTGAGTTTTTACTCTATAGGCTGGCACTGTTCTATGTGTCAGAGAAATGACAAAGTTCCAGTCTGAGAGCATTAAGGAACCACCAGAGGAGAGTTTTGATACAGAAAGATTCCTGGTTACCCTCTTCTGCAACACTGTCTGCTTACAATAGATTGTAGGGTTTGCACCTGATGGCAGGTGAGCTTTTAGGAAGATACCACGAATAATCCAGGCAGCCGAGTAAGGCAACCAGTAACTGGTTGTCTTAACTGTGGCGATGGCACCAGGAAGGAGGGAAATTAATGGGTTTGTTACAATTGCTGAGTCTTTTGGATTTCTTTATTAGTAAATGAAAAAACTATTGCAGCAATCATAACCACTAGTTTATTATATAGTGATATAAATTCGGTTGAAAGATATTTGTGGGTTAAAAACAAGACTCTGAAAGGCAGTCTGCATCATTTGTGTCTTCCTGACCCCAGTGTCCTACAGTGCTTTACACACAGTAGACACATAATAGATATTTGTTGAAATGAAAAATATAAAGAAACCCTTTGAAAATAATCACTGAGAAAGAAAAAAAAGTAATTATCATTTCTGTGAACTTTGGCTAAAATTTCTGCACTAATATTTGTTTTGGCCTTTTATTCAACCCTGGCATAAAAGTAGTGATATTTTACTTGACAGTCATCAGACCAGAACCATTTGGCACCTAGATTTAAATGGACAATTAGTGACCATTTTACCTTCCTTAAAAAAAAAAAAAAAAAAAAAAAAAAAAAAAAAAAAAAAAAAGTTTTGAAAGAGGCAGATAATAAAGATGATTTGGCACTCTCTCAAAAATAATTTAGAAATACTTCTATTTTTAGATAGATTTTCAGTGTTTCGGTGTCTTCAACAACTTGTAAGATGATAGCTATCCATTCGGCCTGGTTACATCAGCAATCTGAACCTTGGTTCAACTTCTGCATCTGTGATATTCTGCTGATGTTAAGGTATTCCACAATAATACGTGACCATGACTGAACTTTTCGTGGCCCTTTAAATAATGGTTTTCCCACCAGAATCTCATTTCAGTCAGGAAAGGACTTAAAGCACAGACTCAAACTTTCTTAATTGCTGCCCTAAGAGAGTTATTAGGCCTGTCTGAAAATAGCATAATCTTTTTCAGTTCAGTAATTAGCGCCATGCATTATATAGTACCCTAGTGGCTTAATAGAATTAATTCTGCTTCTTGAACATTTTAACTGACCAAAACCACTGCTGACACATTGGCATCCCCTACTCCTAATATTAAAGTATTTTGCCACACAATAGCCTAGAGGCTTGATGTGTTTTGTTTCTTATATTCCATGGCTTGAAAAGTATGTAAATGGTTGAAATAAGCCCGTAAATTAAAATTTTGATATTGGGGGCACCTGGGTAGCTCAGTCAGTTAAGTGTCTGCCTTGGTCTCAGGTCGTGATCCCAGGATCCTGAGATCCAGTCCCATGTTGGTCTCCCTGCTCAGCAGGAAGCCTGCTTCTCCCTCTCCCTCTGCTGCTCCTCCCTCCCACTGCTTGTGTTCTCTCTTGAGCATGTGCTCTCTCTTTCTCTCAGATAAGTAAGTAAAATATTTTAAAGAATAAAAGAAATGATTTTAAAAATGAAGTAAAATTATGATATTGGTAAAATTTTTGTTAAAAATAATTGAAAAAATATTTAAACGTATGTTAGAGCATTAAAAGTAAAAAGGCATCACTACTATCTGTAATACTACTGCAGGATATCTGATTCACCTCATTTCCACATTTCTTCATCTGTAGAGGGAATAAGTTTAGGCAATGTATAAGATTTATCTCAAACATCTAATGCCATGATTATGTAAAGTGCTAATTTGACACTTAATAAAACATACACTAATACTTCTAATTTTTGCTGAATCTATGATTTCTCACATGGTTCTTCTGTCTCTCAAAAATTGTAATGACTTGCAGGCAGTCATCTCTCCACTCCAAATATCAAAATCAAACCCTAAAATATCTTGGAACATATTTGTTTATTTTCCCTGGATTAAAAAAGATGAGGAACTTCCACTTTGTTAGAAGATTTCTAGAAGTGGAGAAAGTCTGGGAGAAATTTATGCAACCAACAAAATAAAAGATCTGTCTCTAAGAAGGTCTCTCCCTGGCACTGACGGGTGAATCAAACCAGACAATGTTTTCATTTGAGTATCTTTTTTCCATCGTGATAAATCTAATTAGTTTTATCTGAAACTTTTGAATGCTTACATGAACCCCAAATTTCAGAATGTAAAAGTCTTTGTCCTTAAGCACCACTCAGTCAGGGTCAGTAGCCGATCTGAATAATTCAGGTAAAATATGTTGTTTTAATGTATTCCTTTTACATGAAGAGTATTTCTTCACAGGGGCTTAAAAATTATTTTTACTACTCAAAAAGAATAATAAAGGATGTTAAATTTGATTTCTTTCCAACAGACCTAGTTTTCTCACCCTTGAAACTCTGTGCTTACTAGATGTTGATTTTTTTTTTTTTACTTTGTAGTTACAATTTAAATTTTTTTAGAGCAGTTTAAGGTTCACCACAACACTGAGCAAAAAAAGAATTTCTGTATATCTCTGCCTCCCACCCCAAGCACAACCTCCTCCAATATCTGCTTCACTCACCAGAGTGATTCATTTGTTAGAACTGATGAATCTTCATTGACATCATGATTATCCGAAGTCCATATTTTACATTATGGTTCACTCTTAGTGTACATCCTATAGTTTGGGACAAATGTACAATAACATTCTCCCATCATTATAGTCTCGTAGTGAATATTTTCACTACTCTAAAAATCTCTGTTCTGCTTATTCATCTCTCCTCTTGCTCATAGCAAACACAGAATCTTTTTTATTGTCTCTATAGTTTTGCCTTTTCCAGAATGCATAGAGTTAGAATCATCAGTATGTAGTCTTTTTAGATTTGCTTTTTTTCACTTAGTAATATACATACAAGGTTCCTCCATGTTTTTTCATGGTTTGGTAGCTCACTCTTTTTAAGCCCTGATAATAGCCCATCATATTCCGTTACCTGGATGTACCGTTCACTTACTGAAGAAAGGACATCCTGGTTGCTTCCGAGTTTCAGCAATATGAATAAAGCTACCTCAAATATATGTGCGATGGTTTTTGAGTGGATGTATGATTTCAACTCCTTTGGGTAAATACCAAGTAGTACAATTGGATCATATGGTGAGAGTATGTTTAGTTTTCAAGAAACTGCCAAATTGTCTCCCAAAGTGGCTGTACCATTTTGCATTGTCACTAGCAATGAAAGAGAGTTTCTGTTGCTCCATCAATGTTGAGTTTCTGTGAAGATCCTGTGACTTTGTGTGGTGAAGTTTCGAAGGGCACACATTCAACAAGTCTTAAACAGCCTTATCACAGACACTTCTTTTCCAGAGGGCAGACTCCAATTAAATTTAAAATTAAGACAAGCAAATGAACTTAAATGTATAATGTATTTACCAATACTGTTTTTTTTTTAATGGCTCTAGTTGGTCTTAATCATTGCCCAGAATCAAGAAAGAAAGAAAGAAAGAAAGAAAGAAAGAAAGAAAGAAAGAAGAAAGAAAGGGAGACTTTCTAAAGCTTTTCTTATAGGTTTACTTATTTTTCCTAGAACTCATCATTTTTGACCATTTTGATAACTTGATAAAATGAAGAAATTGAGAATTATATTGTGAGATTCTTTAGGGACATATCATTCAGCATATAAGAACTTTAATCAGGGGCACCTGGATGGCTCAGTGGGTTAGGCCTTTGCCTTCAGCTCAGGTCATGATCTCAGGGTCCTCGGATCGAGCCCCACATGGGGCTCTCTGCTCAGTGGGGAGCCTGCTTCCCCTCTCTCTGCCTTCCTCTGCCTACCTATGATCTCTCTCTCTGTCAAATAAATAAATAAAATCTTACAAAAAAGAACTTTAATCAAATAAGTGATAAAATTTTATTTTTTTAAAGATTTTATTTATTTACTTGAGAGAGAGAGAGAGAGACAGCAAGAGAGAGCATGAGAGGGGAGAAGGTCAGGGGAGTAGCAGACACTGATGGAGTTGGGAGCCTGATGCAGGACTCATTCCTGGGACTCCGGGATCATGACCTGAGCCAAAGGCAGTTGCTTAACTGACTGAGCCACTCAGGCGCCCCAAGTGATATAATTTAAAAAATGAGTATATACAATTTATCAGGCCATAAGACCTTTAACAGCCCAAGGTTGTTACACAGAACATTATTTTTATGAAAAGTAATTGGTATTAAGGAAATTTTTAAAATGGTAATTTGTTTGGACAATGGATGTTCTTCAGACAAAGCTAAACTGGAATTGTCACTACAGGATTTCTTACAGCCTTTAATATGGCAATGTGAGAATCAGTTTTTGAATTTATGGGCTCACAGATTCTTGTAGATTAGGATAGTGGTTTTCAAAACAGCAAAACAAACTAGTTTTATATATCAGGTTAGATAGTAATAAAAGGAAAAAAGAAAGCAAACATGCTGGTTAATAATTTGTATTTTGGGACATACTTTATAAGTCACCTGGCTTCTCATTTCCTCTAACCGTACTCATTTGATGTGGTGTTTGCCAAACAAGCATCCACTGTCCCTGTGTGCGACACTGAGGAGTTTCCTGGGACTGCAGATTTGCTGTGTAAAACAGGGATAGTACCTGACAAACCAAGATGGTTGGTCACCGTCATTGCCACAGAAACACAGAGATCTGGACTCAAACTCCATCTTATTTTTTTTTTTTTTACCCTGAGCAAAATATAATCTGTTAACTTAGAATCTTTATCTATAAAACTGGAGTAAAAATATTTGTTGCATAGAATTTTTAAAAAAGGGCTCCTGAGGAAACCACCCAGCTCAGGTTAGTCGACATGAATTCTTTTTTCCTCACCAACTTTTCCAATGCTACTATGACATAGGAGAGGCATTGTTTTACTTATTTCGTTGATAAGAAACACTATTTTCATTGATAAAAAACACTTTATCTTACCCAAGGCAATTGAGCAGTAAATGATAAAATCAGGGCTTGGGCCCTGCCTTCTGGTGATACATTCAATACTTTCTAAACCATATACATTTCAATTTCAAGTGTCAAGGAGAATTTGAAAGTAGCTATTCATAGTAAGTTTTTAGCACTTTTATAACATGTAAAGTCTAGTACTTTTTCTTTGAATATCTTTTATTTTAGCACAGTGCAGATGACCCATGTTTAAGCATAGGTGCTATCATAATAATGACCCATAAATGTTATGTTATAGTCTATTTATCCTTTTTGTATGTTCATTAAATCCTAAGTGTACATAGAACTTCTCCATTCCCTGTTTTTGTTGGCTGTCAGAATACTGATTTCTGGTTTCAGTGATTACAGTAATGTATTATTGAATAATGTCTGATGACTATTGGGCTTAACAAACATGTTTAAAATGCATATTTCATTTTGTATTTGAAAAATAGGTCTCAATAAACATGCATTTAAAATGGAATAAAAAGTACATTTGGAAAATGGACCATAAAAACGTTTTCCCAGATTTCTTCTTAAAGTGTGGATAGGATGCGATTGTGATACAGCACTGTAAAACATAATGGTCCCCCACTGAATTATAAATTTCCAACTCAGCTGAGGGATTTCACAGAACATAAACACCAGGACAGAGATGATACATTTGTTTTCAAAGAAGGAGATAGTTACATTTCATCATGTTCCCTTCAAGTTAATTTACATCTAGTTTAGGGAATGGTAGAACTGAAATATCTAACTCTCCAATCAAAAATATGAATATATTTGTTTAGGAAAAATAAATGAGCCACATATGTAGAACATAAACAAAGAGGAACTCTGGATATAGTGTCTGTTTATTTTCTCTCCGTCCAGAATTGTGTTTTTATGATTGTGACTTTTAATTTAAAACAATAATGGGCTGGAGACTTGATTAAATTTGAGCATTTGAAAAAGGTTGAAAGGATTTTTCTTCTTAGCATGCTCATGCTCCGAATCATAATTGTTAACATGCCGCATGAACCTCAGTGCTTTTAGTTCATTCAACCTAATCTTATTTTTTAATGTAGTTTGCCAACATTTATAGACCTCTAAAACATTTAACAGATGGCTTGATAGATTTCTCATAGTAATGTGAGCAGGCTGACCCAATGAAGATTTTGGCTTTTCACTATTATCGTAACTTTTTAATGTGCATTGCAATACTTCTTTTTTAAATATCCAATTTATTTAATTTAGGCTCTGTTTCCTATTCAGTGACCTAGACTTTATTTTAAAAATTACATTGGCAATGAACTAATTACTGTATAGGAAAGCAAATTAACCAATTTTTTTCTCTAGGAGAATAGAAATAAGCATCTATGTAAGGTGGATAAATCTAATATGTAATCTTATTTCTCCAGATATTTTCCTAAGTAAATAGGATTCAAAACAATGTCTTTTTCTTAAGAAAACAGTACATGAATATTCTAGAATACTTAGAAAAGAAATATAATCATGTTTGCTTCCTCTCTATTATTATAACCATTCTGTTTATTTTTCTTTCCCTTATTTGTGAAGAGATATTACCATTTTTTACCATTCTCATTAATCAATGAAGAAGGTATTTTTAAAATTTAGTTGTAATAATGTTTTCACTAATTTTATAATTGACATTATTCATATTGTTATATAACCTTTATTAGCATCACTTTTTAATGGCTGCATTATACTTTCTTAAGGCAGAAAGTACAGGTTTTAAGGATTCTTTATAATCAGAAATGTGGGTTGTTTCTAAATATGGATGGATCTGACACATACTATATTTTGCTAATTTCTCAGATATAGTTTGGAGAAAAAGGTTGAGATTTTTTGGAAAAAATGGTGATGGGTTTTACTTAGATCTGTCTAGTTGAGATATTTGTGGGAACCTCAAGTGCATCCATCCGGGAGATAATCTAAATACGTAGAGGAATCCTATATAGGCCTGTAATGACATTGTTTAAGTGGTATCACAAGAGAAGAAATAAGGAAGAAAACTTAGAGGTAAATATGAATATCTTTTTACAGTTTACTACACTCAGTCACAGGGCTCATGGCCTCAAAATCATTTTATCTTTTTCTTCTTCTTGCCAACTTTCCCATCAAATTTGACTCATTCATATGGTCAAATGAAAGAGATTCAATTAAACTAATACATACAACGATTAAATGAATGATAACCTCACACTGCCATTTTGGAATTAGAAAAACGGAGGCTTAAGAAATTTCTGGATACATGGAGGGGATGATTCATACAACATGAACTACTTTTCATTTGCCTTATTGTAATATCTCTCATATTAAGAGGATAAATCTGACATTTATCTACCACCAGATTGATTTATAACACTATGATAGACATATTGTGATTATCTGCTTATAACCTTTTCACTACACTGGAAGAGAACATGAATCCTGTAAAGAGAGTGTCCAATATCAAAATCTCTGACTTCCCTGCCTACATTCTTTCCTTCCTTCCTAGGTCTTTTTTAATGTATCTGGCCCTGCCCTGGTATCTGAGAATTCAGTGGTGTAAGATGAGTTTTCTACTTCCCCAGAGTAAATATTCCAGTGGGGAAGAGAGATGAAATAGAGAAAGAAAGAATCCATGAACAAGATATTCAGATACTGTTAGAGACTATGAAGAAATAAATAAGGTCAGGTGAAGAGGAGTGATTGAGTCCATGCTGGGCAGGAAGGGCATCATTGAGGAAGTAATGTTTGAGCACATACATGTAATTTAAAGCCATGAACTGAGCGAGACCACCTCAAGAGAGAGAGAAGAGGGTTGATGTGGAATGGCAAGTTTAGAAAATGCCTCTTAAATTTTTTAATGAAGGAAACAGGAAAAAAAAGGAAGGGTTGGTATTGGAAGGAGATATAAACCTAAGAAGCAGTTATTGTAGCTATCATCTATCTATCTATATCTATCTATTTACCTATCTACTGATTGATCTTTCTTTCTATCTCTCTCATCTATCTACCTACCTACCCATCTGTCATCTATCTGTCATCTGTATCTAACATTTATCATCATCTATCTCTTTATTTGTGGTAGGAGATATCAAAGCATTTGAAGTGCTAATAAAGATGATCCAGTAGAGAGAGAAAAAAGGCTGATGGAGGATATTGAGGTTGTAATTGTAGATGAAATGTCCTTAGAAAGATCCGAGGGACTGTTTCCGTGTGCTGTTGGGAGCGGCTGTCCTTATGAAGAAGCATGGCCACCTCCATTGCTGTCAGCTCAGGAGGGAAACAGAGAGAATGTGATCGTGGCAGTTTTGTGGTTGAAAGGTAAAAGGTTTCTGTCTGAAGGCTTCTATTTTTTTGGTGACGTGTAGGCAAGATAATCAGCAGGAATTCAGAGAAAGAGAAGTGTGCAGAGCTGTAGGTATTATGAGAAGAAAAGAAGAGGTATAAAATAATCATTTTTGAGAGTGGAAGAACTAAGTTACTAAAGAAAGAAGGAGGAGGACTTGGAAATACTAAGTGCTCATTTTGGATTTGTGGTCAAGAATTTTAAGGTGTCTCAAAATTAGTACGATGTTGCATTTTTTACCCAGCTTCACTGTACTTTTGTTACTCACAGATTGAAAAATACTCAGTAACAGAAATTTCCTAAGTGTTCATTAAAGCTATTATGTTAAAATGTGTTAATTGTCATTAACAATAGCAGCATGATACATTTGATAGATGGCGGTATATATCCATGTATGTAATAATACCTATCCAGCCACTGACAGTGCTTAGTGCCCTCAGATATGCTCTTTTTTTCTGCTTGGCCCCCATCCTCCTGTAATAATCCTATTTTCCCATTGGGATCTGAATATCGTAAGTTTGGAACCAATGTTATTTTATCATAGACTGTTGAACCATGAAGGGGGCATAGAAATTATGAAATTTGTTGGTTCTTCTTTTCGATTACCATAACCACATAGGGGATCTTAAAAATGGGTATTTCAAGACTATTGCAGATCTATGTGAACATCACTGAGGTAGACTTACAGACTTAAACTCATCAATATTCTTTCCCTATTGCCAAATGAATCCCGCATAAGAGGAGGGATATTTGTTTGTAAATTTGATAATTTCCTGTATACTCAAATCAGACCATAAAGGGATTCTCTAACTAGGGAATTGGTTTAAAAAGAAAAGTGCTATTATCATAAAAGGTCTCAGCCAAAAAGCTGAAATGCTAATGTAAAAGGCAGTGCTTCCAGCCAAAAGCCTACTCCACAGTCCTAGTATTCCATTCTACCTCTCAGATTCTTAGACTGCTAGATGAAGGATGGTGTCTAAAGTCTTGGGCTGTGATATGGTGTTGTATGGTGGCCAGCTGCAACCCAGACGGCCATTGTGCTGTGACCCTCTGAATTTTTTCCTATTCTTATGATATGTGTGTGATATTTTTCAGTATACTTCTGCTCTAACCTATGATGCTGTTCAAGTGATGACTGAGGCTTTCCGCAACCTTCGGAAGCAGAGAATTGAAATCTCTCGAAGGGGGAATGCAGGAGATTGCCTGGCAAACCCAGCAGTCCCCTGGGGACAAGGCGTAGAAATAGAAAGGGCCCTCAAACAGGTCAGTTACTCAAAATGATTGTGAGTGTGACTTAACAGTGGACACTATTTTTTCCTGCTATGTTAGTCTCCTGGCTATGTTTAACGTAAAGTGGATATTATCTCCTAACTGCACAGAGGTATGTTGGAGGGTGAAAAAAAATCTTATAAATGTAGTTTTCTTAACTTGAGCCCAGTGAGAGTAATCTGTACAGTTTGTATCTTCGGTTGCAGTAAATTGATAACTGTGGTCCTTTCCCATTTCCTCATTAGGTTCAGGTTGAAGGTCTCTCGGGAAATATAAAGTTTGACCAAAATGGAAAAAGAATAAACTATACAATTAACATTATGGAACTCAAAACCAATGGGCCCCGGAAGGTAAATCATTAGTGATCTAAAGGCAGTTTTCTCTCTGCGAGGAGGTGAGTTTGCTAACCTGTCACCTCTTCTTCCAGAGAGTCCTGGAAATGGATATTCACGTAGGTAGAGTTTATCTACTTCCAGAAACAGATATATTTTTAATTTTTTTCCCTAAATCTAATCTATTCATTTCTGGTAAGTAATACTGAAATGTAATCTTCAAATGACTGTGAATAGAAGAACTGTTTTTATTTTTATTTTATTTTATTTTATTTTATTTTTTTGATCAAGGTGTAAGAGATTTAATTAGAAGAAAAAGAAACCATCGCTGACAGTTTATGGTTTAGAAGACAAAACATAGCTGGTGCAAATATGCATTAATATTTTAATTCAGTACCTTTCTCTTAACTGTTATGGATAAAATTCCATTGCTTGGATTTTATTTCTATTTCCATATGATCACTCCAAAACAAATTACTCTGGAAAGTATGAGAAGTGAATGTGAAAAGACAAGCCATTTTAAAGAATTGCTTTTGTTTCATTGTTTTTATAATCTCTATTTGTATTAGAGTCACAAAAATAAAAGACACAGCTTTGTTAATGTATATATATTATATTTAATTTTTTAAATTTATTTTCAGCGTAACAGTATTCATTGTTCTTGCACCACACCCAGTGCTCCAAGATATAAGTTTTGATTCATACGTGAGTTTGAAATAATTCAATGTGTGGCTAATAGAAAGATCATTTATCCATGTGCCTATCTTCTGTAACCTTTTTCAGATCGGATACTGGAGTGAAGTGGACAAAATGGTTGTTACCCTTACCGAGCTCCCTTCTGGAAATGATACCTCTGGGCTTGAGAATAAGACTGTTGTTGTCACTACAATTTTGGTAATTAGCTACCAATGCTACTGCAGTTCTTCTTATGAAAAATATCTGCCAACTAGAATTGCTGCTAGTGTTTTAGGATAATAACTAATGGAGTGCTTCTTTGGCACTGTTTGAATCATGCATAGCATATTTACTCTGTCAAAGGGACCACACAAGTATTAGCTAAAGCATTCAAAATATTTGCTATCCTCTTCAATACTGAAATTTAGCTTGACAGAAAATTCATACACTGGTGCGTCCACAAGTGTGAGCAGCTGGAGAAGGTCTGGGAGAGGGTTCCTTGTGTTTCCTCCTGTGCTTTACCTTTCACTTCCCATGCAATTCTGGGTACCTTCTTTCTTCACATTTATTAATAATGTTGGCAAGTCTCTTTCCTTATAAGATAAACTGCTTAAAGATAATTTCTCTTCTTTTTAACCACCAATGTCCACACAGTCATTGAGATACAGCCAGTTCTGAGGGAATGAGATAACATTGAACTGAATCTTGATCATCTAGGCTCTGGAGAGATGGAGGTAGATGCAGATCATCGTGACAAGCCGTTGGTGAAATAGAGATGGGGGGGAAGGGCTTCACTAATAGTACATGATTTTGCGACAAAACAATTGTATTTTATTTTGCTGAGCCATGGTATAGTAAAATTGTGGGATTCATTATTCTAACGATATTGAGAAGAAAAATATAGGTGAAAATATAGCTGAAAAAATCAGCTAATAAGAGATTTGAATAGAAACATTGATTGGCATTTGGAAATACCTTAAAAAGTATAAGCTCTGACATGTGAGGGCTTTTGGTAATCATGCATCAAGGGGGACTATTTCACTGAACTCTCAAATATGCTTGATGACACTTTCCAGTAGAGAATATTGGCCTATGTTGAATCATTTTCATACTTCATTTTTCTTGTGTTTACAGGGGGAAGCTACTTTCCATCCTTGTAATGTTATTCTAGGATATTCTATCTTATAGATGAAGTGAGACATGAAATCTGAGAGGGTAGCCTCAGTACGTCACTATGGCAATGATTCTTTAGTCTATCCATTACTGACTATCAACATGATTTCCACATGAACCTTATCCTTGAAGCAGCAATACATAGGGTTTTGGATGAATGCTGGTTCTTGAACTCGGCATGACCCTAACCTAGAATAAGAGTGTGGTGGATCTGGAGTTGAATAAAACAGATGTTGAGCAACATTATTCCTATCTACACTCTAGGAGTTTACAAACATGACAAGGGGACATGTCAACAGTTTGTGCTTTTGAGTTTCTTGTTTACTTTGTTATGGCTAGATACAAGTCATATTAATGAAATATAATGTTAGGCATTTGAGGACCTTTTTTTTCTCAAAGGTATTATGTTCAATATTTTTCTGCTGATATTTTCCACCATTCATATTCTACAGTTTCTCTGGCTACCAGGTAATAATTAAACCAGAAGACTTGAATCAGTGAAAGTAGTTAACACAGCTATTTTTTTTTTAAATCAATGAAAGAACTGTCTTTCCATATAGGAATCTCCATATGTTATGATGAAGAAAAATCATGAAATGCTTGAAGGCAATGAGCGCTATGAGGGCTACTGTGTTGACTTGGCTGCTGAAATCGCCAAACATTGTGGGTTCAAGTACAAGTTGACAATTGTTGGGGATGGCAAGTATGGGGCCAGGGATGCTGACACGAAAATTTGGAATGGGATGGTTGGAGAACTTGTATATGGGGTAAGTATAGCTTTTCTCCCAAATAAAGTCATTCAGTTTGAACTCTTGTTGACAGAATTCCCCACTTCCCTGCAAAGTACCTCATTTTGAGGTTGTTAGTTTCCCACATTACTGAAGAATACTATCTTTTTGCCTTGTGAACATCTGAAAATTAAGGCTAACCTCAGAAGCACACCCGCACACTAAATGAGACAGACATTTGATCTGTCTTGAAGCATATGAACCATAGACATGGCTCAAAGGCACCAAAGGCATAGATTCAGTGTAAAGATGTAATTATTATAGTTGAGTCAGACGGGCATACTGTGTATTTATAAAGAGGAGGGATATTTGGGTAACAAATTGCTTTTTTGTTTATTCTTTACTGGGACTCTTCCAAGGAAATAATTATTGACATTTCCCTGATTTCCTTTTCTTCCCTTTTGATCCACTAATGTAATGATGATTCCTTTCAGACCATGACTCTGGGTACTATTACTTTCATTTGTTTTCCTTACAGAAAGCTGACATTGCAATTGCTCCATTAACTATTACCCTTGTGAGAGAAGAGGTGATTGACTTCTCAAAGCCCTTTATGAGCCTCGGGATATCTATCATGATCAAGAAGCCTCAGAAGTCCAAACCAGGAGTGTTTTCATTTCTTGATCCTTTAGCCTATGAGATCTGGATGTGCATTGTTTTTGCCTACATTGGGGTCAGTGTAGTTTTATTCCTGGTCAGCAGATTTAGCCCCTACGAGTGGCACACTGAGGAGTTTGAAGATGGAAGAGAAACACAAAGTAGTGAATCAACTAATGAATTTGGGATTTTTAATAGTCTCTGGTTTTCCTTGGGTGCCTTTATGCAGCAAGGATGCGATATTTCGCCAAGGTTGGTTACTCACCTCTTCAACTTTGTGCATTTTAGGTCTCAAGTGGATATTCATGGTGTTTATGAATTCACTATAAAGAAGTAAACAGCCGCTGACTACCTGTCCAAGCAGTTTAAGACTCTTCAGGACAGACTCTTACTGTCGGCATAAGTCTGTGAAATATTCGACCAATGTTCTTTGAATGTTGATCTTGTATTTCCTGGTGAAATTATACACACCATGGAGAGGCTATAAAATGCATAAGGTTCCTATCATTCCATGCCTTCTTGGAGGGGTACCGTGTTTTTGCTGCATATTCTCATTTTACAGTCATCTGTGTGTTGATCCACAGACCTGTATATGGGAAAATGGGCAACATCACTTATTAACTACAAAAGCAACAACTTGTTTACAGAACTTCATTGGCACACATCCCATCTCTTTTATTTTCTCATTATTAGCTCATGCAGATGGTATCAGAGAGAGATTATAAATTTGTTTTTTTTTTTTTTTTAAAGGTTAGGTTGCTGAATTAAGGGGATGTCTGATAAGATATTTTCCAAGTATTTAGAAGTACATGGTTGGTAATAATGGTGGTTGATTCATTGCAGCTTCATTATATTCAATAGTAATACACACAGATAATGGAATACATTTCTGCATCTAGTCTCATTATGATATATTAGGTACTGCTCTAAAATACCTAAATACAATGAATATCTCACAAAATACATTTTGCCTTTGTTCATGTTACTACATGAATAAGAAGGATAGCCATATCTGGCTCCTCGGAAGAATAAACCATGATTTTTCTAGTATGATTCTTTCACATTTGAAGGCTAAATTATGGTCTACTGACACATTTTAATCTAGGTTTGATCACTTTCCTTTGATTCTATGGGATATCTTAATAACTAATAAAGGGGGTGATTTTTCTAATACTATTTCGTTGTTAGTTTCTGAGCACTTTAGAGATAACTGATTAATTTCAAAAAACTCAAAAATTTGTATCTTTTGTAGTCTTTTTTTGTATATTCCACCCAGTGAGATAAATTAAATATATCATGTATGCAGAAATTATTAATGACTCTCTGCTAGTAGGACACATTGTTATAAATTATTTGAACCTAAACAATCTTAATTCCATAGATTCCTTTTGACTTCTTTATAGAACTGCCCTGAATTAAAAATATGCCAATGGTATTTGCATGGCATATATGTATAATAATTTTAATATATACAGTGTAGAATAATATAGAAATATATAATAATGTTATATATAATAATATACATAAATATGATGACCTCCCACAAAATACGAAGATTCATAGTTTTATCTCTACATTTATCTGATTTAAGTTAGAGACATAAAGAGAAGTTTCTAATAATGAGGTAGAAAATATTAACCAAATGGGGCTCTCAGAGAATATTCTGGTCCATAAATAATAATAAAATTATTCATCTTTGGTAAGAAGTATAGTGTAACTTTAATCCTGAGATAAAACACAATTACGCTAGGGTAACATAAACTATGCTCTGCCTTTTGATTTAGTAAGGAGAAGTGTGTAAAGTTCAATATAAAGTAGGATATATTGATCTGGGTTCCTATAGATGGATCCTTAGATTTGTTTGCCTTATTCCTCATGGCTCCTGGCTTTGAAGTTAGTTGTTTTGGTGTCCAGTGCTTGTCAAGGAACAGAAAACATATTTACAGGAATTGTAGCATAGAGCACATTTAAAAATATGTGTTACCCTAGGGTCCACCATGACAAACAGACAACTACTAATTTTCAAAAAGCCTGTTTTGTAAAATATGCCCTTTTATCTGTGCTCATGATTTCATTCATGAGTCATGACTTACTACATGACTTACTACAATTTCACATGGAATAATTTTTATTTCCTGGTACACTAAATAGATTTTAGATAGTATATTTTTCCTTGTTATCAACTGATTTATTTTTTGCTACAGAATATATATATATATGAGCAAAATTTGCTTTGCTAAAAAATTTTAAGTGTACATATCTTTCATTCCATATTATATGTGCATTTAAATATTGAAAATACTGCATAATACTGGCAAATTTAATGATTTTTAAAACAAACCAAACTATCTTTTTTTTATAATGCAATGATGGTTACTCCAGCTTAGGAAAGAAGAATAGAGAAACATAGTATCTAATAATAATGACGATGATGATGATGATGATGATAATAATAATGATGATGATGATGATTCATGAAATGCACTGATCATTTTGAGATATTCTTTAAATATTTTGAAAGATATTTATCACATCTTTTCAAGTAAAATATGGTATGGAAATATATTATTAATATTAATAGAACATTTAAATTTTAATCATAAATTATTCATTAACCTGAATTGGTCTTTTTCCTGAAATTAAGTTTAGAATATGTTTACTGTAGTTTTCTGAAGCCTAGAACCACAGAAAGTGTGAGCGTAAAATGCTATAAAGATGATTTTTATTTTCTTGCTTGCCTCTGTTTTTTTTCCCTAATATCTCAAAAGGATTCCAATGAATAAAAATGTCATTCTTAAAACAGTTGTTTAATATAGATTTAAAAGAAATGGTAGAATAAAAAAGAAGGAATTGGTAGCATATCTGTTTATTTGCTCTTTTAATCCAGATTCAAAGAAGTAAAGGTTTGTTTTTAATTAGAGAAACCATTTTTGTCTGTCACCATAAGACATAATTGAATTGCCCCCTGCATAAAATTTCTTAGGAACTCTTTCAGAAACATTAATTGATCCTTTGAAAACAATTACAAATGAATAATAAATTGCTCAAGAATTTTCTGTTTTAAATGAAGTATAAGTTTAATAAATTTATTGAGATAACTTGTCAAACTTCAAATAAATTGGTATATTTAAACTCATTAAATCTGACCTAAGCACTGGAATAGAGAACAACCTATCTTGTGTTTATAAATGGAACAGAATTACTTATAAAAACGATTCTGAAATACATTGCCAATTACCATGCAGTTTATAGTGTCAAAGCAATTACTAAGAAGACATTTTTGTTTTAAGGGATTTGAGCTGCCCTTTTAAATATGGAATACATACCCTTTGATTATGCTTTCCATTGTTATGGAATAGCGAACATTTTGAGAGTGGCTGTGTCTACACAAGAGGTTTCTTAAATTTAAAATGTATTTAATACCCTATCCATGAGAGAGTAGTTCATTTTTTCCCTTCTGTCATATTTATTTAATTCTTTGCATCTCTCAGAGTCTGTAATAAAGGCTCTTAGTTATATTTTTTCATCACTTGTCACTCTCTCTTTCTCTTTTAGCAGTAGATATTCTTAAAAATCTTTATTTTTAAATAAGCTCCCCACTTTTTTTTGACTGCTAGAATAATTTATTCTACAAAGGTGTATTCCTTACTGTTAAATGTCAGGAGGTCTGTTTAGGCCATAAATTATCAAACGTTTGTAATTTAGATTTTTAGAAATATTACCTTTTCACTGTAGCAAATTTAATTGTTAGACATAGGAAAGTTGTTAACCTAAAATGTTATTGTGTTGGATTGTTAATATTACTTAAACCCCTTTACTTTTTTAAAATCCCTTTATATGTAGAATTCTACCAAATCTTTCAAAATAATATGTTATGTATCAATTTCCATATCTACATATCTATATTTATCTCCCTAGGGTTTAAAGTAAGTTATTAGGGATCTATTAAGCTTTCAAAAGTATTTTACATATGAATTTATGGTCAAAGAGATATTATTATTTTATTATATTACAAATCAGGAATTTGTATCTTGACAAATGTTTAAATGTCTAATTTTGTTTTCCTTGAGTTGTCTTTTTTTCCTAAGCAGGAAGCACAGAGGAACAGGGTGGTAGCAGTCCATGCCAGGAAGCCTCAGATTTTTATTCATTAAGAATTATATTTTGTGTCATCCCTTTGTTTGTTGTATCATTGTTCCCCATTTTCTATTCCGCACCATATCAAAAACCTATGTTTTTGCACACACAAAAAACCAGTGAAATTTTGGACCTTTTAGAGGGTTTTGGAACTTCATTGGCTGAATTAAAGGGAGGGTTTCAACTTCACCTATGGTGCACATTCTTTTATTTTTAATATTTGATTTTGTTTGTCAAAATAATTGTGAATTTTATAAGTGATGTTAAATTCTCTTTTTCGTGTTTACTTATGTCATGAATGGATAGTAGGATGGGCATTGGCTGGATTATTTGCATATTTCTTAAAATTGCTTCATTGTGAAATTTCATACCATAGATAATTTGGGCATTATAACTTTGAAAGAATCTGAGGAATCTGAAGTTTTGGCCTCTGGGTAGCTCATTATATCTAGCTAATCTAGACTACTTACCCAGAATGCTTAACGATTTCCAGTTTTATTAAGTAGCAGATATATTAAAAAGTATCAAGTTAAATAGTTCCATATAAGTCAATATTTGCATAATATTGCTAACTTGGATTTTTTTTACTAGGTCATTCATTTCACTTTACAAATCCATTTCATACTTGTTATTAGATCCCTCTCTGGGCGCATTGTTGGAGGTGTGTGGTGGTTCTTTACCCTGATCATAATCTCCTCCTACACGGCTAACTTAGCTGCCTTCCTGACTGTAGAGAGGATGGTATCTCCCATCGAAAGTGCTGAGGATCTTTCTAAGCAAACAGAAATTGCTTATGGGACATTAGACTCTGGATCCACCAAAGAGTTTTTCAGGGTAAGAGATCCTGATTTGTTAACTTCTGATTTTGATCTTAAAATTTAACCATTTTCCATTTTGTCCTTGCTCCCTCATTCCTGTGCTCTACGAAGGTATTATGTGATAGTAATCCCCTCTCTGTCTCTCTCTCTGTTCTTCACCTTGTCTCTATACCTCTCCCTTCCCCATCCTTATCCTTAGCTCCATCTCTATTTTGTCATACCTATCTCCTTAGGAGAAAAACACAACATTATAACAGAATTATAGTTTTATAAAGGTTGTCCTTTTGGAACAAAATTGAAGCAAACTATAAATAAGTTTAGATTGTTATTATTTTTGAAGCAGAATTTTTTAATTTTAAATAAGCATAGCTGTCATATATTTTACATAGTTTACAGTTGAAAACTCACTTTCAAATCAGTTATGTCAATTCTGTTATGTTAATTAGAAAAGATTATATAAATGTGTGAAAATTCTGAATTTTTTCAAACTCTCCAAGAAAAAACTAACAAAGGTCTAAATGGGTATCATAATTATAACGTGTCTATTAAATATATTCTATTTTTCAAAAAAAATTGTGACCATATGGTATTTATATATAGGACAAGTCCAATAATCTCATGGCCATACAATTTTCTTTCATTATACTATTTTCTCTCTATAAGAAGTTGTTCTATTAAAATGTTTAATACAGCTGATAAACTTAGGTTTTAGGCCAATATATATTGTATATATACATATATATGTATGTATATATATATGTATATAACATATGATAACATGTATATAACACATATATATAACATATGATAATTGTATATAACATATGATAATTTCTGATAATCTAACAAAATCTTTGAACGTATATGAATTTGCTTGAGTGAGATCTAGGTCGTTCCAGAATTAAAATTAGCATCAGCTGAAGTAGTAGAGTATAATTTGAAGACCGTTTTATCTACATTGCCTCCGTATCTTTTCCAACTAACTTCAGTTAAATGAAATAGGAGAACAAGTGTGTGTGTGTGTGTGTGTGTGTGTGTGTGTGTGCGCATGTGTGTTTGTGTAGGAGCAGACCACAGCTGATAATAGATAATAACCTGGCTACATGTAGGGAGGGCAGGATCTTTTTTTTTTTTTTTTTAAGATTTTATTTATTTATTTGACAGAGAGAGACAGCCAGAGAGGGAACACAAGCAGGGGGATTGGAAGAGGGAGAAGCCGGCTTCCCACCAAGCAGAGAGCCCAATGTGGGGCTCGATCCCAGGACCCTGGGATCATGACCCAAGCTGAAGGCAGATGCTTAATGACTGAGCCATTCAGGTGCCCTGGGAGGACAGGATCTTGGTGCCTCTTTAAGCACTGCAATTTAAGCACAGAAGTGTGGTTAATCTATCAGCAACTGCTTTGACTTTAATGCAGTTCTATATAAGAATGTTATAATACAGATTTGCTACTAATGACAAATTGCTTTCATCTATGAGCATATATGTAATATGTATATAAATACTCTTAATGTAGCACAGTGTTTTAGTATTATCATAACACTGGACCTATTAAAATAAATTAGAATATTGCATGGTTCTCAATTAGAAGTGTATTTTGAGGGCACCTGGGTGGCTCAGTGGGTTGAGGCCTCTGCCTTCGGCTCAGGTCATGATCTCAGGGTCCTGGGATCGAGCCCCGCATCGGGCTCTCTGCTCAGCGGGAAGCCTGCTTCCTCTCTCTCTCTCGCTCTGCCTACTTGTGATCTCTGTCTGTCAAATAAATAAATAAAATCTTAAAAAAAAAAGAAGTGTATTTGGAAGCAGTTTTTATTACTTGTATTCCAGTAGGACTTGCATTTATTTTATCTATATACTTTATTCATATTCTTCCTCTTAAAGTGAATGAAATATGTAAATGAATAAGGTACCTGTTATATCATGGTTTCCTTAGTGTTACTTAATGTTGATTAAAACAATCTTGTTTCCAGATATTATCTTACAGATTAGTATACATAAGTTGAGAGTTACTGTCATTAACTTGTTTGCACAGCAGTGGTTCCAGGTACTCTCAGCAACTGTACATACACATTTCCAGAGCTTTGCCATGTTCCTTAACTCAGTATAGAAACATATATGTAATTTTCAAGATGTTAAGATTTCATGATTGGTACACACAAGTGCCCCAGTAGACAAGATGAAAAGATTAGATGACTCGGAGAAAAGAATGCTGTTACTCTTGTGTTTCGGTACACTAACTCCATGAAGACCATGATTCCAGTATGCAGTATGTTCATGTATACATACGGACACTTGCCAGCATAAATTGTGGTGTGCCATTTGCCAATATAAGACTGTGGAGCTTACCCTTCCTAGAGTAATAGGGAAGTGATAGTGAGTAATTAGGTAAACTGATACCTTTTATTATCATAGCTTTCCCAAGCAATTTCATATGCATTATCTCTTTGCTTATTTATTTATTAAAGTATAATTAACATACAGTACTCTATTAGTTTCAGGGGTACAACAAAGTGATTCAACAATTCTATATCTTACTCAGTGCTCAACAATTCTATACATAACTCAGTGCTCGTAACTAGTTTTATGAGTTTCAGGTGTACAATAAAATGATTCAACAATTCTGCACATTATTCAGTACATTAAGTGGACTCTTAATCCCCTTTATCTACTTTACCCATCTCTGCCCCACCCCCACAACCACCAGATTGTTCTCTGAATTTAAAAGTCTGGGTTTTTGTGTTTGTTAGTTTTGTTTCTGAAATTCCACCTCTAAGTGAATTCATATGGTCTTTCTCTGTCTGCCTTATTCCAATTGGCATTATTCCCTCTCAGTCCATCTGTGTTGTTACAAATGGCGTGATCTCATTCTCATGGCTGAATAGTATTCCATGATGTGTATATACCACATCTTCTTTATCCCGTTAGCTTTTTGAATCTCACAATACATCTACCTGATAATCAAAACAATGATTTTTATTTGCATACCATGAATTATTAAGCTAAAGTTCAGATAATTTTGTGGACTTGGCCAAATTTAGGCAGCTGGTAAGTGTGCTGAGGTTTTTACCTAAACCTCTAGGGTTCTTTCAGTATCCCATTTTCACCTGCTGATAAAGGTCTCTGGATTTATTTTGCTGTGCCCATGCTCAGTTTAGGTTATATCCTCGTTTATAGGTTTATATCCTTGTGTGGCATTGGAGAATTATAATGGTAGAAACTCAGGCAGGGCTTCACACTTCCTTTCCACATACCTTCAAAAGGAACTCTTGATGAATCAACTTTGGTTAGGTCTCAGTGCATGCAACACTGTAGTTAGCTTCTCCATATCTAGAGAAAGAAGATTGTGGCCTCAAAAGTATTTAAGAGCCACACTATTTATTAATATTAATTCTCAGTAAAGAAAAGCTAACATCACTACATCAACAGCACACATCACCAGAGTGATGAGAGTTTGTCATATTAATTTTTCCATTGACATGTATGACCTGGTTATAATTTGAGAACTTATGTATACAAAAGGTTTGTTTCTAAAAGGTAGGCTCAATAAAAAGGTGCTGCTAAATCATGAGTAATTTTGAATAATTTTGCTAACCATATTAATGTTTGATAATTGGATGCCATGATGATAATAGTGAGGACAATCTTATTTTTGCTTTGGACTCCCAAAAATATTTTTGGGACTTTCCAGCTGTATTCATCATGCCTTATACCTTTTTACATAAAGTTTACTGCAATAGAGTATGGAGATTGACTAAGGGTTTCCCCTTTCAAAAAAAGAAATTCTCTTTAGAGTGTTATTTAAAATGTATTAGATAAAGTGAAGCTATCTCATAGACATTATAAAAGCAAAATATTGGTTTTCACTAACATTCTTTCCCTCAAATCGTCAGGTATATTATAGTTTGTCTTATTAGCTGTAGTCTGGTGAATTTCTAAACTTCTGGTGGAAAATGTTACATGGGAAATTCTCCTTGCTGCTATTCCTAAAATTAGCATTCACCACCCATCTTGGGTCATCCTCTCTCAACTGTCATTTAGCTCTAGGCATGCCTGGGGCTCCTGTAAGGTGGATTCAGGACAAAGCGAAAGCTGGCAGATTGATTATCATGGTGCCCAGTCTGTCAGGAAAGGGAATAGAGATGGAATGGGCTGAAGTTAGACTGAAGACATGGATTGTATGCTTTCTTCCATGGCCATCTGTTGTGCTTACTTTCAGACCTAAGAAAGCTAATTACGTGTGGAAGAAAAATATTTGCCATTTTTACCATTTGCTAATATTTAAATTTTAACAGTTATCTTATGTTTTCTAATACAGCTTAATTTGGCTTCATTGAAGACTTTTTCTTATTACACTGTTTTTGACTAGGGATTTTATTATTTATATTATTAAAAATTTTCTGCTGTCCAAGAGTTTATAAAGCCAGCTTTTGTTGTTGTTGTTGTTGTTGTTGTTGTTTTTAACACAGCAAGAGCTTTGGATTTGGTCATTGGAGAAATTGATTTAAGAAGCCAGGTCATTTTCTAAATTTTAAAGATATGTAACTAGCTAAAGAATGAAAAATAACTTGTTGTCTTTTGTCTGAACATAACAAATGTTTCCTAAAAGCATATCTTTTTGTTGAGATGAAAACACATTATTTAAAATTATAAGATGAATATTTCATCCTTTATAGGGACATATCTGTTTTGTCCTAAGATGATATGAGTTACCCAACTTAAATCTAAAGTATTTAAGTATTTTCAGATTTCAATTAAATAATTTAATAAACTATGTTATAATAATATGATTTAGTAAAGTCAGTAAGTGTGCATTAGCTTCAGAATTCCAATTTCAGCTGTAAATTTTCTTTTTTTTTTTTTTTTTTTTTTTTTTTTTAAAGATTTTTTTATTTATTTATTTGACAGAGAGAGATCATAAGCAGGCAGAGAGGCAGGCAGAGAGAGAGGAGGAAACAGGTTCTCCGCTGAGCAGAGAGCCCGATGCGGGGCTCGATCCCAGGACCCCGAGATCATGACCCGAGCCGAAGGCAGCGGCTTAACCCGCTGAGCCACCCAGGCGCCCCTCAGCTGTAAATTTTCTAACTTAAAATCAGAGATAACGGGTAAAACAAACATGAATGAAATATTTACATTGTTCTATTAGAGAAAGACAATAAATGGAATGCAATGTTGTACCATCAAGAGGTATGAAGAAAAAGACCCTGCATCTTCATTTTCCAGGGTTTTCTGCTATGAAACTCATGTAAATCCTTGTACAGAGTGACTGATAAAGTCTGACTCATTTTGGAGCACTGATCATCTCTAATTATAGTGCCACTGTAGCATACCTATAATTAAGAAAGAATTAGGTTTTCAATTATAAACCACTATTTTTAGACTTTCACATTTTGATAATATGTTCTCTCAATAAAGGAGGACACATCTTGAATTAGATGAGTCTGAGTAGAAAATGGTTTTAAAGGACCTATATGGATTAGGTTCTGATAGAAATGTGGGTTTGGGAGTAGAAAATGGCTTTATAAATAGACCTGCCATTGACCAGTCAATCCCTGAAACACAATTATTACTTGCAGATAAGAAGTATTTCTTCATGCTTATGCTAAATCCCCAGACTGCAATCTGTTTATTCTCTCTGGTTTTCTCTGGAAGGATGAGGGATGGGGTTTATTGTCTGAGTAACTGGTCTACTTTAATTATTCTGACTTTGGAAGAAAAAGATTCTAGAACATTGTCAAAATAAAGCCATTCTCCTTCTCATTTAATGAAGTTAATTATTGTGTTCTCAGAAGAGATAGTCTGATAATTCATGAAACTATACTGTTGTTACCTAGCATTATAGACTTTTATAGAGCTTATAAATTGTATAAATGATATATAAATAGTATGAATGCAGATGTTTCTTACTTGAGTGGAAGGACTAGTTTGAAATTTTTCTCTCATATACATATATAAATCTTCATATATAAAAATATATATGATTTATTACCATATGACGACTCATATATATATATATATATGACGTACCATAAAAAATCACAATTACCAGAGAAGTACAGTAATCTAAATTATATTTTTATTTTACTATTTTTGAGTTTATTTATTTATTTATTTAGAGAGGGAGAAAGAGGTGCCAGCAGGTGCAGAATGAGAGGGAGAGAGAGAGAATCTTAAGCAGGCTCCATGCCCAGTGCAGAATCTCACAATACTGAGATCATGAACTCAGCCAAAATTAAGAATCAGTTTCTTAACTGACTGAGCCACCCAGGGACCCTAAATTATCTTTTAAAAGGCTATAACCTTTTTCATCTTCTTCTGTGACTTAAATACATCTACTTACATTTACATATAAAAACTTGGATTGAGGAGTGTCTGGATGGCTGTCAGTTAAGCCTCCGTTTTCAACTCAGGTCCTGATCCCAGGTTTCCTGCATCACATCTGACTCGCTGCTCAGCAGAGAGTCTGTTTCTCCTTCTGCCCTTTCTCCTGCCCACGCTCTCTCTCTCTTTCTCCCTCTCAAGTAAATAAATAAAATCTTAAAAAAAAAAACTTTGATTAAACTATGTTTACAAATGAAAATGTTTAAGCTTTTATAACAACTTTCTTATGGAGATATATTAAGTGTTACTTCATTAAAGTTATGTTTTGTTTCATTTATTGCTTGTGTTTAGCAATAAAATAGTATAATTTCTTTATTGATATTTTATAGAACAGATTTCATTAATCTGTGGTGGCTCGCTATACTTATTTCATTACATCTAACTAATGACTTGTCTACCGCAGTTTCCAACATATCCCCTATTTCTATGCAGGTAGAAATATGTATATATACGTGTGTGTGTGTGTGTGTGTGTGTGTGTATACACATATATGCATATATACTTTTGTGTATATATGTACATATATATGTACACTTCTAGCTTTCTATATATTAATGCGTATATATATTTCAATATTTTGGAAATGAAATGGGTATAGCCCTATGTGTATATGTGTGTGTATATATGTATATACACACACATAAATGTAGCTGCTAATATCAAACTAGACTCTATAGACCTTTCACTCATGCTTAAATATTTAAATGTTTTCTAAAATACTTAGTATTAAATGAGAGTTGAATGTGAATAAATTAGCAATAAGCACTTTATGGATATATTGTAGGTCACTCATGGCATGGTTAGTCATATTATTAGAGATTTTTCTTCTTAAATTTCTTGGGGGATCCTGATCATTGTTTAACCATCTGCATAGCTGACATCTTTGCATGTTTAAGCCTTCTCTAGATGACCCATAATAAGTTGAAATCATTTCTTTTCTGGTTGTCAGTTTTTTTTTTTCTCTGATATTTAAACTTTTCCCACTATTACACAAAACGTCTGGGAACAGTAAAAACTTTAAGAAATCTTTAATTCTCAAAGACTGTAAGAATACATTTAGTCTAAGCTGCTGAGAAAGCTTGTATTCTTTCAGTTCAGCTAATGTAGCTGGTTTAACAGTGTAAGAAAGGTCAAAATGTCCAATGTTTCTTTTTAAAAATTAGTGTCCTATCTAAAGACCTTGCAGTGTGGTCAGTAGTTCCTAAATTTGTAAGAATATAAATAAATGCATGAGAGACTATACTGAACCATGTTTTCTGTGCTCAAAGTGCTATGGAAGGAAAAAAAAAAGAAAAGAATGTGTCTATTTGCTGAATTATGATTATTGTGCAAAGTTGTAGTTTCTTCTAGAGTAACTATGTTATTTTGGACATTCACCTCTTTCCATAGCAATGTTCAGCAAATTTAGTGTGTACTCCATCTGATCACTTCACGTAGAAACCACTCTTATGATACAGAGGGGAAATGAGAGCTCATTTTTATCCACTGGATTAATAATTGGACCCAAACCAGATTATGGAGGTTTTCTTTATTGTCCATATTAAATAGAAAATACTCCTTTCTCACTACCATCAAATTATGAGGTCATTTTTTTCTAGCAGAAAATGTTTAAACAGTGGGGAAATTTCAAATCTAATCTTTCATCTCAAAACATTCCCCAAATTCCTGTTTAGATGCCTCAGAGAAAATCAGTATCAGTATAAACCTGTAGAGGTACCTTAGATGACATCATGTTGGCTGCACTTTATTTCTGTGCTTAAATAGAGAATCATTGTTCAGTAAAAGAACCCAGTGTGGTATTCATACTAGTTGCCATAGTAATTAATGCAGTCTCAAGAGTTTTGTAGGGAAGAAAACTGGAATTGTGCAATCATTTAAATACATTGGAATCAAAATCTGAACTAAATATAAATACTGTTAATAAAATTTTGAGAGTTCTTTTTTTTAAAGATTTTATTTATTTATTTGACACAGAGAGAGATCAGAAGCAGGCAGAGAGGCAGGCAGAGAGAGGAGGAAGCAGGCTCCCTGCTGAGCAGAGAGCCCGATGCGGGGCTCGATCCCAGGACCCTGAGATCATGACCTGAGCCGAAGGCAGCGGCTTAACCCACTGAGCCACCCAGGCGCCCCATATTTTGAGAGTTCTTTAATTAGACTTTTGATATTTGAGGAAAACTTGATGCTAAAGTAATATATAATTCATGTTTCCAGCGTATAATATTGCTCTAGATCATATAGAAAGATTACCAACAAACAAATTGCTAGTAAAGTTGGCTGCTTATTTTCACAGGGAAAAAACAGTTTAGAAATAAAATGGTAACTGGAAAAATCGAATGTTGTCACAGTCCCAAAAAACAATATTTAGGATTTCATTTTAAGAAACAGAGAAAGAGTCAAGGGAATGATGTCAATAAGATGGTGAAATAGGGAGCCCCAGACCATCTTTGTCCCACAAAAGTCACTGCCTAAACAACACACCATTGACCAGTTTTATTTGTGAGAAATCTAGAAGTAAGGAAAGGGGCTCCTGTAAACCAAATGAGTATGAAACTAGTCATGTCAAACTCTGTGGGAAAATTCATGGCATTCACCATAATATTCCTTGGTACAGTGTACCACACTTGGGAGGAATCGCATGCTCTTGGCTTCTCCCAGCAGGAAAGAAAGTAGAGATTGGACTGTATGTCCACGTTCAGACCTTTTAGAGGAACTGCTTTCTTTGCTGCTTGATTCTAGACACTGACAAAAAGGGCACCAGGTTAAAGACTGCTGAGAACAAAGGCAAAGGTTTGGACTAGCACACATTCACTTACCATAGACCCTTCCTCCAGCCCAGTGTGAAAAGAGTGGGAAAGAATCTTCAACTCCCAGGTTCCCTCTTGGGAGGAAAAAAAGTTGCAGTGTGGGTGCAATGTTTTGGCTTTATTTGGGGAGAGCGACTGCCCAAGGAACTGGTTTCTGTCTTCCTGTCTCAGAGCACTGATGGGACCTGGCAGATACTAGATGCCTTGGGGCTGCTGAGAACAAAAGAGAACTGTATGGCTTGCTGCTGCTTTTCGGGCTGCTTGTGCTGATGTTACTTGTGATACAGGAAACAGAAGCCAAAACAGCTTTGTAGCCACTCCTTTGGAAGAGGGAAGAGAGGAGTGGAACATGCATCCAGTGTTCTAGACTTTTGGTGAAGTACCCACATGACTGGTCTTTGTCTTGCCTTACATGGAGTACTGATGGAACCAACATACTCTACAAGCATGGGGCCACAAAGAACAAAAGAGATCTGGGTGGTTATGCCAGCTCCAGAGAACCAGCAGTACTGCATACAGATACCAAAAGAAGCAAGAGTTTATGAGCTCCTGAAAAAAGATAAAAGTCCCTCTAATTGAAAATTTACACATACAAGTGCAAAGAATAAACATCTACAGAAGAGGTTTGAGTAGACTTCAGAATATTTAACCAGGCTGATTGGTCAAAATCTTTCCCTACATGAAGCTTATCTTAAAGACTGCAAAAGGTGGCTATTTTTAAAAATGTGTGATCCCAAAGCAAAGTTATAAGGCACATAAAAAAAAAACACAAAGAAATATGGCCCAATCAAAGGAAAAAAAAAATCTCCAGAAAGTGACACTAAAAAAAAAAAAAAAAAAGAAAAAGAAAAAGGAAGTATGTGGATTACCTGATAAAGAATACCAAGTAACTGTCACAAAAATGCTCAAAGAGCTTAGGAAAATGATACATGAATAAACAGAATTTCAACAAAGAAAAAATATTTTAAAATATAAATTTTGGAAATGAAGAATATAGTATCTAAATTGAAAAATTCACCATAGGGATTCAACGTCATACCTGATGAGGCAGAAGAAAAAAAAAATCTTCAAATTTAAGACAAGTCTTTTGAAATTATACAAATAGAGGAGCAAAAAGAAAAAAAAAGAAGCAAAGAATGAAGAAAGTCTAAGGCGCTTTCTAAAGGACTAACATACACATTATGAGAGTCACAAAAGGAAGAGAGAGAAAGGAGAAGAAAGCTTATTTAAGGCCATTATGGCTCCAAACTTCCCAAATCTGGGGGAAGAAATAAGTTAATGAAACACAAGGAATTCTGAGGAGAGTCAAAACAGTGTATACTAAAAAACATAATAACCTAATTGTCAAATAGCAAAGAAAAGGATTTTTAAAAACAGCAGGAGAAATGTGGCTTGTCAGGTTCATGTGGGTGTCCATAAGACTATTAGCAGGTTTATCAGCAGAAACCTGGGAGGTCAGAAGGAGAGAGAGGATATTTTCAAAGAGGAAGGAAAATAAAGAAAACTACAAATCAAGGACACTGTATCTGACAAAACTGTCTTTCAGAAATGAAAGATAAAGACTTTCTCAGATAAACAAAAATTGAGAGAGATCGTCAACACTAAAACAGCCTTATAAGAAATGTTAAAGGGAATCCTTTCAGTTGAAATGAAAGGATGATAGACATTAATACAAAAGCCTATGAAAGTATAGAACTCATTGAAAAAGGTACATGTATAGACTAACCCAGAATATCACTGTATAATAGCAGTGTTGCCTAAGTCTTTTTAAATTCTGGTATAGAGGTTAAAATTTAAGAGTTTGAAATTTAACTATATAGAGTATGTTAACTGATACACAATATGAAAAGAGTAATTCAACATCAATAATATAAATTATGAGGGGGGAAGTAAAAGAGTAGATTTTGAATGCAATTGAAGTGAAATTCTTAAGACTAAAATCATTTTTTATGTCATGTTTTATGTAACTTCCATGGTAACCACAAAGAAACAACCTATAGAAAAAAAAAAAAAAAAGAAACAACCTATAGAAGTTACATGAAGAAATAAGAAAGTAATCAGTGCATCACTACAAAAAAACCCAAAAACCAAAAAACAACAACCCACAGAAAAACAATGAAATACAAAAAAAGCAGCAAAAGAGGCAACAATGAATAAAAAAATCTACAAGATAGAGAACAATTCACAAAATGATAGGAGTAATCTACTAGCAACTTTAAATGTAAATGGATTAAACTTTCCAACCAAAAGATACAGAGTAGAATACCAAAAGGAGCAAGAGATTATGAACTCACTGGAGAATTCTACCAAATATTTAAAGAAGAATTAATGATAGTCATTTTCAAATTCTTCCAAAAAATAGAAGAGGCGGGAACAGTTCTGAACTCATTTTATAAGGTCAACATTACCCTGATACCAAGCCAGAAAAAGACATTGTAAGAAAAGAAAACTAGAGATCAATAGCCCTGAGAAATAAAGATAGAAAAATTTTCAGCAAAATAACATTAAGCCAAACTCAACAGCATATTAAAAGATCATAAATGACCACGACCAAGGGGGAGTTATCTCTGAAATGTAAGGATATTTCAATCTACGAAAATTAATCAATGTGATACACCACAATTATAGAATGAAGAATAAAAATCTTATGATCATCAAAATAGATCCAGAAAAAGCACTTTACAAAATTGAGCATCCTTCAATGATTAAAATAATAAACTAGGAAGAGAATTAAATTACCTCAACATAATAAAGTCCACATTTGAAGCCCACAGCTGACATCAAAATGATGAAACAGAAAGCTTTTCTTCTAAATTAGGAACAAGACAAGGATGCCAACTTATTGCCACTTTTATTTGGCATAGTAAAGAAATCCTAGCAATACTAATTAGGCAAGAAAAAGAAAAGACAACCAAATTGGCAAAGAAGTAAAATTTTCTTTGTTCAGAAGTTACATGTTCTAATATGTAGGAAACTCAAAGGATTCCACTAACCCCAACACTAGCCCCCTCCAAGAAAAACTGTAACACCCAATAAATTCAGTAAAGTTGCAAGATGCAAAATATTCAAAAACCAGTTGCATTTCTATACACTAACAATGAACAACCTTAAAAGGGAATTAAGAAAATAATCTAATTTACAATAACATCAAAAAGAATAAAATACTTAAATGTAAAGTAAACAAAGGAGGCAAAAGAAGTGTTCACTGAAAACTCCAAAAGATTGCTGCAAGAAGTTAAAGACACAAATAAATGGGAAGAATGTCTTGTTCATTGATTGAAAGATTTAATGTTGTTAAAATGTCTATACTACCCCATGATCTACAGATTCACTGGAATCCCTACCAAAATCCCAATATTGGTTTTTTTTCAGGAATATAAAAAAAATCCTAAAATCCATATGGAATCATAAAGATTAAGAAATAAGTAAAACAATTTGGAAAAATGGAAACAAGCCTTACACTCCCTGACTTCAAAACCTATTAGAAAGTTATGGTACTGGCCTAAAGATGGATTTATAGACCAGTGGAACAGAATAGAGAACCCAGAAGTAAATCCATGCATATATGGTTAAGTGATCTTTGACAGGATCCAAGACTGCATAGTTGGGAAAGGGTAATCTCCTCAGGAAATGATTTTGGAATAACTGGATACCCACGTGCAAACAAATGAAATAGAACTCATACCATACACAAAAGTCAAGTCCAAAGTTGATTAAAGATTGAAAAGTAAGATCTGAAACTAAACTGCTTTTATAAGAAAATATACCAGATAAGCTTCATTACTTTGGTCTTGGTAAAGATTTGTTGGCTATGACACGAAAAGCACAGGCAACAATGAAATGTAGACAAGTGGGCTTGTCTACAACAAATTAAAAAGCTTTTATACTGCAAAAATAAAATCAGTAATATGAAAAGGCATCTATGGAATTGGAGAAAATACTGCAAACCATGTACCTGATAAAAGGTTAAAATCTGAAATATATAAGGAACTTTTACACTCCATAGAAAAAGCCTACTAACCTCATTTAAAAAACTAGCAAAGGAGATCGACATTTCTCCAAAAAAGACCTCAAATGGTCAATGGTATATGAAAAGATACTCAACGCCACTAACCATCAGGGAAATACAAATCAAAACCACAATGAGGTATTGCCTCACACCAGTTAGAAGGGCCATTAGAAAAAAAATATAAGTAACTAAAAATAAAAATGTGCAGAAATTGAAACCCTTGTGTATTGGTGGGAATGCAAAATGAGGCATCCCTTATTGGAAAAAATAGGCACTTTTCTGAAAAAGTTTAAAGTAGAACTTTCACATGATCTAGCAATCCCACTTTAGGGCATTTAAATGAATTGAAATTGGAATCCCAAAGAGATATTTTCATGTTTATTACAGCATTATTCATAATAGCCAAGAAGTGGAAATAACCTAAGTGTCCGTTGATGGATATTTGGATAAGGAAAGTATAGTATATTCCTCAGTGGAATAGTATTCAGTCTTTAAAAAAAGAAGGAAATCCTGTCATGCTGTGACACTGATGAATGTTGAGGATGTTATGCTAACTGAAATATGCTTGGTATAGAAGGACAAGTACATATGATTCCCCTTACGTTAGGTACCTGAAGCAGTCAAATCCACTGAAGCAGAAAGTAGAAATGTTATCATGGTCGGAGGGAGGGGGACAATTGAAAGTTGTCAATTGAAAGTTTGACAATTGAAAGTTGTCAATTGAAAGTGTGACAATTGAAAGTTGTTGTGCAGTAGATATAGTTTCAGTTATGCAAGATGAAAAAGTTCTAAAAACCTTCTGTACAATAATATGCATATAGTTAATATCATGCCGTACCTTTACAAATTTCTTAAAGATAGATTTCATGTCATATATTATTTTTTATCACAATAAAATAAATCTACCCCAGATAACACACAGAAAAACAAAACAAAAAAATAAGAAAGAACTTATCCTATTAGAAGGTGTTTTGTAGTATTAACTAAATTTATAAGATCTCTCTCAAATCTTATGGTGGATGTTACATAATAGTGACTTACAAAATAGTGACTAGAATTTAAAAAAATTGCAGATCGGTATTAAAATAAAACAAAATTATAGGCAGGCTTGAATATTTATACTTTGTCAATATTAAATATATGAATCATGAGGTAGACACACACATAAGTGCACATAAATTTTAATGTGGCTAATATAGTATATACTTAATATATATAATAAAGTACATATTAAGGTGGCTAGTATATTCACATATATATAAAGTTACTTAAATGTAGTCATTGTCCTGTGTTTTTTTGCTCTTTCTTGCTAGTCCTTTATTCTTTTTTTTTTTTTTAATTTTTTATTTTTTCAGGCTAGTCCTTTATTCTTGACATGGCAAAATAAGGGGGCCTTATGCTAAATCATTTTATGTGGAAGGCAATACCTTAATGATGAAATGACTTTGAACTTTTTATCTGAAAAGATTTCTATCACTGTCTTTAAAATGTTTATTGCAGGATACAATAAACTTCCTGTATTGGGTCAATAACATGATAGTGGAGGGTAAGAAAGGTAGAAAATACTGTACTATTTGATTTACTAAAGGGATTCATACTTATAAGCCAAGGGGCCCAACATGTCTATATGTTAATGATATTTTCATTGACACTCTGTGGTTTTTGTCACCCTTTCCCCTTTGCTACCATTTTCTTGTTTTACTTCCCCTGAGTACCAATGTTTTTTGTTTGTTTGCTTATTTAAAAATGAAATTTAGTAATTTTCTTCTTAAATTAAATTTTACATTTTAATTCCAGTGTAGTGAATGTACAATGTTATATTAGTTTATATTAGTTATATTAGTTTTATATTAGTTTCAGGTGTATGATATAGTGATTTTGTAAATCTATACATTACTCAGTGCTCATCATGATGAATGTATTCTTTAATCCCCATCTCCTTTTCACCCATCCCTCCACCCACCTCCCCTCTGGTAACCGTCAATTTGTTTTTTATAGTTAAGAGTCTGTTTCTTGGGTTCTCTCTCTCTAACTCTACTCATTTGCTTTATTTATTAAATTCTGCATATGAATGAAATCATATGGTATTTGTCTTTCTCTGACTGACTTATTTCGCTTAACATTACACTCTCTAGCCCCATCTGTGTCTTATAAATGGTAAGATTTCCTTCTTTTTTGTGGCTAAATTTATATATATATACATATATACATACATATATGTATATATATACATATCACATCTTCTTTATTCATTCATCTATCAATGGACACTTGGGTTGCTTCCATATCTTGGCTATTATAAATAATGCATAATAAACATAGGAATGCATGTATCCCTTTGAATTAGTGTTTTTGTATTTTGGAGATAAATGCTCAGTAGTGTGATTACTGGATCATAGTGTAGTTGTATTTTTAATTTTTTGAGGAACCTCCATATAGTTTTCCAGAGTGACTACACCAGTTTGCATCCCCACCAACAGTGCAAGAGGGTTCTCATTTCTCTGCATCCTTGCCAACACCTGCTGTTTCTTGTGTTGTTCATTTTAGCCATTCTGATAGGTGTGAGGTGATATCTTTGATTTGCATTTTCCTGATGATGAGTGATGTTGAGCATCTCTTCATATGTCTGTTAGCCATTGGTATATCTTCTTTGGAGAAATGTCTGTACATGTCTTCTGCCCATTTTTTAATTATTGAGGGTATGAAAAATAAAACCACAAAAGCAGTAAAAATAAGTATTTCTGTAAAATTAGCCAAGTGATTCATAATATAAAAGGATATAAAATATGACACCATATACACATTGGGGAGGGGAGGAGAGGAGTAAGGAATGGTTCACACTTAATCAGCCATCATTTCTTTTCTAAAATCAAATTTTCCTAAATAAAATTAATAAAAGAAATTTAGTCCTTGTATTGCGACTTCCTTACTTTCTTTGTGTAACTTCAGAGTACAAAAACACCAATATGAATCCTGACAGTGGGACATGTAGTAATATTTTCTTATTTGCTGAAGTAATAGTATGTTGTTAAAGAATACAGTGCACACAATATTGTAGTGTTTCTGGAAATAACTGTACTCCCCTGAAAATTTGTTCATTCATAACAAAAAAGAATCTCATAGTTTTTAAATTAGAATAGTTAACTAACAAAAAACAATTTTTCCCATAATTGCATACATATTTTAATTGCTTAAAAAGGGTTATACTTAAAATTCCCTATTTCTATAGTTACCATGTTGAGATTGGATAAAGAAGCTCAATTAAAGTGTTTTAGAAGCAAACTCTCACATAACAGATAAAGTTCCCTCTACTACATTGTGATCTCAGATGGCGTCAGCATTTTCATCTTTAAACACAGAGCTTGGGTTATAAATTACCTCTCAAATTCTGTTCATGTTAGAAATATTGTGACACTTATGAAGAATTAATCATGCAAACTGTTATTGAATATATCTTATAAATGTTAATTTGCCACTTTCCTTAACATTAAATTCCATTTTGTTAGTGTTTATTGTTATAGCTTTTAGAAAGTTCTTTGAAACCAAAACTGGCTTCCCAAGTATTTTCATTCACTGGTCCTATTCTGACTTTGGTAATTGCTTCTTTTTCATATGACACATAAATCAAATATGTAACTATCATCTCTTTCACAAATTTTTCTCATTATCTAACCTAAGAATTCTTAATTCCCTTCACCATTCTTTATTAAATTATATTTTGAGTCCTTTAATCTGGTCTCTATATCTTTTTTATTTTTTATTTTTTTATACATTTTTTTAAAGATTTTATTTATTTATTTGTCAGAAAGAGAGGGAGAGAGAGCAAGCACAGGCAGACAGAATGGCAGACAGAGGCAGAGGGAGAAGCAGGCTCCCTGATGAGCAAGGAGCCCGATGTGGGACTCGATCCCAGGACGCTGGGATCATGACCTGAGCTGAAGGCAGCTGCTTAACCAACTGAGCCACCCAGGCGTCATGGTCTCTATATCTTTTAAATGTAGCTTTTCCAGTATTATTCTTTTATTTATTTAAATTCAATTAGCCAACATACAGTACATCATTAGTTTCAGAAGTAGAGTTATTCATCAGTTGTGTATACCCAATACCCATCACATCATTTGCCCTCTTAATGCCATCACCCGATTACCCATCCCCCACCGACCTCCCCTCCAACAACTCTCAGTTTGTTTCCTATAGTTAAGAGTCTCTCATGGGTTTTTCTCCCTCTCTGATGACTTCCCATTCAGTTTTCCCTCCTATTCCCTATGATCCTCTGCACTGTTTCTTATATTCCACATGTGAGTAAAATAATGTGATAATTGTCTTTCTCTGCTGGATTTCTTTCACTCAGCATAATACCCTCCAGTTCCAGCCACATTAATGTAAATGATAAGTATTCATCTTTTCTGATGGCTGAGTAATATTCCATTTTATGTATATTTGTGTGTGTGAGTGTGTGTGTATGTATACCAAATCTTTATCCACTCATCTGTTGATGGACATCTCAGCTCGTTAAACAGTTTGGCTATTGTGGACATTGTTGCTATAAACACTGGGGGGCACATGCCCTTTCTCATCAATACATTTGTATCATTGGGGTAATACTTAGTAGTGCAATTGCTGGGTTATAGGGTAGTTGTTTTTAACTTGAACCTCCATACTGTTTTCCAGAGTGGCTACACCAGCTTGCATTCCCACCAGCAGTGTAAGAGGGTTCCCCTTTTTCCATATCCTAACCAATATTTGTTGTTTCCTGGCTTGTTAATTTTAGCCATTCTGACTGGAGTGAGGTGGTATCTCATTGTGGTTTTGATTTGTATTTCCCTGATGTTAATTGATGAGGAGCATCTTTTCCATGTTTCTATTGGCCATTTGTATGTCTTTGAAGAAATGTCTGTTCATGTATTATGCCCCTTTCTTGTCTGCATTATTTGTTTGTTGGGTGTTGAATTTCCTAAGTTCTTTATAATTTTTGCATACTAACCCTTTCTCTGATATGTCACTTGCAAATATCTTCTCCCATTCCATAGGCTGCCTATTAGTTTTGTTTGCTGTTTCCTGTGTTGTGCAGAAGCTTTTTATCTTGATGAAGGCCCAATAGTTCATTTTTACTTTGTTTCCCTTGCCTTTGGAGACATGTCTACAATGAAGTTGCCGAGACCAAGGTCGAAGAAGTTGCAGCCTGTGTTCTCTTCTAGGATTTTGATGGATTCCTGTCTCACATTAAGGTGTTTTATCTATTTTGAGTTTCTCTTTGCATATGGTATAAGAAATTGGTCCAGTTTCATTCTTCTACAGGTCACTGTCCAATTTTCCCAACACCATTTGTTGAAGAGGCTGTCCTTTTTCCACTGGGTATTCATTCCTTCTTTGTCAAAGATTAGCTGGCCATAGAGTTGAGGGCCCATTTCTGGGCTCTCTATTCTGTTCCATTGATTTATGTGACTGTTTTTGTCCAGTACCATAATGTCTTTTTTTGTTTTGGCTTGGTTTGGTTTTTTGTTTGTTTTTTATTTAAATTCAATTAACCAGTTGAATTCATTGATATTTGATGATATAAAATATCATTAGTTTGGGATGTAGAGTTTAGTAATTCATCAGTTCCATATAACATCTAGTGCTCATCATAGAACATGCTCTTCTTATTGTCTTGATGATTACACTTCGCAATATAACTTGAAGTTTGGCATTGGCATGCCATCACCTTTAGTTTTCTTTTTCAAAATTCCTGAGGCTATTTGGTATCTTTTCTGGTTCCATACAAATTTGAAGATTATTTGTTCCAACTCTGTGAAAAATGTTGATGGTATTTTGATAGTGATTGCGTTCAATGTATAGATTTCTCTGAGTAGCATAGACATTTTAATAATATTTATTCTTCCATTCCATGAGCATGTAATGTTTTTCCTTTCCTTTTTTTTTTTTTTGGTGTCTTCCTCATTCTTTTCATAAGTATTCTGTAGTTTTTAGAGTACAGATCCAAATCTTTCTTCAGTTAGGTTTATTTCAAGGTATCTTATGGGTTTGGTGCAGATGTAAATGGGATTGACTCCTTAATTTCTCTTTCTTCTGTTTCATTGTTAGTGAATAGAAATGAAACTTATTTTTGTGCATTCATTTTATACCCTGCCACTTTACTGAATTTCTGTATGAGTTCTAGCAATTTGGAGTGGAGTCTTTTGAGTTTTCCAAATAAAGTATCATGTCATATGAGAAGAGTAAGAGTTTGACTTCTTCTTTAGGTTATTCTTTGCCAATTTGAATGCCTTTTATTTCTTTTATTTTATTTCTTTTTGTTGTTTGATTGCTGAGGCTAGGACTTCTAGTACTATGTAGAACAAAAGTGGTGACAGTGGGCATCCCTGCTGTGTTCCTGACCTTAGGGGAATAGCTCTCAGTTTTCCCCCATTGAGAATGATATTCATTTTGGACTTTTCATAGATGGCTTTTATGATATTGAGATTATATTCCCTCTATCCCTACACTATGGAGAGTTTTAATCAAGGAGGATGCTGAATTTTGTCAAATTTCTTTTTTGCATCAATGGAGAGGATCATATGATTCTTGTCCTTTCTTTTATAAATGTGATGTATCATGTTAATTGATTTGCAAATGTTGAACCACTCTTGCAGCCCAAGAATAAATCCCACTTCATAGTGGTGAATAATCCTTTTAATGTACTGTTGGATTCTATTAGCTTGTATTTTGGTGAGAATTTTTGCATCCATGTTCATCAGGAATATTGGTCGGTAATTCTCCTTTTTGATGGGGTCTTTGCCTGGTTTTGGAATCAAGGTAATGCTGTCCTCATAGAATCAGTTTAGAAGTTTCCCTTCTTTTTCTCTTTTTTGAAACAGCTTTGAAGAATAGGATTTATTTCTTCTTTAAATGTTTGGTAGTATTCCCCTGTGAAGCCATCCAGTGCTGGACTCTTATTTGTTGTGACGTTTTTGAATAGTGCTTCAATTTCCTCACTGGTTGTCAGTCTGTTCAAGTATTCTTTTTTTTTTTTCCTGGTTCAGTTTTTGTGGTTTATAAAATGTCCAGGAGTGCATCCATTTCTTCTAGATTGCCAAACTCCACAGACTCCTATGGTGCATACCTGCACCAATCCCAGCAGGGGAAGGAGCAGAGTTTCACAACAATTTTGTTTTCTGGGCAGCTGCTCTGGGAGTGGTTGCTACATTCTTCATGTACCATGCCATTCCTCTGGGGAAGTTAGAGGGAGTCTCACAGAGGTTTTGCTGCTCTTGGGCCCCTGCTTGGAGAGCAACTGACCAGCCATGAAGCAGTTCATGGTTTATGAAAAACTAAGCTGAGAGCCCACTACTGGTCTTACTGCTAGCAGCCAGCTTCCCTGTTCTGATGCTTGGGAGCTCTGCCACACTCAGGCACCCCTGCTCTTCCTGTGACCCAGGGATCCTGAAGCCACACTGTCTCATCTAGGATTCTGCCCCTCTTTACCACCTGAGTATCTTTCAGGCAGGGATATCCCTCACAGGAGCAGACTAATTTTATACAAAATCCTAATGAAAAAAATCATTAAATCAAGTCATACTTCTATAAAATATTTTGTTAACTAAAATCCTTTAAGAATAGCTAATTTTTGCATTTAAAAAAAAATGTTACGAGACATCATACATAATGCTGACAATTCCCCATACATCTGGTTTTAAAGGATTCAAAGGCTATTTTCCACTGAATTGATTCATGACCTCACAGAATTATCATTTGAATATAAATTTTTCCTTTACTTTAAATCCTAAAAGTTAGTGTTAAGACATCAAATTTGAATGAGTCTAAGTGAGCAAAAAAGTTCAACTTTATTTGAATATTCCCTATTGACATTTTACATGAAATAAATAGTGTAGTTTTTGATTAATACAAAAGAAAATCAATAGATGAGCAATAACTCTTTTTTTTTTCTCTCTCTTTAGCTAAATAAGGAGTCAGAAATGGTACATTGATGTAATTAAACTCTTTGGAAATCTCTCTTGGTTCAACCCAACTTCTTAGTTTTCCCTTCCTATTTATTTGCACTGTGGAGATCCATTTCTGCAGCTGGTGTTTTTTTTGTTTTGTTTTTTTTTTGTTTTTTTTTAATTAGGGAAAATAATGAGCTGCTTTTTGAACTTAAAAAAAAAAGTAAACCTTAAAAGAAAATAGTCTTTTATTTTTATCCATGTAATGAGATAAGCATTTATTAGCAAGACTGATTTCAAAAGACTCAGAAGAGGTCCAGGGATTTTATTACATGTAATCATTATATCCAAAATACAGAATACTTTTTAGGTTTCTATGGTTTCTTTTTTTTTCCGCCTTTGTTTTTTGTTTGCTTCTATTGTTATTGGCAAGTAAAGTGAAAAAGTAGTATCAAAATTTGAAATAAAGTCCAAGTTTCAAAGCACTTTTGTGTTTTATTATGTTGTTGGTTTTTTTTTTTATTTTAAATTCAATTAGCCAGAGTATAGTATATCATTAGTTTCAGATGTAGAGTACAATAATTCGTTAGTTGCATATAACACCCAGGGCTATTATATTGTTTTTATTTATGTTTTGCTCCATGTTCTCAGCTCACGACCTTTAAAATAAATTTGTATTTGGAATGTAAATACAATGTTTTCTTGATGTATATGCTGTAGGACTCCCAGGAATGGAGATAAGATGGACTTATTTTAGATATTTTACTTTCTTATAAGTAATCTAAATTAAATAATTTTAAGTATGTTGAAGAGATCAATTATATTCTAATTCCCAATTTTCATTAATGTGATTTTTACTGGGGGAATTTGTATTAAAACAAAACCACTTTCAGTGCTAGACACAGGCATGAAAATATATCTGGCTCTTATATTTGCCAATATAATTCCATTCTTATATTTAAGTTTTTATTCTTCTGGTGTCAGAGGAAGTGTTGTCCCCTTTTCTGTAATGCTAATATCTCTGCTTGGGCCTTTAACATCTCTTTCCAATTATCAAAAATGTTGCTTTAAAATTTATACCCTAATAATGTTTTTTTAGTCTTCCCATCTCTCTTTGTCTCTGTTCAGATGGTCCGTAATTTTGAAAAGTCTTTTGTGGCAATGCTCTTTTACCTTCAGCTTCTCTTCTTTCATTCCTTTGAGCTGATAAATTCATAAATTTGTTTCCCAGAAACTCCTTTTTTCCCCATACTTGCTATTTTCTCCTTCATTCATTTCAAATCTGGTCTCCTTTAGAACTCTGGAAATTGCCTTCCTAAAAGGATCACTTAATGTCTTTCTGGCCAGCTTGAAATGTTTTGTGTGTGCTTTCATGCACTGTAAAAATTGTACTGTGTTTAATACCATTGTGCAAATTCTTTTAATACTTTTTCCTCCTTTAATTCATGAAACCTTAGTGCTTTTTCATGCTTTCTCTCATTTTTCTGATCATTCTGTTTTGTCCTACTAAGGCCATATGCTTTTCTTCTCTTACTGCTTGTTTTGTAATAATTTCACAAAAACAATTTTATAACCTTCACCTTTAAATACGATTCACATTTAATATATATAGCTATGGCAAATATTGAAGGATGAAGCTTTAAAAGTCAATGCTAGGGCGCCTGGGTGGCTCAGTGGGTTAAGCCGCTGCCTTAGGCTCAGGTCATGATCTCAGGGTCCTGGGATCGAGCCCCGCATCGGGCTCTCTGCTCAGCAGGGAGCCTGCTTCTCCTCTGGGGCGCCTGGGTGGCTCGGTGGGTTAAAGCCTCTGCTTTCAGCTCAGGTCATGATCTCAGGGTCTTGGGATCGAGCCCCGCATCGGGCTCTCTGCTCGGCAGGGAGCCTGCTTCCTCTTCTCTCTCTCTGCCTGCCTCTCTGCCTACCTGTGATCTCTGTCTGTCAAATGAAATGAATAAAATCTTAAAAAAAAATAAAAAAAAATAAAAGTCAATGCTATTTTAGCTTCATTCTTCATTCAAAGAAGTAGTAGGACATGAAGACCTCAAATCATGCATGATACAGAGAGTGACAAGGAGCACTCAATTTAAAGTACAAAGATTCCCTTGGTTCAATTTGACTATATGTTGTTTATGTTGGAAATGACATCTAAATGATGAATAACAGATGCTCTCTATATGTAGGGTGGCCTGGGGGTTCAGTGGGTTAAGCCTCTGCCTTAAGCTCAGGTCATGATCTCAGGGTCCTGGGATCAAACCCCGCATGGGCCTCATTGCTCAGCAGGGAGCCTACTTTCCCCTCTCTCTCTGCCTGCCTCTCTGCCTACTTGTGATCTCTCTTTCTGTTGAATAAATAAATAAAATCTTTAAAAAAAATTAAAATTCCAGTGTATGCTAATGAATTTTTAAAATTCTTATCTGAAATAAATGAATGTCACTCAGAAAACATACAAGCATTTTTTGTAGGGATTGCAGATTTGTTGACCAAAAAGAATAACAAGAATAAGACCTATGTGATTTATTTATTTATTTATTTATTTGCCTAGTGGTTTCCAGGAACAGTTTGAATTTTGGCTGCCACTGGAAATGAAGCAATAGGCCATACATGCTATGAGTTCCACAGGAAGGCTAAAAAGTCAGACAAAATGGTAAAATGGTAAAATGAAGGGCAATTATCCTTTGTCCCAAATGCAAATTTTTATAGAATGTCAACCAAATGGACTAGGAAATAAGTTATTAATTCACAGTTTGATACTCCAATTTATTTATTTATTTTTTAGTAATCTCTACATCCAAGGTGGGGCTTACTCAAGACCCCAAGTCAAGAGTCAAATGCTTTTCTAACTGAACCATTTTGACACTCTAAAATATATATTCAGGATGTCTTAGGTCAAGTTCTTTGACTCACAGAATTACCTTCTTACTAGTTGTTATACTACTTCAGATGTTGTAGTTTTTCTGGGGAAAAAAAAAAGAGTATGTCATGAAAATTATCTCTGTTCATGTTTGAAGGGAAAATAAAGTCTAGAGATTACCACAGTGGAAAGCACAGCTCTAAAAACTCTAAATTCACTCCTGGTGTAGAGTCACATCAGCTATGTGGAAATTTCCACTTAGTGTGTTTGGAAATCATTTAGAACTTCCATTCTGACAACAAATATTCTCTTGATATTTTGAGTAGGTATTTTGATATTTTACAGAAGTTAGTGGATAAATGAGATTTATTTTTTGAAAGTGAAATGTGTAAGAATAGTCTAGTAAAGAATGTCTTCAATGCAACACCTATGCTTCTATTTCTTGAGTAAATGTGTATGCTTCAGAAGGATAGTAAAAATTTCCTTTAATCATTTTTTTTTTCCCCTAAGGGAAAAGTGGCTTATTTAGCTTATCCAGTCTGTTTAGTTTTTTGTTTGTTTGTTTTTTAAAGATTTTATCTATTTTAGAGACAGAGAAAGTACGAACAGGGGGAGGGGCAGAGGAAGCAGAGAGAGAGAATCTCAAGCAGACTTCTCACCCAGTGGGAAGCCCAATGAGGGCTTTGATCCCTCAACCCTGCGATCATAACCTGAGCTGAAACAGAGTCTGACATGCAACCAATGGAGCTGCCCACGTGCTCCTGGTTTGTATAGTTTATATGGAACTTTTCCCCAACAACACTAGATAGTGGCTGTATTTTCTAAATAGACATTAAAATTTCATGTGTTATTTTTGTGAAATATTAGTCAAATCAATATGCCTATTACGAATAGCAAACCATGGAAAGAGATTTGAGTAGCCATGTTCAAAGAGCTTTGGCTCCTTAAGAATCACAGGGTAGTTCAGAATGTTGTCCTGACCAAGCTATCATTTGTCTTCTCTTAACAAGACATCACTATCTCTTCATAAAAATGTGATAACAGTTGCCATCCTGAAGAAATCAATTTCCTTTATCATACTTCATGAAAGAACCGCTATCCTTGATTTAACATTAAACTTAAAAAATTCAGTCTTTCTTGGTTTAGCTGTAGTTGATATTTTTAAAATATGTATATATTGAGGGCATTTAAATCTGGTGAGAAGCAGTACCTAGATTTTGGAGAGAGGTGGAAAGGGAGTGACGATGATTCCTAATAAAGGCTTAGATGGCCCTGGGAGATTAGAAACCAATGCCAGTCCTTCATTTTCCTTCAGCATTGCATCATTCTCTTTTCTTGGGACTAGTATTACAAATTATAAGAAAGTGTGTGGTTTATTTAAAAAGTCAGTATGATTGCCTGTGTTCTCTATTCTACTGTGGTAAAACATGTTCAAATTTAGACAAATTAAGGAGGATGGTGATCATCACTGCCTGGTACTCATCTTCAAAGTCCACACCCCGGGGGCTAATTGAGTCAATTTGATCAGTATTTGACCTACATTTTTCAGTTAATTGCCTAAATTTTCTGGATGCTTTTTCTGTAGAATAATATCTGTAATGTAAATGCTGAAGTACAGAATTTTAATAGGAAGCAATATTTATATATATTACCTTAGTTGAGTATATGGGATTTTATTAATTTGGAAAAAAATCCCCATTTTTCTTTTTAGTGTATAGTAAATATGTTCTACTAATGACTTATTAAGAGGCTGGAGTAGTTAGGAAGTTCATATTGTGTTCTCCAGTATATCAGATAACCCATTAACTCACAAATTAGGCCAAACTAAACATTGTCACTTAAACTAACCTGGCAATAAAAATAACTATAATTTCTCATGCAGGATTTTGGATGGGAAGCCTAGGGAGAGATTCCCTTGGCCTTTAGATTGCTTTTTATCCTGGTTTCTTTTTCAGTTTTTGTGGTTCTGGAGAAGAATAGGCTTTATAGGCAAAATCTATTTACTTCTTTAGTTCAGACTAATAATTTTCCTGAAGTTGTCAATAAAAATTAAACACAGATCCTCTGAACTGTCTCTCAGTAAATATCTAGTCAGATTATTTCTATCTTTTTTTTGAAGGCAGTTAGAAAGTTCAAATCAAATGTCTTGAATGATGCTTTCAACAAAACAGTATTATACTGTTTGTGAGTTACTCTCCTTGTGTACCTTTGACCAAATTTGTTCAAATAAATAGTTCTTGAACAGATACAGTTATGAAAACATTTCATTAGCTTTGTTAAGGAAGTAAACAGTAAACTAAGAGCTAGGAGATGAATGAACCCATTGGAAAAATATATGTATCTTTCAAAAATTCTGACTTGTAAAAAAATTACTTTTAGCTTACGTGGTATCAGCAGATACTTTATAATTTAATTTTATTAATTTTTATCAATTTAATTTTATTAATTTAATTTATAATTTTAATTATATTAAGTTATAGGTTTTTATTAATCCACCATGATATCATAAAATCCTACTCAGTAGAAAAAATATGCCATGTTATAATGCATTTGAAGCCTAAACACAAAATTAACTGATTTAACTTAGTAGAACTTACATGTCTAGATTACCATATCTGAACTTGTATTATTTTCCAAATGATTCAAAACTACACACACAGAGATTGAGTAGCTCTGTCAAAACATTATAGCTAGGGGTATCTGGGTGGCTCAGGTGACTGAGCATCTAACTCTTGATTTCATCTCAGGAAATGATTTCAAGGCCATGAACTCAGTAGAGCTCCATGTTCAGTGGGGAGTCTGCTTAAGATTCTCTCTCTCCCCCTTTGCCCCTAACCCCACTTGCACTATCTCAAATAAATAAATTAATCCTTTTTAAAAAACCACTAATGCTTTTTGTATTTTAAAATCCTGTACTCCCTAGAAATAATATTTTATTCATACATTGAAAAATATCTTTAACAGGTAAGATTTTATGAACGAAACAGGAAATTTTTTCTCCACTTAATGAATATTATTTTTTACATATTTCTAGTCATTTAAATGTCCCTTCAGAAATTTAGTCTTTACAAATGAAAAAGAACTCTTGATTAGAGAACAAACTCATGGTTACCATGTAGGTAGAATCGGTGAGACAGGTGAAGGGGATAAAGAACACACTTATTATGGGGCTCACTGAGTAATGTATAGAATTTTTGAGTTGTTATATTATACACCTGAAACTAATATAACATGTTAATTATACTAGAATTAAAAAGAAAGTGTGTTTGGAAAAACTTGAATATATAAATATAAAAATAGTCTTTAAAGAGAAGTCACCTTTAGTTTAATTTCTATTTTTCCTTTCACATCATTGTTAATTTTTGAATTTTCCCTGAAGGGCATACATATTTATGAAGCATTTTATGAAATACAGTTATGTCCCCAAACTTATGTTTTGAACTTAGAATAATTGATATTTAGTGAATGATTTGATACAATTATTCTATAATTTTGAACTCTTCTTTATCAGCATGTGATTTTTTTCCAAAACATTTTGATATTACCCATTTTTGTGGAAATTCATGTTACAAAAAGACCCTGAAGTTTTATGAGATTGCATGATATATAATCAAACTCAAGTAATGTAGCATCTTTTAATTTGGTAGAGACTATGAAGGGAGAATGTAAAAACAGTATAAATATCTTCTACAGCAAAGATGCAGATAAACAAAGATGGTCTTCTTTCTAACCAATTCTCAGGGTATTCAGTTAGCATACATTAATTATGTATCTCTTACATCCAAGATGTGCTAGACACCATGAGGTTATGAAGATAAAGCTTCCCTAGTTGGGGACCTAGTGGAGTTTTCACTGTCATGAATGTACTGTCACAACAGAGAGGAAGCCTGATTTGTTAGGTAATTAAGTTTTAAATCTGTTTTCTCAAGAAAGGGTAGTGTTTAGAAATAGAAAAAGATTTAAGAATGGTTT